>NC_090932.1:515501147-516126147 GCF_040938575.1 Ambystoma mexicanum | reverse complement strand
CCGCATTTCCCAACAGACTTTTAACACACCAGTCCGTGTCCTTCTTTTTTTCCGTACAAGTTGGCCCCTGAACTCCCAAAAGGGTCAATAGATTTTTAAGCACAACAGAGCAGGTGTAAGATCAGATTCTGTGCTGTCTCCTCTCTGAGGAAATTCCTCCTGATCAGCATCGAGTTGTCTGTAAATAAAGGCAGTTCTGTTTGCTCAGTAGGTTCCCTTGGTTAGTACAGTAGACTAGTAGCCATAGTGCCAAGAAGACTCCTGGGTGCACATGCGCATGATGCGATTAACGGGTACTTCATCTATTCCGGGATAGCAGGCAGGTCTACAAGTCTACCAGCATAATGCTTTTTTGACCAGACAGATCTAGAAATGCAATGGCGGAATTAGCAAGTAAAAAGATTATAGCACAATCTCATCCGGGATCTCAAACCCTTGATGGGCAATGGCAGAGAGCATCCATGCCATTTCAATACATGTGTAGGTATTGTGCTCATAATGTCTACTGGCCTCTGGGAGCTAACAGTCATGTGGCGTCATGCTTGCTGCACTAAACTATGCTCTCGTGTGTAGGAAACACAGTTAGCACGCTCAAGGGGACTGATGTGCAACTGCACCTTTCCTACTCACATTGATGCAATAGCTTGAGCCCATACTCTGATGCCTCCATCATCAATTGTGCAGCACATGTATCATGATCGAGCCTTGTTTAATGACCCCTTGGCACTGCACATGATTCTTAACCAGCTAGACAGAATGGGAGATGTGCTACGAAATCATTGAAAACCTAAAATGTACTATATTATATTGTGTGACATTGAAGCAATTTGTACCTGTACCTTCGGTGTTGAATTTATATTGGCCCGCTATGAAGCTATGATCAAAAATCTGCCGATAATCTTCATCAAGCCTGCTAGACAGATTAAGCAAAAAGGAGTTTAAAAAGGGAGGGTGGTTCGACGAGGAATGTAGAGTAGCAAAGAGGGATTGTATGTGTTGTCTGAATGAAGGCATAGCGGTTGACAAAGAAAGGCTGCACGAATTAAGGGTCACATATAAAATCCCTGATTCAGAGGAAAAGGGCAATCTTCTACTGGAATAGATGGGACACTTTGCTCTTGGCATGTTCGAGTGGTGACCCCATAGTTCTGAAAAATGTTAGCAGGGAAAGACCTGCATGCCCCCAATAGCCTGCAGTGTAGTATAGCCCCCTCCCTATGGCAGAAGCATTTTGGATAATTGTCACAATCAAGGACGGTTCAGCTAGAGGAGTGTGCATCCACAGAGAATGCATCTATCCCATATGCAAATGCCTTGGAGATGACAGAGAAGGAGGTAGAAAGGACGATTCAAGCACAATCTGGTGGCAAAGCACCGGGCCCAGATAAGATCCCAGTGGATCTATTCAAAGATGAATTGTCAATATGGGCCCCTTTACTGATCCGTGTATTTAGAGTGGCTCTAGAGGATAGAGCCATACTAAGGTCATGGTACAATGCGGAAATTGCTCAGATTTTCAAGAAAGGACACAGGGACCAGCTAGCAAATTACCTCCCCATATCGCTCCTTAATGGGGAGGGGAAAATATTTGATAGTAATTTATGAGCGTGTACAGTGCTAGGTGGATTCAGCTGGCATTATTAGCCATCTACAACCCGGTTTCAGGAAAGGGTGTAGTACTATTGACCAGAGTTTTTTTATCTCTGCTTAATTTTGGACAAATATACCATTCTTAACAGAGCAAGGATTTATGCTGTCTTTGTGGATCCAAAGGCCGCTTTTGACCTTGTCCCCAGAAACACTCCGTGGCAAGTATTGCGTAACAAAGGCATCCACCATAATTTGCTAACCCCAATTCAAAAATGGTACATTAACAATACAGCATCTGTACGCTGGAGTCTGAGGGAGGGGGGGTGAACTCCAATTACCATAGAGAGAGGCGTAAGGCAAGGCTGCATGTTGGCCCCACTCCTCTTTAGTATTTATATCAATGAGGCCATCAAGGAGTTGGAGGCATGCAGCCTTGGCCCACCAAGATTGGGGAACAAATGGTTTCCTGCTCTATTATTTGTGGATTATGCTGTTCGTTTGGCAACATACCCAATGGGCCTTAAGACCACCTTGGTAAAGTTCATTGAGAAATGCAATGATTTTGGTCTTGAACTAAACAAAGAAAAAACAAAATCATTGTTTTTTAAACCCTGCTTAAAGTGGACTTAAATGTGGATGATACTACCCTGGAACAAGTTTCATCCCACGATTATCTTGGAGTTAGGTGTACAGAAAATGGTTTGTGGTCCCACCAGGTAAGTAAAGCTGCAGCAACACTTGAAAAGTAGTGCAGTTGAATAGGGCTTTTCTATCGAATCCACCATAGTGGCGCAATTAGCCGAGCCCTAAAATTACATTAGATTAAGTCATTTGTGGTGTCATTATATGGTGCTGAGCTATCGGACCACGTAGAAGTGAAATCCCTAGCCATAGCTCAGACAAAATGTTTAAAAATGCTACTTATGTTACCCAGCTCTTCGCCTAGCGCCAGTATGTTTTTGGAATGTTTCCACATCCAAGCCTGTGTCTCTGCGGCATCTAACAACTCGGCTAAAACACTTCAAAATCTGCAGGGAACTGGCCAGCCCTGCTGCAGTCTCTACCTCTCCTGTCACCTCACAGGACCTCTGCACAGGCCTTGCCTCTTACTTCATCTCAAAAACCCAGGACATCCTGTCCTCCCTCTCGCCCCCTCCCCCTCTTCTCCCTTCTGCAAACTTTGGCCTTCCTGCAGCCTACCCCCTTTCCTCTTTCTCGTCCTTTCCCCTTCTCACTCCTGATGAGGTCTCTGGACAAGTCCGATCTATGAAAGTCTCTTCAAAACAGGTTCTTCCTTATTGCTCCAAAACCATCAAGGACCACATTGACGCTCCTGGCCTGGCTGATTTCTGCAACCTCTCCTTTGCCTCAAGAGCCTTCCCCTCCCCTCTGAAGCACTCTCTTGTGCACCCTCTTCTCAATAAACCTACAGCTGACCCCTCTTGCCCAGCAAACTATCACCCAATCTCCATCACTCCTTTCCTGGGCAAACTCCTGGAAAAGTTGCCCATTTCGCAGCTTAACCTTCACTCCGATTCTGTTGGTTGTCTGCACGACCATCAGTCTGGCTTTAGAGCTGGCAGAAGCATGGAAATTGCTCTCCTGAACATCTGCGAAGATCTGCTCTCCAACCTTGACTCTAACATCCCCTTTGTCCTCATCCTACTCAATCTCTCTTCTGCCTTCGAAACAGTCAACCATACCATCATGCCCAACCGTATCCGTGATAACTTGGGTATCACTGATCAGGCTCTGGCCTGGCTGACTTCTTTCCTCACTGATCGACCCTCCTAGGTCCAACTTAGGTCCTTCCTTTCCTCTGTCTCCCTCTCTATCTGCAGTGTTCCCCAGGGGTCTAACCTCTCACTCTAGCTTTTCAACCAATACCTGGCAACTCTCGCCCATCGCATTGCAGTTTTATGCTCCAATTTTCAGCGCTATACAGATGACACTCAACTCATTTTCAGGCTTCCCTCGGCCACCTATTCTCCTTCTCTCATCTCTGATTGCCTGTCTGCTGTTCAGGAGTGGTCTGCTGCCAACGATCTCTGCCTGAATTCCAGCAAGACGGAGATCCTCCTCATCGGCACACCTTCACCCTCCTTTCCTGTCACTCTGTGGCCAGCCTCCCTTGGCCCTCCTCCTACCCCCACCTGCGAGGCTAAGAACCTCAGGGTCATCTTCGACTCCACTCTTTCTTTTTCTGCCCACATCTCTGATTTCTCCAAAAAGTAAAACTTCAAACTGCACCTGCACAAGGGTATTCTGCCTTTCCTCTCCTTCCCCTAGAAGCTCACTGTCTCTCAAGCCCTGTATCTCTCTAGGTTGGATTACTGCAACAGCCTCTTTCTAAATCTACCTGCTCCTACTCGCCGCCCTTTGCAAATCATCCAGAACAGGACTGCAAGATTTGTCCTTGGCCTCAAGCCCTGGGATCGTATTTCTCCAGCCCTGAAATCTCTTCATTGTCTCCCAGTGGCTGCAAGGATTAAAATCAAAACCCTTTGCATTGTCCACAAGGCTTTCTGAGGCCTTGGTCCAAAATACCTTTAACTCCCCCTCCGTAAACACCTCCCCTCTCAAGCTCTTCACTCCTCCATCTCCAACTCCCCCAGGGTCAGTCGTTTCTCAAAGAAACGAGCTGGGGGTAGATCTCTGTCTTCGGCTGGGGCCTCCCTCTCGAACAGCCTCCCTGCCACTCTGACACTTGAGGAGAACCATCTCTGGTTCTGGAAGCGCCTCAAGAACTTTCTCATTGCTTCTGCCTTCACTCCTCCTCTCCACTGCTGATCTGTCCTGCTTCGGCATTGTGCACCTGGTTAACCTCTGATTTCGGGCACAGGTACTTGCTCACCTTGCCACGCACCCGCACTGCCTCCTGGCAACCCTTGAACTTGGGTCTGTATCTATAACCCTACAGTCCCCCCCCTTTTTCTGCACTTATCAGACACCCCCTGTCTTTGCCTTAAACCTAGCACTTGCCACTTGCTGGCTGCTCTACCACTGTTGTTGTTTTTTGTATACTTTGCTCAGCACTTTCCACTTCTTCCCCTCTGCCCCTGCACTTTACCCCTTCCCTCTCCCCTGCACTTGCACGTTCTCAATGTCACTGGGCCCAGTAAAATCGTTTTTTTGTTCTCCCTTGTTCCCCTTCCCTGCCTCATTGCGCTCTGAAACACTTGTGCATGAGCGTGATACAAATAAAATATCAATATCAATATCAATGTGACCTCCAACCGGTAAAGATCAAGCCAGACTAAACCCCTTTTGTACTGGACAAGGATATGGATTTCACCAGATTTGATTATTCGTAAAGACGTAATGGTGCGTGTTATGTCTTTGGCAGGGGCAAAATCCCTACCATGGTTTTTATTTGTAAAAACAGAATTGTCCAAATTGAATATGGACCAGTACTGGAGGTCTCTTGAATTGATAACAAACACCATGAGCCAACAGATTAAATCAGTAGAAGGCACTTGTTCCTGCCTTAGGCTGGTAGAGGAATGCACTTCTCTTAGCACAATGCCACTCTAGTTACAGAGCTAACCTGACTCTGGGTTTGAGCCCCGTTTGAACGTGATCAGTCCGCTTTACGCCTGAAACGTATATATTCAGCTTTGCTTTTATACCCCAAATGTGGGATCCCTACTACAGAATTGTTGAGAGGACAAGGGGCAAAGCTTGGCCAGTTTCTTTTTTTTTGTGGAGGCCATAAAGACTATTGAGAGACATATGTGCTGCCATTTCTCAGGTTATCTGGAATACATCATATTGAGGATGCCCTACTATTCCAGGGATGCTCGTAATTTGACAACTGTACATTTTGTATCCAAATATATCCATAGGGCATAGCTGAGACAAAATAAAATGGGGGATGCATTGCCCCACACCCCTCACTCTGGCCCTCCTCCTTGGGCTCCCTCCCTACACCTTCAACTGAAGCCAAACACCTTGGAGTCAGCTTCGACTCCTCTCTATCCTTCCCCCTCACACTCTGGACATTGCGAAGAAGTCCAACTATCAGCTCTTCCTTCTCAAAGGAACTCTATCTTTTCCCACTTTCTCTTAGAGGTTCAATGTGACTCAAGCCCTGGGTCTCTCAAGACTTGACTACTATAACAGTTTCCTCCTGAATCTGCCTTTTACCACTCTACGACCCCTTAAGCTTATCCAGAATAGGGCAGCACAACTTATCCTTGGCCTTAAGCCCAGGGACTGCATCTCTCCTGCACTAAAAAGTCTTCACTGGCTCCTGGTTGCTGAACAGATTAAATTCAAATCCCTCTGCCTCATCCACCAGGCTGTCTGAGGCTGGGGACCACACTATCTTCAACTTTATCTCACTAAATACTGTCCCTCTAGACCACTTCGCTCCTCCGCCACAAACTCCTTGTGTGTAAAGCATTTTGCTAAATAGAGGGAAGGCGGTCGCTCTCCTTCCTCTGCCAGCTCCCTCCTTTGGAATAGCCTCCCCCTCTCCCTGCGCCTTGAGCAGGATCTTCTCAAATTCCAGAAGCTCCTTAAGGCTTTCCTCTTTTCCTCCTCCTTCCCTCCTCTGCTAATCTCACAGATGCTGTATTGGTGTCCTTGGCCCTTACGCATCTTCGGGGCCTTGACCTCCTACATCAATTCTCCCCAGCTCCTGTCTTCCACAGCACTTTGCATCTTCACACCCTCTGCACTAGAGACTCGCACTTACACCTCCCGTGGCCCAGGCCGTGTAGCACTCAATCATACCTAGCACTTTGTCCATGTCTCACCATGGAGCTCAGACTCCAAAGCAGTTTAACTATTTCCAGTCATGTTATATATCTTTTCTTTTTAAAATGTCATTATTGTATTATTTTGCTGCTTTTTGGCTGACGCCATAATAAAGCTGAATGACTGACTGACAGAGAATGGCATCAACATGATGCTTGCTGAAGTTCATTTCAGGGATCGAAGTCTCCTTGGTAAGGGAACACAACACAAGGGTATTTCAATGGCATTTACACTGCTTCCATTTGCACGGTCTGGGATACTTATTTATTTGTGCTCAATTATCTTTCAATCTCTGTGCCAGGATTGTCTTATTCTCCGCAGCACCTGTGCCTTAATCAACATTCCTACCTTTGCAAGTCATTCAAGCTACTATAAACACGGTGTACTTGTAGGAACGGATTGTTTCCATGCCATTTGCAGGGTCACCAGGGTCTCTGGCGGCTTTGGAAAAGGACGTGTATAGATGAAGTTAGTTGGGAGAGAGGGAAAATGCTAGATGGCTTTGCTGTAGTATTGATGCGTGCAGACCAGAGGTACCGTGAGCACACTCTGTTTCAAGGTGTTCTGTGTCAAGAGTGTAGTGGAGCATGTGTGTCCTGAGGGCGGGGACATCTGGTGCACCTGGTGCTAGGATTCATTGTCTGGGCGTGTGCTATGTAGGTTGTTTGTAGAGGTGCAATATTTTTGTTTTTTAACGCATGTTAGGAGGGATATTTAGATCACTGTGCATGAATGGCTTGCTTGATCTGCATATGGTGTGTATGAGGTGTAGAAGTTGAGAATGACTAATGCAGTACATCTAAGTATAGCACAGGAAGGGCAGTTATGACAGACCTTTATTCTCCTCATGCAGGGACGTCATTTCACCAAAATGCCAGGGGTAACGGTAGTGAAATCACATGAAGCTTGACCTCTGATGACATCACAGGAAATTATGTCATTTGACCCCACCCCGAAGTGACATCACAGAAAGCGATGGAACAAAACCTTTTAACCGTTGACAAAACAGGAAGTGGAATCACATAGCATTGTTCCTAAATACACTATGAAAAATATGGTAACAATATCACTGTAACGTGATAAACATTTCATACAAGAATGGACCACCATATGTATCAGCAGAAAAAAACATCCTATAACTGCAACTTGCGAAAAGCAAAATACAGAGTCCGAAATGGATGCTTATTCTACTCTAAATGCTCTTAGGAGTATTTTGCCTGCATTGTGAATTTGAGGTGCTTAAGAACATACTAAATCAGTGACTCACCCCCTGAAGTATCCCTAAAACAAACGTTTTATGAGTCTATCAATTACTGTATAGAATTCCAGAAAGACAAATTATTTGTTATTCCTATTTTTTCTTATTTTGGGTCACTGCTCAAAGTGTTACACTTGTGGAATCCCCTGTTTTTTAAGAAACCTTAGCAAGAAAGCCAGCCACTCTAGAAAGAAAGAGCCACATGGCATTGGCTACAACCCAAGAGCTTCAATTTGTGAAAAAAATTGTGTTTTTAGGGGTAGCAAGGGAGAGCACAAGGGTAGCAAGGGAGACCTCAGGGGTGGCAAGGGAGACCTCTGGCAACCCCTAAATGACGTCCCTGTCCTAATGTGCAGGTGATAGTGACTGTGATACTTATACTTTGCCCCTGTTGACCCCATAGCAGAACTGCAGCACAGCAAGGAAGCCCTGACGCAGAAATACCAATTAAAAGTCAAGGTATGCCGGTGCTTGCATGATTAGGTTAGGTCCCTTCAATACGGTGCAGTCACCTAATGGAAATCATTCAGAGTGTGCCACGTTGCATTGGCATTGGAAGGGTAATTTATGCGGAAGATGTATATAAAGGACCCACAGGTACACATGGATAACCGGAAGTTGCAATATTGTATCATTACAACACAGTAACATAACCACTACACTGATGACATAACCAGAACACAACATGCCACATCTATAAAGTAACAACACAGATGAACATAAAATGGTGGCATGAATGAATATCATGCATGTCAGCCAAAGACATTAACTGCAGCTTCCAACACCTATGGGCTCAGCCCAAGGGCTGTGGACTGTGACAGAGCGTCACTAAAGTAAGCCTCGCTGGCACCTTACAGCTGGTTCCAGGGTGTTAATTCAGGGTTTTACAAAAGTTAGTTGGCTTGGCTGGAATCACTCAACCATGGGGCAAAGTGGGGTTTTGGGGAATTTGGCACTAGAGCCGTCCCTCTCTCTCTCTCTCAATTCCCTTGGTTTACCTCCTCCCTAGCCCAGGTGTCCGTAACCGTGGTTATTGCTACAGATCGCAGACACCTCCTGTCTGAAGCTTGATCTTGAACTTGAGGTGGCTTCCAAGAGGCACTGGCTAGCTGACTTCCTGCGGTCCTCTAACCTTCCCTTGCTGAACCCTGCTTAGTTTTCTAGGGACGGTAGGAGATGGTGCCTTACACTCATGTGGTTGAAGTAAACCGCCAACCGCGCACAGCCTCACCTTGCACTTCTATATTCGTGTTTTCCTCTCCACCAATCTTCTGTCCCTCCAATGTTTCACTCAGCCTTCCTACCTTAGATGTTAACCTTCTTTCCACCTCTTCCTTTACTCGTTCTCTGCTCCTCCCCTCCCTACAACTGCTACCTCCAACTACCACACTACTACTCCACCCGCTACTACCTCTCTCCTCTAGTACAACTTCACTTCTTCACCACCACTTCTTCCTAACTACTACCTCTACTCCACTATTGCTTATCACTACTACCACCTCTACTGTTCTACTCCTACTGCTACCGCTTCCACTACCTCTCCTCTTCTACTACCACTTCTCTACTTCCACTACCACTTATCTCTCCTTACTGCTATGCCTTCCACTACAACTGCAACTGCCTTCTACCACTTCTCACTCCCACTACCTCTCTGCTGCTCCCACTACCTCTCTGCTGCTCCAAATACCACCTCCATTTACAACTGCTACTACCCCTCCTACTTCTACTCTACCACTACTCCACTCACTCATCGCACAAACACTCCACATACCGTCTCCATATTCCTTCTCTCCCTGCTCCTCTGGTCTCCTGTACACCCTCCTTCCATCTCCAGACCTCACCTTACAACACCCACAATAACCATTCTTGAGCTTCTTCTTAAATCACAGAATTGGCCATTTTTTCCTGCCCAATCACTTACCTGATTCCAGGGCGTGGGATGGGAAGGCTTCTTAATGGCTTTAAACCCGCCTCCTTTTGGGCCACATGGCTCGCCACATTAATGGCAGAGAAATGACCATGGTCAATACGGGACTGTTGTGCCTTGTTCTTGTAGCCTTCTTTGTGGTCTTTTAATAATGAAATGACTGGTGGTTTAATGGGTGTTCTTTCCTTGCGTTCAGACTCATGCTGATGCTGCCAGCTGGAGACATGCTCTTTCCCAAGATGCCATGGCGTATGGCTCTCACGCTGCGTCTTTCTCATTGCTGAGGCTACGCTCATAAGAGAAGGTGTGCTCTGACTACAGCCTCCCACGGCCTCGCTTTCTTTCCTCTTCTCGGCTTCCATGTCACGTTTCCCACCACAGCTTCCCTTGTTGTGTCACGGCCCTTCTCCTTTCCCTGCCGGGGCCACCTGGAGGTTGGTGTTCATGCTGGGCTGACCCACGCGGTCTATCCTCTCCGGTGCTCCACTGTAGCTGCGCCGCAGTCAGAGTAGATAAGGATTGGCTGGGAGGGTGTCCGTCCACAGGTACACAGACACACTCTGGGGTTTTAGGGGTCAGTCTCCCTTCCTCCTGCCCCTGACATGGCCTGTGGACAGGCCAAGTTAGAGCAATGGATTTTATTTCATGAACATAGTGTGATTTTTTTTAATCAAAGATGTTAATTAGTCCAGAAAATCTATGACGATTATATGTATGTTCTTCAGCATTGTTACTTTGTTGTGAGACGTTGGGCCTCATTCTGAGTTGGGTGGTAAGGGTTAACGGTCACCGGTAATGATGCTGGTGCCGTTAAACCCTTACCGCCCAATTCCGAGGTCCCTTAGCGGGACTCGCAAAGGACGTGTGGACATATGGGGATTTACCGGGTCCTCCAAGGTCGGAGTGACCGGTCATTCCGACCTTGGAGGACCCGGTAAGTCCCCATTCTGTAGACCATTCCCCATTCCCATTTGAGCCCCCATAGGGCCCAATCGGAATGGGGAAGGTGCTAATTACGGGCCCGCAAATAGTGGGCCCGTTATAAGCGCCCTGGTCCCTTAGCGGGACCCGCAAGGGTGTGTGGTCAGATCACACATCCTTTGCGGGTCCCGCTAAGGGAACTCGGAATTGGGCGGTAAGCGTTTAATGGCACTGGCATCATTACTGGTGACCGTCAACCCTTACCGCCCAAGTCAGAATGAGGCCCAAAATCTTTGGCAAAGGCATTGTGAAATTCTGATGAATTTCAGTTTTCTGATCTGAACGAGGGGCTAATCAACAATGTTGAGGGTTGGAGGTGACCTTCAAAACGCATGTTATTTGACCTGAATACTGGCGTCATATTGGTGTTTGATATAGACCAATTTTGGGTGAATAACATGTCTAATGTACGCAGGGTAAATCCTATTACACACAGATCATTATTAGTGAAATACTTCAAGGGAGTTGACTCTGAAATGTTTTTTCTAATCAATTTTAAGCATGTTGCTAACAGTACCCGTTGGCCTTAAGGACAATGGGGCCACAAACAGGTGAATCACAACTCTCCTATGAGGCCACGAACCCTGCGGGAACTGACACATAAGAGGAAACCAAGAACATATCAACATTGCTGCAGCCTATCAGGAAGCAGGCGGGTCCGTCTTTACCTGCTCATTGCTTTCCCAAATCCTTTAACATGGCAATGTAAAGTAGGAACCTTTGGAGGATCTTAAAACCATCAGGCCATCCCAGATGTCAACTCCTTGGTGTTAACACATTCTAAAACCAAAACCCTTTTCTGAAAAGCTCTTGCAAATTATTCACAACTAAAATACCTCCTGGTTTGCATGTGGTGAACCAAGGAACATTTCGTAAACTTGTTCCAGTTAACAAATGTGTAACCAATGGAAATTATGATTATGAAACCCAGAGGAACATCATGCACGATATTGAGGAGGAAGGGGCATGACACATAGACTATGAAGGGAGTCTCTCGTGTCAACAGGAGAATACAACACACTTTGCTGTAGGTGTCTGACAATTTAGGTCCATTGATACCCCCAGATCTCTTGAGAAACACAATCAGCAAATGAGTGACTCCAGATTGGCATATAAGGGTTGTGAAAGACAATACTAATGCAACACTCAGCATGTTGGACTTGGGAAGTAAATGGGCTGTGATTATCCAGAGGTTGGTAAACCGCTCAAACATCCAAAGAGAGTTCATGCACCCCTTTGTTTGTGTCCATGGGTATGCTAAAGTCTACCCACAGCCTGTAAAATGTCATCACCATCTTAGCTTTGTGACTCATGGATTCACCTCCGGTATTGCCTAACTGCTCCTGATAGAGGCATATAACATCCGACTTCTAAATAAGCCTAGGGGCGATCCCCCAGACCTTGCCAACTACAGGCCCATGTCTACAATTATTTCCCCTGCCCTGGTCTCTTGAATGTGCTATTTGTCAACAACTGCACTACCACCTCCACCTCAAAAGCAACTCCATCTCATCAAATATCATCAAGTAACTATCTTAAGCTAGGGTTTCAGCTGTGGTGCTGAATTTGTCTTTGTCTCCATATTGGATGATCGGAGGACGAGAATTAATATCAATGCCCCCATTCTTCTATATATTATGGTTGACTATGACCAAAACCATGGAACATCATATTCTCCTGAAATGTGCTCAGTCGCTACATGACCTCAACAATCATTTTTTAATGGCTCTCCTCCTTCTGAAAAAACAGATCCCAATGGACATGTTGTAGCAGTTCTTCACTCTTCCTTACCACCCAAGCCATCCACCAAGGCTCTTCATTATCTCCACTCCCTTTCAATTTTATTCTACGTTCTCTGGCTGATGTCACCCAATCTTTTGAAACACATTTTTACATTTGCTGTTGCCCAGCTCTGTCTGAACATGAAACACTGCCACAAATAACGTCCCGCACTTCATCCCTATAGTTTACCAAGTGGAAGTGCACCATCTGGCTAAAACTGAAGTCTTCCAAAACATTTTGGCATAGACCCTAATTTCTGGTAAAAAACATAATGGATTTACACCATGGGTTCCTGTCGTAAGTCAAATCCATTCAGGGCTGTCATTGAGTGTAATCTCTGCCATACAGCACAAAAAAGGGCTGTTGCCGGCTCCTGCTTCTAACACCACAAGCTTGTTCTTCAGCTGACTGTGTATTTAGAAAAAGTAATGTTCCATAATAAGAATGTAATATTTTTATTATGTTTAAATAGCAATTTGTTTGTTCTTTTTAGACCAATACATTTTTTATACATATTTGGTTATGAGAGAATGCAGTGTGAGTGAATGTGAGAAAAGATTTATGGGCGAGCTATTGGTGGGTGATTGGGCATTAATTTGATTATTTTTTTATTTTTTTTATTTGTATTCTGGTTTAATATACAAACCTATTTAGTGGGGCGATTATTGTCTAGAGAGCATGTTCAGGCTCTGCCCTCCTGCCTTCCTAAGAAGAAATGAAATTATAAGATAAGAAAGGACACATTTGAAACTGCTCATTAGATTCTCCTCGAAATGTAGCTGGCACAAAGAATAGTTATTTTTGCGCCACACAAGTAGGGAACAGAGAAGGCATTAGCTTGCACAATTAGTGTGTTTTAGAATAGATTAGATGACAGGAAGGTGTGTACACAAGATAGGGACTCACTACACAAGTAGGGTGTAAAATGGTTGGCAGATAAGGTTGCGGCGTACCCACAGAGAGGAAAATCATGTGACAGGCATGCACCAGGAATTCGGTAGATAGCAAGCAAATGTGTCCTGCAAAGGAAAAAACGTGACAAGCAGTTGCCATTTTAAATTGCACCAGCAGAGCAGAGAATTATGCTCTGTAGCTTTAAGAGAGGCCCCCAGTTAAGCACGCTATTTGAAACAAATACATTTAATTCAGGAAAATGCTGCGAGGGCTGGATGGTAGCTGCCTCAAAGGAATGTCAAGGGCCAGGACACTGTAGGCGAAGTTTACATAACAGAACAAGATACCATTGTGAGCGTTCAACTATTAAGGTAAATCAAGTTACGACAGCACGGAGGCTATTTGAAGTCCATGGGAAGAACTGAAAATCCCAGGAAATGTCCTAAGTGGCTGACAGATTAATGTCTCAGCGATTGGCTAGGCGTAACAGAGAAACATGGATGCAGCTAAAAAGAAAAATATTTGCTGTGATGCAATCTTAACATGGTGGAAGTGGCATGACTCACAAAAGTTATTCATAAATGTGTCAAGATCAGAATGGCATGTTTACTGTTGCAAGACAGGGGAAGGTCGGAATTACTGGAAGTGGGCAAGGACGAGGTCCTTGAAACTGAGAGACATCATGGCAGAGATAACATAGGCTGTTTTATTTAATTAAGAACAAAGGTGATACGCTTGTCCCCTCCTCCCATCTACATAAACATGTCATCATGCCGCCAGTTCACGGAGAGTGTGTTTCCGCATGTTAACCGATAAGTAAGCATATGTCCTTTTCACTGGATGACGTAATTTAGAGTTTACCAATAATATTCAAGCATGATGAGGTCGTACATTTTTATGACATGTTTTTATGGGTGGGACCTTAGACCAATTAGGACCAATGAGCAGTAGAGATAGGTTTTCATAGCTCAGTGGTTATGATGACATCAGAGTGACTCACTGGCATTATATAAACTGTGTTTTCTGTTCGAAACAGTGAGGAATTAAGCAAGAGAGCTTGGCTGTTGATCTTGTGTTTTCCCCAGCTTGCATTCTTTCAATGAAAGCTGAGTTAGCTTGAATTTGGCATACCACAATCCACTCTGTGTTTTCTCTTTATTGGCAAATACCAGGTAGGGGCTATATTGTTTTGGACCTCTGATTTTCACCGAAAACAATTCATAATAATAACAGAATTACATACAAGAAAAATAAAGAGAAGTGAATTAGTACAATCAAACTTAATGAAAACCTTTTCAAACAATTAATTATCGCTTATAATTTGAAAAGTGAATTTCCCATAAACGTTGTTATTACACAATTCATCCTACAATTTCTTTCACTTTAAGGCAATACAAATCTGCTTTTAATCCCATACTACACATTCAGTTCTACACAATTTGGGATTTCGGTAAAACAGCTCAGTGCTGCAATAATTCATGTTATTTGTTTTCTTGCTGGTATACTAGTCCAAAAGTGTGAGTGTGCATAAATATTTAGGTCATGCAGAAACCCCTTAAAGTGCTTATATAAAACGTTTTGGGGCATTTCGTTAGCAAATGTTCCAGTGGCTAAATGACCTTATAATCTTCACATAATCAACACCTTTGTTCCTCTCTCTAGGTATATCTCTCTCTCTTCTGCAGCCTAGTTCCCATCACTTTGATTGTTGGAAGTAGATAAATCTCAATCTAAGGAAGCTTGATTGTGGGACATAGAGTCATCAAAATGCCTGGGGTAGTGGAAGGGACATCACACACCTGTTGACATCAAAGGAAGTGATGTCACAGTACTTTTGACCTGGATGGCATCAGTTTCTCTTTCACCCTGTTGACAACACCAGAAGTGGTTTAAGGATGTAAAAAAAGTACATACATGTAACATTTCTGAAATACCAAATAGGTACTAAAGCAGACAAGAATATTTTAGATACCAACCACATTTTACCAAGGGTGCTCCTTTAGTATGCCATGGATGGGGTCATGATATGATATGAATAGACCCAATAGAATCAACACAGGCCAAGGTACTGCCATATATATGCCTCTTAAGCATTGTATGGCCAGTTATTTCTATATTATGCCAGTTATAGCTGCATGTCAGGCATTGTCATTATATGATAAGTAGAACCCCTACATTGCCAGTTGCTGCGATATGACAGTATCCAAAAATCCAACAGATGCAAGTCACCAACAACTCACAGCAGCATTAATTGATTACAATTATTTGTTATCTACATAGCGCTTTTGCCAAAGGGCTATACATAGCACATATTTAAATACAATTATCATTCCAACTGAAGTTGGTACTCATTTACTAACCTCAGAAGAATGAAAGAATGAGTTGGCCTTGCCGGCATTCAAACCTGCAAAATGCAAATCACACATAGATTGCAGCAGCGAGCGCTCAACCCGCTGAGCTGTCTTGCTGCTTTGCTATTAAAAATGCAATGCCACTATAAGAGAACATGTCAAAACTAGCTGCATAATGTAGGCTAGACTCGCAATAACACTTATCATGTTTGCTGTAGGATTGATGATTCACAATAAAAAATGCCAGGCCACAGTAAGACATACTGTGGCATAGCATTACATCGAAAAGCCAATCTAACCACGTAATAACACTTATCATGCTTAGTTTATCATAGATGCCCATACAAATATACCATGCCATATTAAGGAAAGGTTAGACTGGCTACCCCCAAATACCAATCTATCAGGTAATTACACTTATCATGATTGCTTTATCAGAGATGCTTGCATAAAATATCAAGCCGCAGTAAGAAATTGCTAGACTGGCTGCACCAAAATGCTAGTCTAGTCACGTAATAACCCTTGTGATGCTTACTTCATTGTATAGTCCCAGATAATATGCCATGACACTGTAAGAAAAGACTATTTTTTAATTTGATTTATTTTATTGTGTTCCACAGTACAAATCTATTTTTAACACGGTTTTAATTTTTAGCAAAACAAATGCAATACAAATTCACATTTCAATACGTCAACTTCTGCAGCAATATTAAAAACAATAATTTTTTAAATCCTAAAATCTTAAAATCCGTACAAATAGTTTACAAAGATTAAAAACATTCCACCCTACTATAAAAGTACTGCAGCGTTCTTTAAAAACTCTAAAACATGAATACTCAAACTCAGTTCATTACAATTCAAAATCCTCCTCCACAGCTCATCTTCCGAGAAGTCACCAATTCCTGATAAAAATTGGGATCTCAAGGTTTCCAAATTAGACACCCAACACATAGATGCCTTAGAGTATCTGTCTGAAGTTTACAATGACGATGCAGCCTCTGGTCTCGTGGAATGTTAAGCCGCCATCCCAATACTTCATTAGTTGGGACAAAGTTCAACCTAAATCTTAGTACTTGAGACCTAAAGCTTCTCGGTGGGTGTTTTTATAGGTAAGCCGCTGGTACATTGAAGCTTTTACAAGACCACACAACATGATCACCAAAACATTTAAAATCCATAATCGTTCCTCTCACATTTGTCCAGACATATCTGCACCATTTTAGCTTAGCTACTTTTGGTGTAAGGCCCAGTTCTTCTACAGATATGTCTGCACACTGGAGCATTGATTCACAGCTCATGACCCAGTCCATAAGAACCCTACAGCCACCCTGTAGCCTTACCAGGTTTAGCTGCTCCAGCTCAAACAGAATCGCTGTACGGGGTACTGACTGTGGTAGTTGCAGAAGACCTCTCCACAAAGCTCCCTCCAATTTTGACCAGTCTACAGGCTGACTCTTGGTTTTGGGCACCATAATTTAGCTTTGGCACGAGTTGCTGCTTGTATAATTTCAAAACTGGTAAAAATGAGTAAGAAAAGATTATACTGGCTGCACCCAAATGCCAGGCTGGACAGGTAATAACAGAGAAACAGATGTTTTTACAAACAAGAAAGAAGGGCACATTCCCGTGCTTGGGATGTTCCCATTGCAACAACGTAATCAAGGGTGAAAGTGTAACACATCCCCTTACGGGCAAGAAATACAAACTTCGAGATTACGCTACCTGTATGTCAACAGGGGTTGTTTATTCAATTAAATGCCCTTGTGGTAAATTATATGTGGGCCAGACTACAAGAGCAGTGAAGGAAAGACTAACCAAACACAAATCGAATATCCCCATTGGCAAGACATTTCACAGAACATCATCATACGGTAGCCCAGATTAAATTCCAAATTCTGGAGGTGGTTAAGAAACCATACAGAGGGGGAGACTACCAATCTATCCTCTCCCGCAGGGAGAGATTTTGGATACACCAACTACACATTAAATCCACAAGGTCTCAATGACGAGTTTTCCTTGAGGTGTTTTATCTGAGCATTGATCAGACCCCCCTTACTTTTCCCATTGTTGCTTATATGGAGGCATCACTCTATACAATTCTTTCTTCTTTGGTTTCCCCGATGTAAAAATCTATCTCAACTATGTCATGCCCACCAACTCACACCCCAGAGATAACTACTTGTTCTTTTTCTTTGGGGCATGATTGAACTGTGAAACATGTAATAAATCCCCTTTAATAGACATTACAAATGCCACAAACTGCTTCTTACAGTGGAACAATTGTTAATGTATAATAAGTCCGGGGCATGTTGACCGGCCCACTGTTCATAATTGCATAACTTTATGTTTAAGAGTACGTTACAGATTCAGTCTATGCATATCTGTAAATACAGATTTTTGAGGTTATCCCTTTGAGAGGATCTCTGCTGTGGCCACAGTGCGTTGCTCACACATGCACATCTATAAACAACTCTAATACTCTGTCCTGACATTCTTATTAACATACATGGCCGGTTATTACATTGTGCATTTCTTTGTCCATTACCCTTTCTTGACTCCTTTTAGACACATCTTCTGTGGTAACCAGATAATTTCTGGAGGCTATTGTAGGCTCATTAGTATACAAACTATACATTCTAAAATGGCGCTCCTACGCGCACCATCTAGTTAGCCCTTTGTGCTATAGGATTCCCCATAGTTCACTTTTTATGTTTACTAAACACACAATCATGCTTAGATGGTCTGCCATCTGGTTAGAGGGTTTTCAGGGAGACGAGCAAACCCACCACAGCACGTACGAGGACCTCATCCCTCGGAGTGGCAGGCGCTCGGACTCGGGAAGCGTCCAATTGAAGAAGCAGCACTTTTTCGACACGCGAACGTGTATTCTTTGAATTTACATCTCTGAGTTAAACATAGCCCTACATCAACAGCTTCACATTTAGGGCAGGCACAGCCCATTGTATAGCCTTTTCTTTATAGCTAACTTGGCTATCTTTCTTTGTGTATTTATATTTCCATACAGAAAATGACAGATTGGTCTGCAATTACACTGTCGGGCACGCCAGGATATTCCTGCTAGTCGAGTTACTATTGCTTTCACTTCCCCCTGCTCCTTCATCTTAAGAGGTAAGCCATTTCATGGTACATGGCTTCTTATCGTCTTCCACTATTTAACGTATGATGTACACATCCATATGTGTATACAATCCTAGGTACACCCATTCTCTTTCAGTTTGCAAATACTGTGCAATTTAGTGAATGTTTGCTATTTCATTACAAATGTAGGGATTCAGCACTCGGATGTCAGAGCCACATTTCCTACTTTCTTCTTTAGGTGCTAGGCACTCAGGAGTTTAGAATTCTCTTGCACCAGCTGGTGTGAAGATCTGGAACATACGAGCTCACCATTTTTTAGTGAAGACACACACTTCACCCACTCTACATTTAAGGTATGCCGTCTAAAAATGGTTTGTAATTATTAAATGGAGTGTGATATTATTTAAAGGCAGCCTCAGCTGGAATTGTTTTATCCTGGTATATGCAGTAAGCATGTTCTCGCACTGGCTACAGTAGAGGCCTCCATTCTCAGGGTGACCCGGATTAGTATTTTAGAACATTTCTGAACTTTACTTAGTATGGTATATCATTGCATGGAAGATTCATTTCTGATTGTCATGTTAAGTTTAACACACCTATGCAGAGGCATTGTGTCTATTGAAACAGACTTTATTTTTACTTATGTTTTTCAGTTTAACCTACTTGGCTCGAGAAGAAGGGATGTGTATCCTGAAACGCGTCAGCCATTACTGAATTGTATACATGGATTACCATTGCTTATTTACTTCACTTTATTTTGTTGACAGCTAGTTTGGCTTTTTCACTTTAAAATCTCAATGGTGAACTAATTGTGACTACAATTAAAACCTCTTTTGGTTTTTTTGCGAAACAATTGAATGATTGGCTTCATTACTCATTTAGCATGTATATTTTTGCATAATCACAGCCAACATACCAAACTTTGATGAACCATCTTTTGATGGACTTATGACAGATTGCATGGGACAGGAGGGCTCCTATCTTTGGATCCTCATTTTTGTTTCTACATATATGTTGCAGTGATCCTGTGTCAGGGTCACGTTTCCTCCCCCGCACCTTAAAATAATATCTAGATTACCACACACTATTAAGGAAATTTACTTGTGAGTGTAAAAAATTAGGGAGTGCTTCTACTGATCCCCCCTTTTTTCACAGGTAATAACACTTCTCATACTTACTTTATTATAGAATCCTGGTATAAATGTCATGCCACAGTAAGAAATGACTAAACTGGGTGTACCACAATGCTAGTCTAGTCAGTAATACATAACATTACTGCTTTATCATTGATGACCTTTATGTTATAGTTCACCCCTCTCCTGCGGCACCCTTCCCACGCATCCCCTTTCCCTCCCACTTGGCTCCTCCAACCCCTAAAATCAACTCCTCAGCCCAGTATTAACTCAACGTCCCTCTTCCTCGTCCCAGTACTTATCTATGAGGCAATGTGCTTCATAGGCAATTACTGGGACAAGGAAGAGTAGGAGTAACAATGATTGCTGGTAAGTAATCCAGGTACTTAGCACATACATTCACACACCACTTGTTAATTTACACATGCGCTCATTCATCATTCACCCACGCAAGCACGCCCAGACACCCAAACATCATGTACTCATTCACATATTACATGATATTTACACACGTGTACATTACGGAATATGCACACGAACACACACATACACTTTTACATTAAAAAAAATGTCCTTACCATTCAGAATAGGTTATGCCTCCTCTGCAGGCATGACTCTGGCTCCCATGCTCCAGCATACACACAAGGAACCTCTGGTTTCTGTCATGCACAGCAGAGCAGAGGAGCCAGATTCATCCATGTCCTGTGGGGTGTGGGGGGTGTGACCCGTGGCAATGCCTCTGCCACCCCTGGTGAGGACTCGGATTTAAAAAATAAATAATTTATTTTTGAAGTCACTCTGACTGAATTAAAAAATACATTATTTCCGTTATGGAAATCCAAAACGAAAATTATTTATTTTTGAAGTCAGAGTGACTTAAAAAAGAAATGATTTATTTTTTAAATCAGAGTCCTCCCCCAGGGATGGCAGAGTCAATGCCAGGGGTCACACAAGGTTTTCCAGGAGTCGCAGTTGTGATCTTTATTGGCCCCTACATGGCATCCCTGGCTTGACCAAAATATGGGGCATGGACATTTTGTAATATATGGCTTAACTGTGTTAAAACATTTCTCCTCTTGTGCCAAATTGCTAAAAATGGCATATTTTTTCTGGCATCCCTTGTTAGGCACCAGTCATTGTCCCGTAGGGATTTCTTTACTTGGTGTGGATGTAGAACAAGAGATTCCCTATTTTGATTTATCTTGCCCAATAAAATGTCACATCCCTTCATTCCTTCACCCAGCTGTTAAAGTGAGAGCACCTTCACTCCCTGATTTCCAAATTCAAAACAACAAGCAATTAATTGTTAGGAGGAACGGGATTTTCATGTAGAACAACAAGGTTCTCCGTTTAATCACACTAGCCAAAGAAAGAAGACATAATTTATTTCACAACCGGGACGCAATTTGGGAGACTAAGCACCTTTCTCCTGATCAACTCCTCCAGTTTCTGCCACTCAAGTTCCTTCATATTGAATTGTATCTCTGCATCATAAAGAAGTGTGGGAATTACCTTTGCTTTGTAGAACTTGAATATGGAGAGTATGGAAAAACGACTTTCTATTTTGTTTATCTTTTGCATTTGAGCAATAAAACCCCCCACTTTCTAAGTGTATCGAAATAGGTACCCATCTTTGGGTGATTGTACATTGTATAGCCCAAATAACAGCTTTTTTGAGGAAGTATTCAAGAATTCCTGAACCGTTTGCCTTTAGAGTAATATCTTTCTTCCCTATGTGACTCATCCGTCTGCCCCCAACACTATTAGACTTTATCTTATTACCTACGCTAGGTTTGTCCAATTTATATTTCTTCTTAACTGATAGCCCTAGGTCCGACCCTGATTGGTCACAGGCCTTAGGCATGGCCATTTTGGGATACATTAAAATATAAATATATATATAACACCAAGAAAATCATGGCGGGTTTAAAAAAGTTTGAGAAAAACCCTTTCACCTGAAATGATGGCTTGATGGTTACTAGGTGGAGTTGTAGAATGTATATCGCTCAAATGAACTTTTTGTATATATATGTATATGAACTTATATATATATTTACAAATGCACAAAATGCAAGGCTTGAAAACATGGGGTGTCTTTGAAACACTATGTACATCCACGAACCCAGTGGAAAGTGATTATTAATAAACATATCACCTGTGCAACAACGTATGTAGTATATGCAATTACATGTGGGTGTAACCTCTGGTATATAGGCAGCACAAAATTAGAAGTGAAACTTTGAATATTGCAACATCTTCGAGCCATAAAAAACAAAGATCCAACTTACCCCCTTGCCAATCATTTTGAAGAAAAGCACAATGGAGACATTTCGTCGTTTAAATACTTTGGTATAGATAAAATCTGACCACACCCGAGAGGAGGCAATCGAGAACTAAAGTTGAGACAGACTGAATGCAAGTACATCATTGACTACCAGACAAAGAATCCGGGTGGTCATAACAAGGACGAGGAACTCTATACCTTTGTGGGAAACAAGAACATTTTTGGGTATATTTGTAACACATATACAAAAAACGAAAAATAATATGGATGCTTTGTCTGAAAGTATGAGGTTACAATATTGTTGCTTATCTTTGTGATACCCTTTTTAATGCACTTTTTTATATAACAGTTTTTACATTTCTTAACATGTAGGAAACTTTTTAACATTTGTATACATACACTCATTTTTTTGCATTTTGCTAATTTGTTACAAGCTTCTTTTAACACTTAAAAAATATGTTATATCTTTCTTTCTTTTCCCCCTCTTCTCTATTGTTTGGTCTTCCTTATACTTAACATCTTATATATTTGAAAAATGAGAAGACAGTGGTTAATTAAATGGCTTTGTATATTGTGAGTATTAAGCATTTTACTCTGGCAAAGAGGTTTTTTAAGTAATGAATATTGTTGAACGATCACTGCGGTGCACTATGCACTTTATTTACAGCACTAGATACCTTGGAAATGTGAACTATCTGCTGCTATAATGCACAATGCACTTTATCCAAAGTACGTGAGATACTATGGAGAATGTGGAATATGTGTTGCCATAATGCACACTGCACTTTATTTAAAGGATTAGGAATGATTGTTGCTATTTTAGCATGACTAGATATATTTGCTACTATATTAGCATGATCACTGCTATTGTGCATTATGCACTTTATTCAAGGCACGAGACACTTTGGAAATGTGGAAATATCTGCTGCTATAATGCATAACACACTTTATTGAAAGCATTAGACACTTTAACAATATGGAATGTGCAATATGGGCATGATATAGGATGCACCTTTCCAAAGGTTTTGGTTACTGTTAGCAATTTGGAAGTGCATAGTATGATTGCTGCCATGTTAACATGATTAGATATATTTGCCGCTATACTGACATTGTGCACTATGCACCTTATTCAAAGCACTAGACACTCTGGATTTGTGGAAAAATCTGTTGTCATAATGCATAACACACTTTATTGAAAGCATTAAACATTTTGGCAATATGGACATTTTTAACATGATTAGATATATTTGCCGCTATACTGACATGATTACTGCCATTGTGCACTATGCACCTTATTCAAAGCACTAGACACTTTGGATACGTGGAAATATCTGCTGTCATAATGCATAATGCACCTTATTGAAAGCATTAGACACTTTAGCAATATGGAAAGTGCAATATGGGCATGACCTGAGATGCACCTTTCGAAAAAAGCATTGGTTTACTGTTAACAGTCCGGGAAGTGCAATGCATGATGTAGAAACGTAAATGAAAATATAAAATTAGGATTTGTATTTTTGGAAACATGACTGAACCATCAATATTATTGATAGCTTGTTGTTGCATTTTCAAAACTATGCATTTTATGTAAAACATGAAAACAATTAGTTCTGTCAATGTTCCTGAATATATGTCTTAACTATTCCAAGATGGCACTCACAGAAACATGCATTGTGAATGAGGGGTTTACTTAATGGAAAGTAAAGAAGGACCTTTTCTATTTGTAAAAGTGTTTAAAAAGAGAAGCCTGTCATTTATGTTCACAACTTGACGAAGCCCGCAGGGGTGAAACGCGTAGTTGTTTTGTTCTCTCTTGAGCAACTTGTCCACTGTATCTGTTAAATAAAGGACGTTTGATGGAGATCCTTTTTTAACGTATCCGGGTGATTTTTTCTACTGAGGAGAGTGCCGTCCAGAAAGCTCTAACCTGCTTTCACTTTTCCTTGTTCTGAGATATATATATATATATATATATGCAGGTGCAATAAGCAAGATACAGACCAGCACTTGGGAATTATATGGAAAATGAATACAGTGATAGCAGTAGGACAAAAGTTAAAGCATGCATATTATCCAATCACAGGCCTATAGCAATATGAAATGTGCTGGGTACCAAAGTGCTATGGTGCATATAGGGAGAAAGACAAAGATGACAAAGACAAATAGAGACTAAAATCTATAAAAAAACTATGTAGGTTGTAACTACACTTTGAAAAAGGGGAACACCTGACTGGTTTGGGAGGCTTGTCACAAGTATGTCTCCCTCACCCGTCCTCGTACAACAACACCTAAGAAACTTATAGATCAAATCCAAAATGCAGATGAAGTGTTCAAATAAAATTAAAATATGAATCAAATACATTTGGCCAGGAGAAGGAAAACTACAAGTATTAGGGAGACTTAGGGCCTCATTATGAGTGTGGCGGTCCGGAAATAAGGGTGCCGGTGGCAACATACAGCACCCTTTCCGGACCGCCACACTCTGACTCAGCAGGCGGTGACCATTACTCCCAGCAGGTCTGACCTGTCGGGCATAACGGCACCCGCATGCAGAGTTTTCACAGAAGCACCGGTACAGTTGGCAACAGTGCCAGTGCTTCCGTCTCCCCACTCGCATGGGGACTCCACAGGAATGGGGAACAACATTTTCCGGCGCCTGACATCCCGGGCCACTGGAACATTACACACTCGTAATGAGGCCCTTAGTTCTAAACCATCTCCTTATGGTTTCCATACTTAACTTGTCAATCTGGATAGTTAGAGAGTGCTATACTGTGGCCGTTTTAGTGGCACAGGTGACAAAATTCAGTTAGGAGTAGACGAGCCGGCGATCACAGAGCACAGAAACCCTTCCTGGAAATTAGCTTTTCCAGGGCCCAAGCTCAATCTCGCACACAGCCAACACACAAAAGCACGGAGACGGCCCCCGTGGGCGTAAATAGCTGCTCAAGTGCACTACTCTGATGAAAGCAGCAGGGGAGCAGGTCCTGGCATGTGAAAACCCAGTGAGAGAGAGCCCTGGTCTGGGAGAGTAGGGGCACAGAAGATTTCAGCTGCTCTAACTCCTGCTTCAGCTGCCCGTTCCGTTGCCCACTTCTACACACTCATCACCATGCGCCAAACCTTTATTATCCAACACTATTCCGTGTGCCCTTTTCACTCATGTATATTTGTTCCCTTTAAAACCATAATGTACCATGCCCCACCGTCCGGTGTGTCTAATAGAGCACTTTCTCACGCTCCTTAATTCAGATTTATCCTTTGTTTATTCCACTATAAGTCATCATTTCTCTTGCCACACCACTGGTTTGCCTAACAGAGCTCTATCTTACGCTCTTTTATTCATATTTATCTTTACTTATTCCATTTACACCCCATCATTTAATTTGCCACACTGGGCCTCATTCCGAGTACGGCGCTAACCAATGGCGCTATTAACACCTTGGTTGACGCCGTACCCGGACCGGCAGCGCCTTGGTGGATGGCGGAATCACCGCCCCATTCCAAGGTTGGCGGGGCGGTGATTCCCCATTCACCAAGGCTCTTCCCCATTCCCAAATGAGCCCCCATAGGGCTCAATGGGAATGGGGAAGATGCAAATAATGGTGACCGTTCATCACGGTCCGTTATTGGCTTGGAGGCCCCTTTGCGCCCTCGACTTTAACACCTGCTCAAAGCAGGCGTTAAGGGCGAGGGCGCAGAGGGAACTCGGAGTATGGCGGTAAGGGATTACCGCCACCGGTCTCGTTACCGGTGGCCGCTATCCCTTACCGCCATACTCGGAATGAGGCCCACTGTCTGGTGTACTTAACAGAGCACTATTTTACGCTCCTTAATTGATATTTATCCTTATTATTTTCCATTTTAAAACCATAATTCCTCTTGTACGACCGTCAAGTGTGCCTAACAGAGCACTTTCCTTTTATAAAAACACACGTGAAACATTAGGCCACTTCCTCTGGTGTTCTTTAAATCCTTACATAATTCCAAATTATGGGATTACAGGATTACACTGAGGGTGTAATAGACCTACAAATCTAGTATAGTGCACACGCGTGGAGATCACTAACCACGCACCTGCACATTCCACAAGTCAATTGTGTTGCTTAGTTTTAAGACCATCTTCTACTTAAAAGGTGTGTGGACAAAGCCATTGGACGCCAAATGTGACACCGGGGGGGGGGCACCCCAGACCACCCCAGGCCCTTCAGCGCCCCACCTAGAAGCCCTATTTACTCCTTGTTTCATCTTTACCTACTTCTTTTCCTTACCATTAATCTGTATATCCTCGTGCCTGGCAGGGGGACCGACGCCTGCTTGCCAATACCTACGTGGCCTTTTGGCTTTTGATTGCGCCTCGCATCCCCTATTATTACCCTTCTCTTCTTACCTCATTTACTTCAATGCTCCCCCCTCAAAATCAATGCTCTCCGTTTGTTTATCTTGTATGTTGTTTTAAGTAATGTTATTAAATATTGACGTTGACAATCGTTGTGGTGCTTTCATTAATGTCTCGTCCTGTTATGGTGTGTTACGCTGTTGTGTTCTACTAACTACCCTGCTGTTGTATTGCTTATGATGAGTATCCAATGTGCCATTTGACTATCTGAGCAATATCCTTTATTCCTTAAGTGCGTAGTGCTTCCGTGTTGCAACCAGTTCTGAAAATTACCTGTTTAAGTCACCATCACTCTACATTCAATTCTTCTCATTGTTAACTCACAATCACTTTCTATTCAGTTATTTCGGTATCAGCTAATGAAATTGTGGCAAAAATGTTGCTGGTAAAAAAAATTGCGGCAAAAATGCTGTGGTTTGACCCGGTAAAGGTGTACCCCATTATACCATTTAAGGGGAGCGGGGGTTGCAGGGGTGTCTCTTGCTCCCCTTAAATGGTATAATGGGTCTGGGGGTTACAGGGGTGTCCCCCACATCCTTTACATGATTGTTGCGGCAAAACAATGGCATTTTTGCTGCGATATTTTGTATTCACTGCCATTTTTGCTGCAATTTTAAGACATGGAACCGTTATTTCTTTCTTACAAATTCTACATTTCCTATTCCACTTTTATTCATTATGGCCTCTTATATCTTACTGAGGTTCTTCTTATTGCGGTCTTCATTCCAGCCGTCCCGGGCTGCTCACTTCTCCCTCTCGTTTCCCGCTCACGTGTTTGCTCTTCCTCGCAGATCTGTGGCCAAGATCCGGGTAGGAGCGCTTACTCCACTTGTTTTAAGAAACCCAAATGATCTTCACATACTTGAGTCGGTCAGCGACCAGTCATTCCACTAAGCATTACTGCTTCGCCACCTCTTCCCTCCAACTGCCGCTGCAAGTAGTCTGGTCCCCAGTGCAGCATTCGCCCTGCCGGAGAGGAGAGATACTCGGCGAAAGCATGCCCCTGCCTTGCGGGAGCTACCTCCATGGGCATGTCCACGGTGGATGAAGTAGGCTCACGGGGGTTGGATCTTCTGGTGTACGGCATGCACCTCAGTAAATCTAACACCTTCCGATGCCCACATGTTACAACAGCTGCCTGCATCTGTAGATATTGGATTTAGAAGAGAGACAGTAATGCACAGGAGGCTCCACAGAATTTCTCGCTGTGCCGGCCTGTTTTGACTTAAATCGACTTTCAAAACAAAAAAGGCTTACTGCCAACCGAGCGCGGTTGAGGAACTTATGAGAAGAAAAATTGGCTTTTAAGGCAAGAGTGGATCGTGCTCTGTGCAGAGCTCAATCAATGTAGTTCTGCTCCTATGCCCCCTAGCCGCTGCTTTTACGTGGCAAAACTTGCCTGAGATAAACTCTCCCTGGGGCGGGCGGCAAAATCTAAAGACCTGTTTTGGCCGTTCGGTCAGTTTGGGCCTTCCTGTTGTCTCGCCTATGCCCTGATTTCTTTTGTTCCCCAGTTTTAGTACTGACATGAGAGGTTTTGGGGCACCTCTCACTTGCATACCTAGTGCTAAGTTGCCCGGACCATAGTTCCTATTCAAGGACCGGCCTGTGCTGGACTTTGAAGGCGGGGGAAAGGAAGCGCTTGCAGGCGCATGCATCTGCCCCCGCCGCCCACATTGACTGCACCACTAATCCTAAAACCTGTGCCCACTAGCTCCATGGCTGCCGTCATGCCGCGGTACTGGGCCAACACCACACAACAGTGGGAACAGCCTGCCTCCGGCCCCACTCTGCCAGGCACCAATATCTTCTAGAATAGGTAAATGGTTACATTTAAACAGAAGGTAGTTGCATCTTATGTTCTGATTAGGGCATTCATAGACATACATTAGTATGAATCACAAGGTTGGTATAAATGGAGGATATCTTCTGGATAGGGTTTTCGAGGTTAGGGCAACCTTATGCTGTTTGTAAACTGTCTGTTCTATTAAACATTTTAAATAAAACTTCATTTTGTTCTTCATATTAGATTAGACATCAGTTTTAAGGCACTTTGCCCAGTAAATGGCATCACTGTTCAGTTTACCCAGTGTGGGTGATGTTAGTCCATTATGTACTTCAACATCTGCAACATATAATGGCTGCAGCAATGTATGTTCATTTGAAGAAAATATTTTATGTTCTAAATTAAGTCTGTTCTTAATCAACTCATGATGATAGATATGAGACCAAACTCTGCCCAAATAGAGTCTGCCTACAGATTTTGTGCACAAGAAAAGAGATGCTTAACACGGCGCTGTCCAATTTCAGAAAAATGCAACATGATAGGGGCCAATTAAAGCTTGTGGAAGTCAATTAAAGGTGTTAAGGTCTATCCACAATGGCTCACCCTGAAAGTACTGAAAGCAATCATGTATGGCTTCACAGAGCATCTCATCGAGTCCAGATGACCCTTCCGAGTCAATTTATTATCCATCAGGACACCTACATCAAGCCCATTGCTATCACTATGCCAGCAATGCCTGCTAGATATGTTAGTACCAACATCTGGTTGTTATCCATCCAGGTCCTTCAAAAGGATGTGTGTAAACACTTTAGCAGGAGCATCTGACATTGCCAGTTTTGTATAACTGGTGGGTTTCGTTTTACCCCCTCGTTTATAGACAGTGAGAATAACACTGGGCCTCATTACGAGGCTGGTGGCTGCGGAATGAACGGTGCCGGTACGGGACCGGCACCGTTCATTACGAGCCGCCAGATTACGAGGTCTGCAGCGGGTCCCGCTTTTCACACTTGGTCAGACTAGACGTAAAAAGCGGGACCCGCTAGCAGGCAAGGATGCTAACAACGGACCCGTCATTAACGGGCCTGTTGTTAGCATCCTCCCCATTCCCATTGAGCCCTACGGGGGCTCAAATGGGAATGGGGATGTACCGGGTCCGGGTGCTGCTAAAGGGATTTACCTGGGCCCTCCAAGGTCGGAAGGGCCCTGCAAGTCCCCTTTTGCAGGACCCGGACCCAGGACCCGGTTTGGAGGCAGCGGGCATGGCTACCGCCAAACTCGTGATGAGGCTCACTTTGTTTCCAACTATCCAGTATTTTACACGTATGGTTTATGGAGGGAACAAGCTGTGGATTGTCCGACCCCACATAATGTGGCCCTTTTTTAACAGGGCATTAGAAAGGCCATCAGGCCCTGGTGAAGTAGATGTTTTCAAGTTTCTTAATATAGTTACTAACTCTACTATACTGCCAGAATTATGCCACTTATCAGCTAGCATGACATTGAAACCAGTAGGGGATATTTTCCCAAGAGTAACAGAAATATGTTTTTCCCAACTTTGTTTAGATGCCCCTACATCAAGCTTTCTGTCCTTACTGTCTCTGTACACTCTTTTCCATGGCAACCATTTCTTGCCAATCCTTAATACTGAGTAGGCTCTTTAGCACGTTTATCCATTTCCTATAGCCTCCTTCCTTAGTTTACATGCAGTTATTCATTGTTCTTTAGAAAGATTTCTACTTATAATGTAATATAGATCTTTCTGAAGAAGTCTTTTAGCTTTTAATATATATATATATCAAACTCACGTTTATGGGATCTTATTTGCTGATGGCCACAACTGGATCTAGTAATCCTAAAATCCCCCTGCCCATTTCCCAAGTCACAGCCTGGCCTAGACGTGCACACTCACACACAGACACGCACACACCCACCGTCGTGGCTCTGCAGTCACTCTGCAGCCAGCACCTTAACGACCCTGCAAACACATTTCTTTTGTTATCAGCAGCAGGGCCTTTCTTATACCTGATGGGACATTTCCAACTGAGAGACCAGGAAACAGCAGCAGCAGTTATCTTGCAAATCTGTCCAACTTCAAAATCAGTTATAGGGATTAACAGACTGAAGCCCTCTTTTAAAGATTCATGTATACCCATGATGTCTTCTAGCTTGACATGCAAAACAAATGGTTTGCTTTATGTCCATGGTCAAATATTCTTAATATCATACATAACAACGAGCTGGACGTTTGTGACAAAGAATCTCCATAACTAACTCAGTTTATAACACTACTTCTTTCAGTGTGTGTCTGGAAGTGCTGGAAGTGCTGAAAGTGCAGTGGTGTTAAATAGACAATGGGCCTCATTACAAGTTTGGTGGTCCGGTAACAACTGTTGCGGGTGCCGTTGGCTGAAAGGCTCCCGCAAGCAGAACTCGACAGATGCACGGGCACCATTCATCAATGGTGCCGGTGCATCCGACCTCCCCATTCCCATTGAGTCCAAAGGGACTCAAATGGGAATGGGGTGTAGAAATTACTGGCACCCGGCAATGGGTAATTACCGAGTCTGCCAGGGCTGGAATGCCCCGGTAAATGCCCATTGCCGGATGCCGGTAATTTCATGACTCCGGAAGCAGCCGTGCCAGTATTTACTGGCACGGCTACTGGCAGGGTCAGAATGACACCCAATGTTTCATATTTCATTATTTTGCCGTCTGAGACTTCGAATTTTTCTTTCAGAAGGTTACAATGATATTCTTTAGGATTAACGTGGGGTTTACATGTATGTTGCAGGTAAACTATATCATACAGTATGAATGTAGGCCTTGAGATCCAAAATTGTTATATTTATACCAATTAAAGCTTGGGAGGTGTGTGTTCAAGTGAATATCTTGCAGTGTAGCTTAAAATCTCCTGCTTCACTGTTTAACCAAAGTGTGTGAACCTGGGCAAAATATTGAATCTCACTCGGATTTAACTGCCCTTATTAGAGTTCTTATGAGTGATCTGGGGCACTTTTAATGATTTTAGGGGCCAAATAGTATATCCTCAAGCCTCTATGTGGTCCCCAATGCCATTACCTAGAAATGCATTATTGTATCACTTGATTTGGCAGGCAGATATATGGTCTCTCCAGCCATTCAAAGCACCAGAGATGTGTATATAGTGGGGGGACTGGGGAAGAACTCTCCCTCTCTCCTTCTCCATGTGCTGCCACGCTCTCTCGCTCTACATGCACTGTCACTCAATCTGTTCTGCTGTCTCGCTCTCCTTCTCCTCTCCCTCCTCTCTCTATGTATGGTCCCTCCCTCTATGTGTGCCGCCACTCTCTCTCTCTCTTTGCGCTGTCTCTCTCTCGGTTTGTGCTATCATTCTCTCTCCATGCACTGTCACTCTCTATCTCACCTTGCAATTCTGCACTCTCTTACCGTGCGCTCCCGCTCACTTTGCGTCCTTACTCTTCCTCTCTCCTTGGCACCATTGAAGATATCCCACCTTAGACCCTCATTCCATCTTCTCCAACTCCCACGTTTGCCCTCAGCCCTTATGTTTTCCCTCATCCTTCCTCTCACACCCTTGCCTTTTTCTCTTACCTTCACATTCTCTCCCTCTTGCTCACCATCAATGGCACCTTCTCTCAGTGGCTGTCTCTCTTTCTCTTTTCCACATCTCCTTCTCTTGCACACCTGCATCCCTTCTCGCATCCTCCCATGAAGCTTTGCACTCTCATACTTGCACCCTGGTGCCTATGAATGCAAAATAATTCAAAGAACAGCAGTAAGCACCAAAACTAGTGGCTTTGACAATGCTTGTTAATGTGATCTAATGTAACGGGTTCTTGTTACGCCAACTGCTGCCAATCATGGTGGCCTCCAGAAGTTAGGTTCTGGAAGAGACTCAGTGGGGATGGGGTTTGCGGGAGCAGAGTGAGAGGCAAGGTAAGAATCCTGACATGCGGGTGAGTGCAGACTCATCAGAACTAATCGCTGTCTGCATGCTAGTGAGATTCTGGCTGAGCTGGACATGGGTTTTAGTTCCCATATAGGCCGATGGATAACTGTCACTACTTCTAGCTCCTTCCAGATCCAAGGAAGACCTATTTTTTCAGAAGAGGGAAAAGAGAAGTTCTTTTAAGCACTGGGGGACTATCCCAAAAGACCATGAAAATTATAAATATTGTGATCCACAGAGCAACGGCCCCTGCATGTTCCTTGGCTGCAATAGCAGGTGTGGAGTCGACCTTGCGAGATACGAAGTTGTGAGAGAAAAGTGCCAGTATGTCAATGGGAAAGACCTCCTTAAAGGGGAATCTGTGGGCAGTAATCGATGGGGCGTGAGGATGAGGATGCGGGGAGGGGCGGGGGGAACCATTGGGGTGCATTAGCATTGTGGTTGCATTTGTGAAAGCCGCCTGTCCACTCAGAGTGAAGTTGGATGCTGCCACATACTGTGGGACATGTGTGGATGAGGACGTTGCAGCTAGCAGATCAGAATGGAAGGCGGAGGTCTGCTTATTGACTAACTCTGCATCCATGCATGGCTGATTCTGGACAGTAGTAACCACAGCACAGGTTTCAAGATGATCTAGATTATCTCCATGAAGCTTCTTCCTCAGTCTGTGCAGCGACACCCTCTGCCCACGCAGCAGATGCCTTCTTCATGCCTCGGCTGCCTCCTTACAGGCACCACTTAGCAGCCGCAGAAATCTCTTGGGCATCAGATTTGGTGCTTGCATGCAATCCTAATGTAGATGACTTTTCTGGGTCACAGCCATCAATCGTTTCCTACCATTGGCGTCGCGGTGTTGCTGGCAGCTTCTGATCACCTGGACCCTTGATATCAGTCCAGGAGCTGCATTGTTCTGTCGGGCAAGGGGTTTGCGTGCTAGTTTGGTGCCAGCTACAGGTGGCGTCTGACCTGCCCTTTGGGGCCTATCAGGGATGAACCTCAACTCTGGCATATGCATACGCGTTGTCATCCTGCCTTATGACTCGCAGAATGCCAGTATGCCCTCTGGCCTCAGGTGTTGCAGGACCTGGGACCCCACTGAAAGTACTCTGGGTGGGATACCATGGGGGATGATAGCAGCTACTGCAGTTTAGGGCCAAGTAATTGTTAATACAGCTTCTCTTCCAAACCATGCTGAACTGCCACTATGTCCCCCTCCCACTCAGCCAGTGCTTGCTGCATGCCACCAGTAAAAGGAAGCATGTTTCTGGAGCTGATTATGGCAGGATACATGAGATGACTTTAAAGGAATTTGTGTGGAATTTAAAACATGATTGATGCTGAGGTTCATATAACTTACCTTCCCCCAGGCTTCCAACTCCATCCTGGCCAGCAATCTTGATGTTTGACATGGCCTTTTCCTTCTGCTGGGACAGCTCCAGGCATGGTGGTAAGCCACTACCAATGGCAAGGGGCCCCTTTGGGTGTTCTACCCCTTTGCTCTGTACCCCCCTCGTTAGGTCACTCAGGCCCTTCTAGAGGGCCTCAATGCTGCGAGGGCAGCAGAATACACTACTGAAGCTGGTGCGGCAGGACTGTGTGGAAAGGCAGGTTTTGGCCATAGGTGACCTGAAGTGTTGTGCCTCCTCCTCCACCGTGCCATCCACCTGTACAATCAACTCCTCATCCGAAACCCTTATTTTATGACCTTACCGTGGCATGGGCCTTTTGGTTACTGATGGTAGGAGGCTGTGGTGGGTGCCAGCAAGACAGTTCAGGATTCAGTCGCAGATGCTGAGAGAAGGCTGGTAGGACAGCAAATTGTCCTGTAGATCACTGTTTGCTGGCAATGATTGTATCTGCGGGGTGACTATTGGGGGAGGGTACAGAGTCCCTTGCAACGGGTAGATGGGCAGTAGGTCAGGAAGAAGCGAAGCAGGTGGTCAGGTGCAGGAGCACCAGCAGAAGAGGCAGCAGCAGGTGGGGGGGCGGGCACAGATGATTAATTATTTTATTATGTGCACCTTCTTTGTTTGCAGGGGCAGGGACATTCACACCCCTTCCTGCCAGTTTAGACTCAAATCGTACAAATGCGTTGGGCGTATTGCGCTGTTTGTCCATGTGACCATGTTTTCTCTTCTGATAAACCAGTTATCCAGTTATGGGGACAATCTGCAGTTATTTTGTGGAATAATCTGCTGTTGTGCACAATGGTAATGTACAAAAAGACCGTATCTAAACGGTTGCATGAACAAAAAGTTCTACAAATGCTACCACCAAAGGTTCGAACACCAAACGTTCGAACCTTTGGTGGTAGCATTGCAGGTAAGTAAAAAAAAAATTGAAACAAAAAACAAAAAAACGGGGGCTGCGGGGGTGTACCCCGCAACACCCCGCTCACTACTTTACACGTATTACTTTATACTTTATAGTATAGCGAGCGGGAGTTGCGGGAGAAACCGCTGCAGCCCCCGTAAACGAAAAAAGAAAGAAAAGGACCCTGCAGCACCGGTTCCCGATCATGGAAGTGAAAGGGAACTGGCGCCGCAGGGACCCAGCATGAAGAAAAAGGTAAGTGGTGTTTGTTTATGTTGGAGGTGTGGGTGGGGGGTGTGTCATGGGTGTTTTGTGGGTGTGGGTGGAGGTGTGGGTATGTACGTGTGTTTGCATGAGAAAGGTGCAAACTTTTGGTGGTTCGCACCTTTCTCATGCAAACTTTCCGGCCACGGTAAAATCAGCCGCGGTCGTTTCATGTAGATCCGTGCCCAATAAAGCTTGGGGGCCCATGATCTACCCCTAGCGGGATCACAAGAGAACGTCTAAACAAGTGGTATGACCAGGGGTGTTGCTAGATCTGGAAGCGAACCAGGGCTACACTAATGTCGGGACTGTTGGGACTCGGGGCTAGCTAGCCTTTTGGCTGTAGCCCCTGAGCTTCTATCCGGGGCTACAGAGAAAAGACCAGGGGTATAGCCCCCTCAGCCTCCACCCTAGCAACGCCTCTGGGTATGACCTTCCAGATGCGCAGGTCAATGCCTCAGGCACTTTCTGGCACTATAAGAATGGGACTGTCAACTTGCAGGTCTAATATATACTGACCTGTCTCCGTGCTTTACTCTATTTGGGTGAACTACAAGGAAAGTAATTGCTGGAATTACAGCGCACAAGAGTAGGATCCGCAGGAGGACTTTGCAATCACTAGTAGCGGGACACATTTGTAAGCAATAACAGACAATAGCTGAATTATAGTTTTAGCTTATTGCAGTGATTCCATCTCTCCCTACAAGGGAGACACAGCAAAATCCCTCAAACATAGAGAAGAAACCACTCGATCGAAAACCTTGGACACAGGTCTGTAACCCGAAGGAATCCATGGAAAATTGGATATTACTTGCTATTTGTAAGAAAATTGGGCCATATTAGGTGGTCATCAGTGCCATGTTTCTGAAATGCAAAAAGTTGCGATTTTGTTTGTCTGGAATGCAATTTTGGTTGTTTCTGGAATATAAATAATGAAGTTGGATGTATTTTATTTGTATTGAAAATAAGATAGAAACTGTTAAAACACCGGGTGGATATTTCATAGGCGAATGTAAACATGTTTCAGAAGGTTGTTTAGCGTAAAATCATAATTTCAATGGTATTAATCTAAGGGGATGGAATGGACCCTGAAACATGGCATGCTAATGGAGTAACCCAAGTTTATGAGAAGGGAATACGCTATTTGAAAAGATCAATATATGATTTAACATGTTTCTGAAGCTGGGTCTTTGGGTTCCGACTATCTTTTTTCAGTCCGCAGGAGTAAGACTGACTTCACTGTTCTTTTCCAGATCTTTGAAGAAAAGGGGCTTCTAGCCCTCATTTTTCTCCTTATTTAAATCCCTTTCTTCTCCCTGCTATTAGGAGGAAGGTGCTGTGCCCACATCTTGGTTAGTATCAGCTGCCTTTGCTGCAGGCTGCCGCTTTCTATTCTTGTTTCGTACTGGCTTCCTCCTTGTAACCCAATTCATCTAGAATGGTTTCCTATTGGGGAGAAGATTCCTTGGTCTCCTTCTTTGTAGGTTTAAGAGTTAGCTTGTCTTCAGCTGCTGTTAATATTGCTTGCTGATAACTTTGGCTCTGCTCTCCAGTTGGTGCATGGGGTTGGGAGTGCGGGGGTTGTGCATTGCTTTGAAAGTCTACTTCTCCTCTTTTGACAAAGCCCCCCCCCCTCTGCCTAATGTTAGTGACTGGCAGGTGAGGTGGTCAAAGGAGCCGACAACAAGCCTGATCTAGTTTAAGTGTGGCGTAGAAGAGGTACACTCAGGATCTCCAGACCACCCTCATTAGGCCACCTCACTAAGGCAGGGGGCAGTTACAGGAGCACTTACACCAGCACGGTACTCGGTTACAAATCCCTTGAGGACAGGCTTAATTTTTTTATGAATACTTCTTGTGGGCTATCCCAGTCCCATAGCCAAGACACCCGGATCAATTGTAGAAAAACAATTTACAAGAACTGAATCTCATAAGGTTTCGTGCTTGGTCAATGGTAAATCATAGACTGGATTTAGCAGATTAGGAGGGGCGAGAACTCTGTGGAAACTCTAGTTAGGACCACGAGTACAAGAACAACACTGAAGAAGATGTCTCGAGCCCAAACATGGCTGCCAGGTCAAACAGGGAAAAATGCATAATGCTCCTCATTTGCGGAAGGAAACCCTGAAATGGACTCCAGGCAGGCAAATAGAAGCTCAAATACAGGGACACTATGCGAAGGAGCTCAGCACCTCCCAGAGATGCTTCCTACACACTGGAGTAAACAGTCATGGGGAACCGGCACCCCTTTCCCATCTCATGCCTGGAGTGGCAGAGAGAAGCAGTGGCCAAGCGCTCAGCTAAGACTTTCCTTCCTCCCCATGCTACAAGAAAGCTTGAGGAAAGGAGAACTCAAGATGTCCCCACAGCAGAATCCACAGAAGGGGGAGGCTTTAATCCCCCGCCCCACATTTGGATATTAATGGTAAAAACAGACACTTAGGGCTCGATGGGCAGATTTCTTTCATGAATTACTGCAGAGAAAGCTACCAAATCCTCTTATGGTAGTTCTGAAAATACCTCCCAATTACAAGTTTACCACTGTCAGAGGTGGTTTTTCTGTAATACCACAGAGGTATTTCAGAAATAACACCTCCACCACTGGCAATCATGACATGTATTATTTGAATATGTATCTGTCTAGTTCCACCTTTAATGTGAAATGTCAAATGGGTGATGTACAGTAGGGGTTCTGTTTGTCGCCATAAGGCCCCCAGGGTAAAGACTGACATAAAAAAGAGCGTAGTGCATGGGCCCGCCCTGGTGGCCTCCAGAACGTGAACGGGGGAGATGGTGAGTGTGATGGCAAGGGGTACAGGGTGGGAGGGAGGTGGGGGAGGAGCGTGTGGAAGGTGGCCGGGACGCAGGGCAGTGCGAACAGGAGGTATGAGGGGGCCCTGAAAATGGCGCTGCAGAAAGCTTCTTGGAGCGCCATTCAGACAGATCCAATGATTCATGCCACTAATGTACTTTTTTTTAATTCATAAAAGGGTACCTTCTGACCATTTAATGCATTACATCGGTGGGTTGGTGAGATGGGGCATCGGTCGGAGATGTCCATTTTTCACCCCCGAAAAAAGGGTAATTCTTAAACGTTTTTTTAACTGTATTGAGAGGAAATGCTCATGCTTCCCTTCTGTACAGTAAAAAAACGATTTTCGGTCAAATGTGTAATTTGTACCTCCAACTCTAAGGTGGAGGTAAAAATAGGTTGACTGTCTGCTGAAAGTTCATCTGAAATACCCCCAGCAGTATTCTTACGGAATGCCGTCAGCTGTATTTGCAGGACGTGGCAAATGGTAAATCTGGCGGGATTTAGCAAATCTCGCTGGATTTACGTCTATCACCCACTGGTAATCAGCCCATTAATATTTGAATTAGAAGAAATAGGCTTTTAGCCTTTCCCACCAACTGAAGGATTGTATAGTAACTACCTTGCTCTGCTGGAAATAGGGAGCATACAAAATGAACTACGCAGGGGAGGGACCCTACAGACTGAAACAAGGAAAAGGCTAAACCCTGTATCCAACAAACACTGAAAGCATAATCCAAGATGGCGGCATGCCTTTATATATTTTCGACAGCCCATATGATCACAGACATATCGCCAATTACAGTCCAAGCCAACCCACACCTCCGAGTTGCAATCTATGTACCTCATCTCTGCCTAAGGACAGGCGCGATCTGGTTATATAAGTCAGCCTCTTCAGTCAGAGAGTGTTAGATTCTGGAGAAGGAGCAAGGGGAAAGTGTTTGGGGGAGACAGGCAACTGAGAGAAGTTTTGAGGAGGACGGACAGGGAAGGAGATTGCTGATGGTTGGAGGAAGGGACAAATACTGGAGGAGAAGAATGATTATTTGGAGGGATAAACTGTAGAGAGAGAGAAAGAGAGAGATAGGATCCAACAGGCGAGAGAGGGAGAGGGAGAGAGAGACAGAGAGACTGACAGGAGAGAGAAGCCGAGGAGGCGAAGAGCTATTTGGAAGAAGATAGTGAAGATACAGAATTACCATCAGACGAGGGATATGTTGGAGTGACAGAATTACCACATTAGGGGAGAGATGTTGGAGGGTTGTTATCAGGTGAGAGGTACATTGGAGGAAAGAGGGGGTTCATCTGGGGAGAGTTATCCTGGTGGAGGAGGGTTTTCTGTAGAGTTATATTGGTGGTGGGGGTTCTCATCAAGCGACTGCCTCAGTCTTGGAGGAGCTTTGCCATCTGAAGGGAGAATTATTGGGAAAGGAGGAGGGTTGTGATTCATGAAGAGGGATTGGGAGGAAGAGAGATACGATTTGTAGAGAGAGAGAGGGAGTCAGGAGGGGGCGTTAACATCAGGAGCGAGGGAGATATCAGAGGATGAGGAAAGTTGTCATCTGGAAGGAATTGTGTTGGAGAAAGAGTTATGTTGCCAGATGAAGAGGGTAGACTAGAGGTGCGAAATAGAGTAAGGAGATGGACAGAGAGGAGGGCGGGCAGTCCCCTGCAGAGAGTTTCAGAGAGGTATTTGGCTTGAGCGTGAATACCACAATCTAGCCTACGAAGGAGGGTGGAGAATAGGAAGGCACATAGCCTGTGAGAATAACGAGGTTCCGGCAAACCGTTCTGGTCCAGGGCAGATCTTACAGATGGTTAGAGGAACAAGATGGTGAATCCTCACTTGGGTTCAGGGAGGTAATGCCAATGCCAGTGAGGGGGGAAGTGACTCTGGAACCAGGACCCTAGGACAAGGAGATGGTCAGACACTAGCATGCCTCCTAACTCCCATTTCCTAAGCCCTGGGTGCCTGAGGGTTTGGGACATTTTGTCATGGAAGGGACCCACTGCTATCAAAGCAAAAAGGGTTTCAGAACACCAAAAACACACAGCCTGAAAACAAAGATCTGGCTTCCTCTTAGTGCTAAGACAAGCCCAAGCCAATGAATTTCTAAAGGACTTTTTTCCACTATGTTTTGAGTTCTACACCTCACATAGTTTTGGGACTTTCGGAGTTAGGAGAATATGGGCCTCATAACGAGTATGGTGGTATGGTAAAAATTGCAGTAATGTGGTGGTAATTCTGTTACCGCTACGATACCGCTGCGCCACTGCACCGCAGCACTATGAGTAACAGCAATTCCATTTGATGGTATTTTGGCAGATTTACTGCTGGAATACAGCCAACCTCGTAATGAGATCCTTTGTGTTGGTGGATAATTATTGAGTTGTTGTAACCGCCCTCCATTCCCTGGTTGTGGAATAGGGAACACTTAAGGGCACTGGGAACTCCATTGCATTGAAGTTTACTTTTGGTTACCATGGCAATGGTACTCAATGTCTCTCTCCACACCGACCCCAACTGTGTCATGCCTTTATTTGGGAAAATAAAACCCTTAAACCACAACTTGCCATATCCTGTGTATATCACTCAGCGCTCTCTTTGACACTTAAGTACATTGGGACATCCAATTTACCGGCGCTTTCTTTGTCTTGGGTTGTTGTCCCCATGGGTAAGGCACCCTTCTCCATACATTTTTTGTCTTCCATTGTGTCTACAAGCTCCACATAGGAGATCATGTGGGCTTTTCATTTGTGGTGTGCTTTACCCCCAGGTTACCAGTTGGGGCACATTGCTTATTATCCTGATTCCCTAGTACCTTCATGTGTGAATCAAGACCAGGTGAAAGCCTGCAGTGATATTGCTGGCATATTCCTAATATTGTAAGAACTGTGTCAAGGACAAGAGTGGACTGGCAATTCCCAGCATACTACTCTTTGTTTATTTTTTATTGAATTAATTTTGAATACAGCTGGCAGGTTTACTCACGTCCACTTTGCAGAGCTAGTGTCTTTGATGACAAGAACATGGGAACCAATGTAATCATATAGAGGACAATGTTAATTCAGCGTTATGGTAGGATCTTCAAGGGTACTCCCGTGGTGACACGGTATATGGCTTCCAAACTTCCTTTCCTAAATTGCCCCTTAAATAGACCACCCAGGAAACAGCACCTAGCGGAGACCGCATACCAAGGCAGAACGGGCATGCAGGAAGTGGCAGGGGAGAAGGTAAGTGTGTGAAGGGGCCGATGGCAGATAAGGGGGTGCCTGATATATTGCACTCTGCACACCCTTAATTAAATGGTGGTTGGATAATATGTTAGATCTCCTAGGTTATACATTTGTCACAGATCCAGATGTGAGGGAGAAAAGACTGCCCTACCACATGGGCAGTGAATATACATGTATTTTTGTGAGTTCCCAAAAAGGGGGAACTTCCATCCCCTGCACACTGCCTCTGGAAAGACGCCAAATAATGTTGCATATATATTCATTAATTATTCTTTGTATTTAAAGAGAGAAATTATTGTTTTTTAAGAAAAACTGTTTTTTAAGTAGTTTAAGTAAAGAAACATATACATTCATTCAACAATATTGTTTTGTGCAAAGAACATTTTGAATTTTCGATATAATACTGAAAAAAGGGGTCCCAATGGCTTTCGAGAGTTCATCGGGGGAAGTTTTCATAAGATTTGTCTAGAAACAATCCAGAAAAAATTGTAAATAGCTTTCCATCTCTCAACCAATGGTTAATGCAGTAACATACTGTTACTGTTGATAGCATGTAAAATAGGTAACCTTATGACAAATACCTCTTGATTTCCAGTTTCTTCTGAAATACACATTTATGTAGGTTTGCTAATCATTCATTGGTACAGCTGTCCTTCCAGATGCAAATATAATCATCAAAATCAGAGGATTAAAGAACACTTCAAAGGACCTTGATGTGTATGAACAGTCAAAGATTCTTATTTGACTCTATCTCACCTGCCCCCTCTGCGTGATGAGGTTCTTGCATTCGCTATTGTGTCATCTGGCGTCTCCTGTGAAAACGGATTCCTTGCTAAGTGATTTGTGCTCTATACATTATCTAACTTTATGACCAGACATAATTCTGATATTCACTCACCTCACCTTTAGTTGTTACAACTGGCAATGAGTGTTCTACGGAGTTACTCAGTAGTTCCTTTACTTATATGACTCTTCTGGTCTGAAAATAAATAAACCTGAGTCTTTTAAACATGTTGCCATTTTTTTATTTTCACCATTACATTTATAAAATGCCCTAAATGGGATTTACTATGAATACATACAAGTATAAAATTGGTCTAACATCAGTCCAATCACCTCGTTTGGAGGTCAAATCGTGGATATCTGGTGGTTGATTAGAGGGATGATTTGACGGATGATGTCTCCCTTATTATTCCAAAAAGGATTTCCATATATGTCTGCGAATAAATACACCTAGTTTTAGTCAAAGGTTCCATTTAGTGTGGTGCTAAGTTATCCCCCATTTCTTCTGAACGTACTTTTTTCTTGAAATTGAAGGAATCTGAAGTTTTGCTGCTGCAGTATTTCCAAAGGGTTGACTTGCGATATTTCAAAATGGCCGCTATTTATATTTGCGTGCCATGTCAATGTGACGTCATCGCGTAGTGATGTTGATGACATTGCGCATGTAAACAAACACTTTTTTGTTTTCATATATTAGTGTTCTCTCGCGTTAGGCAAACAAATCCCCTATTCCTATCCATGTTAAAAGCATGGTTTAAGTAAGTTAGAGGAGCTATTGGAAAACAATGTTTTCATGCATAATTTCTTGAAATAAATGCGGAAGACTATTTTTCAGAGGGATTGCAGTCTGGTGTCATATGTACACTTCCATAAATTGTTGCATTGGTTCAATAAAGGGACTGCTTCTACTAGCATAATTGTAAATGTAATAGCTCTCTCTTATATGTGACAATATATTTTCTCATTAATATATACCTTGTACTGTGTCCAAACATAGTTATCAGCACATTATAATCCATCCATACACCATGTAACCCTTAACCATGCGCGCACCCTCATTTTGGACATTTTCCTAGTCTTTTGGGGTAGTCTCATAAGGTGGTTTTTGCAAGAGTCAACTTGGTACTGATCTTGGTGAAGATTGAATATCCAACAGTCTATGGAGTACAAAGGTTCAAGCAATTAAAACACTCCTTGATGTTAACTAGCGGGGATTCGATTGGGTGAACTCCCCCCCCCCCCGATGTAGCCCGATCCCGCTCCACCTGCAGACAGAGGTGGACTGGGGGGGCACAGGGCAGAGACATATGCCATCAGTGGTTTGGGGGTAAAAACCTCTGATGGTGGCAGAATCCCTCCCGTTGGAGGCCGATCAAAGGTGGCCTAAAAAGGTCTGTATTTTATGGAGCGGCCACCAATGGGCGACCTTAAGACCTGGAACTGGTAAGCTGGTAACTGGCAAGTTCTTGTCATCTATGACTGAGCCATATCCCTCATACCAAGGGGAAGGAAAGTCCTGCCTATTTTCTCCATGTATGGGGGTGTGAAGCAAATTACTTAATTGTAATTTTCACACTCTCTCTCCTCACGCTTCCCACCTTTTCTAATCTTAGACTAACTAGAAGTCCAGGAGGATGATCCTGATTATGGATCAAGGTGAGGAGGGCTCTGCAATGTCCTCCATCTCCCCCTACATGGAGTGAGGTGAGCTGGAATACTGGAATGGTAAATTATTCTTTGGACCATGATTAAAGTGATTTATCAGAAATGTGTATGGGGAACTAGTATTAATACCAGTGGGTAATGGGGGAGCAATGCTTATATTTTACCACTGAGATAGCAATGCGAGCTGCAGGTCAGACCTGAGGTGCACTGACAGAGCTGCATAGGGGATTTCAGTCTACGGTAACAGTGGGAACCTGAACGTCATAACTGATGGTCATGAGAGATTTATATGATGTCCCATGCCTGGAACAGGAGAGGGTGGCGCACATCAAGATGGAGGTGCATTAAAGATTCATAGGATCCCATTGAACTTTCTGTGGTCAGAAATTGGCCTGACTTCCCTGTTTGTATTACATTGTTGAAGCGTCATCTGCTGAGCTGGCAGTGGAACGAGGGATTGAATAGCGAAATGAATCAAAGCTTTCATTCAGCATTTTTATAAGTACAGCCCAGGAGTGACTAATAAGTCTGTGCATGTCCGGGTCACTTGACTAACTAAAATCACACAACCGACTGTATTGTTCCTTTTTGCAAAGTAAAAGAGTCTGTATTGCTGACTTTGTTCATATCAGTACGTGCACAGTGAGGTCAGAGGGAGAAACCAATACAACCAAAATACATTGCAGTGCACAAAATCAACCGCCAGCACCAAAACACACACACACACACGCACCTATCAACTGCAGTCCCCACATCATCTGCAGCCACTCTCTCCTCTCTCACTCTCTCTCCTTCTCTATTTCTCACTCTCTCTCCCTCACCCACCCACTCTCTCATCCCCACTGCCCTGGATAAACAAGCATTAGCAATTCCAACAGTTTGGGCTTGTGTGTAGGCATAGGAAAGGCACTTGCTAGGCACTGCCGGAGTGGTATTAACTGCTTGTGGATGGTAGCAGGTGCTGCTACCCGGGCATCTAATCGCAGTGCCTGGCAAATGCTTAATACTTAAACATAAGCCACAATTTCTGGCTTTGACAATGCTCCTTTTTAACAAAACTTCAGTAAAGAACATGCATAGTGCTTATAAATCAAGTGGGTGACGGCAGACTTGGTTTTGACATTTTTATCACACCAGTAGTGTGTTTACAGCTCCAATTATGTAATTAACTCTCAGAAGACTGCTTTGAAAAAACCCTGACAGGCAAGTTGAGTGCAAAGTTTGATGGTATGGCTTGATTAAAGCGAGCTCAAAGAGTTCCCATGAGGAGGTGTTTGGTCAGGGAAGGAAGTGGTTGGGAATGGCCATAAGGATTAGCATGACAATGGACACTCAATGGGTGGGCAAATAACCAAGCAACACCTTCAAGCATGGTGTCCCTCCTCATATGCTATTTCTCCCCATCTGTACTCTAATGCAATCATTTTGGCTTATAGGCGGCACAGCGCCACCTAATAGCTGAAACTAAAAAGTAAATAGGGATATAAGGTATTACCCAAATTGTTCGAACACAATTGTTCGAATTACCGAATTGAAAGAAAGTCGAGGGTCCGAATTGACCTTTGCACAATTGACCGCACATATATATATATATATAAATATATATATATATATATATATTGGTTTGGTAATATATATATATAATGGGGGGTTGCGGGGGGTTTCCCCCCGCATATATTTAACAATTGATCTTCACAATTCGGTCAATTGTGCAAAGGTCAATTGTAATTCGAACAATTGTAGTTCCAACAATTCGTATACATCCGGGATATAAAGTAACAGTATTAAACAAGATGAATTGGAAGAATGTAGAATGACACTAAAGATGGAGTGAACAATTTCCAAACAGACAGAATCTATACTGTGTTCCTGGTGAAAACAGAATTGATTTACAGGGTAATTCATAGAATTTCGCTGAAAAGTGTCGCAAGCGGCTGGCGCAGAGTGTCCGCGTGCGATTGACTGCGCCAGGCACGTGCGCTAAAACCGATTTCCGCGCACAGCGTATTCATGGATTTCATGCTCCCAAACCAGCCGTGGCGCAGAGTATCGCAGCGACCCTGCAGCAGCGCCAGTAACGCCCCCAAGAATGCCCTCGCGCAAGGAAAAGCCATCAAAATCGCTAAATCATCGCAAAGGGCTGCGCTAACCCTGGATTTGTTTACAGGGCAGCCAAACAAGGAACGCAAAGCGGGTAACGTGCATATCAGGGGTACACGTGAAGTCATACACGCGATTAGCCAGGGTACGTGTATTACAGGGGTACGCGGGAAGTTTAACACGCGATTGGCCAGGGTACGTGTATCACAGGGGTACGCGGGAAATTTAACACGCGATTAGCCAGGGTAAGTGTATTACAGGGGTACGCGTGAAGTTATACACGCGATTAGCCAGGGTACGTGTATTACAGGGGTACGCGGGAAGTTTAACACGCGATTGGCCAGGGTACGTGTATTACAGGGGTACGCGGGAAGTTCAACACGCGATTGGCCAGGGTACGTGTATTACAGGGGTACGCGGGAAGTTTAACACGCGATTAGCCAGGGTAAGTGTATTACAGGGGTACGCGGGAAGTTTAACACGCGATTAGCCAGGGTACGTGTATTACAGGGGTACGCGGGAAGTTTAACACGCGATTGGCCAGGGTACGTGTATTACAGGGGTACGCGGGAAGTTTAACACGCGATTGGCCAGGGTACGTGTATTACAGGGGTACGCGTGAAGTTATACACGCGATTAGCCAGGGTACGTGTATTACAGGGGTACGCGGGAAGTTTAACACGCGATTGGCCAGGGTACGTGTATTACGGGGGTACGCGGGAAGTTCAACACGCGATTGGCCAGGGTACGTGTATTACAGGGGTACGCGGGAAGTTTAACACGCGATTAGCCAGGGTAAGTGTATTACAGGGGTACGCGGGAAGTTTAACACGCGATTAGCCAGGGTACGTGTATTACAGGGGTACACGGGAAGTTTAACACGCGATTGGCCAGGATACGTGTATTACAGGGGTACGCGGGAAGTTTAACACGCGATTGGCCAGGGTACGTGTATTACAGGGGTACGCGTGAAGTTATACACGCGATTAGCCAGGGTACGTGTATTACAGGGGTACGCGGGAAGTTTAACACGCGATTGGCCAGGGTACGTGTATTACAGGGGTACGCGGGAAGTTCAACATGCGATTGGCCAGGGTACGTGTATTACAGGGGTACGCGGGAAGTTTAACACGCGATTAGCCAGGGTAAGTGTATTACAGGGGTACGCGGGAAGTTTAACACGCGATTGGCCAGGGTACGTGTATTACAGGGGTACGCGGGAAGTTTAACACGCGATTAGCCAGGGTAAGTGTATTACAGGGGTACGCGGGAAGTTTAACACGCGATTAGCCAGGGTAAGTGTATTACAGGGGTACGCGGGAAGTTTAACACGCGATTAGCCAGGGTACGTGTATTACAGGGGTACGCAGGAAGTTTAACACGCGATTGGCCAGGGTACGTGTATTACAGGGGTGCGTGGGAATCATCACACGCGATTAGGCTGGGTGGGTCCTCACAGGTGTTCCCTGTACACCCTCCACGGCCCCTGCAGGCAGCCTACAAAACAGGGGACTACCCTGCACACCTGCTCATGTCCCCCTGCACCCCCACCCCCCAGCAGTGCAGGGGCAGCCTCCACCAGGCCCCCACTCATGTCTCCCACCACCCCCACCCTCCCGCCACCAGGGGCAGCCTCCACCAGGCCCCCACCCATGTCGCCCACCACCCGCCCCCCCCGCCACCAGGGGCACTCTCCACCAAGCCCCCACCCATGTCTCCCACCACCCCCACCAGTGCAGGGGCACCCTCCACCAGGCCCCCACCCATGTCTCCCAACACCCCCACCCACCAGCACTGTGGGGCACGTGGCCAGCAGGCAGTCAGGCAGCAGCAGATGGCAGGTGGGAGCGTGCTCAGGGCTCTGGGGGGCAGTAATTTCGCCTCCTGGCCAGGAGCGTGGTCTCTCGTGTGTGAACGCGTGGACAGCCTGATAGGTAGTGAAATGCCACACGTCAGCAAAGGCCCTTAGCGCGTAAACCCGTCAACAGCATATGCGCGCCTATAGTCACCTGCACGTGCAGGAAATTGTTGCGTGACACGTCCCAGTGTCAAAGCGTGTGATTGGTGAAAATGGATGTACACGTAGAAGTGACAAAGCGTGTGATTGGTGAAAATGGATCTACACGCAGAAGTGACAAAGCGTGTGAATGGTGAAAATGGATCTACACGCAGAAGTGACAAAGCGTGTGATTGGTGAAAATGGATCTACACGCAGGTGTGACAAAGCGTGTGATTGGTGAACGTACACGCCGCGTAAGTGACGCTGTACGTGTGGGCCTGTATATAAGGTACATGTAGAACACCATTTCCTTGTACGTGCTTTTCGTGGAGAGCGAGTGGGTGAAATCTGTACTTCTTGTCGTTTCACACGCGATTTACTTCACGGCGTTTCCAGTTCGTATTCCCTGTTACCTCTGACAGCTTTTTCTCTTTTTTCTCTTTTACTGGTTTACCTGGGCCTGTTCCCTCAAACAGTGTCCCCTTCTACTGTTGTCCTGTCTTCTCAGACAGCGTACACATCTTCTTTTGGCGGGGGTTTAGCCAGCCAAACGCGCTCATTCTTCACGCTCTTTTACCTGGCAGACGGTGAGTCACGCACGTATCCAACTTCTGTGCTTGCCCCGTGTGTAGCCTACCCCTTCAGAGGTCATTCTAGGCTGCGTGTGACACGCATACGTTCATTCTTGTGTTACTGGGTGCCACAGCGTAGTGCAGGTTTTTCTTTCTGCACACGTGGTCCAGGAGGGGTTGCGTGCACGTCATCTCCCTTTTTTGGGCCTCCTGTGCGTTGCGTGACCCGTCATCTTTCCCCAGGGGTTACAATCAGCCGTGCTAGAGCACTAGGGTACAATTACCATCTGGTACCCAACCCCTTTGACCCCCAATTGCCCAGGACAATTGTCTACAGCCACTCCCATACGCACATTAATATCAGTGCCATGGCTGGGAGGCGAGGATTCCGTAAGGGTGGCAAAGGTGGAAGAGCCACAAGTGGTGGCCGTGGTGGATCCGGTAGGGGACGTGGTCGTAACTTGCAGGGTGAGCCTGTCCCCCCATGTGTGGAGGACCAGTCAAGGGCACCCATCATCCCCCCTCCTCCCCCCCCCCCCCCTCCCGTTGAGGCTGAAGTGGCTGACACCATCCATGCTCAGCCCTTGTTGGACCAGCCCATTGTGGCACCAGACCTGGCTGACTCCATGGCTGACTTCCAGGTCAGCAGGGCTACGACACGTGCGCTGGTGCACGTTGATGCCATCATGCCACGTGGATCTGGGGCAGCAAGGTCATCTGCTGCACCAAGGAGGCAGGGCGGAGTGGCTGCAGGGGCAGCTGCGGCTCCATCCACCCCAGCCCTCACACACCCAGCCAGGACAGTGTCGGTCCTAGTCCATGCTGCTGACATTCCCCCTGACACCATCACACTAGAGCCAATGCCTGCACCAACTCCCATGCTGAGTGTGCAATCCCACACTCCTGATACAGAGTCCACCAGGGCTCCTGCCCCTAGTGTCCAGAGCGGCGCAGGACACTCAGGATCACCACCACCTTCCAAGCGGAAGAGGAAGAGTGCTCGTCCGGCACAGGCTGATGCCCCAGACACGGCTACACAGTCCGGCCCGTCCAGGAAGCCCAGCTTCACGGATGACGAACTGAATGCACTTGTCGAGTATGTGTCCGGACATGACAACGAGATGGTCATTGTTGCAGGATCCAAGACCACACCTGCACAACGCCAGGCACACTGGCAGACCGTTGCGGACATCGTAAGTGCCCTTGGAATCGTGAGGCGCACAGCCAATGATTGCTATAAGCGCTGGAATGACCTAAAGCGCAGGGCAAAGAGTAAGCTGGCCTCAAGTCATGCCGCAACTCTAGTGACTGGAGGTGGGTCTCTAGTAGTAGACATGGAACTCACTCCACATGAGTCAGTCGCTGGGACCTACGTCACGGAGGAACAGATCCAAGGCGTGGGAGATCTGGCTGATTACGAGGCATTGTCCGGTGAGTGCACATGCATGTGTGTGTCATACATGAGCATGGTGTGTGTGTGAGGGCTTCTGTTTGGGTGCCAGGTGAGAGTGTGTGCGCCTCAGTCGGATGGGTCAGCCATGTGCTTCATGCAATACTTCCTGCGCAGCTGCATTTGGCCATAGCAGTATCCCTTCTGCCAACAGTAGACATCTAGCACAACTGCACGCCAGTTGCCCTTGAAGTGTCACCTTGACACAACATATTTGCTTATTTTTCACTGTTCATTCAGTCAGTTTGTTTGCATTCCACCACTTTCACTAGGCATGTCGCTGTCCACTAGTCACATGTCTGACATGGGTATGGTAAAGTGGAGTGACTTTGTTACCTGGATATCATTTGTACACACATGTCCCTGTGCTATTTGACCATTTCAGACTGGCAGCTCCAGGTGAAAAATCTGACCTGTTAGAATCAGAAAAGCTATTACATGCGGGAACTGGACTGAATGAATAGGTGCTGCCCTCCTCTCCATCTTCACTCAATAGCAATGGTACATGCCATCTGTGTGATGGCATGTGTGTTTCACCTGCCAATCACAGGCCAATGTGTGATGCCACTGCCAGGCAGCATGCAGAAAATTTGTTCATCTTCCATCTTGGTGTCATCAGTGTGTGCCATTTGCCTGCACTTCATACGCAGTGAGGGTGCATGCATGGGAGGGTTTTAGTCATGTGGGACATGTGTCAATCAAGTACTGGTTCTCTTGCTTCTCAGCCCTCAATGTGTGCCATGGTGCTAATGCCCGTTTCCATTACTTTGTTTTCATGTCTTTGCAGGGGAAGACGCACCTGATACTGCTGGGGTTGTGGAGATGGTGCAGACCCAGGAGGTGTCCCAAGGCCGACCAACCACCAGTGAGGGACGTGGTGTGGTGGTGGGGGAGAACCCACAAGTGCTGCAGGTCGTGCTCTCAAGGGGTGTCTCTGGCTGCACCTCCCCCGAGCTGTACTCAGGTGTTGATTCGGATGAGACCTACGTGCCGTCGCTGGTGAGTGTTCCAGGGAGGGATTCTGTTCTGTCTCACCCACCTGCTCCAGGGTCAGTACCCTCCATGGGGATGTCAGTGTTGGCAGCTACGCCTTCGGTGGTTACGGATGCAGGGTCACACTCCGCGACATCTGATCCTGTTCCTGGGCCAGCAGATCAGAGGGGGAATGCAGTCCTGCAGCCTCAGGCAGTGCCGGCACAGCAAGGCGCAGTTCGCCTTGCCCCAGACAGGTGTGGTGCCCGCCGACGTGGTGGCCGTACGCCACCTGGCAATACCGCATGGGAGCAATCCATTTACGGTATGGCTACCCAACAGGCTGCATCATCCGAGATGATGGCTCAGGCCATGGATAGGGTGGCCACTTCCATTGTCCCCCCAGAAAGGCTGATGGAGCGACTAGAGCAGGCAACCGACTCCATCTGCCAGTCACACAGGGAGGACATGTTGGGGTCCAACAGGGACAGGCGGGCGGCACTGGCGACTCTGCAGGAGGCCATCTCCATTGAGTCCCAGGGCCACAGGGAAGCCCTGAGGCAGGAGCTCCTACACCTCAGGACGACTCTTGTTGAGCTTGAGGCTTCAACACACCAAAGGACAGAACAGCAGCTGGAGCGTCTCACCCGTACGCTCTCAGCTGAGATGCAGGCAACGAGGGCGGAGGTCCGGGCATCCCGTGAGTTGTTGCATGGGGACCTCCGCACACTCATCCCCCAGAACCAGACCTACCACACCCGCATGCTTGCAGCCATGGAGGAGCAGACTAGGGCCTTGCGTGGGCTGCCTCCCATAGTGCAACCACCTCCGGATGCAGCTGCACAGGGTGATAATAGCGACAGCAGTGACACTCCCACAATAGGGTAGCCGTGTGGGCCATGAGCCCATGGAGGTGTTTTATCTTCCCAGGATCCACGCAGGTGGGTTCTGGTGTGCATCCTGTCCTCGGACCTCCTGGGTGGCCTCCCCAACCCCCCCGGGCCCATCAATGGCCATTTTTGATTGTTTCTTATTTTTATTTTTATTTTGATTTCTTTTATTCCCAATTTTTTTGGGACGATCTGTTGGCTCCGATCTGTTGGCTCCGATCTGTTGGCTCCGATCTGTTGGCTCCGATCTGTTGGCTCCGATCTGTTGGCTTCCGTGGTTCCTGTGGGCATACGCTGCATTGTGGCTGGGCACATGCAGGCTTGTAATGTATTTGGTTCAGATGCTTGGGTTTGAGTCACACACACCCCTCCTGCTTCCCGTTTCCATGGGCTTGCAAAGGGTGTGCCCAAGTGACAGTGAATTACACAGTGACGTTGGACTCCCATGAGCTGTGTGGCCAGTCTGTAGTCAATACTGTGTATACATTCATAGTGCATATTGCTGTTGTGTTGTACACTGCATGTTGCATTGATGTGTAACTCTTCTTCTGTGTCTACCTCCCAATTTGCAGGTCCCTTCCTCAAGTCCACACAAGGACCTCTAGTCTGGCGAAGGGGACCATGTTGGCAGCAGTGCACCTACAACTCTACATGGCGCCAACACTGCACAGTTGGTAGTGGTGGGAGTGCAGGCATTTCCAGGTGGTGAGACTACTAATATTTAACCTTTTTGATGTCATGTTAATGGTACTACGTTCTCAAGTATGTTGTTGGTCCGGCATTGCTGTGAGCATTTCAGGTGTTGCAGGTTTCTAATAGTGCCACTGTACATAGTGAGAGTGATGTCATGTTGTGGGGATTACTTTGTTTACCTGCAATTAGCATGACATGGCACGGTGTGTCGTGTGGCAGTGCTGGGGTGGGGTTGGCTGACATGGCACTGTCCTCTTGTTGCATTTTGCAAGTGGGTATTCATTTTAGCTGCTTCAATGTGTAACTTCACAAAACTGCATTGGTGGTGTCTGTGTGGGTAGGGATGCACACATTGTGACACTTCCAGGTGAACAATCTCAGGCTGACATGGAATTCCCGGTTCATTCTCCACACATTCAGGATCAGTGTCAGGTTGAGTCATCATTGATTGTCAGATGGAATGTGCCAGGGCAGTGTGCACTCCACAGGGGTGTGATTTCTATGTGAAGTAATTTGCCACTAGCTGTGTACGGGCTGCCTCCCCCCGTGCCCTTTCCCCTCCCATGCGCAGCGGCTGTGCATGTGGTTGGGGATGTGGGGCCACCACCATGTCCACGGCCAGGCCCCGGCGTGTTGCAACGTTGTGCAGGACACATGCTGCCACTATGATCCTGCACACTACTGGGGGAGCGTATAACAGCTGCCCGCCAGAACGGTCAAGGGAGCGAAAGCGTGACTTCAGCACTCCGAATGTGCGCTCCACTATGCCCCTGGTTGTAATGTGGGCTGTGTTAAATCTTACCTGGGGTGGCGTGGTGGGGTTCCGAATTGGCGTCATCATGTGGGGGCTGAGAGGGTAGGCACTGTCCCCTGTGGAGGTGGGGATTGGTATCATTGGTGAGGTTGTGACCTTGCTCAGTATCCAACATGCATGCATGTGCAGTGGCATACATACTCACCAAGCAGCCATGTATCGCCATGCCGCCCAGCTTCTAGGTCCCGGCTTAGGGTGGACATTCGGTAAATGAAGCTGTCGTGGGTGGAGCCGGGATAGTTGGCATATACTGAGGTGATGATTCCCTTGGCATTACATGCTACCTGCACGTTGATGGAATGCCAGTGCTTGCGGTTCCTATAGATGTGCTCAGATGCCCTGGGGGGACGTAGAGCCACATGGGTGCAGTCGATGGCACCTAGCACTTTGGGGAATCGTGCCACTGCGTAAAAATCCAGGGCGGCAGCATGCCTTTCTGCAGGTGTTCTGGGCAGGTATATGTGCCTGCGGACTGATGGCCGTGCAGTCATGATGTTCAAGACCTGGTGTAGGCAGCGTGACTGGGTGGCCTGTGACACCCCACCCACTATGGCACTTGTCCGCTGAAATGATCCAGTGGCTAAGAAGTGCAGTACATTGAGGACCTTCTCCAGGGGGCTGAGTGCTTGGGAGCACAGGGTGGGTGATGTGAGGTCATCCTCCCACTCACTCACCAGGTCCAGTATGATGTGTGGTGGAAACCTGTACCTCCCATACACCTGGTCATCAGGCATCCCGAAAAGGCTGGTTCTGGGTGTGAATATTCTGGCCCTGACTATCCTCCTCCTCCTCCTTTGGTAGCCCACTGCCACTGCTGCTAGGAACGGTATGTTCATCCTGGCGTCTGAGCTTGTTATTGTTAAAGTCCGCAATTTATGCTTAGCGCGTGTTCTAGGCGAGCGTGTGACCCGCGCACCCCTGGAATCCAGTTCCCAGTCCAATAGCGTGTGGAAATTCACACGCACCACGGGATACAGCGTGTGACCCGCGCACCCCTGGAAACCAGTTCCCAGTCCAATAGCGTGTGGAAATTCACACGCACCACGGGATACAGCGTGTGACCCGCGCACCCCTGGAAACCAGTTCCCAGTCCAATAGCGTGTGGAAATTCACACGCACCACGTGATACAGGTTCGCTGACGTACTTGCGTGTGTAAGTGGCCGCGCACCCATTAAATACACGTACTTAGGCCAATCGCGTGTACGCGCACTTTTGTCCAATTACACGCGATGACACTCTGACGTGCAGTATCTCCACGTGTGCCCCGTCATCACGTGCTGAGTGGGGAACACCCGTGCGGGTCACGTCACAGACGCGCTTACGCGCTGAGGGACTCTGGTCCAATAGAATCGCGTATGCGTGCTGACGCGCTTACGCGCTAAGGGCCTTTCCTCGGATTTCACGCTGACGTGCAGGATTTTCACGTGCCAAATCACTCCGTATCAAGCTGGCCACGCGAAAACACACGGAAGCCCACGCTCCTGCCCAGAAGGCCGAGTTACTGCCCCCCAGTGCCCCGAGCAGCCTCCCACGTGCCATCTGCTGCTGCCTGCCTGCCTGCCTGCCTGCTGCCACCGTGCCCTGCCATTTGGTGCCTGCACATCAGCCATCTGCAGGGGTCCAGTTGCTGTGTCCACCCCTGCTGGAACAGAAGACTCCCGACTGGTATTACATCGCTCCACAGCCCAGCCCCAGGACCCAGTTGCCCACCCACACCTGCCTCTGGGGTTGCCATGTCGGGCACTTCAACATCTGGCACCAGTGGCAACCCCAGGCCAGAGGGGCAGAGGGGCACCAGCTTCACTGTCACCGAAGTTGGTGTCCTGGTGGAGCATGTCCTGGGGCAGTATGATGCCCTCTTTGGATCGTCCCGCGCCAGCAAGGAAGGACGGCAGAGGATCTGGGCCGACTGTGTGGTTGCCATCAACGCAGAGGGGGTGGCAACCCGCGACGTCCTGAAGATCAAGAAGCGCTGGGAGGACTTGAGGTCCAGGACCCTTGTGAAGGCCCGGCGCCTCGTGGAGGGGGGCCGGGGCCGCATGAGTTCCATCCAGATGAGGGTCCTGGAACGCGTACGCCCAGCGCTCCACGCCCAGATCCTTGAGAGGGAGGCCCGTCTGGAGTTGAGCGGTAAGTGTCCATGCATTACTGTGTGAGACAGGGCATGTTGCGGTGTGCTGGTTCTATGATACTTGCCTGTATGTGTGCCATAGGCCATGTATGCATGTATGTGTGCAGGGACATCATGGTAATGCATGTGCGACCAGTGATGTGTGATGCACATGGTTGTTGCATGTGTTGAAATGCCGCATGGGGAGCCCTATTCAGATTTTGAACATGAGAGCATGCCAGTCTCTGTACGTGGACATGGGTGGGGGTGAGGGATGGGTGCTGATGCCAGGTACATATATGGTAGCCATGTCTGTGTGCCTGACCTGCGTGTCTGTGACTTGTGCATGCCATGGATGCATGACACATGTGTGTGACAATGCAGAGATTCAGTAAAGCAGCCAAATTACCCTTGTAACCGCTGTGTTTGGTGTGTTTGGGGCCAGATGGATGTGACTGAGGTGAAGTGTGTGCATGTGATGGGCATGAGGCATGATGCATGTGAGTTACATATCATTGAATGTTTCAAGAGTCCATTGGACATGCATGGAAATGTCCATGGCATGCACCATGCCTGTTACTGTGTGTGTTTTGCCTGGACTGACCCATGTGTTGTGGAGGGACATGATGGAAGTGTACTTTGACAGTGGTGCTCATCTGCTATTGCTTCCTGTCTAGGGGACCATTGTACAGTGCCCTGATGCTTGTGTTCTTTGTCTCCCTCTACGCAGCGGCTAGTGAAGAAGAGGGCGGAGACGGCGGTGTGGAGCAAGGCGGCGGGGATGCCCCCACGGCTGCAGCGGAAGGGGTGGGTGAGCCCCCACAGGGGCCTGCTACGGTGGGAGACGGTGAGGAGCCATCCAGGTTGGTGGTTTGCACAGAGGAGGAGGAGGCCGCCACTGGGGCACACATGGGGCCTGGTGGGGGCATCCCTGCTGGTGCAAGTGGTGCAGTCCAGGGCCAGGGGCAGGAGGCAGCACAGGTCACTGTGGAGGGGCCTGTGCATGTCGCTGTCCCTGACCCTGTGAGTGCACCACCATGCACCAGCAGGGATGCCCCGTCCCAGGCCCGTCCGCAGGTAGAGGGGATGTCCATGTCACCTGACTCCCCTCCACCTGCAGACGTGGGAACCCCTGGCTGTGCGGAGAAGGTCCTGATTGGGGTCGCGATGCGCACGGCTGTGATTCGTGATGCCGTGCGTGCTTCCCGGGAGGAGCACGCACGTCATCACGAAGTGCACCGTGCCGACGTGGCCCAATTGGGATCGGCCATGTTCGGGGGTTTCCTGCATGTGTTGGCCAATGTGGCGGCCCTCTCCTCCTCTGTGCAGGCTATCCACCAGTCGTTCTCCTTGCCGTCTTCCAGCCCAGATGCCACCAGGGCCCCCTGTGGACCTGCCCCGACCAATGCAGCCAGCTCGGTGGGGATCCCATCCCTGCCACAGTCGGGAGTCAGAGATCCAGCAGGGGTGGACACCAGAGCAACTGGACCCCAGCAGATGGAGGATGTGACGGCATCATCGGGCAGGGCACGTGCACGACGGCGTCGGTGGTTTCCATCAGCCTGGATGCCGTCGTGCTGGCACAGGCAGTTGCGTCGGAGGCAGCAGCAGGCTCAACGTGGGAGGCATCATGGCTCGGGGCCATCAACATCGGGGGTGCAGGCATCGGCCGGAGGGCAGGAGAACCCTGGAATTGGAGTGGCTTCCGTGTGGGAGAGGTTGTGCCAGCGGATAGGTGCGGAGCGGCAGCGGGCAGAGGAGGAACGGCTCACGATGGTCAGGGCGGAGGACTCCATGCGGAGGGCGCTGAGGCGGGCTGAGTGCCTCGAGGGTCTTCGCAGGGAGTTAGAGCTGGACACTGCGTTATCCCTGCGGGACCTCGGGGCCAGGGAACATGCCCGCCTCCAAGCCATTGACCAGGAGTTCGATGATGCCCTGGCCCATGACAACAACCAGTGAGCCGTCCGAATAGCCCGCTGCCTTTGTATATAGTTGTATAGTTAGGGTTAGGTTTCCTTTGTTTTTTTGAATTTTTTTTGGTTGCGATTGGACAATGCACCACTTTTTTGTATATAGTTCACTTTTTAGTTAGTAGTCAGTTAGGTTTAATTTGGTAGGGCTCATGGACCCAGGATGATCTTCTTAATTTCCTTATTTTAATAATTCAGAATTTTTTCTTGGACATTCTTCTTGTTTAGTTTGATTTGCTTTGTGTTTTTTCTTGTTTGCTGTTCAATACATAATATTTTTTTATTCTTCAATGTGTCGTATCATCTCATTGCTTTCAGGCATGTCATGTTGGGTGTTTTGTCATTCACTTGCAGCCATTGTGTGTGACAGACATGTGTTAAATTGCATTATTTACATTGGGGGTGTAACATGTAATTGCCTTTGATATGTGGGTGGGTGTGATAGTTGGTTGGGCCTTTTGGCAGGGCAGGATGGGCATTACGGACATGATTGGGGAATGTTGGGACCCAGGTGCAGGGGGGCATGGATTGGACATGGGTGGGGGCCTGCTGGCAGGTGCCCCACAGTGCTGGGGGGTGGGGGTGGTGGGAGACATGAGTTGGACATGGGTGGGGGCCTGCTGGCAGGTGCCCCACAGTGCTGGGGTGTGGGGGGGGTGGGAGACATGAGTTGGACATGGGTGGGGGCCTGCTGGCAGGTGCCCCACAGTGCTGGGGTGTGGGGGGGGTGGGGGACATGAGTTGGACATGGGTGGGGGCCTGCTGGCAGGTGCCCCACAGTGCTGGGGGGTGGGGGACATGAGTTGGACATGGGTGGGGGCCTGCTGGCAGGTGCCCCACAGTGCTGGGGTGTGGGGGGGGTGGGAGACATGAGTTGGACATGGGTGGGGGCCTGGTGGAGGGTGACCCTGCACTGCTGGGGGGTGGGGTGGTGGGTGACATGAGTGGGGGCCTGGTGGAGGGTGCCCCTGGTGGCTGGGGTGTGGGGGTGGTGGGAGACATGAGTTGGACATGGGTGGGGGCCTGCTGGCAGGTGCCCCACAGTGCTGGGGTGTGGGGGGGGTGGGAGACATGAGTTGGACATGGGTGGGGGCCTGCTGGCAGGTGCCCCACAGTGCTGGGGTGTGGGGGGGGTGGGGGACATGAGTTGGACATGGGTGGGGGCCTGCTGGCAGGTGCCCCACAGTGCTGGGGGGTGGGGGACATGAGTTGGACATGGGTGGGGGCCTGCTGGCAGGTGCCCCACAGTGCTGGGGTGTGGGGGGGGTGGGAGACATGAGTTGGACATGGGTGGGGGCCTGGTGGAGGGTGACCCTGCACTGCTGGGGGGTGGGGTGGTGGGTGACATGAGTGGGGGCCTGGTGGAGGGTGCCCCTGGTGGCTGGGGTGTGGGGGTGGTGGGAGACATGAGTTGGACATGGGTGGGGGCCTGCTGGCAGGTGCCCCACAGTGCTGGGGGGTGGGGGTGGTGGGAGACATGAGTTGGACATGGGTGGGGGCCTGCTGGCAGGTGCCCCACAGTGCTGGGGTGTGGGGGTGGTGGGAGACATGAGTTGGACATGGGTGGGGGCCTGCTGGCAGGTGCCCCACAGTGCTGGGGGGTGGGGGTGGTGGGAGACATGAGTTGGACATGGGTGGGGGCCTGCTGGCAGGTGCCCCACAGTGCTGGGGTGTGGGGGGGGGTGGGAGACATGAGTTGGACATGGGTGGGGGCCTGCTGGCAGGTGCCCCACAGTGCTGGGGGGTGGGGGTGCAAGGGGACATGAGTTGGTGTTCATTAGTTCAAGGAGACATGTGCCTTTGCTGGGGGGCATGCCCATGGTGGGTGGGCTGCCTGCGGGACATGACCAGGGATGCAGGGTAGTCCCCTGTGGTGTGGGCTGCCTGCAGGGGCCGTGGAGGGTGTACAGGGTACACCTGGGAGGACCCACACTGTGAAATCACATGTGGAACTTCCCGCGCACCCCTGAAATACACGCGCCCAGGCTGTTCGCGTGTGGAACTTCCCGCGCACCCCTGAAATACACGGGCCCAGGCTGTTCGCGTGTGGAACTTCCCGCGCACCCCTGAAATACACGCGCCCAGGCTATTCGCGTGTGGAACTTCCCGCGCACCCCTGGAATACACGCGGCCAGGCTATTCGCGTGTGGAACTTCCCGCGCACCCCTGGAATACACGCGGCCAGGCTATTCGCGTGTGGAACTTCCCGCGCACCCCTGAAATACACGCGCCCAGGCTGTTCGCGTGTGGAACTTCCCCCGCACCCCTGAAATACACGCGCCCAGGCTGTTCGCGTGTGGAACTTCCCGCGCACCCCTGCAATACACGCGCCCAGGCTGTTCGCGTGTGGAACTTCCCGCGCACCCCTGCAATACACGCGCCCAGGCTGTTCTTCGCGTGTGGAAATTCCCGCGCACCCCTGAAATACACGCGCCTAGGCTGTTCGCGTGTGGAACTTCCCGCGCACCCCTGCAATACACGCGCCCAGGCTGTTCGCGTGTGGAACTTCCCCCGCACCCCTGAAATACACGCGCCCAGGCTGTTCGCGTGTGGAACTTCCCGCGCACCCCTGAAATACACGCGCCCAGGCTGTTCGCGTGTGGAACTTCCCGCGCACCCCTGCAATACACGCGCCCAGGCTGTTCGCGTGTGGAACTTCCCCCGCACCCCTGAAATACACGCGCCCAGGCTGTTCGCGTGTGGAAATTCCCGCGCACCCCTGAAATACACGCGCCCAGGCTGTTCGCGTGTGGAACTTCCCGCGCACCCCTGGAATACACGCGGCCAGGCTGTTCGCGTGTGGAACTTCCCGCGCACCCCTGAAATACACGCGCCCAGGCTGTTCGCGTGTGAAACTTCCCGCGCACCCCTGAAATACACGCGCCCAGGCTGTTCGCGTGTGGAACTTCCCCCGCACCCCTGAAATACACGCGCCCAGGCTGTTCGCGTGTGGAACTTCCCCCGCACCACTGAAATACACGCGCCCAGGCTATTCGCGTGTGGAACTTCCCGCGCACCCCTGGAATACACGCGCCCAGGCTGTTCGCGTGTGGAACTTCCCCCGCACCCCTGAAATACACGCGCCCAGGCTATTCGCGTGTGGAACTTCCCGCGCACCCCTGAAATACACGCGCCCAGGCTGTTCGCGTGTGGAACTTCCCCCGCACCCCTGAAATACACGCGCCCAGGCTGTTCGCGTGTGGAACTTCCCGCGCACCCCTGAAATACACGCGCCCAGGCTATTCGCGTGTGGAACTTCCCGCGCACCCCTGGAATACACGCGCCCAGCCTATTCGCGTGTGGAACTTCACGCGCACCCCAGAAATACACATAGCCCGCTCCCCCAGACCCGATCGCGTGTGAAACTTCACGCGAACCCCTGTGATGCACGTACCCTGCTGAAATCGCGTGTTAGACTTCCCGCGCACCCCGGTATACACGCACACGTATTTTTTGTCAGCGGGTGTCCGTGTTTGTGGGTACCCCTTTGCACGTCTTTGTTCCTGGAGGGCCACAGTATGGGACATTCATCATGGCAGTATATAGGTGCGATTAGTTGGCGCACCTTTTGGCGCACATTTCTTACAGCCGCAGAGACGCTACCGCCTGCTTTCTTGTGGCGGTCGTGTTTGTGCCTGTGCGCTGGTTTGAGCGTGCGCTTTTTTCCCCTATTCTATTCCATGAATACGTGTTGTAGGCGAGCGTGTGGGCGTTCCGCGCACTTGTGCCCTGTACTTCCCCCGTGACGCCCACGTTTTGGCAAGTTGTTCCCCATTCCGAGTGTTACGCCCGTGTTCTGCCTACTTTTGTTGCGTGCGCCGCGCTATGTGCGATTTTCGCTGTGGCCTGTGCGATTTTCGCAGTGACCTGGCGCACGCTGTTAGATGGCCTGTGCGCTAACGTGCGCCGCGCACTTTTTATCGCACATCCGCTGGTTTTCTCGCGCACGGCCTTCCATGAATCGACGTGCGCTGCTTTTCGTGCGATTTTCGCACGTTCACTGCGATTTTCGCTATTCCACTGCGATTCGCACGTTTTTGCCCACTTGCGCCGCGCTAATTATTCCATGAATCGGCCTCTTAGTCTATTCATTTTACAAAATACATTTTACAAAATATATATTTTATAGGCATTTTATATAGTGCTGCATCTTTCTGTGCACCACTGAGCCTCTCACCTAACATTTTTGGGTGACCATTCAGAAAAAGACAAAATAGCAGCAAGGAAAGAGACTCAATGTAGCCCAATCTCCCTCCACCTGCAGATAGGGCTGGGCTGGGCTGGGCTGGAGTGGGTGGGGTAGAGGGGCAGTGACATATGTAATTGTTGGTTTTGGGGTTGAAAGCTCCTGATGGCGGCATAATCCCTTCCGCTGGAGGCTGCTGTAAGACAGCCTAAAAAAGACAGTGTTTTTGGAGCCCCCCCAATGGGCCAACTAATGTCCTAGAACTGGTGAGCCATGTGTTCTTGTCATCTATGACTGAGCCCCGTCCCTTATCCCAAGGAGAAGGAAAGTCCTGTGCATTTTCTCCATGTATGGGGCTGTGAAGGAAATTACTTAATGGTAATCTTTGAGGCATGAGGTTTGTTCCATTAATGGGGCCAAGATCGAGATGCATAATGGGAAACTTCAGTCAAACCATCACGTTCAGTGCCACAAGACTGCAAATTGTCCATACTGGTAGCCCATTTTGCACCACACTGTCCGCACCACTTAATACGGCCACCATGAAATTCCACAAATTTAAGTCTCAAGCTCGCATTGAATAGTCACCAATAATCTACAACTGGTGTGACATATCTGCAACCTAATAAAAAAACAAATGCTTCAACATTGCACCAATATAAGTAACACTGTACATCCACACATTAGGAAAAAAGAGGCATAGCAGAAAAACGAAAAACTGAACAACAATACAAATCCTCACAAACCCATCCTGCCTACACACGCCAAAAGGGTTAAAAATGATTCTTTGTACAGATAACATCACAAAAGGATTCAATGTTGACCATGAGATGTCCATGTTTTTATGAGTATGTGACATCTTGAGGTACACATGTGGCAGATGCAGGCTTATGGAAAACAGAATAGAACTTTTAAAATGAGCTCGAGCTTGATTTTCCAGATTGTACTTTGTGTCTGGAAATCACAATACAAATTGGTTCATCTTCTCCTCTGACAGGAAAAATCTACAACATACTCATAATTATTTGGGAGACACGGTTTCTCAAATGATCATAAGAAATCATCAGATATTTCTTATCACTAAACAGGTAAATATTGTTTAATAATATTGTGATTAAAATTCGGTTTGGCATCTCAACATATAGAACAAATGAATTAAAACAAAATGGTAGCCCAGTACGTGACAATGTGGGGTAAAATGTAGCTCCTGAAGGCCAGAAATAAAGAGGCCAGGCCAGCATTTAAGAGTGAGGCTGGCTGGTGCTATCCATTGGAAAATGCAAGCCCGTCCAAAAACACTTCTTTTTCCAACTTAAGTCTTTGTGACATGGAAAAAATGGACCTAGTTAAATTGTACTAAAATGGACAATTGCGCAAGTGGAGAAAGACACTTTTCACAAATGAACTGACATTTAAAAAGGCCTACTTGGAGTATTAAAGGGGACATCGGTTTCCCATGGTAAATGATGGCCTATGCGTGGGCAGTACTGAAGGGATACTCATGTCATTTCAACTATAATATTAAAGAAATACATTACACATGGACAGATTTGAAAACTGCAGCAGGGTACATGGGATGAAAAGAAGTAGTTGCACATTTGGAAATTAAAAAGGAGGAATGATGCCTTTTCATTTAAAAAATAAAGTTGAAGGACAGATTGCATTCATCAGGAAGAAAGAGACTTGTGGCCCAATTCATGGAATTATTGGTGCGGAAAATAAGGGACTTGCGTGCGAAATCACGCAAGCGCCAGTTTGTGTATTCACGGAACACAATACGCGGGGCTTACTAGGGACTTGCGAGGAATCTGCGCCGGTCCAACATGTAACTGTGACACCACAACGCCTTGAGAGAGACTCCAAGCGAAGGGCTGCCCGTGTCTGTGCAGTCACCTAAAAAGGGGGCGGAACACGTGGAATCGGGAAGAACAAGTGTAAAAATGGGCGTAAAGAGGGAAGTACCACAGTAAAATCCTTGCAACGCCCACACGCATGCTGAAAACCCATAAGCATGGAATTGAACATGGCTCGCCGGTGCGCAGAATAATACGTGCAAATCCTCAAAGACGTACGCCACGCGATAGCTGGCAGAAACGTCAACACGCACAAAAACAAATGCATAAACAACCAACGAACGTATATAGCTACGATGAATGTACCATTTGTCGCAGCAGTAATTGTAGGACACCGCAGGAGGAGGAGGATGGCCAGGGCCCAGATTTTTCTACCTAGGACCAGTCTTTTTGGGATGCCTGATGACCAGTTCTATGACAGATAAAGGTTTCCACCTCATATCATAGGCCTGGGCGTGGAGTGGGAGGATGACCTCACATCACCCACCCTGTGCTCCCAAGCACTGAGCCCCATGGAAAAGGTGCTCAATGTTCTGAAATTTTTTGGCCACTGGGTCATTTCAGCGGACAACTGTCATAGTTGGGGGCATTTCACAGCCCGCGCAGTCATGCTGCCTACACCAGGTGTTGGCAATAATCACTGCACACCCCTCCATCTGCAGGTACATCTACATGCCCAGAACACAGTCGGTTCACCCATTGAGGAATCCACATAGGTAAGACACACAGTGACAAGAGCTATAATCGAATTACCATACCGCCATGTGAGCATGCAAAGGACAGAGAAGACAACCAACACATGCAGCAAAGATGCCTAACAATGAACCATGCCCGACATGCAAGACAGTGCAAAGGCTTACCGAATTACTGTGTCTGTATGTTGTAAATCCCACAGAACCTTCACCAGTAAATGTGTTTCCTAATTTGACAAAAGAAGGACAGTGTCTGGTGGAGGGCATGAGGCGCGTAGGCTCGGAATGTTGCAGGGTGTCTCACCTGGGACAGCAGTCAACACCACATCACGGATTTGTGGAACAACATGGGAGAACATATTAAAACAGCCAATTTTCATTACCATTGACACAGCACACATGTGCTACTGAACCACAAAACTATAATCACCTGCACATGCCATACTGTGCACCCACAGTCAAACATGCCAGATGACTTCACTACGCATGCCTGCACATGTAGTCCATGAGGAGTTAATGGCACACCTCAAGGGCAATGAATACATAAATTAACAAAGAACACAACCAGAAATGGCAAAACAAAATCTGATATGCCGACATCTGGCCAGGGGGGGGTGAAAAAAAGAAAATGTAATGTCCATCTTGGACCGGGGGAGCGGTGGGGGTTGGGAGCCCACCCACGAGGGGGGAGGGGCAGGGTGTACATCAACTCCCAAATGGGTGGAACTTGAAAAAACAATTCCCTCCATGGGCACATGGACCGCACAGCTATCTGGGATTGGGAGTCCTGTCACTGCTGTGGCCACCTTCCTGTGTAGAATCCAAAGGTGGTAGTGGTAAGAGAGGTTGACCACGTATAGCCCTGGCCTAGTCCTCAGTGGCAGCAGCCAGGCAGGACTCAGATGAATGCATCTGCTACATGAAGCCTCGGAGGTCCTCATGCAACACCTCACGGGATACACATATTTCCTCCGAGATGATATGGATCAACAGTTGCATCTGCTGTTGGTACTGTTTACTGCGGGCTGCCTCTAGCACTTCCATTGAAGCTCTGAGGGCCAGAAACTCTTGCCCTAGGGCTTCCCTGTGGGCCTGACCCTCTGCAAGCAGGGATGCCTGCAGTGACCTCAGATCGGCCTGTCGGCTCCTGCTGTTGGCCTCCATGTGCAGCCTGTGTGAGCGTCATGTGGACCACAATGCCTGCAGCTGGTGCTCTATCTCTGTTTCTGGCGGAATCATGGAATTGGCCTCCCTATCCATGCCCTGAGCCAACATCTCATAGGAAGCACCCTGTTGTTATGCAACAGTATACATGGACTGCTCCCACACTGTATCCCCAACTGCCACACGTCCACCATGTATGCGGGCCCCACACCTGTCTGGCCCCACACGAGCATGGCCCTTGATGTGACAACGCTGTCTGCGCCTGCAGGACTGCATTCCTCCCTTGGTCATCTGTCCCAGGACCACAAGCCAATACTGTGTAGTGTGGCCTTGCAGCCGTAACCACCACAAATGGATGTGACAACACTGACTGGTCCTGTGAGGGGACGTGACCCCCTGCAGTTGCACGGACTACAACAGCTTAGTGCACTCACCTCAGACAGCATAGAGGAATCGATATCCTGTTCACCACCAGAGCTACTGGTTTCATCAGAGTGAGTTGCATACTCAGACATAGCCCGGATGGCCTGTAGCACCAGTGGATTTTCATGGGCTGCCACAACACGTCCTGCACTGGTGCTCTATGCCGGCTCAGGCTCCCGTTCCTCCTCAACCTCCTCCCCTGCATCTAGTGGATCATCACTTGCACATGGACATATAAAGACATCAACAATCAAGTTAATTGCATCAACTACATACATAGGTATCACAATGCTGGCCTGCAACCCATTGCCATGCATGTTATCATGCCATAATTAGCATAAACACAGTATGTAAAAAAAGCGCACAGATGATGCTGTATGCAGACTTGCCACTACATCCCATGTCCCTGACCATTTAAGCACTGCACACATTGCCAACACACATGTGTCTGTGTACGCAAATCCTGTTCCATGGCACAGCAACCAGTAGACTGACATATGCTAATTCTGACTTTAAAAGTAGATATGCATTATGCCATTTAGGGTACATGAGAACATGTCCATAAATAATCACAGTCAAGTCCACTACAATTACATGTAACACCAGTGTACCACTGGTACGAGGAGTGCACACAATGTGTAAATGCCCCGAGTGTGGTGTCCCAGGTGTGTGATGGGGAGATAGTGATGACATGTGCTGGGAGATAGAAAGAGGCGACAGTGACACACAAGAGGGACATGGCCATGCACCCATGGAGCATGTGTTGAGTGTGGCAGGTCAACATGGGTGACTCCTGACAAATATTTTACAAGGGGGTTAGTGGCATAGCTTTGGCTGGGATTTGCACAGTGTAGTAAAATGCTATGTCATTCATGGCACAATGTCCCGCCCGCTGTTTTGTTTCTAATTTCCTGGTATGAACAGCATATGAGTTTGAAGAAATATTGTCAGTCAGTCAAGCTTCTTTTCAGTTTCCACCATAAATGCATAACAGAATTTAAAAAAGCTACATTATCAAGAGTTAAACAGTTAATATCCGGGATTCCTCATTCAGGAATAAAATCACCATAAAAAACATTGGTCAGTTAACCTCAGGTTTCTTTTTCCTACGAAAGGCAGTTGTTAAAAAAGTTGACACTGAAAAGAACACAGGCAAGACAGTCTGAGATTTCCATAGCAAGACGGCTTCTCTTCTGGTTCTAATGTGATTGGAATTAAGAATTGGTTTAAGCCCTTTAAGTCTAACAACTTCATGCAAAGGACATATGCATAAAAAATGTAGTTTGTCTTTGTCACATGATTTACAAAAAGGGAATTTCAATGTGGTGCTAGTACCCCAGTGAACTGTGAACGTAGCGAGCGGCAAAATGCCTAAGTGCCATGGCCACTGGGCAAGGACCACTAGTTCCATCATATAAAGGGTCCAGGTGGACCCAGTCCTGGTGCCTTTGGCGCCCGGCTCATGAGAAAGTGTGCTCTGCACCCTTTATTTCTGGTGCATGTGCTCTTTCCGCCCCTGCAGGGTCCCCACGTGCATCCAGATCAGGCATGGCCATAGGAAAACATTGGGCTGCACGTGCAGCATCCTCTGGGTGCGGCAAGGTGGGGCCACAAGGCGGAGCCAAGGGGCCGTGGCTGGGACCAGACTATTTAAGGAATAAACAACAGGGCAAATTGAGACCTCTTTAGAAAAAGAGAAATATTATTGTCATCCCTAACCGTAGGGGTATAGTGGTACACAAAAGACGGTTAGATGGGGATACCAGTGTTTGAATGGGCAAGGTTGCCCTAAGTCAATAATCAAGTTTCAGGAGTCCAGGAGGGACGCTAGATCGGAAAATGTTCTGCCAAAAGGCAACCGCCCATCAAAACATAAGTTGCTTAGAGAGGGGAAAGAATTCTCTCTCGTTGTAGTGACTCAAGCGCCTTATGGCTGACATGAATGGTGTGAGGGCATTGGGATTTACATCTGATTCCTTTATTAACCCAAATTTCTCGAAATCCTTTTCATGTGGGTGGTTGTCTCGGTTAAAAACAATCACTCGAACCGGAGTGGTCGAAGTAAACACACAGATAATTTGTTCAAAGATAACAAAATCACTTTGTCCACACTAGGAGTGCTAGAGACCCTCTTGGATGCTGGGTTGTGGTCTTTTAGTGTCTAGATATCCCTCCTTCCTATGGGGATATCATACAATGTTGTGGAGGGGCCACAACAGGTCAGGTCGACCGGTTTCGATGGTTATGTGCTATTTAGAACCATCTTCTTCAGGACAATGGATTTCTTCATATGGTGGTGCAGTCACTCGCTATCCTCGGGAGTAGGTCAGCGTGCACAGCCTGGGCAGATGCATCACTCCACAGCCTGTGCTGCTCCGCCGCGCTTACTCGCAACAGCACTGCAGTATTTCTCCGTGTTCCAGAGGCCTTTCCACGGCTTCTGCAGCCTGCAATTTTGCAACCCACCAGGATCCCGGGCAATCTGCCCAGGCTGTGCACGCTGCCCTACTCCCGAGGATAGCGAATAATACCATCGCTTCAAGCGCATCTTAACTGATTTCAACAATACCATTGCTTGAAGCGCAGCTTACCTAACGCCAGCAACATCATCTCGAGCGCGTATCTTACCTGATTTCAGCAAAACCATCGCCTGAAGCGCATCTTACCTGATTCCAGCAATACCATCGCCTGAAGCGCATCTTACCTGATTCCAGTAGTCACCGCAGTCACCTCACCTGTTCCGAGCGTCTAAGCTACGCGGCAGCTCGTCTCGTTCAGCATCCTCATGAATCCATCCATCCAGCAACTGCCAGCAGGCCTTTGGATAGCTGCCTCTCGTCAGACGTCACCAGGCCATCCCTGCAGGAGAAAAGGACAAACAAGGTTAGAAACAACATAAAGACTTTACGCTAAGGTCATGCGCAACACATCCCTCGTGCTTGACCTTAGAACCAAACTTACCTTCTACTTGGGACATCGTAAATGCCTCTGGCCCCCATTTGGACTTACTTCCAACACTGCGACTCCAATGGGCCCTTCACCTCCTATTGGGGAGAAGAAAAGACATTACAAGGGTTACGGACAATAATCACGAAAAAAAGACATCGCAAAAGGATACGGACAGTAATCATTGTTGAGAAACACTTACCTTAGAAGTGGATCAGACACAGCCGGTCTGGGTGGCCACGCACATGGACCAGTGAAGAAACTAGGTTCATTAAAGACGCCCCTGCAGTTGAGAAGCAGGACAGAGAGCTTATCCTCATAAATAAACGGTGAGACGATATGGGTAAATGCATGCTCATCTCGTTCTGGGAAGAAGGGTTTGAGGGAAATCACAGTCCAACCACAGCATTTTCACGGCCTCTCATACTCTCTCAGGGACAGTGTCATCAACCAGTGCAGTCCACACAATCGGAGCAGGGGAAGAAGCCTGATCCAGGGGAGCCAAGTCCAGGGAGGGCTGCAACCGTGCCCCAACGCCCCCGCAGAGACCAGGTGAGCGTAACACTAAGCAAAGTTTCGCATATAGGGTTTTTTCATGTCTAGAACACAGAAAATCAAGGTAGATTTCCATGCCTAATAGTTTTTACTGACATGTGTTTTGACGACAAGTGTTGAGAGAAATATAAATCTTAAAGAGCATGTGCTTAACAAATTTGAACTAGGGCAGTAACGTTCCTCTGTAAGACTGCAGGACGTCATGGATACCCTCTCTGTAGACAGTCAAGCATCTGTATTCCATCCCTTGAACCAGGACAGTGACGTTCCTCTGTAAGACTGCAGGACATCATGGATGCCATCTTTGTAGGCAGTCAAGGCATCCATATTCCATCCCTTGTACCAAGGTAGTGGCGTTCCTCCGTAAGACTGCAGGACATCATGGATACCCTCTCTGTAGGCAGTCAAGGCATCCATAGTCCATCCCTTGAACCAAAACATTGTGACTTCCTTGTTGACATTTGATGGTGTTCTTGACCAAGACACAGAGTGTGGCCCTTTACATACATGTCATTTATATAATGATAGAAAATTAAAATATTTTACCACAGTTCTGGTCCTGATAAAGAGGTTGTTTGCTCGAAACACACTAGGTTACCCATGTTTCATTTAAAGAGTTTTGTGATATCACTTTGACCAATACATTGGCAGATATTTGCAAATGACATTTGGTGGACATTTGAAATATTTTAGTGTATAATTGTATTTCACCGACTTTGTTTCTTTAAAAGATGAGAGTATCTGCGTATTGGATTTCTGCATTCATTTATCTTTGAAAGTAAATTGAAAATTGTGCAGATCTTTATTGACAAAGCTTCTTCTTTTTGAAAAAAAGACTTACTGTTTTTGGGTACAATATGAAAAGTAATACATCTGATAACCTGGCATCACAGACATGTTTCCCTCTATTTTGTATTGCGCTATGGTTTTCTTAGAAGTAACACAATTGAGTAGAGATGTCACCCTGTGTCCTAGCTGAAAATAAAAACTGTGCAAAAATATTTGTTAGAAAAAAATTAAAAGGTTTTGCATGCAAACGTTGTTTTGGTGTGTGGCATCTGTGTTAACAAAACGAAAACGTTATATGGAATGCTGGCTCATGTTGTTGATCGCTGGCACCATGGCAGTGTGTCATGGGCAAACCGGCCAAATGCTGTTGAAATAGGCCCTATGGCTTTTCTTTGCACACAGCCTGACAAGGCTTGGTAACATTCTCCTGTGTACTGTTTGAGCCCTGGCATCTATTTCAGTGTCTCCTCCTACAGAACCAATTTATATTGTATAGAATGTGTTGCCAATTTTTCGAATGGTTGGGGGGGAGGGGCGAAACCCTCTAATCTCTCTAATCTGGCTATTTTGTTCAGACACCTTTGGTACAATTCGGGACAAATATATTCTCTCCTCCACTTGAGACATTCACCAGCTGTCACTGAAGAGTTTCTTTTATTGTGTGTCTCCTTTTTCTGACAACGAGGGCACAAACATTACTCCATTATTTAACTGCAGCCGAATAGAGCATACTCTGTATCCCTCGAAATGTCATTTTCATGCAACCCTAAACCGGAAGACAAACAGAAAGGAAAGTGAACTTGCTGTGTTAGTGATGCCGAGTCAATTCCCTGAGTAACATGTGTGACAAGTAGGGTGACAAAGGAAGAATAGGAAGACACTGGGTTTGTAAAACACGTGGCTTGCTGGTGGTTTTGCTAGGATTGTCGGGATGGGGGGCTTGTAACTGGCTCTTTTGTCAATAACTGAAGAGGGCACAAGGCCGGAATCTGGCCCCTGCCTGGGCAAGGGGCAGTTGGCAAACTCCATATGCAGTAAGTATGGGGTGAGATGTGGTCTATAGAATCCCTAAAGCAATTGTTGATTTCTTGGGCAAAACCATATGAGCTGTCTAAGGCAGAGTTTGGGTAATTTCTCAATAACGATGAATTTGTGTTTAATTACAATTTTTGGACACGATTTGTGGGTGGAGACTCGACCTCATTCGCTATTGCACTCATAAGGGTGTTAGACAAAATACACGAACTGCTGGGGGAGAATGTTTATAAATGAATGTGCTCTTTTTTAGATATCTATGTAGGATAGATATAGTTTTTTTTAGATAAATGCGTAATACGAGTAATATTTACAAAATGTATAAAATATTTCTAAAATAAAAACCTTTGCACCATCCTTTGAAGTCTGTCTGTTCCTAAGGCCATGTGATAGTAGCCTGGACGCTCTAAGATCCGCGAGACACAGACTAACCAGGCAAGAGCTGCAGTAGCTGTGCTGCCAAAGAGGGTTTCAGAAGCACCAGGGGAATGAGAAGACAGCGACAAGCATAGAGGATTCAACGCGGCTATCAATACCTGGCCCAGGGGAAACATGCCACAGCAACATCTAAATGCACGTATAACATAACATTCCTACTCTTGATGGTGCTTGAGCAAGGTTTGAGTGGCCATTGGTGGTTGGATTGATTGGTCTCTGAAGGGGGGTCTCAACTAATAATAGTGCGCATCTTCAGAATGAAGTGGTTTTATTGTGTCATGCCCTTTTCTAGTCATAATGGACCCTTTTGGTGTAAAGGTGTAATCTCCATAAGCATGCCATCGGGGATCAGTTAAGACACGCAAAAACTATGCTATGCACTTGTGGCCTAATTTCAGGGAGCATCATAGACGATGAGTTGCAGTATGAATGCCCGTATGAGTCCTTCCATCAGAACCTTTCTGTGTCCCCTCACTGCCCATTGAAAATGGCTGCCTTAGATATCCTGTGCGCGTTGAGTTCCGATTTAGCACTATAGTGCCTCCTCCTGTCTCATTAGAGTGGACAGAGGTCCATATGGTAATAAATGATGTCACACACAATGTACTCCTGCACATATACAAACTTAGATTCACAAAGGATGCAAACTCCATCTATGTCACAACAAATGTAATGGCTAATATTACAATACTGAGCAGAGTTTGCTGGAGAAAAATAATCCTCCTAGTCATAACTACTTCTTTCACAAAATATGTTCTTTCTCTATCCAATTATATTGTTTGAGGCATCAGGACAAGGTGTATGCTGACAAGTTACAGATGGAAAGTGTATTTAGCCTGAAGGATGCTTAGAATTTCTGAGGGAAATATACCCTCTGGATAGTGGGGGACACTGTATTTATCCTAAAGGTTTAGTTAAATCTGTGGGGGACAGATACCCCTGGAAAGGATGGGAAATCTGTTGTCTAGACGGAAGGATGCTTTGAATCTCTGTATGATATGTACCCTCTGGAAAGGATGGGAAACTATCATCCAGTTGGAAGGATGCGTTCTTTGTATGAGATATACCTACTCGACAGGATGGGGAATCTGGTATCCAGTCGGAAGGGTGCTTTGAATATCTGTAAGAGATATCCCCTCTGGACAAGATAGGAAACTAGTATCCAATCAGAAGGATGCATTGAATCTTTGTATGACATATACCCTCTGGACAGGATGGGAAACTAGTATCCCGTCGGAAAGGATGCATTGAATTTTTGTATGAGATATACCCCCTGGACAAGATGGGAAACTAGTATCCAGTCGGAAGGATGCATTGGATCTTTGTATGCGATATACCCTCTGGACAGGATGGGAAACTAGTATCCAGTCGGAAGGATGCATTGGATCATTGTATGAGATATCCCCTCTGGACAGGATGGGAAACTAGTTTCCAGTCGGAAGGATTCATTGGATCTTTGTATGAGATATCCCCTCTGGACAGGATGGGAAACTAGTATCCAGTCGGAAGGATGCATTGGATCTTTGTATGAGATATCCCCTCTGGACAGGGCGGGAAACTAGTATCCAGTCGGAAGGATGCATTGGATCATTGTATGAGATATCTCATCTGGACAGGATGGGAAACTAGTATCCAGTCGGAAGGATGCATTGGATCTTTGTATGAGATATGCCCTTTGGACAGGAAGGGGGACTAGTATCCAGTCGCAAGGATGCATTGGATCTTTGTATGAGATATACCCTCTGGACAGGATGGGAAACTAGTATCCAGTCGGAAGGATGCATTGGATCTTTGTATGAGATATGCCCTTTGGACAGGAAGGGGAACTAGTATCCAGTCGGAAGGATGCATTGGATCTTTGTATGAGATATGCCCTTTGGAGAGGAAGGGGAAGGGGGTATTCAAAATGAAGGATGCTTTGATTCTCTGTGGGACATATGCCCTCTGGGCCAGATGGAGAAAGAGGCAGCACACATACCTCTGTGGAAGGACAAAGTAGACCAGCATCTAAATGTCATTACAAGGGTAACAAACACAACTGCACCGCACTTCACATCTTACCACACTTATTTTTTCCACCTCTTCTCTTTTGCTTTTTCCATTTACATTACCTCTTTCTTCTTTCTTTCCTCTATTCTCTTTTCCCTTTCCTCCTCTATTCGTATTTCTTTTTGGCCGAGATGGAATCACTAAGTTTTCCCTCTGTCTTTCAACCATTCACCTGTCATCTGCCCTATCTGTGCACCAAAGTCCCTCCAGAGACATATATCAGAGCTAAGCTCCAGCTGTCTGGTGGCTCTCCAGAATAGGCCGAACTGTGCTCCCTGACAGTTGGGTTGGAAAGTATAGTATGTGGTCTCCTATTTGCCTAGGATAGAGGGAACCAGAGGTATTTCCAAAATTGGAAATCCCTGCCATCAGAAATAGTTAACGCCCCTTACCTAATTGGGTAAATGCTCATCGATTTCGCTCCACTTCCCTTCCGCTTCCTAATCTCTCTCCTCTACATGTTGACCCTCATTTGCGAGGGCCTCTACAGTGCTGGGTCACCCCATGCCTATTCTCGAAACTTCTACTCTTGGCACTGCCAAATCTGCTTGGCTGTTGCTGGTTCAAATGTATCCAGTTAAGGACTATATAATAAGAAGCTATGTAAAACGTTATAAACGTGCTGGGTGCATATACATTTGAACGTGTCCTCGTTTCAGTTTCCCATTTACCAACCCAAACCCCACAATACACCTTAGCGCAACCCAAGTTGACTCTTAGGGCCTCATTACACGGTAGGCGGTAACCATGGCGCTATTAGCACCATGGTTGCCGCCGTATTTTACTGTGTCCGCCTTGGTCGATGGTGGAATTACCGCCCTATTCCAAGGTGAGCGGGGGCGGTAATTCCCCATTCACCAAGGCACTTCCCCATTCCCATTTTTGCCCCCATAGGCCATAATGGGAATGGGGAAGGAGCTAATTACGGTACCGCGAATTGCGGTACCGTAATTAGCACCGAGATCCCTTTGCTGCACCCTACTTTAACGGCTGGTAAAACCAGCCGTTAAGGTCGGGTCCCGCAAAGGGAACTCGTAGTAAGGTGGTAAGGGTTTACCGGTACTGGTGCCCTTACCGGTACCGGTAAACCCTTACCGCCTAACGTGTAATGAGGCCCTTAAACCAGCTGAACTTCAACAGGTGTGTGGTTCATGATGAGGCTTAGGCTTTAATGTGCCATGGTTACGAGCAAGGCTCACTGTCAAGGGTGCATGTCCAAGTCCCACTGTTGTCTTTGCCAAGCCATGAGTTCCTACAGATGCTGTTCTGAGGTTGCCTACTGGAGGAGCTGTAGTAACACAGTCCCATGACAATGCATTTTCATTGTTGCACCAGGGGTATTAACTACCACATTCTGAGACCCAAATCTGAAATACTAAGGTACAAAATGTATTTATTTGTAGAGCGCCACAAAAAGCGAGTCTGGAGGCATCGGAGCACTCAAAACAATATACAAACAAAAAGCATGAATCCCTGATTCATCATTGCCGTTAGCCATACGTCCAGATATTAAAACACGGAAAGCAACAGTTAAGCATTAAGCAAATCGAGAGGTCTTCAGAGCACGCTTCAATATTGGTAGAGAGCTGCAGCCCCTAAGATCCGGAGGGAGGGTATTCCGCAGCTTTGGTGCAACACTAAAGAAAGCACACTGACTCACAGCTGATCATTTCTCTCGCGGTACCACCAGCAGATTGGTGTGAGTGGAGTGGAGCGTCCTGGGAAATGGTAGCCAGGAAATGCTGTTAGAAAGATAACTTGGGCTATTGCCAAACAGTCACTTGTTGGTTACTGCCAGGATTCAGAATAACCAGTGTAACCCTCATCTGGCTTCCGAGACATGTTCTCTTCTACCCAGCCCTTCAATTATGCTCGCTGCGCTACTTTGGACCACTTGTAATTTCCCAATTTCTCCCTTGTTGATCCCGACTAGCAGGCTATTGCAATAGTCTAACTTGGCACCCGTTATGGGCCTGGCTACCAATATACATCTCTTTCTGGTCCGAAAAGTACACAGATGCCACAGAAGTGTAAGATAGTAATTAGCGGCCGAGACCGTATTATTAACCTGCGCTTTCAAAGTTAGCTCTTAGTCAAGAACAATGCCCAAGGTTTGAACTTTTCTTTGCGTCGCTATACTGCACCCAGCTACAATAAAGTTGTCATATTCAAGGCTATGTTTTCCAAGCCTGTCTGCTGTGCCAGCGAGCATCCGCTCAGTTTTCATGTCATTAAGCGCCATCCCATTATTTACCCTCCATTGTTGAATGTGGGAATATACTTTGTTGACCACAACAGTATACCTTTCCAAATCCCCTCAAATCCGAATGAAACACTATCGTCGAAATAGTTGGTGTACATTATTCCTCGCTTGTCCAGAAGCTCAAATAGGGGCATGGTAAAGATGTGATACATGGTAGGGGAGAGGCATGACCCCTGGGGTACAGCGTATGGCAGCTTGAACACATCTGCAGCGTCACTAAAAACTCTAGCAGCTCTGTCGACTAAGAAAGACTTTACCCTCTTTGCTGCTAAAGGAGAAAAGTATGCAGATTGAGACAGTCTTTCAAGTAGTATTTCATGACCGAATAAGTCGAACGCGCCACAGATCCAGAGGCATCAATAGCACAATGTTGCCTTGACCCATGGCTCATAGTATGTTGGACTTAAGAGCCAACAAAGCTGTTTCTCTACCATGATCTTGTCTGAATGAAGATTGGCGCAAGCCAAGAATGTTATTCTTCGTTCAGTGTTGCTGAATCTGCAAGTAAGCTGCTCGATCTAATATCTTTAGCAGAAAAGGCACCTTTGTAGTCGGCATATAGTTTGTCCCAACATCAGGATCCAGGGAGCGCTTTTTTACCAGAGGGGTCATCCAAGCCTGTTTTATTATGTCAGGTACCTGACCATCCAAAATGGGATTTCTTGATACATTTGGTGATGAGTGGTATTAGTGCCGGTGTACATGCTTTTACCACAACCACCGGGCAACTATCGCCTTTACAGGTGGTGTGTTGAAGCTGCGCTAAAATGCCTCTAACATCTAACATTGGTCTGAAGGAAAATATTTTTGGCAAATTACCCGCGTTGGTATCCACTACAGGCGTTTTAATCAGAGTCTAACCACTCCCACACCGGGCATTATTGAACGCATTAAGTTTAGCGTTCAAACTCTCCCTGATCCATTGTACCTTGCTTACCAATGCGTCTTGAATGGCTACACACCTCGCTCTGTCTTTGCTTACATTTTGGTCCTCCGGTAAAGGAATTTCCAGTTCCCTCAAGATTTTAAAGATTTCTCCTGAGTCTGATTTCACATTTTGGATCTGTACATTAAAGGCAGATTTCTTTGCCTCTAAAATAGCCTGCTTGTGCTTCCTAGCTGCCATGGCACGCAACATGTCTCCAGAATCCCTGCATCTGGTGCTCCGGACTGAGTCTGTACCCTGCGCCCCACCTGGCTAAAGGGGGTGTAGTGGGGACATACCTATTCTGAGACCACCTGAAACTGGCTGGATTTTAAGTGGTAAATCCAACAGTATATGTGTAAATAACGATAGAATTAGCTTTTTTCACACTCCATGGCCTGACACCAGGCTACAAAATCTTCCCATTATCCCCGCTCCCCGCCCCTACCCACCCGGACATCTGCTTCGAGTTTAGCAGAACAATCTAAGAAGCAGAAGACAGCTGGGAATAAGCGAAATAGTTGCTTTAAGGACTGTCGCTAGTGAACTTTCGTGTTCTGGAAAGAGGATTTCTGTCTTTCGCCTCATTTTGGCCAACACATTATTACATTCATGTTATATAGCACATGCAAGTGCTGTGAACATCCGCAGTGTCCATGACCCGAACCAATTCCCCTGCTGTCGTGTGACTCATTAACCCAGAGCTTTCCGAGTATCAGGGATCTATGCAAACGGCCTTTCCATTGACCAGCACGGCAATGGCGAGCTAAAGCTCTGCTGCGGCAGAACACGATGACAAAGCAAACGCAGCAGAGAAGGCTCGATTAGATAAGCTATCAGAAACGGCGGGAAAGCACTACAGAGCTGAATTGCGTCACGTCAGTGTAAAATGGCACGTCCTGAGGTGAACATGGGGCCCGGCTCACAAAACGTTTTCTGAAAGAAATGAAAGGGTGCCCTTGGGAATCCTGTCGTTTCCATTATACAAAGCTTTGCCAAGGGTATCTGACTGTTTGCAGCATAGTTGTGGACATTCAGAAACCCACGACCTAGGGCACATTTTCAAAATATTTGTTGGTGCAAATATGAGATGTGCAACAATACACACCAAATGAATGTGCTTGAGTCTCAGAAGGACACATTTCAGAGAATCACTAGTGCAAAAAACATAAGCAAATGGAGGGCAAAAGATACGCAGTGTGAGGAATGCACGTAAATCAACCTAATAATGCGCGCCAGAGGGGAATGACCAGTACATGTGGGCATAAATGCTCTGAAAACCCTTAACACAAAACGGAGCGAAAAACAATATACCATTTGCTCCCAAAGAAAGTAGGGCAAATGGCCCCAAAAAAGTGAGCAATCTGAACACAGAACACAGTTCGAAAGGCCGTTGCATTACAGCAGGCGCACTTATCCAAAGTGGGCGGCCATGCCGCAGCACTGTCTCTTGAGGAGGAGATGGGGAAGAGTGTATAGGAGGAGGGTTTCCCAATTCGAACCAGCAAAGGGAGAGGCCATCTTCATTTACTGTGTCCCCCTTCAAGTAATACTGTTCATGCTAAGACAGTGGGAGGGGCATCACTTCACCTACAATGCAAATGATATGATCATATAAGTCATTTATAACGCGCCTGTACACAAGTGTTTCTAGACTACCTCCACTCCACCTCCACTAGTGAAGCAAGTAGCAGCTATGCCATTGTTCCCCCACTGGCTCCCAAACCTCACAGTCACGGGCCCATCACCAGGTCCTCACTGTTATCTTTGCAACTGCCAGGGTATATATAACCATGCAAAGAATGGTATCGAACAAGACTAGGGCTACCCCCGTCCCCTGCACACAACAATACTGAAGAATGGCAGTCAACAAATTCAAATGTAAAATAGTTCAGAGCAGTGCTAAATGTGTTAAAAAAATATTATAATCTGGGGCTCAAGTATATTTTAACATGCCCATGACATGTCAGGATGGCCAGGTCGCCGCCCACTGTTGCCACCACCCATGACTGCTCCCCATCCTGTCAATATATATGGAGTTAAAGCTGCTACTCCCACTGGCTAATTGTTACTGACGGATGTACTTGGTCGCTACGGCAGGTGTGCCATTTACAAATACCAATCAGCATACACATAAAATATCATACTCGTTGTGTCTTAACATGAGACACATGTGTAAGTGTGTCTTTAAACACAATCATCATTTACATTTTGCTCTGATTCTATAGGTGTTTATTATGTGACTGGCAGTTCCAATAGTAAAGTTGCCAAAACACCACATCATGATCAAACTAAGTCTTAGACAATAAGTACAGGGTCTCAGAAATAAGTGCCAGGGCTGAGCCCTGACAACCACCCCCCCACACACAAATTAGGCACTGGTTCAGAAAAAAGTGATATCTAAAAGTAACAAGAATTAATATTCTTTCAGAATTTTATTGACGAGTCTAGATAGTCCCATTGATCAGAGTATTTCATTTATTTTCTGATCATGATACTCAACACATTTCGGGAATACGATTCCCTTCATCAGGCGTAGTATTACAACATCTATCAATGAATAGAAGAAAAATTAAATATCAGATACAATTCAGGATAGGGGAAATAGCAGATATAGCCATGCCTCATTAACTATGTACAAGGGCCTTTTGTGACATGGCTAGGTTCCATGTCTGAGCAGTACCTTTTATAGTACATGTATCACACAACATAATTATGAATAGGAGTGTTAACTATTCTAGCGGTACAAATGACAGCTACATCTACTGGTATTTCGAAATAGCACTGCAATTCAGGGCAGGTTAGTATGCTGATGCATGGTTGCCCTTGATCAGACCACTGGCCGGTTTATGTACTTGACATGCACATGTTATCAGAGGTGTTCTGGCAATGCATGATTCCAACACAAAGCCTGGGCCTCTCTTCAGAGTTTCTGAATATTGCAATGTGTATGGTCAGAACAATGGGAGGGCATTAGGAAGCAGAGCACTCTCCATGTGGCTGGCTAGGGATCACACACTTACTGACAGCTTTTACACAATTCTGTCAATTAAAGGCATAACCCATCTCTACATCAACACAGACATAGCCCATCAACATTCCTGAATGGCATAGTCAGCCTAACATGTGTGACATACGCCTGTTCCCCATTGCAAGTAACATTACAATGGAGAATCACCACACAGCTGAAGTTACAGATATGTGTTATTGTCAGATTATCAGCCACATTATGCACACAACACAAAAAGAAAATGAGCCATAAAAACATTGCCTGAAATACTTTGCTTGTGTATTTTGGGCTTCTTGCACTCATTTGTGGCACATCTGGCAGGATGCACATGTAAATGCTGCAACATGCTGCTCGTGACAACATTTGCCCATAAAATGTGTGCATCTGACAGGTTCACCGGAACGGAAACACCTGCATCTCGCCAGATGCGCCATTAAATGGCAACTCATTTGCTCAATCGTGCATCATGCTGGGCATTTGCTGGTGTTTCTTTTAGAATTCATGTGTTGCAATGAGACTCCCGAAAGCACAAGCACATCTTTGTTATATAAAAAGCGGATGGAGCACCATCAGCGTAGGTAATACCTTTGTAGTGTTCACTACTGGAGTTGAATACATTAGTAAACAGAAAGATCCAGAAAACTTAATTTGCTTAATCGTGTCTTTATTGGTGTTGTCCTTTAACCATTGCTGGAGTGGCAGAACCTGTAGCCAAAGCATTTCGGAACCAGTGTCCATCATCCGGGCTGATTCTATGATCGATGCAAAAAATAATAATATGAATCTAAGTTGTCTGTCTATACATCTCATGAACCTAAATTAGTAGGAGTGAGCAGACGAGTGAAGCAGTCACTGCAGGAACCGTGCCCAGTCTTATCGCAGTATCGTTGTTTTTGGAGGAGGAGCTAATTACTTAACATCCTGCACCGGCCGCGGAGCGGGCCGCGGAGTGAGCAGAGGAGTGAAGCAGTCACTGCAGTCCCTGCAAGGACCGCGAGGACTGCGCTGATAGCAGAACCAGCATAAGCAAGATTCACACTCAGAGCATCGTTTACACCAAATCCGAAGTAACTTTGCCCCTTATTTGATCACACAACAATTATAGACCTACCGCATAGAATAAGCTCCTCTCATTTGCCACCCCCCTAATCAATTCATAAAATCGGCACCGACAGACTCGGACTTCCTTCCCCTCTGTGTGGAGCCTGCGGGACTAGTCCTTTGATCCACCCAGGGGATGATCCCTGTGTCTTGTCATGTAATACTTCCCATCGCGTGTGGAAACTGCGGGAACTTCCTTTGACTCACATGGCAAAGACTCTTTGAGTGCACAAGTCCCATTCTGTCGGAATTACACACACCTTCTCCATTGACCAGAACTTCCCCCCCTCAAACCATACGACAACCCGGGAAATTTACCTGCGCGATCTTACCTGTTGTTATCTAGGTCCAGGCCCCCCTCGACCCGCGGCCCAGTCGGCTTGCCTCGTGGGTGCGGCCCGCACAGCGTTGGTGGTGGTGGGTGTCTCCCGGTCGCGAGACGCACCGGCCGAGCCCATGGCACAGCCCACCTGTGTGGGTGGGATTCTTTGGGCTAGTGCTCAGCGGCTGGAACAGCAATCTAGCATGCAGTGGACAAGTCTTGCCTGGGCTGGCATACCAGGATGGCAACCAGACGAGTTTCTAAACAACCTGAGACAACCACAGGCTCTTTGACATGCAACAGAGCGAAATCAACTAAGCAGGAGCCCGCCACAAACCATGTGATACTTGGTGAAAATAATCTGCAGCTTCAAATGCCGTACCTGTCCCACATGACATGTTGAAACACCATGAACGAATAACTTCAACGGTACAAAATGCTGAAATTTCTGAAACCCTTTTAGTGGAACTTATCCAGGCAAGCTTAAGGGATGAGGTTCTTAAACCACACAATATGATCCAGCAAACAGGAAAGACCCAGCAGATGACACAGACCATGGATCCAAGCTCAGCTACATCTGTGCAACCACCAAATTTGGGACACTCCATTGCTCGACAGGAAAGCATCATGATTCCACCACTGTGCCATCCGAATAACTATGATCAAGAATCTGAAAACTGCGGCCACCCACCAGGCACACTGATGATGCAGATGGAGGTTCCGAAAACTGAACCTTTAGCGAATACTCTTCAGCTGAAATATAAAGAGGACAACATGGCAAACTCTTTGCCAGACGAAAAGATGACTCCCCCTACCAAGCTGGCAGAGTTTCATGTAATCCCCTTGAGCAACCGAAGGTCCATTCATCATGCAGGTGAAGATGAATCCAAAATGATACATACACAAACTTTTTTTACACAAAAAGAAAAAGCTAATATAGCAAAAGCACAATGGAAAAAACGATACGATTGACAAACAAGATCTGAGCAATATGATTTTATACCTAGACCCCCTAGTAATCAAAGATTAGAAAGACTATTTCTCGACCTCACCAAAATAGAGGCTTTGATGGAGTTGAAAGAAACAAACAGGAAACTTAAAAGACATACAAAAGATTCAGAACTCACAAAACCGACAGAAATATCTACTACTGATCTTCACAGAGAACTCTACGACACAGACAGTAGGAAACACTGAGGGAGACAAAAAACCACTTCCACAGGAATTCAACCGATGTGTATACCAACCTATAGACACAATACATCAAGAATCCATTCCTACAACAATGGTCGACCTCCAGAATATGCTGATTGCTGTAACCACGCAGACGATGATTCCATATATGAAACTTCAGGAAGTTAACCTTGAAGCAGCACGTGAACAAGCAACTATATTAGTTTCAATATATTCCAAGCAAAAAATCCATGAAGTTTTGATGATAAAAATCCAAGGGTGGCTCAATATTGAGGCAGAAACAAGTTTAGCCTGGCAACAATGACTAGCAGATATCGCTAGACAAGATCGAACGGACAAAGCACACCTTACGGGTGCCTTAATTTCAATGATGAATGTTCACAAACCTAAAATGTCTTCTGGAAAGGATGACATTGGAATGCTCTCACCCATTCCACAATATGAAAAACCGCTACCAAATGATCCCAAACCAATACCAGAGGTTTACTCATCGATTTAACTGTTGATGCTTCTAAACCTGATAACACCAAAGAAACAAAATCTCAATTAAACGAGCAAAAAGTAAATAAAGTTGGCTTGACTGAAAAAACACAGCACACATATAGTATATTTGAACAACATCACCAAGCTGCCCTTCCCAAGCCGAATAAAACAACAATAAAGAATTAATTTAAAAAACAACAGAAAGGTTCAAGGTTCCTCAGAAACTTAATAAAGTCACTAACACAACCAAAGAAAGTTAAACAAAAAACACAAAAAAGACAAATAACTTTGGAAACTAATCTTCAAGAATTACATTCCATTCTCCCATAACAATGTGATCAGATCGGACTTGCAAAGGAAACGGGATTGGAGACCGGCCTGGTACAATGTGAAGTTGACCCTACTATGACTGAACTTTTAGCAAATCTATCGACTTACTCCATAGAAGATCCAGATGCTAACGATCAAGATGCTACCCGCCCCATCAATTAAGACTACACACAGATTAATGAGTCATCGCTAATAGTAATAGATCACTACGAGGAAACTTGCTCAGAATACCAAAATCGAATTGATCTCTCATGTGAAGATATCTCGGATTTAGAGCTAAGTACATACACCAACAGATCTACACCAAGAAGGAAGGAACCTTCAAACAAAGATCTAAGTTGCTGCACAAATAGAAACAGCATACCAAGGGAAACACTGCCAACGAATCAAGATACCTTTGAGGATCAGGACAGAAATTCAGAACCTATACTCAGAGTCCCACAATTTATAGATCCATTGAAACTGAGTAAACGAAATAGGATGAAATTAGAAAGGAGGACCCACATTGAAGAGGGACTCATTCTAAACAGGTCAAACACATTGCGCCTTTTTCATGCAATACCAAATCTGAAATTTCTGAAATCAAGACATCAAACTAATTGAATTCACTGAAACAAAAAGATTGGATCGGCTCTGGATAGATTGCTTTTCGTTTGAAATACTGAAATCTATTGAACAGTGTACACGTCAGATTCGACACCTTGGTTTCGACATAATGATTGAAAAAAGTGAAGAAAAGGCCAACAACCATAATTGAAGATATTCTAGTAGCAAAGCAGCGAATAGATCTTGTTACTCAAACATTAGCATCTGTGAAAGCAACTATTTTAGAACTACCTATATGGAACACAAAGACGAAGATAGATGAAATCAAAACAAGACAGACCAGCAACTGCAATCTCCCCACAAAGGTTTTAGATCTCCCTTTTGGAGGGATATACAAACCAATTCACATTAAGACTATCAATAACAACAAACAAATAAAGGAACTGAAATAGCCACAATATGTTCATGCAACACTAGAGGCCACTATCGTCTGTTCCACAATGAAAGTTTGGCCTTGACAAGCTCACATATTATCTATCTACAAGAGACTTGGATTCACCAGCAACCTCTCTGTGAAGGCTATACAACCTATATGAATCCTGCGATTAGTAAATTCAAAGGTCGTCCCTCGGCAGGTCTTTTAACACTGTTTAAACTGGGGACCCCGTTTGAAGTTATCGAGTACAACAACATAGACTTGTGGGTGCAGCTTACTATACTAGCCCAGCATTTGATAACAGATAAACAACCAAAATGCTCGCAAAGAAGTAATCCTAATTCTCATTATTATAAATATTTACTGGAACCCACGGAAATCCAAAGACGAAATGGTGATAGACTCAATACTTGCAGCAATTGACATATCTTCCTTGAAATATACCACAGTGGACTTCATAATATATGGTGACTTTAACTTCCACCTATACAACCAAAATCGGTTAGAAGTAGAAGAGTACCTGTTGGCACATCGTGCACAGAGATGGTCTATAGAGATGAAAAATCGAAACATCGAACGGATAGATGCTGATGATGCAGGAACAAATAATCCCACTCCCAAATGGTCACATGACAAAACCAAGACATCGAACAGATAGATGCTTATGATGCAGGAACAAATAATCCCACTCCCAAATGGTCACATGGCAAAACCAAGACAATACTCGACTATATATACACCTCAATTGGCATAAAAAACTGTGTAATAGGAAAAAAACACACATACTCATAATATAGCGACCATTACATCATGTCGCGATCATGGGAAATGAATGGACAATACTTAGAAAGAATAAATATCCCGCAAATGCAATTAAATACGGGAATTAATCATCTCAGAATTAATCATGAACACCTTTCACAACTCACAACAACCTTTAGACAAATACAGATGGATGACCTACCGAAGCTGGACTATGGATGGTTACTTAAGAAATTCAGCCAAAAAGCTATGCCCAGAGATATCTTAAAACATAACATCAATTATGTATACAACAAAGCCATAGCTGGAAAAAAGAAAGAATTGAAAATGGCCCTGAAACAAATAAAATATGACTCGTTTACTGGAAAAAAATCAAGGATAAGGACAGCCAAGCAAACGTATAAAAACTGGCTCAAAACAGCCAAAATGACCCAAGATCAAGATGATGCGGAAACCATGCTAGAGGCACTGAAATCCCATATTACTAGGCGCCTATGGGATTTACTAAACCCGCAACAGTCACTGAAAGAGAAAATGATTGTAGATGTTCAAGAATCTGACTGGATAACATATTTTCGAGGAATTGTATAAAGAACGGCCTCTGACAAGGAAAAACACTGCCCCTATTAGCACGAAGCAATGGTCATTCTCATGGGATCCTGATGAAATAACAGCTGCAATACTGAAACTGAATGTTTCCCAAGCGCCTGGTCCAGATGGGCTCTCAAACTACATCGTCAAAAAGAACCCCGACATTTGTGCAGCCTTCTGCATATCAATCTTTGAACTGATAGACCACACAAAGTCAATTCCGAGCACATGGCAGCTGGCGACCCTGATTCCAATCTTTAAACAGGGCTCACCCAAAGAGCCATCGAACTATCGACTAATTGCCCTGTTAGACCCTCTAGAGAAAATGTTCGCCAACTTACTCCTGAACAAACTGAACATTTGGGCCACATTAAGAAAGAGGCAAGCTGTCAGACAAACTGGTTTTGTCAAACACGTAGGGACAAATGCCAACGTACTGATCCTGAATCTCCTAAAACACAAAGCAACGAAGACAAAAACTCAAATATACGCAGCATTTGTCGATCTACATCTTGCTTTCGATAAAATAAATTGTAACATACTTTGGGAAAAACTGGAAAAATGGGGCTGCCCAAGTGATATTTTAGAGCCCATCAAATTACTATACTTCAGTACCAAGGTTCAGATTCGTATGACAAATGATGGCCAAATAACTAAATCAATCCAAACAAGGCACGGTCTGAAACAGGGGTGTCCATTGGCCGCCGCCCTTTTTAATCTTTTCACTTTGGATTTCGAAGATGCCATGCAGACTCCGCAGATGAATCCTCCTAAACTTAATTTGACAAGCGACATTGTCATTTTGAGAAAAACTCCTTGAGGATTGCAAATTGCCTTAAACAAATTACAAGAATATATGGAAACGAATGAACTTGCAATAAATGTGAAAAAGACCAAAATCATGACACTAAGTCAGCAATATGGGAAAAAGCAAAAGTGTCATTCATATTACCTTCAAAAATAAAAAATGTAACAAGTTCAAACGTTTAAATATTTGGGGATATGGATTAACCAATCCCATACGGAACAAGCTTGGTCCCGGCAACTTAAATCCAAAGCAAAGGCACTGGCAAGACAGGCTCTTCCCATCAGGGTTTGACTGGGGCAAGAAATAAGCCCGGTCACCCAAAAAAAGTGGCCCACCCCTTGCCTCAAAAAAGTGGCCCACCCCTCGCCTCACGACCCTTGACCTCTGATGACATCACCGGAAGTGATGCCATTTGACCCCACCCCAAAGTGACATCCCGGGAAGCGATGAAACACGACCTTTCACCCCTTGGCAAAACAGGAAGTGGCATCAAATAGCATTGTTCCTAAGTACACTAAATTACTGTAAATCCAAGCAGACGTCCAAGGCCAAATGATAATATGTTATTGTATACAATATCACCCAACCTGTGTTGGTACTCATTTATCGACCTAAGAAGGACGAAAGGATTTTTGAAAAAAAAAGAAAAAAAAGTGAAAAAAAAGATATTTTTTTTCAATTTTTTTTCTTTCAAACCGGCCCAGACATGGCCAGAAACCGGCTCCCATTCCCCAGGGACGATTTCGGCCCGGCCATGGCCCGAAAGGCCGAGGGTCCAATCCGACCCTGCTTCTCATACATAAGAAGTACGGAAAATTCTCAATCAAACCTGTTGTATCATTTTATAAGCAAAAAGTGACTGCCATATTAGCATATGGCGCTGAAACAATGATAAACATCGATCAGTCAATCTGGGAAAAAATAGAGGGCCTATTCTGGAGGAAGGTCCTGGCCCTCCCCCAATCAACACCGATGTCAAGGATTAGGTATGAACTTGCCCTCCAATCCCTTCACTCCATAGTAACATGGAAAAAACTTGATTTCTTCAGGAAGTTGAACAACGATGACATAATACCATCTTTGGATATAATGAGAACGAAAACTATCAAAGCCAATGATGCTGTCCTAACAATATGGAAGGAATTGATTAATAGCATACGAACCGAAAGCGACATCTCCATGGAGATGCTATTAAAAAGACCACAAAAAGACAAAATTCATCTTGCAAGGCTAGACTGTTGCTTGCCACAACACCTCAAAAATCAATACAAGCTTAACTTAAATTGTGAAGGCAAAGTCAGAGCTCTAAATCAACTCCCACACTAGCTAAACCTGTGTCCGGATCGGTTAATCCGAGATACTTTCTTGAGACTCAGACTTAATATTCTTCCCACCCAAGAAATCTTAGCGATACGAAGGCAGACCCAACCGAATGATCGCTCGTGCAGATTTTGCAAAAATATAAAGGAAACTGAAACTATTTTCCATATCCTAATGGAATGTCAAGCACTAAATTAGAAACGCCTTACCCTCAGTAGCAAATACTTCAGTGCACCGACTCAACTAGAGGTCGCTGAACGATGGTCACAAATGTTGATGGGCAATAATAGGAAAATGGTGACAACGATTGTACGCTTCTGGACAGACATCAGTGATGCAAGAAATGGATATCTGACTGGATCGCCATTAATGAGAATAACAGACGCTTTGATTTTCTTTTTTTTCTCTCGTTTTTTGGACTTTTAATTTTATGGTACAATGTATGTTTGTAAATGTAAGTTTTAAGATATAAACCATATACATTTTTAATTACAAAAATAGTATTATGATGAACCTGAAACTTATAATGCATACTTGTCACTAGTGGAAATAATAGCACTTGTGAATACACCCGGTACAAGATCAATGCAAACATGTGCATGTTTAAAAAAGTGTACTGATATGTGATTGCTCATGGAAAGAAGGATGTCTGATATCCCAAGCATCTAGCAATCAAAGTTCCCAAAAGAGTCTGAAAGAATAAAAAATAGTTAGAAGAGCATCTTTCTAATCACTATTCCTATTCAAAGATGCTATCAAGGGTCTGTGAAGAGCCATGAATGAGACGCGGACACAGAGAGCTCATAGTTTTGGCTTTCGCTATAGACATTTATTTAAAATAAAAGGGGGTTGGAAAATGTCTCACTCACCCGACCCTAAGAGGAATTTCCCTACCTCAACCAGAAACTAAGGATCTGTCCTGTGTCGAGATGTCCAAAGCAAAATGTCCTGTGCCAAAATCCTATCCTAGCCCTCACACTTTAAAAGTAACACTAATGTGATATGATGTGGCATTTGTAACGCGCCTATACACAAGTGTTTCAAGGCACGACAAGGCAATGAAGGGGGAACAGAGGGAACACAGAGACAGCGATCTTACTAGTCCAAGTGACATTGAGATCGCGCAAGTGCAGGGGGGAGTGCAAGGGGTAAGGGGTAAGTGAAGGGGGCAGTGCTGTACATGGGATCAAAATAATAACTGTAAGTGTAGCCAGCAGGTGGCAGGTGCAATGGTAAGTGCAGACAGCGGGTGTCCAAAAGTGCAGGTAGGGGGACTGTAGGGTTACAGATACAAACCCAAGTGCAAGGGTTGCCGGGAGGCAGTGCGGGTTTGTGCAACTTGGTGGGTAGGGACCTGGGCATGAAATCAGAGGGTAGTCAGGTGACCAGTGCAGTATCAGACATGAAATCAGCAGGGGAGAGGAAGAGAGAAGGCAGAAGCAAAGAGGAAGGTCTTGAGGTGCTTCCGGAACTAGAGATGGTTGTCCTCAAGTTTCAGAGAGGCAGGGAGGCTGTTGCAGAGGGAAGCCCCAGTCGAAAGAAAGAGATCTACCACCAACTTGTTGCTTGGACAAGCAACTGACCCTGAGAGAGTTGGAGGTTGAGGAGTGAACAGCTCGAGTAGGAAGGTATTTACGAAGAGAGTTGAAGGTATTGAGGACTCATGCCCCAGACGGCCTTGCGGACAATGCAGAGGATCTTGAACTTAATCTTTGCAGCCACTGGGAGCCAATGCAGAGATTTCAGTGCTGGCGAGATACGATCCCTGGGCTTGAGGCCAAGGACAAGTCTTGCAGTCCTGTTCTGGATGAGTTGCAGATAATGTCTGCAGTTGCAGATAAGGATAATGCAGATAAGGATAATGGGCCTCATTCCGAGTTTGGCGGTAAGGGTTTACCGGCACCGGTAAGGATGCCGGTGCCGGTAAACCCTTACTGCCCTATTCCGAGGTCACTAAGGGGGATCCGCAAAGGACGTGTGGTGTGACTACACGCCCTTTGCGGGTCCCGCTAAGGGACCAGGGCGCTAATAACGGGCCCGCTATTTGCAGGCCCGTAATTAGCGCCTTCCCCATTCCCATTGAGCCCTGTGGGGGCTCAAATGGGAATGGGGAATGGTTTACTGAATGGGGACTTACCGGGTCCTCCAAGGTCGGAATGACTAGGTAAGTCCCCATTCAGCCAGACCAGACCCAGACCCGGGTTTGGAGGCATCCATGGTGCTAGAACTGGTGCTATAAACTCGGAATGACCCCCAATGTCTTAGGGCTTGAATGTACACAAATGTTTAAGATCAAATGATAACTTTAACTCCAACACAAAAGTTCACAGTTCCAGAGGATGGCTCCCTTCCCTAGGTTTCTCTTCACCAACACAATGAATCATTTGCACCACCAACATTCTTTATAACCCAAGAGCATAACTCCCTCCTTTTGTTGTCGCAGTTCACTCCTTCCCCAGGTCTATTAAACACAATTAGAACTCCTACGGGTATGAGTCTTCCTTGGGGTTTCTCTGGTCAACAAAACAACTTGGACTTGGCTTTGCCTTGTTTATTCTCTTGCCAGGACTTTTTCATGTGGCTTCTTTTTATACACTTGCAAGCTTGCCTTTGCCTAGTATATTCTCCTGCCAGGGCTTTTCTCATGTGATTCATTTTACACACTTGCAAACTTGACTTTGCCTGGTATACTCTCCTGCCAGTGCTTTTCTCGTGTAGTTCACTTTACACACTTGCAAACTTGACTTTGTCTTGCATTCATCTTGTAAATTTCTGGTATTTTTGTTGTTATTATTCCGAAGGCATCAGGTCTCAAATTCACTTTAATTCACTTTGCTTGCACTTATGTGTCCTTGGTAATGTTTCTGGAGCGCCCCAGTGTCCAAGTTTCCCTTCTTAGGACTCACTGGCTTTCCTTGGTGTTCTCCAGCTCTTCCAGGGTAAATTGGTTGCAGCGTTCCAGGGTCTTGCTTCCCTTTCACAGGCTTGCTGGATTCGCTCAGCTGCTCTCATTCCCTTGCTGCTCCCATCTTGCTGTGGAGTCCTTCTGCATATTCGGGCAGCTTTGGTACTGCTGCTCGGCTCCCGCGGTCATCAGTGAAACTTCCCTCTTCTTCCTTTCATGGCTCTGACATAGCAAACCAGCACCTGCAGTCTTCCTTCCTTCACCTTCCTTCACTGTCCTACTTAGCTGGCTTGGTCCATGGTCTGCTTTGTGGTTCGATTGTCCCTTGGTCCCTAAAAGGGAAAGGGGGATATATGCTTTCACTTGATGATACTGTGGCATCCCCCTAAGGGTTACCTTCCCCATGTGGTCCTCCCTCATATAGCCGCCCCCAGGGTCAAGATCAGGTTTGGATTGGCCTATAGGGCAATAGGGAAATGCCTAAACCAGAAACGCAAAATGCTAGTGCAGGCCCTTTTTTTTTGGTCACAGTGGGCCACTTTATTGGCCTGCTTGCGCCAGTTTGATAAGTTACTTCACCATGCAGCTAGTAGTTTTGACCAGTGTTACTGAACAAATATTCTTTAAACTGCACAATTTGCATCACATTTTATCAAAAACCTCCCCCCTAGGGTACTACTTAAATAGCCCGTCACAAAAGGAATGAATTGACATTTGCCAATGTGGAGTACTTTTTCATCGGTGCCCGAGACAATTATATGCCCCAGTCTTACCCTGGTCAGGATCAGGTAGCGGCTGTCATCCCCATGCCACATGGGGAGAGGCTAGCTCTGGGAAAGCAGTGATGACATCGTCAGATTCATCGCAGGTCCCTTTGATGTTTAAATAGCACTTACCTAATCCTATGTGAAACTGGTTACCACTAAAGACACTAGACCAGAAACCTGTCTCAAACTGACGATGGCAGTGTCTTTGATGTATATGTTGGCGAAATTCACGGGTAATCCGCAAAGGAAAAATGCCATTGCGCACTGTGAGGGACTTCTGGTACTATCCATTTTACCCCCTGAAGAATTGTAGACCCAAATTGCAGTTGATAATCCATTTCAGTTACATGCTTAGCCTACAAAACTAGAAGACACTGATGCACATAACGTGAGCTACTTGCATTCATATGAGGGAAATCCTGCGCATGCTTTCTTTTTCTTTGGGGCCATAGTCTGGTGTCCTTAATTACGGAGCCTCTTCTTCAGGTATGGCTTCGTCCTCGTCAGTGGACAACAAATGAAGTAACCCGTGCTTTGAAGTACTTGCCCTATCAGTGGACGATGATGCTTGTACCACTGTTACAGAACGTGATTAATTCCTCTAAATCATTGTTAAAATGTTCTTAACACAAGTGGCCAAGGCACCAGAGAGCTCACAATTTCACAGTTAGAAAGCAAGCATGTGTGTTATTCTTTGTAACTGCTTTAGCGAGGTGGTCAACGCTTTACAAGTGGTGGTAATTCCCAATTTTTAGCGTCCATATGACTCCATGGTGATTTTGGGTGGACTTACCACTGACTGAATTGCAGCGCGACAAATCCGCCGATATATGGAGGTAAGGTGGAGGATTTACCCGCAGCACCATTCTGAAGGCGATTCCGATTTATTCCTAAAAAAATCGGCAGATTTACAGTGTGGTAATTCCACCAGTGGCAAATCAGCAAAAAAATTATGATTTGGCGGTGCGGGAAAAGTGGCAGTAACGGAACAAGCACCACTTTTCTCCTGCACCGCCAAACTTGTTATGAGCTCCATTGTGCGTCTTCAAAAGATCATAATGCTTGTCACTCGGATCTACTAGCTGTTGTTGCCCAGCATGAAGAGCTTTAGCATTTTCCTTGGTGAATCCACCACCCCATTAACATGAGGGGCACCACTTACTCCTACATTGCATTTCATGTTTCCTTGACCAGCATCTGGCACTTTGGAGTATATGTAAATAAATAAATAAAATAATCTTCTTCAGTTGCCAGGAAGAAAATAAAATGAAACTTTCAACACTTATAAAAACAATCCAATCTGACACCCATCCCACAATTAGACTCTCCCGCATTCTAACAATGGACTTTTGCGTGGTCTCTCTAAAGAATGGCATATCAGGAGGCCATCATTTTAGCTGGGTGTTTCAATGATGTCACAAGGCCTTTAAAAGAAATATTAATACTTAAAACATTTTCCAACAATAATATGTAAGTAATTGTTTAAACCTTAGTTACTTGATGTGGAATGGTATGGTGCTAGAACATATGGATCGCAGACTATCACCTTGAAAAGGCCTCTAGGCGCTTAACAGGATTTGGAATATACTTTGCCCAATCACAAGGCCATTTTGACTTTTCATCTGTATTTTATCAAAGATGCTCATCTAAGTAACTTCCACTTGTATCACATTTTGTTTCCGGAGCGGGGTCATGTGATTCGTTACGGGAGCAAGTATAAACGTTTTTCAAACCCAATTTCACCGGATTACCAGATTACACCCCTCCAGATATTTATGGGGTATGTTGATTTGTTTGTAGGAAATGGTCTCTATAATTTTTGTTTACCACATCATTGGGGAACGATGGCAACAGAAGATTATTTAACTTTGTATTTAGAATTTCTTATGTTTACATTCGAGGAGAAAGAATTATCACGAAAACCAGGTGTCAGTCCGCTACTCCTTAATTAGCAATGACAACAGTTCTGTGGTCAGTGGATATTTACATATTTTGTAATCAAATATATACACAAGGGTTACCCCTTGTTAGAGGTATACTTGTGTTATTTTTTTATTAGACATTTAGTTTTTTACAAACTTTTGTCTAGACCCTGAACCTTATTCCAACGAAGAATCGTAAAAAGAACAAAGACATCAGATACAAATCACCCTTATTTTTTTTACATCACATCAAATTCCCAATTTCAATGGTTAATAGTTAATTTACTAACTGCCTCACGCCATCTACTGCTGTGAAAACACAGCTCTTAAAAATTAGGCAGTGCAAAAATCATCCTAAAATGTTGTCCCAACCTAAAAATAGTCAGTCATTGGTTTTTCCTCTTTCTGTAATTCCTCCTATGTGTCTAGTCCTAAGAGCCGTGAGGCCTGTGCAAAAGAGAGTGATATGCTTCAAAGATTAATCTCCCCCTCTATATAGCAAAATCTGCAGCTTTCATCATTGTTAGATTGTTTGTAGAGAGCTGTGATTTGCCTTGTTGGTTAGAAGTTCATCCTGAATCTTAAGAAACCATATCTGAATCTTGGGCAAGGGAATTTGGACAGGTATTTTGGTAAGGAGTTGAGTCCCTTTGTTTCCAACTTCAAGGTCTCATATAAGCAATATTTGTTTTTGATTCCAGAGTCTTGATCCAATCCTGTTGCCAAAGCTTGCGTTTCACTCCATGTGGGTTGGTCACGACAAACTCTAGCTCTGGCCCAACTGTTGTATAATAGACAGGCATTCCAATTTCCAATGGATCAATAGACTTTTGTTCCCCCTTCAAAGTTCCTCTCTTAAAATATAATAAGAGGATGCCACTGTTGAGGTGAGGCACTTCCAAAAAAGCTATAAGGTTTTCCAAGTTACTCTGACAGCCAGCGAGGTTAGGCAAAGTTTGTATCTGATGATCACTGTTGGGATTTTACATGGTAATCGCAGGATCGCTCTCCAGAAGGACCCCTCCAGAGTAGGCCACATTTTTACTGATGTGCAGAAAAAAGACTCAGCACCATAGATTAGCATATGCACTGCTTTTTGATTATAAAAGATACAGACCGGCTATTAGGAGAATTTCCCTATTTGTTGCATATGACCCGCTCTTGAGCAATCAGATTTTTAGATTTCCTTTTTAAATCTAATATGCGGGGGGCTTCACAGATGCTAGCACTTACTCACGTGCCCAAATAAATGGTGTGTGGGGTTTCCATTAAAGGCTTGTCACCTAAATGTTTATGTTTATGTTTATTAGGTTTATATAGCGCTTTAATCCAAAGCGCTTTACAATATAACAACAAGGTACAATAATGAAAAAAGCATATATACAATCATGAAGCAAACCGGTGAGACAATATATGGAACAATTTACATAGATCGAGGGGAAGAGGGAAGGCTGAGGAGGCAGGGGGGGGGGGGGTGGTCAGGGAGGAAGTAATGATTTCCAGAAATCTGATTCAAAATCAAGTGGGTGAGAGAAGGAAGGTGAAGGGGGGGAAGAAAGGGAATGGGAAGGGGATATTGCCATCTGAATGCCATCTGAATGCCATCTCAATGCCATCTGAAGGTGTTTCTACGGATGATTCCAGAAGAGCCCAGGATTAAGATGTTGGATATGGCCATGTTTATCTCCAAGTGATTTTCCATAGTGTATTCCTGCAGTGCTGATATTCAACGTTGGAGCCCAGTTGGGGTCTGGTCGATCAGGACTAGGTCGTCCGCATATATCATCCAACCAAAATCCTGATCACAGATTTTCAGAGGAAATGATCTCAATCGTCTCAATGCATCTGGCATGTCACTCAAAACGAGATTGAAAAGTGTTGGTGCCAAAAGGCAGCCCTGCTTCAGACCATTATGCATGTGAATTTCTCTGTCAGGGCGCCCTGGGCGTTCAGTCTAATACAGATCTTGGTAGAAGTGTAATGTGCCCTCATTGCCAAACCAAGATGCGCAGGACAGTCCCAAGCTTTCAGCTTGGTCCATAATTTTTTTCTTTTTACACTGTTGAATGCCTTTCTTAAGTCTATGAAGGCAAGATACAATTTTGTGTGCTGTTTAGTCATATTTCACTTTAAAAGGTTCAAAAGAAAAAGATAGAGGCCCGTCCCAACTTCTTTTAAAAACTCTGTTTGGTGGGGATCGTTTCTCTTTGCCAATTCAATCCAATTCTGAAGATGAAGTAGGATCAAAGAAGCATACAATTTGCCTAAAAAAATATACAAGAGGGCGATAGGGCGATAGTTGCAAGGATCAGCCCTATCGCTTCTCTTGAATGTTGGCACTATTATAGCTGATTTCCAAGAATCCGGTATTATGCCCAGCTTGTTTACCCAACCAAATAAGTCCATCACAAAAGGCAGCCATATTTCTAGATCTTTCTTAGCGATGTTATTAGTGAGGCCACCAGGCCCAGGTGCACCTGCCGAATGTGCCTTTTTGACGAAACGTTCCAAGGCCTCTTTGTCAAATGCAATTGCCCAGGGCCCCCTGATTTCATCAGTAAATTGTCCTGAGATTAAATTATCTTGGCCAAAAAGTTGCCATAGAATGTTATCCAGTCCTGTTCTGCTACCCCATTGACCAGAACAGCTGCCCGAGAGGATATTTGAGTGCTGATCAAACGCCAAGTTTGTCTGGAATCTCCAGTCATCATTTCCTTCAACATAGCCTCAGAATCGGTTTGAAGCAGTTGGGCTTGGTGTGAAAAAAGCCAGTTTTTATATTTCTGTTTTCTTTTGTTGCTCATCGAGATTCTTTGTTCCCCTTCTCTTTGATGATCCCCCTGAGATCTCTTATGAACTTTTTTACCAGTGCTACCTTGTGGTCAAATGAATGCTTTGGGGAAAAATGTAGTGTATTCTTCTTGATCACTTTTGAGCCAAACTACAGCAATAATGGGACATAATTGATGCCTAGGGCGTCTTCTGTCATTCTTTCACTAAGCCCACTGACAAAGTGAACTGCCGCCAATGTGCTCATTCGTAGGTGATTTCTGTCCTGTGTAATGTCTGGTGTAAAGTCTGAGAAATGTGGTTGTTGTCTCACACCCTGACAGCATGTCACTCTTAATAGTGCATGATCACTATGAGAGTTCTTCAACACTTTCATTGATTTTACCTGGTTTATCAATTCGTATGACACATATACGTAAGCCAAAACTCTTCAATAAGGTCAATTGGACCAAGTTGGAGCAGCTGGGGTATCACCCACTATTTGCCCGTTGAGCTTATGGAGATCCCTAGCCCAAATACCATTTGACACTTTAAATAGAGCCCCTATAACTGCCCACCACCATGGCGTCATAGGAAATATTCAAATCCCCACATAACAAGACTGTGAGCTCATCATGCCCTGCAGAAACTTCGTCAATAACCTCAGTACTGAATCAATAAAACTATCTTGAAGAGAACCATCTTCAGTTCTGGAATCTCCTCAAGACCTTCCTCTTTTCTTCTGCCTTCTCTCTTCTACTCCCCTACTGATCTGTCTGCTTTGGCACCAGGCATCTGGTTACCCTCTGATTTCTGGCCCAGATCCTTGCCCACCAAGCCACACACCCGCACTGCCTACCGGAAACCCTTGCACTTGGGTCTGTATCTGTTACCCCACAGTCGCCTTCCTGCACCCGTTGTCTACACCTTATTCTTGCACTTACCACCTGTGGGCTGCACTACCTGTTTACTGTTCTATCATGCGTTCAGCACTTTCCACTCCTCCCCTGCCCCTTGCACTTTCCCCCCTTCATCTCCCCTGCACTTGGACATTCTCAATGTCACTGGGCCTAGTAAGATTGTTGTTTTGTCTTCCTTTGTTCCCCTCCCTTGCCTCACCGTGCTGTGAAACACTTATGTATGGGCAAAATACAAATAAATGATCATATATAATATCATGTCCATGTTGATGGCCACTGGATTCCAATAATCATTTACATTAAGTATCATGTGATTAGAATTAGTAGTCAGTGTTTCAATTTGTAAAACAAGAAATTGCACAAAGGGGTTTGTAGCTCCTTCATCCACCAATGTCAGGCCCACACCCATTTTCACTATTATGAAGAGGCCCGAGGCGTGCCTGCCTCTAAGGACCCTATAAGCGGGATTCAAAAAAGTGGTGTAGCCCTCCGCCAACTGGGTGGATTGCAATCAAGTTTCCAAGAGGCAGAGTATATGTCTTGTAAGTCAGCTCATTATAATTCTGTGGCAGGTGGTCTCTCTATGATTCTTGTTCTCAGTGTCTCTTAATGTTACCTCATAGAGTGGTTTATCCGAGTTGTTCTCTTTGTCCAGCTAAAACCTGCCACAAGGTCAGCTCCAACCTAGTACCACTAGAGGGAACCGTTACTTCAAAACCCAAAGTAAGCAATAAGTGTGCTGCCTCCAATAGAACAGATTTAATTGCCATTGAAGTCGGGTGTAGAAGGACCTTGTCCAGTACACTTTCCCTTGGGAATTCAATGATTTGCATATCCTCTGTGGTGACAAATCTCAATAGCGGGACATCTCATGACATTGGCTCGGTTCAAGATTAGGCCATCTCCTGCCGGTAGGATGTGCTAACTGGTACAGTTTATCCTGCAAGCTGCTCTATTGTGGTTATGTACTATCCATTGCCTGAATGGTGGGCTTCGAAATTTCCGTTTCAGCCTCCTGATTTACTGAGTGAAACTTTAGATCTGCCACCAAGTGCTTTTCGCCCAATGTTCGGAACACATAGCCCGATGATCGAGGGCAATGCTTTTTATTCGTTTCCCTTTTCAAAAGGACATTATCTTTGTCAGTCCACTTTTCGTTGTTCATAATGTTCACTAGCCCTTTCGTTGTATTAGATGGGCAGCGATCCTGCAGGTCTATGACTTTGCTTTTACTCTTTAATAGGCTGTAGTCAGCAAGTCCTTTGATATTTCAGAGACAGTTGAGTGGTCTGTAAGTTATGACTGGAGCGCTCCATCTCCTCATCTTGTTCAAATGAGTAAGTTGACAAATCGAAACAATCAATACTTTCTTATCCTCCATATTGCCGCCGTCAATTAGAATTTGATCTGACGGTGATGGGCAATGTTTTCGAGGGTTGTCGAGCAGAACTTTCTGCTGGATTCTTTTTTGGGAATAGTTGGGGGAGAAGACAAGTTGCGAAAAAAGTTTTTTGCATCATTATATTGCCTATGTTCTGGCAAAAAAAGTTCTTCATCTTTTTTTGTTGAACTTACTCCCTAAATTCCTTAGTCTGGATTTTCATTTTTTTTTTCTTCTTTGAAATATGGCAAGCGGTGCATCCTGACCATTACTCACTCTTTCAGGAATTTCTTCGACCAAATTTTCCAGGAGTGGCACCACCTCCGTGTTGTCCTTTATCGTTGATCCTGCTTCAGATGGATGATTCTCAAATATAGGATTATTATTGTTTGCGATTGTTTGTCACACTATCAAATTCTCAATTTTTGATTGAGGTATTCGCAAGATGGATCTTCAAATCTGTTGAATAATTCTGCTCTAGGCATTTTTCCCTGCTTGCCATCCAACTCTTTGCGTGGTCTGTGATTGGATATATTCTCATCGCAAGTGAATGTAGCCGTTATTGGACTTTTATTACTTGGACCATTATTGCCCTTCCAAATCTCCAAGAGCGTTCTTAAAATCTCTCTTTTGTCAGCACGTTCATAATTCAGCATCTCTTGGAGTTTACTCATGACATAAGACGAGGTTGATGCCTCATTTTCTACTCTGGACTGAAGTGATGTTATAAATTATTCTAAATAGATCATTTTCATATGGATCATCGCTAGAAGTGTTGCTTGGTCTTCGAAAGATTAATGTGTGATTTTATACAATTTTGCAAATGGAATAAGAGCAGTGGTTACTGCTGTCATAACCTTTACTTGAATATTAGAAGTTGTGAAACTTGAAAAATGGGCCAGACCGAGGAGCGTTCGGGGTGAGAATAGGGAATCTAATGATGTTGTGGAGGCGGAGGTTCTTGAAGGGCAGTGGTGGCAGATCAGTGGAGAAAGAGATCAGACGGGGTTGTTTGAAAATTCTTCTCGCTACCACTAGTTTAACCGCCATTCCAAAAATGGGTCTCTTTTCAATGTTTGACGCATTAGCGTGTACTGGATTTGTAATGACCTCTTCGCGTTGTGAATTGAGTTTATTAGAGAACTCGTTGATCAGCTCCACATTACGCTCCTTCGCCTTGTTTTCCAAGTCCTTTTTGATTTGAGCAATATCTCTGGCCAATCGAGCTGCGAGGCAGAGGAAGTGTCACTTATTTTCACCTGCTCATCGTTCGAGCAATTAGATGGCATGTCAATAGATCAGTTGAACCCTCCTTATGTGAACGAAAAGCTAGCAGAGACCACAGTGCTTGATTGTCATGCTTTGGCTGTTCTTTCAATGTTATTTTTTTGTTGGCATCAGCCCCAGCGCAGTTCAAGAGGTCTATATTAAGGCTTGCATCACCTTTAAAAGTTGTTAAGGGGGGATTTATCTCCAAAAGGTCTGCATCCATTAGATCGTTGGTGTTTTTCCTCAAGTTTGAGGAGTCAAGAGCAGACGGAGACAGTTGCCCTTTCCTATCTATTTGGGTTGCAGAAGTTGAGTTATCGATGTAAACAAAAGAGCTTCTGGCATTGCCAATGGCAATATTTTGGTCTTCATTGCTTTGATGAGTCCCATGCATTCCATGCCTGCTGTTGAGTCTTTTATCCACATATTAGCATCTCTCATGCTCGGCTGAAAGCCAGTCTGGGATTCCAGGGGTGGGGGGCTGCCCAAAAAGCAGCCTTGCCGTTTTCAGCAGTTTTCCTCCTGGCAGAATCATACATCTTTCCATCAAGGATTGCCTCCCCTCTTCAATGGAGTGGGTTTGCTGCTATGTTCCAGGGCAAGAAGATTCAGCTTCTCTATTCATTTTTTCCTTACCCTTCATTTCTCCTCACCCTTTGACAGCTCCAGTACTCAGTTTTCAGTTCAAAGGGCAAAGTGCTCATTGTGCTGTAATCACATCTTACCCCCCAGAATCAATGCGGCCAAAGCAATCAGTGGTCACGCTCACCTTGTAAGTGTGTAAGGGTTGACGTCTAGTCACACTTCGCCACAAGATGTGGGAACCGGGTGCCCAGGGAACGCAGGAAACACTTGCGACCACTCTGCTACACTCCGCTTCCGTAGTTGATGTTATCAAGGATAAAGTCAATAGAAAGGGAAAATAGACTTACCCACTCTTTGTGAAACGTTCCTTCCACACAGGAAACACTCTGCGACCACACTGTGACGCCCAAAGGCCGGAGTTGATGTTATCAAGGGGAAAGGCAATAAAAAGGAAAAATAGACTCACCGATTCGCTGTGAAATGTTAACCCCCACACAGGAAACAACACTCTGTGACCACTCCACTTCTGTTATGCCTTATTTACTTAGTGAAAAACAATGAATCATTACAGGAGATGAGTGCAAGGGATCTCTAAGTGCTTCTTGATTTTCTTCTTGCCAATGTTCCCACTTTTTTACCTCGAAAAGCAGGTGGAGGCCTCAGTGCACCCCCTTACACCTCAACCCCACCACCTCTATATACCATACCCATACTTACCATGAGCGGCTGGAGACCATGCAAATGGCAGCGGTTCACAGTATAAATCAATATAACATAACATCTATAGTTTTGAGGTTAAAAAAAAAGTGGAAAAAAAATCAGCAACAAAAAAATCTGCAAAGTTGCATTTAGTAAATGTGTGGAATTCCAAGTGCAAGTGTAAAGTGTTATTTCTTGAAGAGCATCGTGTAGGCTTCAAAAATAATGTTGGTGGAAATGTCTCTTTCTTGATTAGTTTGTTTGGCAGCATTATCATGATTAATAGATTAACCGAGGTTTATTTTCTTGATTGTTACAGGGTGACAGGACATTTTTCCCCACCAGATGGGTCTTCTAAGACCCGGGTTGCATTGGGTTTAAAGAATGATTTTGTTTGGAATTTCGACATTCACATATTTCTATGTCCACAAAACACAAATACTTTAAGAATACATCCTTTAAGCATGCCATATCGTTAAACAAATTGTGTAATGTATTTGTTTATTAAGAAATCATACAAATATTATTTTATTATTAATAATTGGAATGTTTTTGCTATAACTCCGGAAATTAAGAGAAATGTGTTTTTGTTAACCTAAAACAAGGAGTGAAATAAATAAAATGAATTTGATTAAATGAATATATCGGTTGCTTATTCATGGAGAGTGATGTGTGCTGTACATATGTCTTTGCGCCATTAATTTTATATTTAGTAATTGGAGGCTCCCGCTGACAGACCCCTTCCTCACAGCATTGATACTTTATATTTAGTGCTTTAAAAACACATACTTGTTTGAAATTCTTCATTGCCACAAAGATTTCCACCGGTTCAAGTAATGGTTGAATAGAAGGTCACAACCGCTGCTACAATGTCTGTTCTTCCTCTATGAACGCACACTCAAATTCCACCCTAAACCTGCTTTACTGCTTAGCAAAGCTCACTCCCAGGGTCAAAAATCCTTCTCCAAATATTCTACTTTGTTTTCAAGCTGTTTTTGACATTTAACACAAGAGGTGCATACAACCAACAGAGCCAAATACTTATTTCTTACACGTTCTCAGATTAGATGTGCTCTAGTGTGTGCACTCCACTGAGTGCTTGAAGGCTTCCGGGAACCATTGTAGCCTGCACCCTTTTTCTTAATTTCGGATGTATGTCTATTGCTTGAAACAAAATGTCCCAAACTCGTTTTGCTCGATTTTGTTTGCTCACATTTTTTACCAGAGAATGTGGGGAGGAGCCCCCTACATGCCCCCACTTCACCTCACCACCCATCACCACCTAACCTACCACACCCCCACCAAAATTGCCAGAAGCCATCTCATCATCTACATTTGGTGTTCAAATTTGAAAAATAAAATGCTGAGAATAATTTTGAGCTGTTTTTGGTCAAGCTATAGAATCACTGCCTTAATTTCGCTGTAGTCAAGGTCTTGAATTTTGCACATACTTTGCTCCACACATTTTTCAATGTTTTCTTTAACTCATCAATGATACGTATTTCATTGTGCACACTGTTGTTTTTTCCAAGCATTGGCCACCAAATTCGGTTTTTAGTCTGTAAGGGAGTGCATTTTACCTTTCTGCCCAAAAGAACATCTTCATGCTGTGACGAATCAACTTCCGGGGCACCAATGGTCCAGAGATGAATATCGGGTCTAAACCATCCATCAGCCCCAGACCTCTAGTACACCAGAAGGGATCCAAACAGATTGTAAACACAAGCAAATTATAACCCTCCTTGTCCAATTTTGGTAACGCAGGCTGGCTTATCTCCGCAAGCTCGTGGATCGTTGGTTAGTTGCAACACAGCAAAAATACAATTATTACTGAATGTTAAAAAGGACTATCCAGTCACGGTTGTCTAAAAATATCTACTTTATTATTATTCAACAGACAGTTCTAGCACACTGCAAAATACAATGCACCCTGTAACGGAATGCAGAGGACAGACATTTTCAAGAAGGAAAAGGGATGCACTCTGTATACTGTCAGGAGGGTTGTTGGTAAAGTAATTAATTGCAATAGTTCAAGGATACTTGGTTTCAACACACAGGGAGCAATGGGTCATAATATTTCACTAGGGGCCTTGGAGAAGGACCACGGGGACAGACCACAATGTACATTGTTCTTGTAGAGGTTATTGTTGCTCGACAGGGTCGAGTCGGTTTCAGGGCGCTTTGCAGCTCCCGCAACAGAGTTCAAGACAGGAGATAGCTGTGGGTATCAGGCGGCAGGCAGTACTGCAAGCGAGGCTGGACGGACGGCTGCAGGCTGGCCTACACGGCGGCTCAGGGTCAGAAATCGTTGTCTCAGGTCTGGTTGCTGGGTCTGAAGCACCGGTCGAGGGTCTCGGACAGCATTAGGGGCTGTAGCGTGACAACAGTCAGCGGTGCAGTCGGTTGTAGCTCAAGGGGTTTGACTGGATCAAAAAGTTTAAGGCGGACGCTGGTTGATGCTTGTCGATGCACTCCTCCTAGCTTCTTCACTAGGCTTGTATTGTCCTTTAAGGTGGACGGGCCAAGCTGAGGAGAGTGTTGCAAGCACCAGCTTTGCCCTGGGTTTGGTTCTGACTACCCACCTAGGAAGCTTGCTTGCAGAGCCAAGCAGGGCACAATGAATGCCATCTGGGTACTTGGTTCTGGAGCTGCTGGAGGGTCCGCTGGATTCAGTATCTCTCTCTGTTTTCCCTTGGAGATGTTTAGGGGAGGGATATTGCTTCCCTATTCGGAAATCTTGGCCTTTCTTCACTGGCGGGAGCTGTAAGGGAAACTGTGCGTTCAGCCAGGGTCTAATCGAGTTCTTCTTGTTACTCCTTGCAAGGTCTTCAGATGATCTGCCCAAAACAGGGGCTCAGCCCACATTTAAAGCCAAATGGGCCACAGTGATTGGTGTAGGCTAAGCCTACCTTAATGAACCAATCCTGGGTCCCCACCAACAACCTCCTGTATGCATGAGGTCATAACCAGAGTGCTTTCCAACAGAGAAGGTAAAGGGGTGAAAACATGTAATGCTAAGACCCACCCATCTTCATGTTGTGGATCAAAGGGTCTCTAGTTAATGCAGCTCTCTGTGGTTCCTGATTAAAGCGGCAGGTCTCCCTTGAAGCTGCTGTGAGAACAGACTTTCTGTCTATGTTAAATCACATACCCCTATCTTCTGAATGGGGTTTCCCCACAGGGATGACAACTGTAATCCACGCATTCTCACACATGACATTTCACTGTCTATTGATGTTAGGGGTCGGCGCTAGCTTCAATGCATATCAAAGGTGCAGTGGAGTTTCTTGTCTACTTTGTTTAGCCTCTGCTGCCAGGCCCCATGTGGGCCTGTTTAAATTATATTAGATTAGTATGTTAATTGTTGACACCATCTGCAGAGGGTAAACAAACAGACAGATCCATTGAGCCTTTGATAGTTAATTAGGCTGGACATGGTAGGAGAAGGGTTTGGCCATCCTCCTTCTGAGATGCATTGTGTAATCCACTTGTCAGATCCCAACTAAATATGACAGTGATGACTGCACCTTTAGGCTGTGTCCACCCAGAGTACATGGGGCTATGTGTATGTCATGCAGTGAGCATATGAAAATGTGTGTGGACTAGCACAACACACTTTCAGCAGGCTCCTATACCATCATTCAATTTCTTTTCAAATTTAAACAAACCCCAGTCGAGCTCAAACCCACCGTGCGGATGGTTGATTCCTCACGCATGCTTGATTACTTCATCCACTAGAATGTTCAGAGCAACAGACGAAAAAGTCTAATTGTTCTTCCGAAATGCTGAAGGTTCAGACATTTTCTGCCACTTGAATGTGCAAAAAAGACATGAGGAAACAACAACTGTAGTAATGTGATGCCAATTCAGAAGTTTGAGGGCCCAATTCTGAGGTGCATGCAAACATAGGAAAGTGTTCTTCCATGAAGGTAGAACACTTTCCTTAAAAGCACCATATTCTGTCAAAGTGATGATGTGGTGGCCTGGGATCTAAGCATCCGCGTTTGCATGTGCCTAATTTACGGCTTAACAGCAGTCCTAGCAACCATCATGAATCCAGGGCAGGCACTGAAAGGCGATTCTTCTTTCAAAAGTGTTAAAAAGTAGGTTCCAGGCTCTTTAAGATTTCTTCAGGTAAGTTTATTTCCAAGTTCTTAGTTACATATCCACATGAAGACATAAAGGACATAAGCTGTGACAACACCGGCTCCCATCACCCAGGGCCAGCCAGCTGTAACCGCCTCTACACAGAACACTCACTCAGGATATTCCATCATCCACACATAAACATTCCACATGACATCTCAAGCTACCTCACCTCAGACAGGCACAATACAACAAAAAGCCTTGGCTTTGCACAGCAAAGAAAGGAATAAACCATACTGCTAACTTTTTCCTTTTATAAAAATGACATTTCCTAGAATTCAGCACTACTTTCCTAGTTTGAATGCTTGAAAATGAAAAGTGGCACTCTCTTAAACGCTTGCAGTGCAACTGTTGCTCATGTTTCTATCAAAAGGATAGATTTTAGCAGCTTTCGCTGCTTGAAAGCACAACATTTCCCCTCCAATTCTTCCACCCATCTGAGAATGGTGGTGCTGGAAACTGGAGAAGAGAACGTCTGCTTTCTTCACTACTTTTATTAGGAGCTCAGCATCCGGCCCTGAGAGTGTTTCGGGAATGTAGTTTGAAAAGGCATGTGAAATAAGAACTTGCATGCATAAAGAAAAATGGAAAAGGAAAATGGCGGCATTACCACTCATCTCCTAAAACCAAGCGGTACTGAGCATGTGTACAAAATATATGCATGTGCACCACTACATCACAAAATGTGAACCGCAAATTACATTTTGGAGAAATCAGTAAAAGACAATAGGCCATTTTATGGACAAAAATGACCCGTTTTTCCGCACAACCCAGAAACTCAACATTATGCCGCCATCCGTATCATTCCATCATAATTAAGTCTCCTTGTTTTGAGCTTTTACACATAAATACAGACAGAAGTCACTACTTTTCCTTTCTGAATTTATTTATAAAAATGGATAAAAACAGAACTGAATGCTCTTGCTTGGGCCTTCAAGTTATCTGTTGCACCGCACTCTACATTCACAAGGAATACGTAGGCGAAGTAGTGATTGAAGTATGGCGGAGAGTGCATAAGTCCTAAGTGATGGACAAGAGTGTCAAAGGTCAGGACAGAGCACTTGTCTAGCTGTCCGGACCTGTCAGAAATCTCCTTAGGCTGTGCTGGTGTGCCGCCTTTCTAAAAGTGGATAGAGGAAGAGTAGGACGAGCACAGTCTTTCTTTTTTTGGGTTGTTTTGTTACCAAATAATCACACACTTCGTGATTGTAACTCACTTCATTCTCCCAACAACAAAAACTTTCCGTATCTCAATTATACATAAAAAAGGAGGCTGGTAAGGCTACACCAGATTGCTTATGGCAACACCTATTTTATTAGCAAGTAATGCGTGTGCTCTTATATTCCGAGCCCCAATGATTTTCTATTAAAATCTAGTGAAGACATATAATCAGATCAGTGGTGGACTCATCAATATTCTAAGTCCGCAGTGATCAGATATCAGACTCTAGGTTTACTCCAGTCTGCTTCGTCTACCGGTTTCAGTCGTACATTGTATTGCGCCAACCTTCTTCAGGACAGTCTTCATAAAAAAAAATGCAATGCTCACTAGTTTTCTGTTTGTGCGCTCATGTGTGTGATTCCTTAACAGATAGGGGTAGTCTTATTAGGTTTGGGACTGGAACCGTTACCCTGCAAGGCACATTTCAAGGAGTCACAGTGCTGTTGCACATTGTAGACATAAATCCACAAAAGATAGCGAGTTAGTAGCGACTCCTGTGTACATGTTTTGTCACAATAAACACAGAAAATTCCACATATAAATGACCATGGTCTCTTAAAGATTGTGCGTCTCATTACGAGTTTGGAGGCAGCCATACCCTTAACAAGGGCATGGCTGCCTCCAAACTCGGGTCCGCGTTCCCTGAATGGGTAAATAAAGGTCCATTCCGACCTTGGATGGCCCGGTATTTCCCCGTTCAGGGAACCCAGACCCGGACTATCCTCATCCCCATTCGAGCCCCCCATAGGGCTCAATGGGAATGGGGAGCAGGCTAACAACGGGCCTGTTAATGAGGGGCCCGTTGTTAGCATGCTGTGCTGCTCGCGGGACCCGCTAAGGACGCCTGGTAAAACCAGGCATCCTGAGCGGGTACCGTGAGCAGACCTCGTAATAGGGCGGTAAGGGGTTAACGGCTCCGGCACCTTTATGGGCGCCATTATCCCCTTACCGCCCACCTCGTAATAAGGCCCAGTGAGTATTAACAAAAGTCATTGAATGGTTCAGAAGGATATTTTGGTAAACTGTGTGCACAGGGCTGACCTGAATGGTCGTGCAGTGATCCCCAGATGTAGTTATATTCGGTTACAGGGGGTGTTTTTATTCCTCAGGAGGCTGTTAGTATTCCATCTCTCCGCGTGATTCCTTCCATGAAAGGAGAGGAAACAGAGAGAGGGGAACATACTCCAATAGTCCTCCAGGTCGGTAGTTTCTAATTCCTGCCTCAGAAAAGCTCTGGCAGATCATGTTGGAAAACAAGTTCATGTGCCTGTGCCCATATTCAGGGATAGAAGGTCCCCCTTGCTGTTTCACCTTATTAAATCTGCCGTGGACTCGAAACGCCTCGTTGTTCCATCTGTGGTTGGATGAAGGAGTGTAACATTCATGTGTTCAATTCTAATGCTGCCCTACTTTTAGAAGAAACACACAGGCGAAAAGGGTACAAAAGATATGCTTGTTTAGTCTTCAATTGTGATAATGTTCTTTATGTAGAACAGTAGAAAACCTCCTCAGACCAGACATCCATCACTCAGCCATATATTTTCATCACAGAACACTCAAAGCATTGATTCAAGGCTCCACTAAGCGGAACGCTCATCATATCATACATATAATTGTAGTTTGTTTTATTATATAGCGCGTCATGCTGGTTTCCTGCAGCTCCTAAGTGCTGTGATAACAGGTGTTGGTACCTGAATTAACAGTACATCATGTATCGACCTTAGAAGGATGAAAGGCTAGATGAGCCTGGGATTCAAACTTGCCCAATGCAGCTGTGTGCCATGTACTTGTGAGCTATCGAAACACATGCATTCAAGCCACATTATAACACACAACCTCATTATTAGCTGTGCGGTAATGGTGTAACAAAAGGCATTTTGGAATACTGCCTTTTTCAGCTGACACACACACAATTATGCGTTTGGCAACCCACAGAACAGAAACCCACCAGGTTTTAACTAAGGGGAGGCAATGTGCATGCAGTATTGCCACGTGAGGTAATACCACATTCCCCCAACTAAATCCAGTGGGTCTCCAAAATGGGCAATAACCACAACTCTAAATACGGCAGAAATGACCAGTTCAGTTCTCATAACGAGACCGAAAGCTTTAAATTAGTGCATATCTCATCATCAAGGCTGATAACTAGAGTACAGGAAGGGCTGCAGTATATGGGCCAATTCTTCAATGAACTCCACTGGCTGCTAATTACTATACGCCTGCTATTGAAAGATGTACTCATCCGTCAATAAGCACTATTCCTAAACTCTCTGACCGTCAGACGAGCTGACCATTTAGAGCAGGCTTGCCATTCAAAACAGACAGCTGATCCCCGCGTTTCACTTTCCATTCTTATTTGCACCCAAAAAATGTAAGAAACCACACTGTCATAGACCTACCGAACCCTTATGTCACATGCTCCTATCACAACTCCGATATCTCACACAATCAGGAAGCTTCTTAAGACCCGTCTGTTCTTACACCTTTTCTCACAAATCTCCCACCTCCCCCCCTTCGTAAACACACACATGAGACATCTGATGGGTAAGCTCATATATACACCGTATAAAAGTGCAAAAAAAGACAAAAAAAATAAATACCATTAAAAAAGTAAGATAAGAAAGCACGTGCCTAAAAGAGGAAAAGGACGAAAGCATTAGCTGAAAGAATGCAGTAAAGAAAAAAAAACTGCTCACTGTGGACAGGTTACGTCCACTCTTGGAAACATCGGCACTGGCCCATCCCACATCTAACGACCGTAAAATACTAGTTGAGATTTACAACCCCACTCTTAAAGATATAGTAGAGGTGGTAGCTCCACTGGAAAAGAAAAAAGCCAACCATACATGCAAACTCTTGGTTCACACAAGAACTCCATGATGCCCGAACCGCTAAATGAGTGGCACTAACCTCTTGGCAAACAAATCCCTCCACTACCACAAGAGACACCTACCTCACTGTCGCTAAACAATACAAAAAGGCCATTTCTAAAGCCAAAGCAACCACATACAACGCCAGAATTGAGAAAGCTAACTCACAATCCAAAGAGCTATTCGCCATCTACAATGAGCTGACAATCCCCCCCACCTCCTCACAACCTACCGCGAAAAATGCAACATGGTGTAACAACATCCAACATGCCATGTTAGACAAAATCAAAACACTCCAGAACAAAATTAAAACCCAATTCAACAAACTGCCCAAAACTAATTCACCACCACCTAAGCCTTCCATCAACCTACCAGATGGAAACACTCCACACAGCATAAACCCACCCAAATCCTTAGCATTTAGGGAAGTAAAAATCTCTGATGTCCTTCTAATCATGAAGCATACCAAACCTTCGTTATGTAAAGGAGACATTTGCCCAGCCAGCCTAATCAAAGACTGTGCAGCAGCCTTGGCCCTTTTTGTCACCACCTTCATCAATGCCTCCTTCGCCACCAACACTGTCCTGCTTACCCTAAAGGAAGCTTGGGTTCGGTCGCTATTAAAAAAACCTACCCTTGACCCTGACTCCCCAAACTACTACCGTCCAATTACCACTGAAAATTCTGGATAAGGCGGCATATCTACAGGTTTAGTCTTACCTGGAAGTGCACAACCTCCTTGGAAAAAGACAATCAGGTTTCCTCCCTCACCACGGCACAGAGTTAGCCCTACTGGACCTCAATAACCAACTACTTGAAGCCATGAACAAAGGCAAGACCTCACTCCTCCTAGTCTTAGATCTCTCGGCTGCCTTTGACTTGGTAGACCACAAGATCCTGTGCAAACATCTCACTGACACAGCTCACTTCTCCCAAGAAGCCACCACCTGGATCACCTCCTTCCTGGATGGTCGAGCTATGAGAGTCTTCGCGGACCAGGCATCTGCCATGTCATCACTCATAGGTTGTGGAGTCCCACAAGGCTCATGTACCTCCCCAACTCTCTATAATCTATTCACTCTCCCCCTATTCAGTGACCTAGAAGATTTCAGCATAACCTTTACAAACTATGCCGATGACACACAAATTCTCCTCCCTTTAACAGGCAACTATGAGCAAGACCTCAACATCCTCCAAGACACACATGCATGCATCCAGGCTTGAATGGCGGCCAATGGTCTATGTCGAAACGGGGAAAAAATGGAAATACTACTGGTAGGCCCCAAAGAAGCCTTAAAAAGACTAGATGCCAAATAAAGTTCCTTCAGCATTGAGGGCACCGTCATTAAAACATTGACTGCAGTGAAAACCTTTGGTGTCTACCTGGACTCCACCCTATCAATGGATAGGCAAGTCAGCGCCATTTCATGATCAGCAGCATTCACATCAAAAATCATAAACGCCGAAAAACCCTACCTATCACCAGAAAAACTGCCTCAACATTGCTAGAGCCGCAATTGCCACAAAGCTGGATTACTGTAACATCCTACTCCTAGGCACCTCCACAAACAACATCGACAGATTGCAAATTGCACAAAACAGTGCCCTTAGAGCTGCGCTCAGCATCCCCAGGAGAGAGCACATCTCCCAGGCTAGAAATGATGCCCACTGGCTCCCAGTCAAAGAGCGCATAACAATTAAAGCCCTCACAATCACACACAGATGCCTTGCCCAGACCACCCCAGCTTACCTATCAGAGAGAATACATCAGACACCAGCCCACAGACCAAAACGTGACCAATACTCACACCAACTCTCAGTCCCAGCATTCAACAGAGATAAAGCTGGCGGAACTAACTTTGAAGTACTAGCCCCTAAAGCCTGGAACTCGCTTCCACTCGGTTTAAGAAATGAAGAATCCCTAGCTACATTCAGGAAAGTTCTAAAAACAAAGCTGTTCAACTAAACAGTCGCCATTCTGCATTGGCTACAACATTGTTCCTCTGTAACCTCGGAACACCCTCTCGACCAGTGCTGGAAATAAAATAAATGTGGTGGGGGATCCCACAACACAAGGGCCGGGTAGGGGAGGAGTTGGGGGGCGGTGCTCGAGGGGGCATGGTCTAGAGGGGCGGGGCTTGTAGTGTGCTTCCAGCAATGCTGGAATCCTAAAACAAAAAAAAACAAAAAAACGCCCGCGACGGCAGCATTGCCATTTACCGCGGCTTTGGCACTGGTGTGTAATGCACAATGCTCACTACATGTAGAACTGATTCCTTTCAGTTGTACATGTAGCGAGCATTGTTCATTACACACCAGGGCCAAAGCTGGAGGTAAAAGGCAATGCTGCCGTCTCGGGCGTTTTTTTTTTGTTGGAAGACTTAAAAAAAAAATAATAAACGCCCGCGACGGCAGCATTGCCTTTTACCGCCGGCTTTGGCCCTGGTGAGTAATGCACAATGCTCGCTACATGTACAACTGAAAGGAATCAGTTGTACATGTAATGAGCATTGTGCATTACACACCAGTGCCAAAGCCGCGGTAAATGGCAATGCTGCCGTCCCAGGTGTTTTCCAGCGTGGTTTATGGTCTTGGGCGGCTGACTCTGGCCGGATCCCGAGATCCGGCTCCATTTCTGGTGCCGGATCTCAGATCCGCCGAGAGCCGGCCCAATGACCAGCACTGCTCTCGACAATGTCATTTAATGTCTATATTTGCTTCTGTAAACAATGTGATAACATACTGTAGCAGCGCCACGATGCCTACGGGCCACTGGGTGCTTTATAATTCGAAAGAAAGAAAGAAAGAAAGAAAGAAAGAAAGAAAGAAAGAAAGAAAGAAAGAAAGAAAGAAAGAAAGAAAGAAAGAAAGAAAGAAAGAAAGAAACGCATAGAATGTAGGCAAATGTTCTAGAAATCAATACTGAAGAAACATAGAAAACGAGTAGAAACCTGACACACTGCCTGAACTATAAACACAATGGGCCTCATTTTAAGTTAAATGAGATACCACCAAATGCAATTGCCGTTACTTCCACTTGATCCAGTGGTAATTTACTGCTGGATTACAAGTGGCGTGGCGGTGTTCATTGCCATTTAATTGGTGTCCATAGGACTCTATGGGGGATTTCCGTGGAAATACTGCGGTGGTAATTCAACCAGCGGTAATTCCACTGAAATTTGGCAGCAAGGTGGAGGATTTACCTCCAGTTCACAGCTGGAGATGAATCCACCAACTTAACGCCAAACTCATAGTTGGGCGGTGAGGTAATGCTGCAGTATACAGTATTACCGCCGCATTTTACGCACACCGCCCAACTTTTAATGATTTAATGAGGCTGAATTAATTAAAACTGAGCAAAACATTTAAAAAGTAAAAAAGAAACGGAGAGAACTGTGCAAAATAAAGATGCACTTTGGAAGAACTAGAAAGCATAGGCTAACAGAACACAGAAGAGCATTTAGTAGAGAGGAAAGGAAAGTGAGTCAGAAGTAAAAGGCAGCAGAGAAAGATCCGATCTGAGCCCTTACATTACCGCAGCATCATCAATGAACCAGTGACCTATGATAATAGAGGGGGGAAATAAATGCACCACTAACCATTGCCAATAATAATATTTTGCTTACTTATACAGCGCTTTATACTTCTTTATGCTTCTAAGAGCTGTAACAATGTGTGTTATTATTATCCCATTGTATGGTATGTTCGATGTGTTGACCTGGGAAGGGTGAAAGGCTCGATCGACCATTCATCTTGCGAAGTGATGGGTCGCGGGAACTTCCTGCCTGCACTGTTCTGACTAAAATTACTATTGCCAAAAAAATAATCAGGAAAACGGGAACATTAATAGAGCTAAAACGTGCTGCAGCTGCCTGCATCTCTTTGATGTAGGATGTGGAATGTGAGAGAGGCCCTTACGATGTAGACATTCCTTGCACCGTTCCTGACCTCACTGCCGGGTATTTTCTAGCCACCAGGGCCGAAGGGGATGTGGCCACCCATTGTGCTATCAGACCATGGCTCTTTCATTGCCTGCCAACAGAGCCATGCTTGGGAATTTCCCTCTCTCACGTTGTCGGAAAGCCGGTGGCTTGCTGACAGGAGAGACTCTTGTGCAATCCGAAATTTCCCCACAGTCGAAGGGTCAGCAGACTTGGCAGCTTCCTGACAGGTGCTGCCCGAGGAAAGCTTGTTTTTGCCTGGGGAAATTTCCAGAAGAAGGACTTGAGCCACTGGGGAAGGGGATCAGGCAAACTCGATGTGATAGACTCTCCCCCTGCCCTGCTGCCAGACCTTCTGAGGAACCAGCCCTAGGAATCTTTTGATTCGCCTATTGGCCTATCTATCTCTCCGTCTCATTAGTCGACATTGTATGAAATGACGTATGCATGGCCGAATTGAACGCACAAGGGCGCGGAGGCCCATGGCCTTGAGAACCCCACACCTACGTGCGCCTCTTCCTCTCCCCACCCCACCCCCACTAACAGAGCGTTCCCTTTTACAGTGATATGCTGTTCCATCACATTGTTTTATAGTGGGGTGTTGGGGCCCTAGCCAGCTGTCTGTATAAAACAGCTTTATGGGGTGGGGCACGCAATGAGTGAGTGTGTACACTTTGAGACTGCTTGTACAAAGGGTATGTTCTCTGGCATTGACCTTGAGGACTGCTCTTTGCCTTCAACATTGACTGCCCTTAAGGCTTTTCTTAAACCTAGCGGATTATAGAGGAGCTTTGAATGTTTGTTGAAAAACATCTCAGAGCCATGGCCCAAACATCATGAACATCCTGTCCCGCTGTGTGATATTTACAGGTAGATCTCTTCCTGATCAGAGAATCTGCCTAGATTTGTAGTATGAAGTCATTATTTCAGTCAGGCAGGGTCCTCCTCGTGGGCACACTTAAAGACCAGGCATATGGTCTTTACAGTAATTTGGTTTCTCTATCAGAGCCATTGGATCTCTTACCTGACTGTGGAAACATGGGTGAACAGGCCATGTTTTTTTCTCAAGGCAGTCCCCCAGGTTTTTGATCTTTGGAGTTTTACCACATCTTTCCATCTTCTGGCTCCTATAAAGTAGGAATTTACTGAATAGCATATTTAGCATTCGGCCGAATAGTTTGTCAAGTTTTCGGCCAAATATAAGTATGAATTGTTATACATCGACAAAGATTTGATGTATAAATCATGTTTCAAGCCTTACAAATCATACTTATATCACTATTTTTAAATGTTCACTTTAAAAAAAATGTCTCTTCATTCATCAAAACATTATCCTTATTTAAAGCATGTAAGACAGAAAAGAATGGCAGAGAAGCTCGATGTGCGCTCTGTAAACCGTGGCCCGACGGGTCTATCCAGGGTCCGAGCCCCAATGGTTTTTATATACAAGGACAGCGCTGGCCAATGGGCCAGCTCTCGCCGAATATGAGATCCAGAATCAGATGTGTAGCCGGATCTCGGGATCCGGCCAGCCTCAGCCCCATAAAGCTTGAAGATTTTTTTAATTTTATTTTTAAAACAAGCGCTCCAGTCACCGGTAAGCAACGCAATGAAAAGCGCTTTGTATAACCTAAGCAAATATAACAATCGATGATGTAATGTGCTATGTGGCTGTGTACAGGACATTTTCGGGATCTAATCTGCCCTGTGCTCAACCACAGAGCACCAGGGGAGTATCCAACATTGCAATAGTGTGGAGAGGGTCGGGGGGGGCAAACCACAAAAAAAGTCCTGCTACTTTCCCACCAAATGCAGTGCGCGCAATTCTAAAAAGTCTCAATCGCACCCACAAACTACCTACCCCTGCCTCAATCTACTTTTCTGGTAAGATTAGTGGTAGATGTCATTTTAACACATAACACAAATACATAAAACTGCAGATTCATTACAGATGCAGGACACTCATCTGTTGGACCTCTGTCCAGGCGCTCTGGGGCAAAATACATATTCACCTCCTAATTTGCATATGGATTGCACCAACAGAAATGACTTCACCGAAAAGGACATCGCAAGGAACAGTTTGTAATACTTGGAGGCATCATGGAAGCGACTTTAGAATAAGTTGCCATAAGTAATCCAAGTGGCAAATAACTTTGTGGTGCAAAATACCTAAATTGCACTATTGTTATTTAGGGAGCAACTCTATAGTCAGGCTTTTAAAAAAAATAACAGCATGATCTATTAACATAAATTCTGAAGTGAATCACAGAGGTGCAGATAAGACAATGTGATTCAATGATCGGCCCAGGATCACACACTTTGGTTAAATGGTGAAACCAGGATCTGACTAATTAAGCAACTGAGCACATGTTCACAGGTTTAGTTAATATAGATAGGATATTTATTAAGGTTTCCCTTTGCATTTCATGTGCTTAAATAATACTTTATTTAAAGCAATGCCTTGGAAGCAAAGCACATTACATAAGAAACAACCCTTTCATAATTAACTTTACACTATATACAGCATTATAGAAATATATTGAGCAATAAAAGGATGGCTTTAGTTTTATTCTCCCTATCCTTCATGCAAAGTCACAATAGCATGATACAGATTAATGTTAGCCTAACAAATCCCCCTTGGCTAAAGCCATAGCCATTATTTCATAAAGCCTGTAGCATTATGCACCCTTCTCACTGCTGATCACTCTCTCCCATGCATATTTCGAAAGGAACAAAGGTCCCTGCTAATAGTCCTCTTCCCTCCCATCAGTGCATAATGGCTCACATTAGCAAAACAAAAGAGATGGTGGCTGGAAGGTTTAGAATAAATCTTAACCTCTGCCATTGCTCTGGCCAACCCTCCAGACCATCGTTCTTCACCTGCCAAGCCATTACAAAAAGGAAAAGACCATATGCAAATCAGGCTTGGTTCGTCCCCCAAAGGGATAGTCCATCCTGAACTGCTAGGTCACATCCCTTCTGCACGAGACCACAAGCATCCCCAGACATGTTTCAGCCTTGTTGGGCGTCATCAGTAAGGAGTAGCTTGGGTCTCTAGGCCCAGCAGGCATGAGACCCACGTGTGGGCCTACCTGTCCCACTCGGGTGACAATAGCAAAACAAAAGAGGTGATGGCTGGAAGGTTTGGAATACATCTTAAGCTCTGGCATTGCTTTGGGCAACTCTCCAGACCATCGTTCTTTGCCTGCCAAGCCATTACAAAAGGGAAAAGACCATATGCAAATCAGGCTTGGTCCCACCCTCAAAGGGGTAGTCCAGCCTGAACTGCTAGGTCACATCCCTTCTGCACGAGACCACAATCATCCCCAGACATGTTTCAGCCTTGTTGGGCATCATCAGTAAGGAGTAGCTTGGGTCTCTAGGCCCAGCAGGTACGGGACCCACATCTGGACATACCCATCCCACTCAGGGCGACAATAGCAAAACAAAAGAGGTGATGGCTGTAAGGTTTAAAATCAAGCTTAACCTCTGGCATTGCTCTGGGCAATCCTCCAGACCATCGTTCTTCACCTGCCAAGCCATTACAAAAGGGAAAATACCATATGCAAATCAGGCCTGGTCCCACCCACAAAGGTGTAGTCCAGCCCGAACTGCTAGGTCACATCCCTTCTGCACGAGACCCCAAGCATCCCCAGACTTGTTTCAGCCTTGCTGGGCGTCCTCAGTAAGGAGCAGCTTGGGTCTCTAGGCCCAGCAGGCACAGGACATTGTCCTGGCAGCGGGATACCTCTCCCGTTCGGAAAGGGTAAGGTGTCCTGCTGCCAGGACAATGACCTTGATGAGCAGGAATTGCTCAGCACACATTGTCCTCCCAGTGGGACACCTTTTCCGTTGGGCACCCTGTGATGCTGAAAATGCATTGAAGGGACAGGGCCTCCATATCCTTGTCCTTTATTGCTTTATCATGTGTGTTCTGTCTTGTTTTCCACGCAGGAGTTCATGTGGGACTCCAGGCGGTGCGGCTCTTCCTCTTTTTGGTTTGGTGAACAGACACTTGGGATACCCTTATGGCACCCATGGGTGGGAGTACGACTCTGTACTCCTAGTGTATGTTTTTGGGCACCTGTGTGTGGACCACAGAGCAGGGAATGGGCTGGTGGCAGCTCAATGCTGAATTTGACAGGTGCTCTGAGTATCCTCCATTTTGGGATACCCAGGCCCGGCCATTGGAATCAGTTGATTCCTGTTAGAAGACAAGATGGCCCCTGTGGCCTTTTGCTTTCTATTGCCTGTTACCTTGTTTTTCTCAAAGCCCTGACTCTGTCCCTTCCCCCTACTGGCTGTTGGGTTGAAGTTCCAAATATGGTGTTGTGGGGAAGTCCAGGCCAGACTGGGTGGAGCCTTTCCAGTAACTGTATGTTGTGGGTACACTCTTGGGGTGTGACCTGGGTGAATGGAGTGTGTTATGCAGTACCCTTTGGGTGTACTACAACAACCCTGACCCCCTGGCATAGAAACCCAACCTTTGGCATAAGTCTGCACTACACAGGTTGGTAGCGTGTGGAGCAGCCAGGCTTATCTCAAGGGGTGTCAATGTGAGCTGTAGGGGAGGTACACAGAGATTGACAGTGACAAGTATTAAAATAAACTGTTACACACAAGGTTTCTTGATACAACAATTATTAATTTATTTATCAGTCTGTTAGAATTAGCCTTCTTCAGAAGGGAAGCAATATAAAACACCACACAAATATACTGCAAAGATACACACTCTTAGTTATCTAAATCAGCAAATACCCATATGGGATGACACAGAGGCACTACCTACACTCTCAGGTTACTCTTAGGTGACTTCAATAGCGGGGGTGCTGTTGGCATTAATATATTACTGTTGCATTTAGAATATTCTTGGGTGTAGTGTTAAAGAGAAGAGAGTTCAGAATAAAACAAGTATTCACACAGTTATTCTCAAGCAGGTAAGTACTTTCAATACAACCCCCCAATGCAAAGTCAGTTAACCCTTTCCTGGGAGGAAGGCAAAACACATGAGCAGAAGAGAGAAGAGTCATTCATGGAGCCTAGGACAGCCAATGTTAAATTAGAAAAAGTCAAAGTGAACTGAAGCACTTCTTGCAGGTAAGTAGAAAGTCTTTTCCAATGTCTAAAAAGTCTTGGTAGAATAGAAGCAATGAAAGTAGGGCCACAAGCTGATTAGGCTTGTGAAGTAAAGAAGCTAGCAGCAACTCCACACATGCAACCAAGCAACAAGAGGTAAGTTCTCTTAGACTTTACAGTACCTTTAGGTTGAAGAAAAATTGCAGCAGATGACTTCTGTTCCTGTGCAGCTGTGCAGATCTCGCTGTTCCTGGGCCTCAGTCGTGGGGACAAGAGGGAGGACTTCTGGGGACTCCTGCACTGCAATGGGACGGTCACCACTCGCAACCGGCAAACTTCAAACAAGTGGCTGTTCAGTGTTTCAGCTCCTCGCGTCTACCGCAAATAGTAACACAGCGGTTCCTGGCTGTCGAGATGGGCTTCTGGGGTCCCGCATTCTGTTGAAGGGGCTCAGGCTTGGTCAGTCCTGCTTCCTGGAAGTCCGGAGGATCTTCCTGGATTTCTTGGCCAGCTTAAAAGCAACACACACAAACTGGTGTTCCTCTCCCTGGCTATCCGGTTCCAGCAGCGACTGCATTGGATACTCGACCAGCGTTGAGAGGATGTCCAGGTGACTTACTTTGGAGTTGATTGGTCCCACCAACTCCAAGGGAGAAGTCGTCCTTGCAGGAGCTTCTCTGTCGAAGCAAATTTGAAGTTTCAGCACAGCAGCAGGGCTTCACCGGGCAAACCAACGGTCCATGAGTTGCAGCAGGCATCCTCTTCAGTTCTTCTTCAGATTCCTTCATCCAGTGGTCGACTGCCTTTCATGCCAAAAAGCCTTGCCTTTTATGCAGCTTGCTCCCATTCATTCCAGCCGAGCTGTCAGTCACCCAGCACGGTGGCTGTCCTTGCCGGACAGCCAGCCAGCCAATCACCCAAGAGTGCATTCCTGTCTGCTAGGAGACTAAGCACAGGGAGTTTCGGGCACCTCCCTCACTTCCTGCCCCCGCCAGACACCCTGCAGCCAGAGGCGGGTTTCACTCGCTAAGCCCACCAAAGACAAAATGAACAAGGGGACCAAACCTGGTTTGGCGCGCAGAGTAAATCTCAAGAAGGACCTTTCCACAAAGAAATGGCAAAAAAAGAAGACCGGGCCATTTTGGCAAAAATGGCACCCATGGGTGCTTTACTGTGGCTGCGAAAGCAGCCTGTGGTAAAATCCCATAATGGTAGTAAAAACGTAAACTGCTGCCAGCAGTCATTCAGTGAGGAATGGGTAACATAAAAATGTTACATGAGAAGCTAGACAAAGGGGATACTAAGTAACCCCTCCAGCACCCTATTGTAAGATAGTGTGTAATGGGTCTAGAAAGTTACACATGGAAGTAAAGTCAATTTCACTTTACTGCTCTGGGAAACAGTAGTTTATCCCAGAGAAGGTATTTAAACCTTTGGGAATACTGAAAGACTTCCCTATGTCACTGCACTGAAGGTGCTGTGTGGCACAAGGTAAAAGATGATGCCTATGGAGTTTGTCAGACTCCACATTAAAAAGAAACACAGTGTACAAAATCACATTAAAACACATGAGAGAGTGGGAAAAAGGGTCCTACTCTCTCCACGTTAAAAAAATCAAGTCCTCATAATCCGGCAAAATTGCTGGGGGTCTCTAAGGTAGAGGGAATTGGCACATTTCTGAGAGACTGAGAAGTCCTGCCCTAAACTGGGATGAATGCAGTGTGGAGTGCTGAATGGCTGGGTACTTGTCCCAATACACATTCCTTGTTGAGCGTGTCTGGAGGGAGGAGAATGGCCTGAATGCAATGTGAGCATGATTGGCTGCCTGCCTGAATGAATGCCCTTCTGGATGATTGGTTGCCTGAGTGTGACCCAGCAGAGTGAATGAGAGACCAAACAGTATATCTGGGGACCTCTCACTGATGGAAATCGTTCAGAAGCTGAAGTTGATACTTGATGCTTAACCTTGAAGCCCACTGAAAGAAGAATTGCTGCTGCTGTCCTTCGCCAATCTGAAAGCTGCTGTGCCTTCAAGGAACTGATCCAAGAGAGGACCTGGCTAGGAGACCTCTCCCCGAGTTACGAGGGACCATCGTGCACCAGCTAACCTTCGCCGAAGCACCCTGGAAGTCAGTCCTCGAAAGGCTGCCGACCAGAGACGGGGACTGCTGCGGAATCACAAAGCGAAGCGCCCGGACATTGAAGTCAATCACCGTTGACGATGATCATCGTCGACCGGAGCCGCAACGCTCCATTGCTTAAGAACACTTTGAACAAAGGACTCCCTCGCTCATCACCGACGACCGCTTTGTCCTGCTGGAGAAAGTCAAGGCTGCCCGACGCGCCAAGGAGAATCCGCTGGTGGGTTTCCTGCCACCCGAAGACCACAAAGATGCCGACGACCCGACGCCCTTGCTGGGCCAAAGTTCTTCAGTAACTCTTTGCGGCAACAAACTATCGTCGTTGAGGTGCATCACACGCCCCATCTTCGCAGGACATCCACGACTGATCGTCGACGAGCACCTCCAGGACCGAAGCTGCTGCCTCAACACCTTTGTTCACCAGTTCTTCGAGGGATCTCGGTGATCCGTGGCTCCTGCCTTAAAGGGAGCCGCTCAAGAAGGATCCATCGATGACCCAATGTTGAACTCTGCTTAACGAGGTACATTGGGGCGGTAGAACCTCTTAAGAGGGAAATAAAACTCATACAAACAATATATGGTCTGGGATTGTATTATATCTTTATTTACAGGTTGCCCAGGTGGGGGGATCCTCACACAGAACTGTGTCTAGGTAACAGGCCAGTATTCTGCCTATTGTTTAACCAACTTGTTTTTCTCCTAAGTCTATTGTTGGTTCACATTATTAACTGATTTGTATGTCTTTTGAAACTGATGCATTTTAAAGGAATCACAAGAGTAATTGTGGTACCACATAAAAACTGTATATATTTATCATTTTAGATTTACCTAAGCACAAAGTGTGTTATTGTGATTGTGTACATAACTTGAGCCTATTTGGATAAAGAACTGTGTTTTCAGTAACATAGTGTGTGGACATTCCTTTGTGGGTGTTTGGGGACTACATTGTACTTAAGAACCAGTCCGCATCACCTCCTGAGAGCTTAAGCCTTAATTACTCAACCTTCGCTACCCAATAGAGAATCTTGGCTGGGGTGCTTTGTGCCTCTACTCTGCCATATAGAGATCAGGAGTACAGATATCCCCCTCCAGTCTTTACACACCCTCATTGAGGTGCAGAACGGGAGAGGTGTCCCAGTGACAAAAGTCCTGGTCAGACTTTCAAAAGGGCCTGTAGGGGGCAGGGGTGCATGCCCCTATGGTCGGTACACCACTGCAGAGCACATTACATTACCGTTGGTTATATTTGCTTAAGTTTTACTTTCTCATTGTACAGAGCGTTGAACCATGTACTGTACTTAATGTTTTTTTTCTTTATCGTCACCTAGCTAAGTGACCTGTTTCTCGAAACAGATTACTTAGCTAGGTGCTTATCGGGAAATTCTAGAGTTCACCGTCAGTTAGCAATGAACTCTAGTATTTTCCTAGGGCACTGCTAGGAGACTTGGGGTGGGAAGTAGACGTGTGTGTTTAGTCTAGGGACGGAGTATAAATAGTCTGGAGTTTGGCAAAGAAGCAGCATGAAAGAAATTGGGCCGTTTTAAAACTATTATTTTGAACATTTCCTTTGATCGGAGGTCAACAGCCAGCTCCACCCCCTCTGAACTCCGCCTCCTCGGAACTGTGCCCCAGCCCATGTGGGATCCCCTGCCAATTTCTTCCCATTTCCACCACTGCACAAGTGGTCCCCCAGGAGCAGCATCGGTCCGGGATGGGCTTTGCCTCCATGAATCCACCTTTCTCCTGCCAGAGACCGCGACGGAGCGATCATCCGGTGCTGTGATCCGAACCAAGATGATGCCCATGGCTATGCTATGTGAGCACAAAGCAGGTGATACAGGTCATCAGGCCTGTTAACCGGCCTGAAAGCGGAGCGGCATTCCTGCCTTCCCTCCTCAACCACCCCTCATCTTTGTATTTTCAACTGATGTGTTCCAGCAGGGAAGGACCCGATGCACGAGGGGAGAAGAGGAAGTGAGTCCTTGGCAGACAACGTGAATAGGTTTACATGGCAGGGATGGCCGGTGCTCCATCTCGTGACCGCCTGCTGTGCCAGATATCCAGTGGTTGGCCCCATGTGTGGTGGGCGTGACGCTCTCCTGTGAAGCGCTGACTTTGGCTCCGCTCCATGAACCACGGAAGAGGTGCTTGAATGGAGCCGCGCTCTGATTTATGACAGCACCTGGGGCTGCTCTGCAAGAGCTCAAGGTGAGAGTTCCAGGGCCTGACTCCCTTTAATCAGCCTACATACATTTCAGGGTGCGGGGGGCCATCCAGCCACCCCACCTCTTTTTCTTTTGAATCCCCACATGTTGTTTGCCAGCACGGTTGAACGCAGGGCACGGCCAGAGAGGGAGAAGTGTTTCTCCGGCAGACCCAGCGGGATGGTCTATGTGGCAATGCTCATCGGCACATCACTTTGGTTAAGACATTCTACTGGGAAGTGCTGGCTTTGGCTGTGCTCCCAAGTCCTGTTCAATTGTTATCACAGAGCAATTAACCCTTCAGCATTCAATCTGAAACTCTGAGGCCCCTGCCCTAGTGGCTTTCCGGAATTGGTGGCTTTGGGGGGGACACCACTTTGTCCCACAGCTCTCCTTTGGAAGATAACCCCCATAAACAAGGCAGCAAAAACACAGAAGGGCAGCAGGGGTGGGTGGTGATGTCCTGGCACTTATACACAACCAGGAAAAGACCAAGAATCAGGATTTACTTGCAGATGCACAGGTATACGTACAATGGTTCTAAGTGAAAATGTCGAGTATTGTAGGCCATACACCAAAAAGACCAATTTGTTTCAGCCGATTTGGTGCGGCCTGCAAAATTCAACATATTTCCCTTTTTGGGAGGGTTTCAAACCCCCAGCCTCATTCATCCAATCCCCCACCCTCTATATTTAAAACAGAGGGTTGCTTCTCTGCCCGTTCCCTTAAAAATACTTCATCCCAAACCCACCCCCATTACTGACACACACACACTCCCCCAGACACACATACACCTCAACATACACACAGACACCCAAAAATAAAAACACCCTTTTCGGCCGTGTCTTCTATCTTCCGGCCTGGCCCTGCCAGTCAGCCCCTGCGTGCACTTGTGTGTGGCAGGGGCGTGACAGTTTGATTTAGAAAGACTGGTCTATCAGGGCAGACTTGCAACAAATGTTTGCAGACATTAAGAAAGAGATACAGAGCGCAGTGGGGGTACTCACTCAGAAGGTTCTGGTGATCGAATCAGCGTAATCCTGCATTGACGAGCTGGAGAAAAGTACCTGTGGTACATATGAGCTATTGCAATTAATGGGCAGGGGGGAAGAGCTCAAATCCACTAACAACCGCCTGCAGCGGGTACAGGAGGACCTAGAGAACCGGTAGAGGAGAAACAACATACGGCTCACGGATATCCTGTCGCAGGTTCCTGATTCTGAACTTGGGTCCTATGTGGTGATATATAAAGATATCTCCAGCAATGGCCAGTCGACAAGGAACTGGAACTGGACCGCACTGGTATTTTCCATGCAACAATTGGACGCAGAATGCTCTAACCAAAGTGCACTATTACAGGGTCAAGGAGGATATTATGGTGACCGCATGAGCCCTTTAAGATTTTCAGTTCAAGGGCTCCAGGATATGCTGCTTCAGGACCTTGCCCCATCCACATTGGCCAAGAGAAGAGCTTTCCGGGGATTCACAAAATGGCTGCGGGATAAGGACATAAAATATTGCTGGGTGTTCCCCTGTGCTGTGGTCTTGACCTATCATGGGGTCGCGGAGGGGGAGCGGAGGACTGTCTCATCCACTCAGGAAGCAATGATCGTTATGAACCCCCCTTCGCTTCCCTCCTCTCCCTCCAATTTGCCTAAAGAAGAGGTCTCTTTGGTTGGTAGTTCAGCCCGGAGGACAGCCAGGTCTAAGGTCACAAGATCAAAAATTGCAAAAGGTCCAATGGTTCTAGGGCGGCATCAGGATCCAAATGACCACTGGTCTTGTGAGCGCTGAGAGATCCTGAGTCTGGCTGTCTTGTCACCCCACAACCTGACCGGTCAGTTGGGCTCACTGTTCCTTTTAATGCTTGTACAGATGGTTCATTTAGCTGGATGGTGAGAAGTAGAATGGGATAATGTCATGGGTTTGCTGTGTTTTTGGGAATCACACTAAGTTATGGGACTTCACTACTTTAGTTGAAATGGGCTCGGGCCAGTGTTAGGCCCGGCATGAGCTTTCCCTATTGCCCAAAAGGCAGTGATGGGCAGGTTGGGTTTGGGGGCGGGTGTCAGTTGTTATGTTTCTTGTTTAGGGTTTCCTTTGTTGCAAATTCCAGGGTGTTTCATGGGGTGCACAATCATGGTGACGAGGATTGGTACTTTCTTCTTCTGTACTGATGGTAACGCTAGAACTGATTAAGACTCTTGAGGGGATCGTTTATTAGCTGCTCTGCAGCAGATTTTGTGGCTAGGTATTGTTCTATGGTCTTATTGGAATTGCAGTTGAAGGACCTGGAGAGGTTGTATGCTCATGATAGGACCACAAGAGCAATGATGCAATGGAGGTTGGCCAGATGGCTTCCAAAACGGCCAATTCTCTTATTTGAACGAAACAATGTTACTACTCTCAATCAAATAAAGCTAAAAGGATTCTGGCACACAAATTGAAGACTCAGAAGACTAGAAATAATATCTTGGGGATCAGGGATGGAACTGACATTCTCAGGTTCTCGGATTCGGAGAAGCTTGATGTCTTCTCTGACTTTCATGAGAAATTGCTTGCTTCGGAGCGACCAGAAATCGGGGTGTAGACCTCCTTCCTAGCTCTGCCGTCCATTCCTCGACTACCCCTAGCGTCCCATGATCAGCTCGAGCTCCCCATTATGGAGGAGGAGGTGGAGCTTCTTAATCAAATGGCCCCTAGTCCTGACAGCTTCAGTCCTGCACTTTACAAGACCTTCAAAGTACAATGACTAACCTCGTTGACGTCCTTGTTTAACTTGTTTCTTGATTCAGTAGTGGTGATGTGAACGATGGGAGAATCGTACCTCTCATTGTTGCTCAAACCAGGTAAGGACGCTACTTGCTGCGATTCTTATCAACCAATTTCCCTCCTTAATATTGACACAAAGCTCTATTCAAAGATTCTTGCCACAAGAATGATGGAGCATCTCCCCTCTCTGATCCATCTGGATCAAACTGGATTTATAATTGGGTGCAGTGCACACAATAATATCAGAAGGGCCATTGACATTATGGAACTTGGAAGAAGGAATGGGACCCCGATGACCCTGTTGGCGTTGCACGCTAACAAGGCTTTCGACTGAGTGGGCTTGCAATTTATTCTGTTTGACGCTTCAGCATTTTGTTTTGTCCCTAACTTTGTGAAACAGGTGATGGCTTGTTATAATTCTCTTAGAGCTACGATTAGCATCAATGGCCACTACTCATGCTTCATATCTATCACTAGGGACATGCGTCAGGGTTGTCCCTTGCCCCCCTTAATTTTCGCGGTGTTAATGGAACCCTTAGCCATTCATATTAGCTCTAACCTGGGAATCTGAGGTATAATCGTGGGGCAGACTGTGTACAAAGCGGCTCTCTATGCCAACAGCATCTTGTTAATGAGGTTGCACACTCGCAGGACCCTCTGCTTTATGATGTCTGAACTTGAGAGGTTTAAAACTGCCTCAGGGTACATGATAAATTTTGGGAAATCTATGGGCCTAAATATCTCTGAATGCCCAGATAACATGTCCATAATCCAGCAGGAATATCGGTTTCGATGGAGTGATACCAAAAAGTGACTATCTGGGAGTTAAATTGACTCCATCATACGCCTGCTTATGCAGAGTGAAATTTGGCCCTGTTTATGATGCTGGCAGATGATTCGGCGAGGTGGGAGTCTCAGGAGATCTCTCGGTTGGCCCGGGATATGGTGGTGAAAATTTACATAGTTCCCAGACTCCTTTACTATGCTCTAGCCTTGACAGTTTCGATTCCTTGTCCCCCCCTCCAGGCCCTGCACCGGGATATCATGAAACTCATATGCGCCAGTCATAAATCATGAGTCAGCAGACAAGCCCTTCATGCAAGCAAATATTGTGTTGGCCTTGTTCTCCTTAGCCTCTAGAACTGCATAATAGCAGCTAACATCTCTCAGATCCATTCCTGATGGGAGCAATCAGGTTATGGGGATACATAGGTCATGGGTAACCCATGGTTTGCCCGGACTGGTCCAGAAAGATTTCACATAGTGGCGGGAAGGGGGCCTGTGTCATTTGAGCCAAATATATCATGAGAAAGTCCCTCTTACTTTCACGGCCTGCAAGAACTCATAATTAGACCCTGAGACAGAGAGTTTTCATTATTGTCAACTTCGGCACTGGCCACTAACCCTGAAATGCTAACAGTGGGCATTCGCCCACCCTCAGCATTGGAACCTGCGCTGCATGAGGAAGGTCCTCACAAAAAAAATTCTCTAGATTGTACAAATCATTGGATAGATTTGATCCTTCTTCCAAGGTCACATACATGGGGCAATGGGAATGGGATCTGCGCCATCTCATCTCTGAGGAGTCCTGGGGGTGAATCTGGCAGAGAGTGGAGACCACATCCAACTGTGTCAAAAACACAGAGAATGAGTATAAGGTGATCTTTCGATGATACTTGTACCCCATCCGGCTTCGTAGGATTAATCCAACAATTTCCCCCTCTGTGTTGGAGGATCTGTGGCCAAAATTGAGATTACTTGCTCCTCTGGTGGTCCTGTGTGAAAGCACAGGCATCCTGGGGGAGGTACTTGCCCTGATGGGACATTTACGGTACCATCACTACCCATGGATCCTTTGGTGGTTCTTTTGGGCAAACCAGTAGACTCCTTCTATCCCTTGAGGGGGCCCTAGAAAATCACTCATAACTCAGTTATTGTTTGGCAGACTGTATAGTGTGAGGATTCCAATCGGGCGTCACACACCGGACCAGGACCTATGCCCCCATCCTTAGATGTAGTGCATGATTAGAATGCTTTTTCTTTAATTTCAGCAAATTCAAATTGGGCCGATACCCGACCCGTCTCACACCCCCTTTTACAAATACCCCCCGGGTATTCACAATGGACCATGAACCGGGCCGGTGGGTGGTAACACAATATTTATTTATTTTAATTTCAAAGACAATCACACAATTTTTATGTTGGGCAGCAATCACCAATAGGGTGATAATTACAATGAAAACCACCAAAATACACTTGGGTAACCTTCTACAAGAAGATATCCAAAGCACAAATGAAAAGGAGCACTTTTTCAATTAGGATAGATAGCACCAGAGTTAGGATTTCCCCCTGCAATGTTCTCTCAACCCACAATTAATATAATTCTGAAGCAGCAGGTAGTAATGGATATGAGGCAGCAAACAGAACCAAAATCTGATGGAGGGGGTAAGCAGGGCAAGCAGGCGGCACTGGAGAATCCCAGAGCGGGCTCATCCACCTTTCCCCTTTCTCCCTGAAGTTAGTGGGAATTTGTTATGGGGTTTTAGTGCTGAAGGGTAGTTATGCCTGGATAGGAAGGCCTGGGTCAGCTATCCCTTTTCTGGCAGTGGGGTCTGGAATCTTGCAGAGCGAAGATGGAATATCTGGATACGCAGGCGCTGAAAAATTCAGAAGAGAGTCCAGAGTTCTGTCAGCCACCCTTATTTATAAGGCATGGTGACATTGTAGAGGAGGTCCCAGATATGGCCTGCACTCCAGCCACCCATTTTGAGATACCAGGAACATACTCGCCATGATATGTGACGTATGAGGAGCAAATAAACCAACAGAGAGCAGCGCTAGGGTTCTGCCCAGTGCCCATCAGAATACCTGTTGACGTGCCTATAACCAGACAACCATGGGCAGCACGGTACCCATTGAGACAACCGTACCAGCAGTTGACACAAAATGAAGACCACTTACAAACTGTCCCCGAAGAGACCCAAAGGGCCTTAATTGAGGGCAAATGGTGAACAATACAAGGGCCCGGACAGACGTTCAGACAAACAAAATGTTGATCAAAAGATGTCACACAAAGACGAAATGGAAAGAATAAGGATGTAACAGACTTTAAAGAAGAGACAATGTTGAAATATAGAGAAACATAACCATAATGCAGGATGAAAATCTGCAACTGGCTAAACGCCTGTAAATAGGCTTGGAACGCAAGAAGCTAAGAAAACAGTACTGCTTGCTTAGCTTAGTAGAAGAATAGAGCGGCATGTGCCAACTATATATCTACCTCAACCAAGCACATTATACAAATGTGACTCCATTTTACAAAAGCATAATTAAGCCCAGAATGGTAGGGGTCAAACAAGCCAGGATTCATATACCAGCACAAGGCCAGACGAAAGAGCGGAATCGAAACTCAGCAAGAAGCAGCTCATGCCTGGGAATTCGAGGTCACCAAAGAGAGGGAGGAGAGCGGCATCTCCGAAGAAATGAAATTTAAGAGCATAGCAGCCAGCCAGTGAAGGTCGAGATAAAGGGGCCCAGGCAGGTGGCAAGGCTAAAGGAAGAATCAAATACACAAATAGAGGGAAAATGAAGCAGTTTCACAGTGGACTGACATGTGACCAGCCAGGCGCGAAGAGGTACCCACGTCTGATGTCATTCAAAAGCAGAGGGTGCCATAACTTTTCCTGATAAGAAGCTACAGTTTCGAGGCCATCCTCAGCCTCTAATTGACACATATCCCTAGGGTACTGATTGATGGAAGGGAGGCAGGGTGAATCGTGGGGCACACCGCATCTGGGTGTCCATTCTGCATGCTGCTAATTAAAGTGGAGATTTATGTATAGGGGTGTAACCTACCCAATCAAAATGGACCAAATAATCTAGGGTCCTATAGCTAGTAGAACCAATGAGACGTCGTACTTGTAGTGACGTCTATCACGAGTGATGTAGAGGGATGGGCGTAGACGCCCACCCGATAAGAGTTACCCAATCCTCACACTCTGTTACCATATACAGATATAGCACCTATACTTAAGTTACCTTTTCCGACCAATAGAATTGCATGATAAACTTTGAGTGTAACACGTCAACGATGATGAAAATTCGCTATAACTATTGCTGTCTGAATGAAGATTTTGGGAGTTGAAGCGAGACGGGCGATCGCATCACTGTTGATTTCCATTGTTTCCCCATTTTTTGTACTTGTCATTAAATGGTCTTCCCTTTGCCAAACCATTGAGTTGCCCTTATTGATTGGTTTTGGAGCAAGAGAATCCTGCACCCCATCCTCCTCAAGGTGCAGCTATCTCGTCTTAAGGTACTTGAGGGTGAGCTCTGATCTCATGGGTCTGTCAGAGGTCGCTCCGCCCTCCTGTACACTTGGTAGCAGAGGATGGTTTTGACCATCAACTATTGATTATTGACACCTATTGACCGTCGACACGAAGTAACTCTAGGTCTTCGGCAGTATCACGAGCCCTTCACCATTTGGCCGAGTAGACTGTGAAGCTTCCCGTGGACAATGATAGTTTAAATCTGTCCAAAAAACCTGCAGTTGGTCTGAAGGCACCCGTTTTATAACATAAACCCTTCCATTCCTACGGGCAGTGGATCAGGCGAAAGACTAAAGAGGCGGTAACGGAGGCGGTGATCCCAAGGATCCAGAGAGGAACGATGCGAGCGGTGAGTGAAACAAAAAATGTAATGCTTTGACAAATGTTATAGGCATTAGAACAAGTAAGGGAACGGTAACAGAGGGAGGCGGATAAAACAAAATAGTCAGAAGTAGAGAAGACTGAATATATATAAGGGGATAATGACTCGAGAATAACTGAATAAATAATGAATACCAGGATGGACACCTGAGATAAAGGGAGAGGATACCGGGGCGGACACCTGAGATAAAGAGAGGATTTGCCTTGTTCCTGCGCTTTAAAATAGCGGTCAGAAGAAACGTGAACTCATAGTCCCACATAATAGGGAACGACTAGGCTACTACGATGATTAAAGATGTTGTAAAACGAGTTCCTTTAAACTCCATGTCGGGGTATTGATTAGAAGGCAGAGATATCTGTGTCCAGCTGGTGTTTGTCTAGTCTGTTTAATGTTTGTCATATATGTTCTGTTGATGTGTCACATGTAAGGAAATTTGTCTCCTTTTTGCTTGAAATTGATTAGGGGTTTTACGCGATTCTATAGTTTATGAGAGAATCGCACATGAATTGATGTTCTTGAATAAAGTGGTGAAACAAAGGTTTTGACGGGAAAAGATTGGATTGGAGCTTGCGATATTTGGTGCTCGCTCATATTGTTGGGAGTGTGAAATTGCACGAAAGTATCGTTAGAAACAGATTTAAGCATGGAAGACATTATCCCATTAGCACACTTATGTAAACAACTGCCTAAACATGCCCCCAAGCTTAAGAAATACAGTACCCAGTGGGTTAAGGTACCGCCCACAACATGTTTATGCCGTGGCCACACAATGGGCTTCTATCTAAAGCCGTTATACAACACGTGACGACTTACTTGCATGCCACATATACAGGCAAGAAGCTAGAGAAATGCCTCGCTGTTCTAGAACTTTGGAAAATGTTTGAACAGTTGAAGGAAGAAGAGCCACCTGCTGATTGGATATTAAATGTATGCACGCAGCGGGGTGAGACGCCTACCACACCACCTGCCCCTCCTGAAACAGAAACTGAGGGAAGTAAGCCAGAGGTACTCTACCCATTAAGAGAGCTTAAGGCAGCCAAGGGGTATAGCAACCCCGCATATGAGTCCCCTACGTACAGTAGTGACAAAAATAAAGGGAAGGATCAGGATAAGAATCTTACCTCTGCAGTCCCGAGGGACAAGGAGAGACGTGACGATGAGAGGAAGGATCAGGTACAGACAAGTGCACCTCTCGATAAAGAGATAGAGGGAAAGAAATGGAAAGGAAGTGAAGACAGAACTGATGAGATAGCATTCGCAAAAGACGAATGGTTGGGAGGACAGATATTGTTGAAACTTGATGGAAAAGGAAGTGATGATGTGAGACCGAGAGAGAAGTTTGATGAGGCACAGAGAAGGGAGAAAGAGAAGGAAAAGAAGGTAAGGGACGAAAAGCTAAGAAGGAAAGATAGGCTGAGGCGAGAGCAGTTATATCGCGTGGAGCAAGAAAAGCAGCTCGATCGCAAACAGAAAGCAGCCTATGACCAGTACAGACAGAAACAGCTAAGGTTGTAAGAGGAGCAAAGAGTACGTGAAAAAAGGATAAAGAGACGAGAAGATGAGGAAGTTCGAAGGACAAATGAACGTAGAAATGAAAGGAGAAGGGAAGAAGATAAGGTGAGAGAAGAGACGAGGAAGCGCAAAGAATTTGATGATGATATTGAACGCAAGCGTAGACAGAGGGCATGCAATCTCGAATATCTGGAGCGGGAAGTTAAAAAAAACCCATCCTGTTGTAGAATGGGAAGACATTGAAGAATTCTTCCCTGCGTACGACTCAGTACCAGGAACTAGTGGGGCTAATATTGAAGATGACTTCGACACCAGAAGCATCGGGGAAGCGATCGATAAAATATATGATGAAATGGGGCTAGAACCAATATCCCAAAGGGCAGACGAGTGCTTGGAAAGCACTCACCTGTATGACACGGAGGACGTCACCCGAAGTAGTGGGAGCAGGAGACTGTCCCTGGATAGGCTAGAAATCAGTGAGAACGACAATGACGCAAGGAGTTGCGTGAATTGGGAACAATCAATGTCTGACTCCGGAGAGGAGACCGAGTGCGAGACAAATGAAAAAGGGAGACGGCTCGAAAAGCGCCTCCCAAGGGACAAAGGGGTACGATGGTCAGATGCTAGCGAGTCTGCATCGAGGGCATCAGAGTCTGCCGCGCACTCTGACCGGCATGAAGGAACACCCCATGGTCAGAGGGGGGTGTCAGCACCCGCCTATGTAGACAGGTTGAGGACATTGCCAGGCAGACGGCGATGCAGGAATGTTACCCAAGCGATAGACAGAAGAGCTATGGGCAAAGAGAAAGAAGGCTGCGCATTCCAATTTCTGCTGTTAGAAAAGGGAGGAGCCAGACCGCAATATATTCCATGGCCACACATGGATCGGGAAAACCTGAAAAACAAACTCCCAATGCTGACATCGGGAGCCGGGAAGTGGATACATAAGTTAGAAAAAATGACAGGCGGTGTCACGTTAGCTATAGGGGACATTAAAGGTCTCCTGATCGCCATACTTGGTGAGAGAGCAGATGATGTGTGGAAACGGGCAGGGTACCCAGGTGTAACCATAATTAGCACTACACACGACGGAGCGCCATTTAATAATTGCAGAGCAGCAGTATGGAAAGCGCTACGGGTGCTTTACCCAGACACTTCCGATATGGGAGCTATAATGACTCGAAAAATGAAGGAGTCAGAAGATCCATTGATTTATATCCAGAATTTCCAAGACGCGTGGGTGCTCGAAATGCACGAATCTTGGACGAAATCTATACCTGTATTTTATCACATATTGTGCCAGGGATTACCAGAGCCAGTACAAACAGCTTAAGAAATTGGTAGTTGTAGAGGCTAAACCTTGGGCCAAAATACAGTTGACTATTGCACATTACTGTAGATTGTTGCAAGAAAAGAATCGAAAAAAGGAGGCAACTCGAAAGGGTGAGGAAGCGAAGCTGGTGCAAAAGAAATGATCAAAGTATGCTCTTGAAGGAGCCATGCTGACTAGCCCAGCTGTACAGAACGTACAATAGGTGGCTAACCCAGAGCAGAACAACCAAGGTAACGTAGGATTGTACCCGAGGGGAAGGGGATTTAGAGGAAGAGGATGGCAGAGTAATCAGGGAGGTTTCCAAAGTAATCAAGGAGGCTTTTAAAACGTGCAAATGGGCAGTCCAGATATGTCAAATGGACAAATAGTCCGACCACTGCCAGTGTGTTGGCTGTGTGGAATGACAGGGCATCTGGCGCACTCGTGCAGAAGCCAAGGCGCGTGGCAAAATGGCCAAGGAATGGGAGCAGGCATGGTGAATCCACCTGCAATCTCATAACAGGGCGGTGCACAGAATCACACAGTGCAGCAGTAAGCACCAGGCAGGCAGCAAGGTGCACCACAAGGGGTTCAACCCCTGAACATGTGGAACTTGTCGAAAGGGCAATTCCAACATGCACCATCGCGCAACTTCTCAGGGCACAAACTCCGGAAGGGGAGGCGACCCTGGGAATGGAGAGAATCCACAAGTGTACAGTGGACCAAACTTATATATGAACTAGGACAGCTCAGTGGGAACCCTGATGTGATCTATCCTATCAGTGACACCAGACCCTAACAGGGAACCAAGGGTGAATGTCGTCATAGGGGGTAAAGAATATTCCTTCTTAGTTGACACGGGTGCAACACGCTCATGCATACGAGAAGGCAAGTTTTCCTTGTCCGGCAAGGCCATAGATACTCAGAATTATACAGGAGCTCACAGTCGAGTTCCCTTTACAGACGCAGTCCCAGTCTCTGCAGGAGAGTGGGAAATGAATGTACCTTTGTTGTATTCACGTTAGACCCCAGTAAACATTTTGGGTCGAGACTTAATGACAAAATTGAATATGACAATCTCGTTCACGAAGGAGGGCATAGTATGCTCCACTCCAGGAATGCACTATTCAAATGTATGCGAAATTATCAGGGCAACTCAGGACACATAGCCATGAGGGCCGTGCCTCTAGAGCCAGAGGTCTACACATATGACATGCGTGTGCTTATGGCAGGATTGCCATGCCTCGCAGATAGAACTATGAGAACCCATGATGAGTTTCTATTCAGACCAAGAATACCCATGCATGAAGAGGAGGGATAAGTATTTCCCTTGATGATACATGCTACAGCAGTACGAGGGAAAGTAGCATTGGTCGAAGGATACGACGATGAAGGTAGACGGTGGTGTGCGATTATCGCCATTGAGGAAGGGTATCAAGTGACTGACGTCACCGATGATGATCTGTTAGAAGAGCAACCAGACTCAGAAGAGACGAGGGTGGAAGTGAGTCTCATATTTTGGGTAAAAATTATTAAAAGAGAAGTGCCTCAGAAAATGATGTTGGCACTGGTACGTCCGGAATACTTTGATGACAACATGGCCCAAGTGCCTGTCTCAGTATGGACTACAGGACCATATGACGTAGGTCTCCTGAAGGGGGTGGGAGAAGTGAAAATTAAACTGAAACCAGGAGCAATTTTACCAAGAGCGTGACAATATCCCATGTCCAGAGAGGCGGATAAAGGGATCGCGAGGACAATTTCCACCATGATGGATCAGGGCATCCTAGTGACGTCAGAATAACCCTGTAATACAGTGAATTATCCTGTCAAGAAATCAAAAGGAGGGTCTTGGCGTCTAATCCAAGATTTAAGAGCATTAAACGATATTGTTGAAGCCGAGTTCCCTCTAGTCCCTAATCCATCTACAATCCTATGTAACATACCCATTGAGGCAAATTATTTCACAGTGATTGACTTGAAAAATGCCTTTTTCTCAATCCCATTGCACCGTGACTCTCAAGATCTGACGTCATTTACATTCAGACAAATGTGTCTGAAAATCACAAGGTTGCCACAGGGGTACTGTGAGTCCCCGTCCATATTTAAGTCCTACAGATGGACTTAAGCAATATTGCATTAGGTAGTGTCGTCTTGCAGTGTGTGGATGACATCCTAATCTGCAGCACCACTGAAGAGCAATGCAGGCGCGATTCTGTTAAGCTACTGACTATACTGGCTGAGAAGGGACATAAGGCTGACAAGGAAAAACGACAGTATTGTCAACAGGAAGTGCTGTACATAGGCCAACTCATCTTGCATGAGGGAAAAAAGGTGACCCCAGAAAGGGCTGAAGCTATCATGAACACAGCAAAGCTACTCACGATAAAGCAAATGCATAACTTTTTGGGCCTGTGCAATTATGTTAGAGCGTGGGTCTTCGATTACAGCTCGTATACCAAGCCCTTGCTCCAGGCTTTGAAGAAGTTCCAGGTGACAAAGGAAAATATTGAATGGAGCAAGGCAAAGGAAAAGGGGTTTACAGAATTCAAGAGAGCGATTTGTAAGGCTCCAGTTCTCGGGATTCCTAATTATGCAGAGGAATTCTACCTATTCTCACACACATATGGCAGCGTTATGATGGCAGTGCTCGCTCAAAAAACCTCATTGGGGTATAAGCCTCTGGCGTATTACAGTGGGAACCTGGACCCAGTCATGAGAGGCCACTTCCCATGCGAACAAAGCTTAGCTGCCGCAGCGTTAGCCATAGAGAAGGCGACAACCATTGTAATGAGATGTTCCATGACCCTATACGTCGAGCACTCATTATTTGCCATCTTAAAGAAACCAAAGGGTACGCTGACATCTCAAAGAACATCTGCCTATGAAGTGATCATATATAATCCATCAATCAAAATAGTTCGATGTAAAACAGTAAACCCAGCTACGTTCATAGCTGAGCCAGTCACTGAAGGAGAGCCGATACATGACTGTGCAAACTATGAAGAATTCTATGATGAAATCCCCAGTGTGAAAGAAAATGCCCTGGCGGGAGGTGAGATCGTTTTTATTGATGGTTCTTCGAGAATCGACCAAGAAGACGGACAAAGATATACAGGCGTTGCCGTAATGAAACATATAGCAAACTGAGAATTTCAAGTACTCGTCAGTGCACGAATACCATCTCATTATTCGGCACAGGCTGCAGAATTATTGGCGTTGATACTCGCCATTGAGAATCACGCAGACCAAGAAGTTACGGTGTACAGAGACTCTGCATATGTGACGTCTACAGTGCACACAGGTCTTCCACGCTGGAAAAGGAGGGGCTCCCTCCGAGCAGACGGCACACCAGTGCAACATGCAGCCTTATTGGACAGGCTGATCAAGGCACTACAGCTCCCAGTGGGCATAGCGGTCGTGAAATGCGCCGCCCACATCAAAGGGACAGATTTCCTGTCACGCGGAAACCATGCAGCAGACACAGAAGCCAAGCGTATGGCATCCAAAAGTGAGACGATTATGGAAGTAGAAGTGGCATGTACCCATGAAAGAATGATGGTGGCACGAACGACACCCAAAGCCTATAGCAATATGGGGCAGACGCAACTAATGGAACTTCAAGGGGAGGCAACGCAGGACAAAAAGAACCTGTGGAAATGGTGAGGGTGTTCTTTAAGCCCCTCTGACGGCCTGTGGCGGCGAGACAGCACTGGTAAACCAGTAATGCCTGTAGCCCTACTAAAAATAGCATTGGAGCAATTGCATTACCCATTTCACATGTCAAAAGAGAATCTAGCAGCAACGCTCGCTGAAGACTGGTTTATACCGAATTTAGCAGAGCATGTTGCATTCTTTATGGTGAACTGCATAATCTGCCAGCAATTCACCGCTGGGCACACATTAAAAGTAGTGAGAGGAGTCCTCCCCCGGCCAAATGGTCCTTTTCAGCACTTACATATCGACTATGTCGACATGGTTCAAGTGTGTAACGGTACAGGTACTTAATTGTAGTGGTGTGTCCATTCTCTAGATGGATAGAAGCAGGTCCATGTACACACCCAGACTCTACCTGTGCAGCCACATTTCTGGTGAGGGAAGTGTTCCCTAGATGGGGGGTGTGTGAGGTGAGGAGATCAGACAATGGGGGTCATTTTGTAAACATTGTCTTTGAACAGATTAGCATGTTGCTTGGTATAAAGCGCAAGTTTGCTTCGGCGTATCATCTGGAAGGTAATGGTATTTGTGAGAGGCTCAACATCTTGTTAAAAGAGAGGATAGCCAAGTTGAAGCTTACTCTAAGGAGGGGATGGTTGCACTTCCTTCCACTGGCATTGTATGCTCTTCGGAACCAACCAGGCTCTGACCATCATCTTACGACACATGAGATAGTCACAGGAAGGAGAATGAATACCCCCCTCATCCCCCAAGACAGAGCTAGATGTGATGCCCAGTCAACCCAAGAGGTTCTGGGAACCGAGTTGCAGGAATATCTGAACTGCATGACATCCAGCCTTACTGGGTGGGATGAGCCAAGATTCAATGGTCCTTTCATTGTGGAGGATTGCACTCCTTCAGCTGTGAAACTGCAAGGCAGGAGAGCATGGATTTTTCTCAATGACATTAAGCCCTATATCGGAGAAAGCCCTCAAGCTGCACCCCACCGTGAAGAAATTACAGACAACGGGGAAGAACCTCAGCATGTGCAGACGAGGTCCATGACGAGGAAGAAGGACACATGAGCAGCGAAGCCAAGACAAAAGAACCTGTTTGCAAGTTGTGGCTTAAACTGGACATTTCCTCTAATAAGCAAAAAGGGGATAAGGACATAATGGACCCTCTGTGCATTCTAGTTGCAGGGTGAAGAAGAAAATTGCGCATCTAAGCCACAACACGTTTGTTGACACAAACTTGTAAATCAACTCACACTAAAGCGTTGTTGAGAAGCAAGACTCAAAAGGAATTTTGCCCTAAGGAACTTAATGCAGCATCCTGAATCATCAAAGATCAAGATGTCGCTTTGCAGCATTTATGGTGTCTCCCAGCAGAAATATCACAAGGGATGTGCTGACCTACTTCCAGTTAGTACTAGTTTCATATCCGTCACTTATAGGGAGAGTCACCAGTGTCACAGACTTTATCCAGGATACTGCCAACAAGAAAGTAATCCGGCAATTGCTTACTGCCATCGCGGAAGCCTTCATTGTGTTACCAGAATACAGTGATAAGGTCACAAATGCTTCCACCACAGGCGACAGTAGATGAACTCACCAACACACTTTTCTTTCGCATCATAGAGGAGTGCCCAGCAATCGTTTATTAGAGATCCAGCAAACTCTGAACAGTTGAGCCAGCTGTGGACTAAACTAAGTTACTTAGTCGCACTCCACGCAGCAGGAAAGTGCAAGGACTGTTCATGCCAAGGGAAGGGCCTGTGATCCAGAGCCCAATAAGGCAGGACAAATGTCTCTGTCACCCGAGGACAGCCGACTGGCGCACAACGTCCTCTTTCGTCTAGTCACTGACTTCCCAGAAATGGTGGGGAGACCTATCAAGGTTGACGTCATTACCTTCATCAGAGATGCAGCTAATGTTGCTCATATGGGAACGTTCCTCCATGGAATCATGCTGCAAGTGGAGCTGTCCAACTTTCAGAGTGATTGTATGTGGAGATTCCAATGAAACTTTCCGCCGAGGGACAGATCGAAGAGACAGAGGCAAAATACTTCATCTTTCCGCCGAGGGACAAATCGAGGGAGCAGAGACAAGAACTTCACCTTTTCATTTTTGATTTTGATTTATTGCCATTTTTTTCCATTTCTTCACATTGAACAGGTTCCAGCATGTCCTCAGGACTGAAGCAGATTCATTCACGGGTGGACTGGGAACTCACCTATTTTGAATATGCACAATTAATGTGACTCACCAAAGGTGTTAGTCTAACCTATTTTCCATAGTCTAGCAAGGGAACTGTATCCCGTATCCAGAGACAATCATCACCCGCAAGAGGGGGGACACTTAAGAAGCACCAGACACTTTATGATACAAACTTTTCGAGAAACAACAATGGAGTGAGTGAAAAGAATAACACATTGACATTTTTTATGATTGAGATGGGGGCCTACAACAGTAACCTGGTCCTCCCACATGCAGAGGGGCACCCCCACTTCTCTGGGAGGAAGTGCTGCTGGTTGACCTACCGTACCATCATGTGGTTATGCGTTGTGTTTATTATTATCTTGCTGTCTTTAACGATCAGAACTGCATTTTTTATTGGTGCACGAAGCATTCTAATTTCAGTGCACCCACCGGATAATGTACACATAGGTCCCACAAAAGCACCCAGACCCTATATAGTTATTCCAGTCCCGAGAAAATCTGATGGTAATGTAAATGAACTAAAAATGAATGTAATTAGCAGTGGTACATACACACTTCAGGTAACGAATGAAGAGAAAAGCTGGAGACAGGGTCAGCACGGAATGAATGAAAACATTGCACTGACCACTACACGCACACACACACTGAATGCACACGAAACAGGGCAAGTGTCATTTGCCACAGAACCTCAAGCGAAGACGACAGAGAGCACAAGACTGCCTACTGAACAACCAGTCCCAGTAAATAATGAAAGAGACCAAAAAGAATCCAGTGAAAGACCAACTAAAGCAGACATAGCAAAAGCCCTCAAGAAGACAGAAGTGGCTACAGGAGAGTTCACTGCAAGGACACAAATGTTGATAGGTCATTTATTCCTGTTCATAGCTAGAGCAAAGAAACTACATGAGGAACTGAAAAATAAACCTGCAGAGACTGAAGTGACAAGCACACCAGTTCCAACACAGGGAACAAGTACCAAGCCCACGATGCAGCCTTACGTTTGGCTGATGACAGACAGGTGGTGGTTAAAGGCACTTATAGAGGGCAGGAAAAGAATGCAAGAGGAGAGGAAGAGATTTGCAAAACCTCCACCTATCACATCGGTGCAGATAACGAAACCTGCTCCACCGACCAGCATGCCCAAGAGACCCCCAGCAAGGAAAAGTCACACAGACGCGTTTAGAGATGTAGTTATAGCTAACTACAGAAAGACACTAAGAATCAAGAGAAGCCCACATGAAGATAACAATGAACTAAACGATTACCTGGACAGCACAGCGCATCTAGGAAACAACATTTGGGACCGACACATGAAAGAAGTCGGGAGAAGGAAATCAGAACGAGAATGCTTTGTTTGTGCACTTCTACCATACAGCATAGGGAAATCCAAGATCTTCGTGGCTGTAGAAATTGATGTCCCAACAGCACACTGTCTGTCACACATAGCAATGTGCAACACCAGAGGACACTTCATGGGGAGAAATGCCTCATTGATATGGGCGACTGAAACGTATTACCCCGATGAAGATGGACATTAAGACAAGAAACAGAGCTCATACTAGGAATCACGTGATCAGGTATGAGAAGCCAGAAGTTAAAGGAGCAGGAACAAGATGGGAAATAAACCCGAGACTGAACGTCCAAGGAAAGTCTCCAGAAGAGGCTCAAATTTTGAAGAACAGAGGCCAAATGCAGATTTGGGGAACAGTGGTTTCCCCAAACAGATGGGAAGAAGGAGTGGTGATCTGCTGAGCCTGGATGGTCCCTGGAGCCTGCCAAGAAGCAATAGAAAACTCACAGAGGTTGTGCAAACCTCTATGGCCAAAGCTGGTAAAGTTACTAACATGGGTCGAAGACAAAGGTGGACCCTTGCAGATAGTGCAACTGGAAAGTCCAAAATTATGCTTCAGGAACAATGGCACGAGGATGATGGGAGAGAATCAAAACTGCGGGTGAATCTATGAAGCTCCCGGAATGACTCACGGAACCGCAGTAATTATGGATCATTACTTGGCGTTTGGATCCAAGGCATACATAAGGCTCCCCAAAAACTGGAGAGGCATATGCACAATAGTAAACGTCCAAGTTCCTGCACTAGTGGTCCCGAAAAGTGGCCTGAATATTGACAGTTTTCCAAAAGCAGATGCTCACCTGAGGAAAAGGAGATCTGTGGAACTGGTATCCCGAATGAAGAGAGAAAATTACTTTTCTGCCAAATCGGAAGAAGCATTCCATGCAATCCCATATGAACACAGGCTGTCCAGCCTCACCTCATCAGTGTTCACAACAATCATCATGCCAAGATTCCAGGTTGGAGCAAACACTAAATGGTTGCAAATAACCAGGTGGGAATTATTACAGACCATCAACACCACTATAAAAGGATTACATGCGATTAAAGAAGAACTAAGAGCAATCTGATTGATAACTCTCCAGAACAGATATGTACTTGACATGATCACAACGATGGATGGAGGTGTTTGCGTAATAATCGGAGAATCATGTTGCACATTTATACCTTCGCATGATGAAGAAAACTGAACTTTAACAGAAGCCATACGTATGCTGACAAACCCACAGAACCAGATGATCGATGAAACTAATGAAGTGGATGATGACAGCTGGTTTGGAACACTATTCTCATGGGTCCCACAATGGAAGGCAGACATATTCAAGTTTCTGGGAGCCCTGCTATTGATGATACTATTAGGATTTGGTGTTGTCAAGATAATCATCACACAGTGCAAGAAAACTGCGAAGAAAGCCATAGGGATGAAGATCATGATCGATGTCAAACCAGGATGGAAGCCTAGAGACCTGACTGATGAAGAAATAAGAGACTTTGTGAAGGCCAGCAAATTTGCGCCAGAAGGAACAAAGTTTGTGTATCCCAGAAAACGAAGAAAGTATGAAGGAAAATGGATCTATTGCAGTCCAAATGGACAGTGCCAGCTTATGACCTGGAACAAAGATGAACATGTAAAAACAGCAGAAAGTCTGAAAGGAGTGATAAAAATATGGACTCCAAAGACACAATCTTTCGCACCATCATGTACAAACCCAGAAGACGATAAACAAGATACAGAAGAAACAAGTAAGATGAATCCGAAGGAGGAAGCAGAAGTGGTCGATGAACCGACCAGAGGGGGGAGTGTAGAGGAGGTCCCAGATATGGCCTGCACTCCAGCCACCCATGTTGAGATACCAGGAACATACTCGCCAAGATATGTGACGTATGAGGAGCAAATAAACCAACAGAGAGCAGCGCTAGGGTTCTGCCCAGTGCCTATCAGAAGAGCAATACCTGTTGACGTGCCTATAACCAGACAACCATGGGCAGCACGGTACCCGTTGAGACAACCATACCAGCAGTTGACACGAAATGAAGACCATTTACTGTCCCCGAAGAGACCCAAAGGGCCTTAATTGAAGGCAAATGGTGAACATACAAGGCCCCGGACAGACGGTCAGACGAACAAAACGTTTATCAAAAGATGTCACACAAAGACAAAATGGAAAGAATAAGGATGTAACGGACTTTAAAGAAGAGAAGATGTTGAAATATAGAGAAACATAACCATAATACAGGATGAAAATCTGCAACTGGCTAAATGCCTGTAAATAGGCAAGAAGCTAAGAAAACAGTACTGCTTGCTAAGCTTAGTAGGAGAATAGAGCGGCAAGCGCCAACTATATATCTACCTCAACGAAGCACATTATACAAATGTGACTCCATTTTACAAAAACAAAACTAAGCCCAAAATGGTAGGGGTCAAACAAACCAGGATTCATATACCAGCACAAGGCCAGACGAAAGAGCGGAATCGAAACTCAGCAAGAAGCAGCTCATACCTGGGAATTCGAGGTCACCAAAGAGAGGGAAGAGAGTGGCATCTCCGAAGAAACGAAACTTAAGAGCATAGCAGCCAGCCAGTGAAGGTCGAGATGAGGGGGCCCAGGCAGGTGGCAAGGCTAAAGGAAGAATCAAATACACAAATAGAGGGAAAACGAAGCAGTTTCACGGTGGACTGACACGTGACCAGCCAAGCGCGAAGAGGTACCCACGCCTGATGTCATCCAAAAGCAGAGGGTGCCATAACTCTTCCTGATAAGAAGTTACAGTTTCGAGGCCATTCTCAGCCAACTAATTGACACATAGCCCTAGGGTACTGATTGATGGAAGGGATGCAGGGTGAATCGTGGGGCACACCGCATCTGGGTGTCCATTCTGCATGCTGCTAATTAAAGTGGAGATTTATGTCTAGGGGTGTAACCTACCCAATCACAATGGATCAAATAATCTAGGGTCGTATAGCTAGTAGAACCAATGAGACGTCGTACTTGTAGTGACGTCTATCACGAGTGATGTGGAGGGATGGGCGTAGATGCCCACCCGTTAAGAGTTATCCAATTCTCTCTTACCATATACAGATATAGCACCTATACTTAAGTTACCTTTTCTGACCAATAGAATTGCATGATAAACCTTGAGTGTAACACGTCAACAATGACGAAAATTCACTATAACTATTGCTGTCTGAATGAAGATTTTGGGAGATGAAGCGAGACGGGCGATCGCATCACTGTTGATTTCCATTGTTTCCCCGTTTTTTGTACTTGTCATTAAACGGACTTCCCTTTGCCAAACCATTGGATTGTCCTTATTGATTGGTGTTGGAGTAAGAGAATCCTGCACCCATCCTCTTCAAGGTGCAGCTATCTCGTGTTTAGGTACTTGAGGGTGAGCTCTGATCCCATGGGCCCATCAGAGGTTGCTCCGCCCTCCTGTACAACATCATCGAATTATATGGTGGGGCAGGTTTAGGCCGGCCATGCCTCTAACAACTGGATTGGCCAAGGGTAATTGTTACCGCCTTGCTGTCAGCTGGTTGGACTTTTAGAGACATGACATCAGCTTTATGATGTGGCTTTACAATGACTAGGATCATCCCACAGTTACTTTAGCTAAAATCCAGTTTTGACCTAAATGGCACATTTTTACAGTTGTGCCATCTTAACAAATTACATAGGCAGATTACATATTTTATGCAGAGCAGGGCAGTCCCACCCTCCTGTCTGTAAGACTTTGTTTCGCCCGTCTAATAGTTTTTCACGATTTTCAGTGATAAATATTCGACCTAAAAATCTATAACTTTATACATGGGTATAGATTATCATAAGGCATGTAAGTATTGAATTTCACAGTGGCATCATGTACACTTTCCTCAAACTGTCCAATTCTCTGCCATTTCTGTTCCCAATATGGCAGTGAAGGCTACCATGTCTGAAATTAAAAACCACAAAATTACATTTAAACTGTTAACTTTTTACATTCCTGCGAAGTCCTGTTGCAAAGACAAAAGTCTTAAAAGTTGATTAATAAAATAGTCTTTAGAGCCAAAATGGTGAGCATGGTTCACCATATAAGGGCATAGTTCCAATTCTGCTCTTGAGTTGGCTTTGAAGTTGCCAGTAGAAGTCGCGGGGACGTGTGATTTCCTACTTCACATGTCCGTGTCCCAGAATCTCCATTTTAAGAGGCCTCAGCCTGGACAAACGTTTGATGCCTAGGCTGTTTGGTGCTTTTGGGTCCATTCAAAGTTTTCCAGGGTAGCAATTAGCACTCATGTGTCCTACAATCTATTGTGGCTCCTTCTGTTGCTAGCAACCCCCCAAGCAGAAACCTGTTTGGCTAGTTTTCAGAAAGCAGCCCATGTCTTTATTTGTTATTTTATTCTATTTAGTTTTAAATCAAAAGCAAGCCTGTTGGATAAAACAGCCCATATATGTTTCCCAGCAAAAACCCCCTTTATATTGCTAGGCCAAAAAAGGGCCTTTTTTCAACATTACACTTTTAAAACAGGCATTTTTCCTTATTTACAAAAGCGCATTTTAACACATGGTGAAGTCTGCTGGGCTGACCATTTCAAAAGGTTTTCTCTCTAAATTTCCCCCATTGTTTTGCAGCCCTAGTCAGTTTCACTTATACAACAATCTGTTTAAGACACAGGTCCACTGAAATTGACATAGACCCAGAGAGTCAGAGTCTCTTTTGCAGCATTGATATTTGACATTTTGTAACTCAAAAGTCAAGCGTTATCCTGTGCGACTGAAAATAAAGCTTCTTTTGATTTCTCAAATTTGGCTGACACAGCCTGTCATACAGGGATAATGTTCTATTTTGCTGGAGCACAATCTGGATATGGGTCGGCATGGCAGGGCCGCATTCATGAAAGCAGTGTGATGTTGAACAGATGGAAAAAGCGTCAGGGCGCCATCATTATAAAGGCCAAATATTTCCTTTTTCAAGGGAAATGTGGATCAAGCAGCAAAGCAGTGCTGCTTCTCCATTTTCTTCTTGGTGCATGTAAGAAACACACTGGCAGCTTTCTCAGCGTGCCCCCTTGTTCCATCCTGCCCAATGGTGCATGGCAAAACAGTGCAGCCATCCTTTTGTATCTGCAAAATGCAGTTTTGAGGCAAGGCCCTGGTGCTGAAAGGAGCCAGCACAGTCATTCCGCTGGTTCTGCTGAAGTACAGCTGGATGATTTGAGGACGTACTGCTGAGTGGGTAAATATATCCCACAATAGCATTTGCCAGGAATAGGAGGGGGAAGGCTGGGCCACAAATCAAAATCTGGTGGGACAAGATCGGGGAGATAACGGCAGTGGAGAACGTATGCGCCTCTGTTCACGATTGCCTGCCCAAACACATCAATATTTGGCTTCCTCTCCATGAATTTTGCAAGAAATTTCCCGCATGTAGTGTCAAACTGCAAATGTTACAAAATGTCTCCTTGATCTGAATATCTTTGTGCAAAGAGCATTTGGTCTGGAACCGTCTGGTCTTGTTTATCTGTATGCCTCGTTTATTTTGATGTCGAAATGTATTCAAACTGCCAGTATATTAGTGTTTGCCCAATGCACCCCTATTGTTTCAGCGTTGTTTTACTTTTGACCTGCTTTGTTTTTCACAAATGATAAATAAAGTCTTTAAATAAAAAACAGAAAATAATAGATTAGCTAAAGAAAGGGGACAGATGTATGCAAAGTCACTGCTACTCAAAGTGGCAGGCTCCATGAGGGTAAGGTGGCAGGTTGCATTGAACAACATGAACATTGTGATTTTTAATTATCAATGAGATATCTCATACATGGCAGTCTCTAGTTGCAGGGTAGATTAGGTTAAAAGTGAGTTTTCATTTTACCAAATGACTCAGTTTCATCTGGGACTCTATTTCCAGGTCTCCGCCAATTGCATTCTGGGTTTTGGCTTATTTTAATTGATACTGGTGGATTTACATAAAACAAAAATAAAATCAAATGCCAGGACTGGAATAGGGTGTCTCAAAGTAAATGAAGTTAAATGGTAACATTATGAGTCATTGCCGATCACTTGGATATATTTATGGTTCCTACCTGCTCATCTGGTCAAAAAGCTTTGAATCATAATATTCTGTCCAGAGCATGAGGTAACCAACACGATAGAAGCGGTTCATACAGGACTGCTTCAGGTGTGCCTGGGGCAGCATCTGGCATTGGGTGTGCTAGCATCAATCACCAAAGACTGCTGCCTGCACCCCAAAGTCCTCTTAATTGTGACTCATTCCTACTTAAGGGATGATGCTCACTATGAAAGTGTCAAATGGAAATGTGAGTTGAGATGGGAGATTGCTATTCCATACAGGTCTTTTACCTTCACTGTCGTGTGCAGTTTTTGCAGGTGCTGCCATGCCAACACTCCGGCACTGCCCCGCATTGTGCATTGCCTCGTTGCTCAGGACAAGACAGGGCAAAGGACTGAGCGTGTAACCGAATTTGCCCAATGCCTCTGAGCTGTAAGAACCCATTTGCTTGCTGGTAAGTCTCTCACTATCACCATATGCACATCCACACCGCTTACCTGTATCTTCTCCTTCCCACCACCCCAGAGGAAGCAAGGCCCACTGACGTTCTCTGTGCATCTCACGTTTAAACAACTACAGCACACGCTATTCCACTCTGTAGCCACACAGAACAGTGCTCTCACCTCTTACCCATTTCCATTGAGGCAAACTGGCCTATGGTGAAATGGAGAGATGGACACTGTTGGTAACTATGAATATCATGGGGTCACAATTGATAGCAATCTGAGATGGTTACCCCAAGATGGAGCGTACAGAGATTAAGATGCGACAGTTGCTGAGTGGCATACTCCGTTTCACCCGCAATATCTGTGGGTACACCATCACTGTTAGCTACAGGTACAAAATGAAATCTACCCTCCCCTAGAGGGCAGAAATGTGGGTCAGGAAGCATCTGTCCACCATTTTAATGATTGAGGGGCTGTGTCTAAAGGCTCTCATCAATTGCCCACGTGCTACCCTGATTGAGTCCATGTATGCTGAATGTGGTATGCCCAGAGTAGGCAGTGTGCTTATCACTAACAGATGTCACTAGTGTTGGAAGCTAATTAATAGTTCTGCACCATCTCTATTTACATACTGCTATCAGCTGCTTCCCTGCCGGCAATCAGCTTTGGAAAACCTTGCCTTAAGACAATAGTGACTCATGGACTGAAGTGGTGCACCCACCTCGCTCATGATTCCCTTGTTTGTCCACACCCAAGATTTAAGCAAAGCATTAAAACGGTCTTCTATGCCGCGGATTGTGGACAGACCAATGTTAATCTTGCCACTAAATCCCACAGTAGTGAGTTACTTTCGCAATTCACTAAACAAATTAGCCTTCCGAGATATCTACGAGATGACCCACATAATAGGATTCTCACTTCCTATTTGTGGATACAATTTAATTGGACCGGTACACTTGAGGCTAAGGGGAGTAGGATGGGCCTATGTAAGGACCACAGACTGTGTAGACTCAGTGTCACTAGTTCATTGGACACGGCCAAGCACCTTGTTTTGTATTGTGAGAGCCTAAACAAGCTTCGAATTAGGGCATATGACTGGTCAGGTCTTTCTATTTCACTTGCTCATTATACAGAATATGTATGGGAGCGATTCAATGCAGACAATTACCTATCGACTATTTACTATTTGACTTAGATGTGGCTCGCTATCGAGGACATTTTAGAGTTACTTATGTGTTAGATTGGTTTACATTTATTATGTCTATTTTATCGATTATGTTGTGCTATTGTATCATTTTCAAAAGTTATGGGCTGTGAATACTAAATTTAAGAAAAATAAAGATAATGGAGAGATTTCTAAATAAGCAAGTTCTTCTACCTGGGCATTTTGTGTGGGCAAGTATTGCCCACATCTTGCAAAACCTGAAAAAGAATTGAATCGTCCACAGCCTATCGATCAAGAAGAGGCACCTGATGATTGCCAGTCTTCCAATCTGCCTCAGATGCAGTCGCTGCTTACCAATTTCGAATAACAGCATAACTATCTACCTATGTCCCATACAAACACATATCACAGCTATCACTCCAAGCTCTCTCAGGTAGACTGCACTACAGGGGGAATAGAGAGACTTCACAACAGGAGGGTCCCTCTAAAAGGAGGAATGCCGCTATGCCTGATGTACAGTTGACTTTACCCCAGCCTACTGGTCTCCACTACATCCTGGGAATTCTTCATGTTTCCTTCTAGGCCTTTCTCACAGGGAGAGGCTCTGCTCATCTCACTCATCCTGACCACTCCTCTCTAACACCCAGACTTCAGTTAGCTATTTATTAAAGATAGCTGTTGATCAATGTTTTACTCACTTTCTTTTTGCATTCTGCTCTCTATATTTGCCTTTTGGGTAGTTGTCTTTATTACAAATGGAAAAACAAAGTATTCAGCTGGAGCCGAATATCTTTTTTTCTAGTTGGAATTCGGCAGAATACCTTCTGAAAGCCGACGTTCGCTACACCCCCACTGTAAATTCACTGCAGTAGTCTAACCTGCTCTTCTGTGGCTCATAATACTGCCCAATGTTCTCTCCCCTGCATACTTTCTTATGTAATACACATTTTGGCACTGTGCATTCACTAATCCCTAACCCTAAACTATACCCAATGGCCAATGTCACAAACAGCATAGAAATGGCATATGTGTGCTGTAAAGACCACAATAAATCACATTCTTGGCTAGACCGACCACAGCACATCATCATTCCCCTAACATTGATTTTACAAACAAGAAGTTGACTTTTGCTGTGACCTTGTTTCAGATAGTCTCCTCCAGCCGAGGCTCTCCATGATGCCTCTGGATCCTTTATATGCCTGATTGGTGTCTTGAGGTCACTAATAGCCACATGATCTAATAGCGATGGATAAGTCCAGGTTCCAGCTTCTGAAGCCACACAGTGTTTGAACCCCTACTCTCTGACTGTTTGAAATGCTTTTTCATGCTCATTTAGCCTGTTCCTATCGCTTGAAGCTTGTTTTCTCATGCTATGTTGTGTGGATAACATTTTGGAGTGCACTCTATGATAAAAGTGACGTTTCAGTGAATTGAATGACCTGCCACAACTAGCCCCACCAAGGAGTTAGATCTTCCGTCAGCATTTTGAAGTGACAAAAAATGTCAGCGCCAATGCACAAGAGGTAATGCTTGCTAGTAGGCCCAGTTCCCATCTAGATGATTTGGTAGATACTTTTATGACTAAGTCTAGGCACATATCGCAGACATTTTCTTAACATTTTTCAAAAAGGGCAGAATTCCCCCCCACCCGACCACAAAGCCCTACAGAATGTATTTTTGCTTTATATATTTGGAGCGAGAGTTTAAATGTACTCCCAACTCTGAGTAATTCAGCCTATTAATAACTTCTGCCTTCCTCCACTGTGCTTCAATTTGTGCACCCGAGTTACACCCTCTAGTTAGAGTTAATCCCAGATATTTACATGTTGTTACTGTCTCAAAAGCTGCTGTACCAAGAAACTACTTTTCAATGTTCTTGTCCCAGCAAACACCAATACTTAGATTTGGTAATATTAATTTGGGACCATTCAACTGAGAACAAGTTCTTCAGCTCTTCAAATGGTATTGAAAGACTAGTTAAGTCAGCCATTGAAGAGCAAGATCATCTGCGCAAGAGATGGAGGGACAGCAATCTCTTCAGGTTTGGGTGCCATACCATTTACATTCTTACACCCGATCGGCGATGGATCAGAGGTGATCAAATTACATATTAAGGGGACAATTACACACCCTTGCCTAAAGCCATTAGAGATGTTCATAAGGTGCAAGGTTGATCAACACTCTCCCTTCAGATTCTGACCCAATTTCTAGAATGTAATTCATTCAGAAGTGACGGAAATGTTGAGTCCATAAATGTTTTCCGAAATGCGCTCCAATTAACATTATAAAAGAGCAGACATTGATGGGCCTCATTACGAGGTTAGCTGTAGAACCCGCCAGTAAACGGCGGGCTGCCGCCAACTCCGTAACACTGTTTCCACCACCTGACATCCCGATGCCACCGGGATATCATGGCAGGCGGCAGAACAGTAAATCCCCATTCCTGTGGTGTCCCTTAGGACTCCACGGAAATGGGGTCACTGAAGCACTGGTGCTGATGCTTCAGTGAAAACACTGCCGGTAGGGGCCTGAACTCCCGGCAGGTCAGGCCTGGCAGGAGATAGGTGCCTCTGCCGACAGATTCGTAGTTTGGCGGTCTGGAAAGGGTGCCAGTATGTTGCTGCCGGCAGCCTTATTTCAGGACGACAAACTTGTAATGAACCCCATAGTCAATGCCAGCATATAGCCATTGGAGTGGAAGCTTGAGCCTGACACTCAGAACCTACCAGCTGACAGCCCACTTCACTGATGCATCATTGGACTAAAGGAGTGTGGAACATTCTGAGTACTGAGTTGTGTTCAATTCTCCATTTCAGATCATCATTAAGGGCCAATGGTACATTCACAAACTGACCCATTTCATGTTGTGAAGGCTAATTACAAAGTAGCTGACAATCTTCAAGCTGTGGGTGATCAAATATAACTGTCAAAAAAATACCTTTTCTGTAATCATTCCATGCTCGGCTTTTGCAAGAGAACATCTCCCTTGATGTAGGCCATCAGACTATCACACATCATGGATAAAGGCTACCAGTCTTTCATAGTAATGCTATCTACATCCACATACTCCACAGAGGGGTAACATTGTAATGACCTATTTGACACAACAATGAATGAAGGCCCAGCTGTGAAAGTAGAAGGGACAATAAGCCTATTATGTAGATTCTCCTTTAAATGCTCTTAAGGGGTATATTCTCTAATTCAGACAAACAGGGTGCTTTCGAATGTGGTGGTATTAAAACCTGTTGTTATTTCACAGGTGGAAAAGGACTGCATTTAATTTTGCACGTTCTGGCATCCCACCAGTGGATTCCTGGTAGAAAGTTGACTGAATCTCCGCCATGAGCCAAGTATGGCAACCAGCTCTCCTGGTGCAAAGGAACGAAGTGCAAACTTTGAAGATAGTAATTTCCGTAGGGGTTTTTCACTAGTGGAAAACAAGCAAATTATAATCATTCCAAACTGTAAATCGCCCCCAAAGTATAAACTTGTCCGAATGGAACCCCGAGACTGGCTCGATTTCAATGGCACATATTCTAGGGGAAGAGGCAGAGCATGATCAACAGGATTTTTGAAAATATACAAGTACTCATGATACTGGGATTGAAATACTGAGGTATTATCGATAACTTATGGTCCTACCAAGCTCACCATATCAACCTTTGACTCACCAGTATTCAGAATCAACAATACATTTGGCTATTAAACAAAGTTGAGCTTATGTTGGCTAAGCAATAAGGAACAATAAATAAGTGTTTAACTTCTGTAACTACAGAATCCCTAAATCAAGGGAAAGTTGATAGAAAATAGTAAATTCAATAACAGACGCTCCTTCTGATTTCCCAGGAGTACCACCACTGGTCTTGTTTGAGATTTTACGATGTCCTGAAGCCAAAGGTTATCTACCCAGAGCATGTGCCATATTGACCTAGGGCTTGGTTACTTGGCTTAGCTCACCTTTAATCCATATACCCTCAGGAGGCCCCATAATCCAACAATAAAGTCGAGCTTGTGCATTTGTCCTTAAACTAAATGTTTCAGCATCAACAAAATCAAATATCTAATAAGAGCAGAACTAGTGTAGTTAGTTGGCTTTTCTGCCTGCAGAAGATAGGCATCACCGTGCATATTCTCCCTTCTCTCTTGACCTGCGTGACTTTGTGTAAGAAAGGATTTTTCGATTTTTTTATTGTGACTTTAAAGGCATAACAATCAAACAAAGGCAAGAGTGGCATATTCATGTAACATTTCATCATACAGCGGGGAATTTGGTATACACTATTACATAACCTAGGGGTTTTTGATTACTGATCAGGGAGCCGACCTTGTGCCTCATTCCGATTCCTATTCATGGGTGTCATTAACAGATATTTCAAATCGGGCGCCCACATATCTGGGGTTTGAACATTATGTGGCATTGGGTGCACAAATGACACTTCCATATCATGACAGTATGGTACGTCGGATAGCCATTCTGTAATTTTAGGTGCCTGGGTTCTCCAGCAGATCATTGTAACTCTTCGCCAAGCTAATATCAGTTGAAGCACAATTACTCAATTGGCAAAGCCCGGTGTGTGGCGAGTGAATACCATTAGTGATATCAACGGGTCCATTTAAATTCGTTCTTTTGTTCTTTTATGATATGTTCGGTAACCCCGAAGACGCACTACCAGAATTCAAATATTGAGGGACAGGTCCAAGCTAGATGAACAAAGTCCGACTGTGGACTCTCACAGAAAAGGCATTCAGGAGACACTGGGCCTCATTACGAGTCCGGTGGTAACCCTGCCAGTGCTACCGGCGGGTTGCTGCCGGAATCGTAGTATTTTACCAGTGCCTGACTTTCCAGTGGCACCGGGAGATTACAAGAGGGTGGCCAGGGAAGTGAGGCGCCAGTAAAATGTAAGTCCCCATTCCCATGAAGTCCTATATGACTCTATGGCAATGGGGATTCGGAAGCACCGGCACCGGTGTTAACCTTGATGGCTCACTTCGGGTCTGGTGACCAATGCCCTCCCTTCTGCTGCCATGCCTCCTTTCCCTTGAGGGTGCTGTGTTCACACAGTATTCGCCTACTCAGTGGGAAGTTCAGGGCAGTGCTTGGGGGTGAGAACAGCGCCGGAAGGCCAGGCCACCCAGAAGTCGCCCACAGACTCCAGTGATGGCGGTGGGATGTAACACAGGCACTCATTCCACGGCGGGGCCACCAAGCCCACTGGCAGCCTGGGGCTCAATGACCCACCAAGCCCAATCCATTCACCTGACGTGGTGACTCTGGCATCCGGGTCACGGGTCTAGCACTCACGCTAGACAGGAATGGGCCAGGCAGTGAGGCCGCATCCAGCCAGGATGTTGGCTGAGCGCCACAGGCCACAGATTTGGGGCTCCAGCAAACGGGTCAAACATCTCCTCTCCTCCACCCCACAGAGAAACCAGCACTCTGTTGTCGCAGGATTGCGCACCCGGGGTACTCACAGTGACCAGCAGGGTTTTGTGATTTAAAATACGATGTTGTATCAGGAGCATCTGCCAAGATTAATGCTGGTGGCTCTGGGATCACATGGGAGCTGCCATCTTGGTCGAACTCTCGAGCTTCCTCTATTGTAAGGAAGGATTAACATGTTGCACTAGAGACTAGGCAGTCTATTACCAAATATCCCAAAGTGACAGGCACACACACCTAGTTATTTCCATGGTTCCTTCTCATCCCTTAAAAGGCAAAAAATAATAGAACCAATCTGCACAGGTTCATCAACCTTTGGTAACTGTAACTGTAAAGCTAAAGCTGAATTCCTCAGTGAACTTCACTTTGGGGATAGAGATCTCCCCAGTACTTCCCTTTCCCCCTTTACATTCTTCACTTGGGTAAACGTAACCAATCCATAAAACCAATTTAACCAGTCCATGGAAGATCACACTACTCTTCCTAGTTCACCCTCGATCACCACCGTTAGTCCTCTATGAAACAAGATACATCGTCACTCTACATACTGTCTGGCAGACCGCAAACGTACACACGTAGAAAAAATACAACCCGCTAGGGAAAAACGCCCAGGACGCTTTTTGCAAGGAGACCAACGTTTCATCACACCCAATAAAAATACATGCCAGCAAAGAACTCTGCTAACACGGAGCGCACTGACAAAAACTGTATAAGCAACAAGTTATAAAGGCATACAATGTCATATGTATGTATGTATGTATGTATGTATTTTATTTTTCTATAGCACTGGTAGCCCGAGGGCATCAGGGCGCTTAAACTTACAACACAGCAGCTACATGACAGACATTAAATAACAAACACTGCGGCCTGATAAGGGACCACGAACATAGCTTTCCCCAGCCTCATCATCTGAAAAGGTGTGTCTTCAACTGCTTCCTGAAAGTAAGGTGATTTACTTCTGACCTTAGAGCTTCAGGAATGCTGTTCCACAATTTGGAAGCCATCACCAGGAAGGATCTACCCAACCCAGATTTCAGCTTGAAATTGGGGACAGACAGCAGGCATTCTCCCTCCGAGCGTAGACTTCTCCTGGGTGTATAGAGCACTAAGCTCTTTTTCAAGTAAATCGGCGCAGTGCCAAAAAGGCACTTGTGCACCAAACAGAGAGCCTTGAACTTGATGCGTTCCTCTACCCTAAGACAGTGCAGAGATAGTCTATCTGCAGTAGTATGATCTTTCTTCTTCAAGTTCTTAACTAGCCTAGCCACATTGTTCTGGATCACTTGGCAGCTAGATAAGTCCTTGGATGAGGCCCCTAACAACAGAGCGTTCCCATAATCAAGCCGTAATAGGATAATGGCTCTGGCTATCGTGGCCATATTGCCTTCATTAAGGAACGGCTTGATTGCTATCATTAATCTGAGATAATACGCCGTATTTTTTTGAAGGTAGCTGGTCTGGGCATGAGAATCGACCGCAGATTTGACCATCATACCCAGTGTTTTCACTTTAGGGGCCACCAGGATGATGGCATTTTTAATTTGGAAAGAATTGTACTCTGCCCCCAGATTTGCCAACTGGCGACTGGAACCAAACAGCATCAGTTCGGTTTTTGAGTCATTCAGGCACATCCAATTTGCCTGCATCCAGTCGTCTATTGTCTTGTATACCCTGGCAATCACTTCGCTATCCGTGGCGTGATGGCTGCCCCCCAGTTCTAATATGAGTTGAGTGTCTTCCGCGTAATTCGTGAACGACACTCCTGCTTCCACCAATAAGCTGCACAGAGTGCGCATATATATATTAAACAGCATTGGAGACAAACTGGCCCCTTGGGGAACTCCAAATAGGATGTCACAGGGATCAGAGAAACTGTTACCCCAGTGGACTCTAGCTTGGCGGTTAGATAGAAATGACAAAAGCCAGTCCAGGGCTCCTTCGGAACAGCCCACGTTTTCTCTAAGTGCCTTGATGAGAAGATGATGGTCCACCAGATCGAAAGCGGCACTTAGGTCTAGGAGCATTAGCATCCCTAACTTATTCTTATCTAGCAAACTCAGCATCTGATTCTGCAGGTCCGGCATGGCTGTCTCAGTACTATGGGACGCTCTGAAGCCTGATTGTTGCTGGTGCAAAACCTCCTGGTTCTCTACAAAGTGCTGAAGTTGCTGAGTTGCTACCTTGTCTAGGAGTTTAAGTATGAAGTTCGAATTAGTTATAGGGTGAAGGTTAGCTGGATCCTTAGGATCCAGGCCAGCTTTTTTAACGAGCAGTGTGATGGTGACTTTCTTCAGATCTCTGGGAACTGTGCCCTCTTGGAAAGAAGCATTCACTATTCTCCGGAGGATAGGAGCGAAAATGTCTTTGTGTTGGAGGATGATACTAGGTGATAAGATGTTCGATTACATACGACGTAGATTACATACATACATAGGTTACAGATCCAGGTGGCTGGTTGGTGCAACCCTATATATATACCGCCTGCTCCATAAGGGATGCCAGGCCATTGGTCCCAGCTACTCCCAGCTTCTCCCATTCGTCTTTTTCCACATTGGGTTTTTCTTTGTACGTCATCAGGCGCAAAGCTCCTAATTGGCAATTACCATAACAAATCATTGCTTTCCCAATCTGTGGACTAATGTGCACCTGGTACTGCAGACATAGGTGCAGAGGATACTTTCAAGGTCACGATAACTTGCAAACCCCAGCTCGATCCCAGACACGTCAGCGCCTTTCCAACTCTTCCCACCCTGGTTTGGGTTTGTTACTATTTCCCCCTGGCACCTCGCAGCAAAAATCACAGGACCCAGGATGTGGTGAACCTGCCCTTCATCTGTGATCTTCCTAATAAATTTGCGATCTAACAGTTTTATGGTTGGTGGTCTGGGGCTAGCTGGTACACTGGAATGCTGGAGTCTTGGGACAGGGCATCAGGGCACTATAACTTAGGGTTTGGACCAGTGAAGGTCAGAGGCTTGTGCCATCTTTCCAGTGGGATAACTTTTCACAGGGAGCTCTCGGACCCATCATGGCCCTGCAGGGCGCATTCCTTCTGGGATACAAGTGCTAATAGTATGAAACAATGAGAGGTTCATGAATCTCCACATATTTGGTCTTTCCCACTGCTGGCTACGCTGCAACCCGAACCCGCATGCACATGCTTATTTCCATGTTCTGGGCCTGGGCCTACTGCCCTTTCTCCAGCGCAGCGCTAGGTCTCGATTTCAAAATGGCTGCTGCTTTCTAAAATGGTGTTTCACTCCCAGCGCAGTCTATACCCAAACATGCAATAAGCTATACATAATGTGACTTGTATCAACACCCCCCTGGCCCCTACAAACTTCCCAAGAACCTACAACATGCTCTTATGCCTCCACCGCAACCAAAACCTCTTGGGGGCCTGGCATGATTGTCCCTGCTCCCCTACATTCCCCCTTTTTGTTAATTCCACATTAACAAACTGCCATGTGAGTCTTTCCCTGTCCGCTTCTCCATTTCCTCCCTCTCCAACCTTTCAGCTTCCTGATATGGCCATGTTCTATTCTTGGGCACCCGTGCTTTGCACACAGATAGTAAACCTTCCCCTGCTTGCGCATACTGCTCTGGGGTACACGTGAGGTATATACACCCTCCATCTCCTGCTAAGTCAACCCTGTGTTCATCATAGTTCTTAGGTCTCAGGGTCTGGCAGGGAATGGTGATCATGCCTGGTGGGTGAAGGCGCTGCTCTATTCTAAACATGTGGGGCATGCATGGGTCATCTGTTTGTTCCTGGCTGTCTTTTGTGCCACAAGGTAAACCATGTACCCCAATTGAAACCATCATCATTGCACTGTTAGGCTTTACTTCGGCACAGCATCGAAGTCCCATCTGGCATGTGCAGAAGATCACCAACATGAGCACATTCACTGGTACCAGTATCTTCACTATCGCTCCCATTCACGATGGTGCCCAGGAAACAAAGCTTGTCGAACCAGTCACTTTTTTGTATGCCGGCTTCCGTTTGCATGCGGGTGCCGAGAGTGTGCAGTGCCTCTATTATTTCTGTGAGAGACCCGTTGGTGGCGCTGTTTGGGGGTGTGTATGTGCAACATGAATGCCCGATTATTTTACAGACGCCTCCTTCCATTGCTGTAAGCAAGTCCAATACATAGCGATTCTGCTATGTCATTAACTTGATTGCTCACATCTCCGCTTTTATCTCATTGAGCCCCTGTTCAGTGTCATTTGCTAACTATCACCTCCAAGCAAAAATTTTGAAGCCACTTAGCATTGGCAGCTGTTTGTATTCCTGGCACTAATAACAATGTAAAAAAATTATCTTCCTTGTTATACAGTCTGTATTGATCTGGTATTTCTTTCAGTAGCTGTGATGAGTCTTGAGACAGATAGTCGGATCTCTGCTTTCTGTGTAATGTTTCCTTCTTTTTCTTTTCTGGCAGGATACGGAATATGGGGGTGATGGCAGAATTGTGGTCGAGACATCTGGCCCTGGTGCTGTCATTGGGACGTGCAAGCCATTGGGTCCCACTATTAGGTGTTCTACGCCCAGTAATTGTCCATCACTGCAGCTGTCCTTTCTTGAGGTCTGACATGTATACAGGCCGATTCATGGAACAAATGTGCGCCGAAAATCTTAGCGCAAGCTGGCGCAAGCGTGAAAAAGCAAGCGCACGCGCACGCGTGCGATTCAAGGAAGAGCCTGCGCGTGTTTTCCACTGGTTGTGTGCCAAATCCGTGCGTGGCACACACGGGCGCACACATCATTGCAACAACCCGAATGGCGTGCGCGACGCGCACAGGGAAAGCGCACAACGTCGGCACACACACCAAAAAGGGGGCGGGACACGGGCGTAACATGCGGAATGATGAACAGCGTGTGAAAAAGAAGGCGTAACTGGTGAAGTACTGCAGGGAAATACACGGAACGCCCACACGCATGCAAACAACTCGTATTCATTGAATCGAATAAGGGAAACAAGTGCAAGCAAAAAGACGCACACAGGCATCAACACATCCGCCACAGGAAGGCAGGCGTAACCCCGCGCACAGTATAAAAGTGCGCGCAAACAACAAACACGTATATCCAGCTATGATGAATGACCCATTTGTCGCAGCACTGATCGTGGGACACCACAGGAGGAGCAGAATAGCCAGGGCCTGCATTTTTACCCCCGGACTAGCCTTTTTGGGATGCCTGACGACCAGGTCTATGGAAGGTATAGGTATCCACCTCGTATCATCCTAGACCTGGTCAGGGAGTGGGAAGATGACCTTACATCCCCTACCCTCTGCTCCCAAGCATTGAGCCCCTTGGAGAAGGTGCTCAATGTCCTGCATTTTTTGGCCACTGGGTCATTTCAGCTGACTACTGCCATAGTGGGGAGGTCTCACAGGCCACGCAGTCACGCTGCCTACACCAGGTGTTGGCAATCATGACTGCGCGCCCCTAAGAATACACGTACCCCGCTCTCCAAGCGAAATCACGTGTGGAACTCCCTGCGCACCCCTCAGAATACACGTACCCCGATCTCCAAGCGAAATCATGTGTGGAATTCCGCGTGCACCGCAGGATTACACGCATGCACCCCATCCACCCTCAACATTCCCCACAGGCAGCCCATCACCCCAGTGCATGCCCCACTGGCTGCCCACACCACAGGGTGGAGTTTTACATGCGATTTTGCAAGTGCGAGAGGGGTACGTGTATTCTGAGGGGTGCGCAGGGAGTTTTACACGTGATTTCACAAGCGCGAGAGGGGTATGTGTATTCTGAGGGGTGCACGGGGAGTTTTACACGCGATTTCACAAGCGCGAGAGGGGTATATGTATTCCGAGGGGTGAGCGCGGAGTTTTACATGCGTTTTCGTGGTTGGGGGGCTGTATGCTGGTACACTGGCCTTTGCGCCATGTACTGGATTTGTGCGAGGTTTTTGGCGCATGGGGCGGGGTTGGGGGCGTAACTGGTGCTGCTGCAGGGTCGCTGCGCCACTCTGCGCCACGGCTGGTTATGGATGTTAAAATCCATGAATACGCTTTGCGCGAAAATGGGTTTTGGTGCACGCGGCTGGCACAGACTGCCGCACGCGCACACTGTGCGCCAGCCGCGTGCGCCACTTGTGCACCGAATTCTATGAATTAACCCCTTAATGTCTTATTGCATTTGTTGTTGGTCCCCCACGAAGACTCATTGTAGAAACACAATTCATATTATTCTTGCTTCTGCACCTTCACTGGCTTCTCCATTGCTTCAATCCACGTGAGCTTTGCCACATGCTCATTCCAATATTCTCAGCACACATTGTTCACCCTTTGAATAACTTCTTCACCAAATCCCACAAGGCCTCCTGCCATACAGCTCATTGTAGTCTCTTGCCACCTGTTCGCCACAAACCTTACACCTTCCAACTTCAGGTATGACCTTGGTAAAGACTGTATGCTTTTGGGATTCCGGGAACACTGCAGTTCGTCTGGATCCATCATCACGAGTTGTATGCTCTCTGTCTGAAAAGTGTTTTGCAGTGTGCATAATGACAGGTGGACTAAACATTGAGCTTCCAAAAGCAGAGTTCTTGCGGCATAAATATCTTGGGGGCTCCTGACGCATGTGGTATCAAGGAACAAATGTAACAGCTCCCATTAACCCTCTTTTTCCTTATGAGAATATGTCTGCGTGCCTGCTATTACTTAATTCTGGATGGTGCACATCTTCTATGACATCTAAGCCTATTCCTCTATACTCATCATATTTATCTCTTTTTGCATGTCTTTTAAAATGTTTAATGCAATAACTTGTGAAGTAGTAGAAGAAAAACTCAAATTAGCAATCATGTCCGCAAACACATTAGGAAATAATAAATGCATAGCCAGCTTAATAAACCTTCCCATTTCTTCCTGAGTGGCATTCATATTAATGACAGTGATGTTGTCCTTTATGTTAATAACAGTGGTATTGTCTTTCATGTTAATAACAGTGGTGTTGTCTTTCCCAGTTTCCCCTTTCAATAAATGGGCCTCATCACGAGTTGGGTGGTAAATAGGTGCAATTTCTGCTGGGTGGAAAGTGCCTTACCGCTGTGTCGTGCGGTGCAATTAGCGCTGTATTAGAACCTGGTGTGCACGCGCCCCCAACTCCAGCAGTAACGCTATTACCGCCCATTGGTTATTGTGCCCAAAAAGGGCTATCATCAGGAAATCAGCACTAATAGCGCTATCGCCGACAAACCCAGCACTATTAGCGCCGGAGGAAATGGTGTCATCGCCGGAACAATAAGCATCTCGACTGCCATTTTGAAATAAAATCCATTAAATATCTCCACTTCCTGCAGTCATCTGGACCTGCAAGTCATCGAAAATGTCCTAGCATAGAACCAGAGGCAAGGTGGCCGAAAATCGTTTACGCAAGCCAAAGTTTAGTTAGGGAGAATTGGTGGCCCTCACCGATGAGGTGGTGGCACACAGTGAGGAACTGCATGGCAGAAGCCACAGGAAGACACAGGCCAAGCGCAGAGCAGCCATCTGGCACAACATCAGCCAGAAGGTGGCAGCGGTGTCCAGCGTTCCATGTGATGGTGAAGAATGCAGGAAGCCTTGGAATGATCTCAGGGTCAGAGTGTGAGGACTTCTGGCCCAACACCACCCTGAGTCCCCTGCAACTGGAGGTGGGACTGTAGAACCACTTGCCCTGACACCCTGGGAGGAGAAGTGCAACACAGTGCTAGACATGGATACCATTGAGGGAGTCAGAGGAAAAGATATGGATTCCAGCAGCCAGGAGGAAGGAGGTGAGTCAAACCCCCCCCAGCACAAGTCCATGCACCAATGTCAACCTAGCACCAGATGCTCCATTGGACAGGGACACATATCAGCAGACCCAGCAGCTGGGCAGGCCAATCAGGGCAAAGTGATGGTGTGCCACATGAGCCCACCTCCACAGTAGCCACCGTGCAGAGCAGCAAGGGCACTCCTGTGTCTGTGTGTCACAGCAGTGCGTATGGGCGGCAAGTGACTAATCCAAGTGCCATGCACACCACACCCCTGCTGGTGCACCCTGTGCCAGAGGGAATGCGGTGGGCAAGTAACCACAACACCATGCCGCAGTCACACCAACATTTAGCGGGCCCAGTTGGCCTGTCCCATGTTGGCATGGCAGACGACCCACATGGTAATACATGGCCACCTACACCAACATGGGTTCAGCTAGCCAATCATAGTATCCCACAGCACAACACTGCTGGCTGCACAGCAGTGTCCCATAGAGCCAAGGCAATGCCATGGACAAAGCCACCACACCCATGGCCACAAGTCGTGTGCCACCTGGGGAGGGGATGAGGGGCCATGAATGACCACATGCATGCAGGGCACACATGGACACCCTGCCATCCCCACACACATGTAATTTGTTCAGATCAACCATGCCCATTAGCCAAAATGTGTGGGATCCCACTGTGTACCATTGCAAATGTGTCTTGTCTGCCAACGCACAAGGTTGAACCATACCTAATGGAATATCCTATGTCCCCTACAGGCACTCACACATCACCAGAGGCATCGACAGAGGACGAGAGGGCAGGGCCATCTGGAAGTGGTGCCTCCAGGCCCCCAAGGGCAGCCACTACCACAACCCCACAGAGACGCACACTGGCAATGCCTCAGCACATGGGCATCTGCAAGACATACACCGCCCAGCAAGGCCAAGGCTGCAGGTACTGGCCCAGGCACCACAGCAACACCCCAGGCCACCAGGAGCAGCTCCCAGTCCACTGCACCCACTCCCGCTGCTGCAGTGTCTTGCACAGAGGCCACACTTGCCAGCAGGGCCAGAGTGCAGGGAAAGGGGGACAGCAGCAGTCCAGTGTCACAGCATGGGGAAGGGGCATAAACCCCCGAGAGAACTCACTGCTGCTGGGGCAACATGACACCGGAGCAGGACATCGACATGCCGCCCTATGGGTCACCGCATAACAGCCCAGAGCCATTCCATAGCCCCACTCCCATCAGGCACACACCACCCAGCCACACCATCCTCCTGAGGCTGGAAGAGATGGAGAACAGGCAGCACCAGAGGGAACAGATTGGGAACACGCACTCTGCACACCTGCAGGTTATTAGGGATAGCTTTTTAGCTTGTTTTAAAAAAAAGTTTGGGTGATTTAACCAAAAAAAGAGAAAAAGAAAGTAGTTTTTTTCCACAAAACATTTCATGAAAAAGAATGAACAATAAAACAACATAAACAAATAAACCATCAATATTTCAGAATCTGAATATACTGAAGTTAAAAGAGAAGTTATACTTCTAAATATAACTATAATGAATAAAAACAAAGCTTTACATCTCTAAAGTAGAGAGAGGGGAAGAAGGGAGACAGAAGTAAAAATATGAACCTTTAATGTTTAAAGTTTCAAAGGAATAAACCCAGACTGTTGTAATACTTTTATCACATTAATTGTTAAGGAAGCTTCATATTAGGGATAGCATGCATGGGGCCACCCGCAGAGAAGTGCAGCATATGGTGCGCAACAGGCATATAGCATCAGGGCAGATGTGTTTGCCCTCGTCTGAGCCCTAACGTGTGTGTGAACTGACAGAGGGTTTCTCTGCCCTTGCGGAAGCCATCCGGCAGGGTAATGATGAACTGCAACATCAGCAGAACCTTGTGGCTAGATCCATTCCATCCATCTCCACGACACCCACAGAGGGGTCACAACAGGGCACGCTGCAACAGCAATCACAGTGTCTTCTGAGCCAGAGATCACCTGGTGCTGGCAGGGGGGAAGAGGCCCCGACTGTGAACTACATTGGGTCACTGGCCGCCTTGAGTAGTTGTGCAGGGAAGGTGGTGGTGAGAGGTGGAATAGTGTGGTGGGAGGGGGTAGGGGGGATAGGGTGCTGGGGAGTTGGTGGTGGGAGGGGGAAGTGTGCTGTGGAGTTGGTGGTGGGAGGCGGTATAGTGTGCTGGGGAGTTGGTGGTGGGAGGAGGAGGGGGATAGTGTGCTGGGGAGTTGGTGGTGGGAGAGGGGGGATGGTCACGGCACATGGTTAGAGTAAAACAGTAGAACTAAATCAATATGAGGACATTCCTGATTGTGTGGAGTTTATTTACAGAAATGACAATCACACACTGGTGCATGGCTTGTGCAAGGGAAAAGACTTAGAAGAAATTGTCTATCAGTGCCTGGCGTGCCATTTTCCCATCCTCAAGTCATCTCTGACGTTGCCTGGTGTGGCCCCTGCCTCAGACACTGCGTCATCATCCCCTGGGGGTGGCATGTCCACGTCGGGGAGGGGGAAGGGGTACATTGCGCCTTATAAAAATGTTGTGCAGCATAGCCCACACAAGCACTATCTTCCCTACTTTTTCAAGAGCGTACATCGGGCTCCGCCTGTGCGATCTAGGCAGCGAAAACATGCCATTGGGAGTCCAAAGGTCCACTCAATGCACACAGGTCCTGATGTGTGAGTGGTTGTAAGCCATGTCGTGCAGTGTTTGTGGATCATGCACAGGGGCCATCAGCCATGCCAGCTGAGAGTATCCGGAGTCACCTGCATGGGGAGAGGCACACACATCAGTCACTGTGACATGTGTGTTGGTGGACTAACATTTTGTCTCAGGGCAATGGACATCATGTGAATGCATATGGTGCTTCATCACATGGCATGTTCATCTACAATTTCTGTGCATGCTGTGTCACTGGTATCATGCATTCTTTGTCCTTCACATGCACCCTGTTACATTGCAGAAGATGTTTGCTAATGTGTCTGTTGGTGACATGTATTTCTGTAGGCAGCCGTGGGGCTGTCTATTGCACTCTTGCTTGTAGCATGCAAGGTTTCGCATTGGCCTTCCATGCTCTTCTGGTGTACACTAACTACGCGGATGACACCCAAATACTCCTACCCATCACCGGCAACTATGACACTGATTCCAACGTACTGAAGAAAATATATTTAACCATTCAAGCCTGGATGGTGCAACACGAGCTCTGTCTAAATGACGAGAAAACTGAAGTACTCCTCATTGGCACTCAATCTCAGCTAAATAACCTGTCTGAGTCTTATAAATCTTTTACCATTGACGGAAACATTATCACTGTATGCAAAGAGGTGAAAACTTTAGGTGTATATCTAGACTCCTCACTTTCCCTAAAAAGGCAGGTAAATGCTATTGCCTTGGCCGCAGTTTACATACATACAGCAGACCATTCCTGACCGCTGACAACAGTATCACCCTCGCCAGAGCCCTTATACTGTCTAGGATTGACTACTGTAACTCCCTCTTTGCAGGATCTAACTCTTGCAACACTAACAAATTACAAATCATCCAGAACAATGCTGTAAGAGCTGCACTCAATAGCCCTACAAAAGATCACATCTCATCAGCTAGATACAATATACACTGGCTCCCGGTCCGGGAACGCATACATTCAAAACCTTCTCTCTGACCCACAAATGCCTATCAAACAGTGCCCTGATCTATCTAGCTAGACAAATCTCCAAGGCCCAAATCAATAGACCTACCCGATCAGCCTACACATGCCTCCTAGCCATCCCTAGATACAGGTGCCAAAAAGCCAGAGGTTGTAGCTTCCTTGTGATTGTGGCAAAACAATGGAATTCCTTGCCTTTAGTGCTTAGATCAGATCCCTCCTTTTGGTCCTTCCGCAAATTTCTTAAGACCTGCGTCTTTCCACAAGATACCTAGAGGAATGAAACCTATATAGCTCTCATCTTAACTAGGTACCAGCAATCTACCTGTTGTGAGAAACCTGAGGGTGTTCTCCCAATAAGACCTCGAGAATCCCTTATTCAGGTGGCCAGGGAAGGGCTGGCATTCTTAAATCACAACCCTGGAGGTGGACGAGCGAGAGAGGATCACCTGGGTAGGGAATCCCAGGGTTATGCCAGGTGAGGCGTGGTATTATACCGGAGAAAGGGACGAGGAAGATGAGGTCTGGGAAGCTTTTATAGGCTGTACCGACTGTAGCTCCCTTCCATCCAATGAACCGCCTTTTCTGAAATCCAACAACCCTTCCGTGTATAACAAATCCCCTAGGATCCCAGTTCCCATTGCTCCCAGAAACGACCTCTCCCAGAATCCTTGCTTTCCTACCTGAATGATTCCAACTGTTCTTTTCCATGTCCCTCGGATCATTGTTTCCCGCACTCCCAACTGGCTCACATAAAACACTACTGTTCCCACAACCCCCTTTGTTTATTTTATAATAAAAACCCTGGTCATTCCCATCCATTTTGAAAATTCTCTAAAACCCACCCTTCCGAAATCACCAACCGCCCTAGAACAAAGAAGATAATTCCCTATAACACCTCTTCCCCATCCCGTCACATAGGATACTCTGACACTCCAACCCCTCCCCTTTTCAACACAAACTCTATTTTACCTCATGAAAGACAATGGACTGGTAATAAAACTGTTTACCTGACATGCCCCGACACAGGGGTCAGGCAGAGTCAGGCAACTGACCTAAATCACACACACCTGACGGCCCTTCCTTTTCCCCACAGGGATACAAGGTGGAGCAACAGAGCACAGTACAAGCAAGGCAGATCGCCCGATGAGTGCAAGAGGAGGAGAAAGACGGCGAATATCGAGAGGCTGACAAGGAGAGACATGACGTTGCCCTTTCCGACGCAGACCTGCGAAACATCCGCGGAGGAAATCATAAGACCGAGGACAATAGCCTAAGTGTGCTGCAACAGATGTCGACGGTACACAGAGCATGTCGACGCTGATAAGCAGGAGAGAGGGAAACTCCTGCTACCGTGGTACCGACCTTAACTCCAGTTACGAGGAAAGCCAAGCAGTTCATCACAGCCGGTGAGTCGAGGGGAGAGCTGATAAGAGCTGGGCTGTGGTGAATGAAGGTCGCAAAGTGGCAAGTTGAACCAAGTTCAAAGAACTGTAAAAGTATTAAGGGGAGACGCGCTGCAGAGGGAACTGGCACCACGTGGGTGCTAACTGGAGAGATTCTGGTTGATCCCCATCTGAGTAAATCTACAGATACCAGAAGGCCGTAGAAGAGCCGCCAAGTTAGGTCAAAGTGGTCATACAGGAGGTCAAGCAAAATCCCTGTACAGTCGAAAGCCTTTGACCTAAGAACTATAGAGAAAGTAAGGGAAGTGAATCCCGCCTCGTGAGAAAGCAAAGGGAGCGTGAAGTTGGCAAGAGTTAACCCAGAAGAGGGATGCTAACGAAGAAGGAGCAAAGTCTAAAGTCCCAGGAAACAGTGTGGTGACAAACGTGAACCCGTTAGAGGGATGTCTGTTAGGAACTGTTTGAAAAGACATTGAGAAACAAAGAGGAGTGAATCCCACGAAAGTGAAAGGAAAGCCATAGTGAACCCAGTGGAGGGAGTTGGTGAATGCTGGAAAAGCCATAGTAAACTCTGTGGAGGGAGCTTGAAAGCAAAGAGGTGTCTGCGCCCGGAAGAGGGGGACCCAGGGGTGAAGCCATCACGCGAGAAATATGTAGAACAGAACTTTGTGCTAATTAGTTGTTTTGTGAATCTATCAGGCCTTCAGAAACAGGAGACTCAACCACTGAAGGCCTTGCTATCGATAGGAACTGTTTTAGGATCCAAACCCGGAAGAGGGAGATCCAAAGGGGTGAAAAGCTATCACCCAACACCATAAGGAACAAGGGTCAGCGCCCGGAAGAGGGGGATCGAGGGTTGAATCCTCACCCTAACCAAAACCAGCAAACAAACTTTCATTTTTTGTTTTGTTATTTGAATACGTCAGGCCCTCAAAGGCAACAGACTTTCAAGAGAAATGAGACTTGGCCATTGACGGCCCTGATAGCTGCAAGCTGAACTGCCGTCATGTGCTGGGGAAGCTCGAGGATGTAGTGTGCTCCAAGATCCTACCTTACCCCATGCTTAAAATGTGGGGAACGGAGACATAAGCTACCACATCCTGACATATTATTGGTGAACACTTCTTTCTTTTCTTGAAAACTATCCCACACCCTTTTTGTATCAGTTGTAAGATTTGGCAATAGGTTTCTTAGTATAGGCCATATTTTATTTGACACAACGCCACTAGGACTGCCTTTTTTCATTTGATGGTCGAAGCTTGCTCCCATCTTAGATTTACGTTTAGATTAGGCGTCTTTCCAACCTGCATCAGTTTAATAAACACCCTTGAACTGCGATCACTTGTGTCTATCTTTACTGTTGCCACTATGAGTTCCTTACATAGTACTGATAACTGTTACCAACTATATATATTATGCCATGCATACAACGTTTTGTACTGCATAACTGCACCCACAACTGCACAGTCTGTAACTGATTGCAATATGTAACTACTGTAACCATCATTCGTATGTAATCCAGCAGCCAGTTACCTCCGGGTTAGGTGTGCTTTACAAATGTCTAAATAAATAAAGAAATATATAAGTTGTGCAACATTGCAGGGTGGGTGTACATGGGTACATGGCTGTGGCACTGGCAGGCCTGCAGTTGTGCGATGCAATGTTGGTATTTGTTTGGTATTCCTTTGGATCATGCCTGATTCATTGTGGTACCTGTAGTCATGTGTGTAGTTTGTATTGATGTTGTATGAGTTCATCAGCATGTCATTTCAGATCTGTCCAACATGTGCATGCACCCTGAGCTATACTCTGATGCTGGTGTAGGGGCTGCCCAGGTACTACATCTGCATTTGTTTGTCTGGACATGCTTTGTGTCATTCATCGTATCCCCCCCCGCCCCAATTTCGTCAGGTGTTTCACATTGCATGCAGGCAAATTTACTCACTCACTATTCACATTCTTTGTCCACTGTGCCTCTCCATGTATCCTGGCAGTGTGCTGTTCCGTAGGACAATGGAGTCGTGGGTGGGACTTGGGTAGCGGGCACAGCAGTGGGTGATGATGAGGGTTGAGTCGCAGGTCACCTGGACATTGAGGGAGTGGTAGTGCTTCCGATTCCTGGAGACTGCTTTGTGGGCCTCGGGGGCCAGCGAAACATGGGTGCAGTCCAGGGCTGCTATTACATTTGGCAGTTGGGCAACAGCATAAAACTTTGCATTTATGGCATCTACCTGGGCTGGGGTGGTGGGTAGTGCAATGTGCTGATGCACGTGCCGCAGGAGGGCATCCAGCACCTGGACCAACACTGCACAGAATGTGGGCTGTTCCATGCTGTGCATCATGGCCACAGAGTGCTGGAAAGTGCCAGTACCTTAAAATTGGGATACAGACACTAGCTTCAGCAGTGGGGGCAAGGCTGACCGGATGTTTATCCTGCTCCCTAGGTCCTCCTATATTGTACTGAGCAGCTCAGCTATAGTCTGCCTGCTGAGGTGGCACAGAGTCACCAACTGGGTGTCAGTGATTGGCCAGGGTGAGGGCCTGCCCCTGGGGTTGGGTGCACGCCTGGCTTGGGGTCTTCTCACCCTCCTCCTCCCCCCCACCACCTGTACTCCCATGCCCTGGCCTGGATGTCCTGCATCTCTATTTCCAGGCGCAGTATGAGCAGCTGCCTGTCCCAGCTCGCAGTAAATAATGGCAGCATGGTGTTGTAAACAGTGTTTGGGGTAAGGGTGTGCCTTATGTAGCCGCCTGGAGTGTAATGGGTGCACCTATGGCTTCCTTTCTGGCACCTGTGCTCATTTACCTCCAGTTGGAGGCTGGAGGTAAATCTCAGCTGTATTTGTGCCAGTTTTCAGCACTAATACCGCCGTACGTGGACTTGTGATACGGCTGTAATTGCACTTTGCGTTGACAGCACTATTACTGCCGGCTGTAATAACATTGGCTGTAATAGCACCGGTTAACTTTGGGGCCGGTGGTATTTGCGCCAACCCGTGATCCAATGGCGTGTTTTTGGTGGCGCTAAATCCATTACCACCACATTTAAGGGCTACCGCCCAACTCGTGATGAGGCCCATTGGCAGTATTGACATCCCCATGCCCCCCCTTTAATGCTCTCCCTATATAAAACTACATCCTAAATATATTCCCAATCCAAACATAGAAAGGGTAAACAGTCCAGCTACATAAAACTTGGTTAATGTAGAATGTTCACGAGAGCGAGGGTATGACCGTGTTCCATATGTATCTATATGCATTTGAATTTTCATCATGGAAGAAGAGCAAAGAAAAATTGCATAAGTAAAGGAGGGGGTATAAAGAAAGTGCAAGTTGTGCATAGCAGCACTAATATTGTGTGGAAGTAAAAAGGTTGCAGAAACACGTTAAAACAAAATGGTACCATGAAACAATATTTTATAGCAGGTTATAGTTATATACCTATGCTCATAGAAATCATTTGAATAATAGATCACTTTGTATCATAGTTCTTACACCTCTAACGTCTAGTGAACCTGTTCGGGGGTACAGCATGGAGGGCTGTATCCAATACCACAGCTCCCTAACCTTTAATGCAAGAGGTGTGGCATAGATGACCATGAAAGGGGCATTGTACCTAGGCTCACTCCACCTGCAGACAACATTTTTGACAAAAATGTTATCTCCCGGGAGCATCTGCAGAGGAGGTAAAGTCACTGAATCCGGTGCAGCGCTGGGTGGGTCTTCAGAACATGGTGGCGCTATCTGTTGAGAGATACATTGTATTGCTTTTGTTAAGGCAAACAGGTACTCCCTGAATTCAACCCCAGAACGGACGCAGCTCTGTGAGCATCTGAAGTTTTTCTGATGGGATAGAGGGGCGTGTGAATCCGTTGCCCTGTTACCAACGAGGCGACAAATGATGATCCTTACAGGTCTGCATGCGCATGCTAAACAATGCCATGGGCAAGTGGTGATCCCAGTCTTTCTTAAAGTGGTGCACAGCTTTGAAAGTTTCATCTTAAATGGATCATTGATCCGTTGTACAACCATGTTGGCCTAGGGGTGGTAAATTGTGCACATTCCATGCTTGATGTCCAGTAATGCTGTTATTTCCTTGAACAGGTCATTAAAGAAGTGGGTGCCATTGTCAGATCTTAATACATCACACACTCCCCAGCCAGGGAAAACCTCCCTGACTGAAAACCCAGCAGCAGACTTAGCGTCTGGATGTGCACAAGGATCTGCCTCCACCCATCAGGAGAAGGGCCACATGATGACAATCATATAACAACATCAATTACACCTCTCCCCCATGTCTGCCTAATCTATGTGCAACTTGTGGATTGAGCCCATCGGGTGGGGTAAGGTACCTTGGATAGTCTTAAGGTGTGGTCAGTACTGTTAGGTTGACATTTAGTGCAATTGATCACCATTTTAGTCAGTGCCTCTTGCAGATTGGGGACATACAAGCCCTCTTGTATATCTGCAGCAATATGTTGTTTTTAACATGTGAGACCAGCAGCAGCTCATGCAGCATAACTGCTTTGCCTGTGGTTTCCGGCTGCCATAATAAGTCAGCAGGGGACTAGTTACACCCTCTACACCCTCTCTTTTGTCACAAGTCCTTCTCTTTCTGTGGGGCACAGGCCAGTAATTCAATCATTTGTGCGATTGGTAATAAGTTGTAAGGTGTTGGCAATTGCTCCCATCCCTGTGCTATAAACGGACATTTGGAAATACTGGTCACAGGGAGATATGCCTCCTGTTTGCCTGCCACATCTGCGACAGCGTTACTGAGTGACTCTTCGTCTGTATCATTGGTATGGCTGGCGCACTTGACCACTGCTGTCATGGAGGGCTGAGAAAGGGCATAAATTAACTTGTCTAGTAATTCTGCATGTTGAACAGTGGAGCCATTGGCTCTCCTAAACCCCCTTCCTTTTCACCTTTCGAGCCCAGAATGCACTGTAGTGGTCACATAGGCAGAATCAGAATAGATAGTTACACAACAGCTCTGGGATGCTGAAAGCACTTCAATGAGCTCAATAAGCTCTAGCAGCTTGGGCTGAGTACTGTATGGGTAACCTTTTCTGTGCCAGAGTTTCATACCCATGTGTCTGAGGTCTGTCCCCTGGTCAATAGTTGCTGGACCATCAACGAAAAAAGTACTTCACCCCCCTTAAGTAGGTTATACTTTGCTTTAGGTATGTCATCCTCCTCCCCCTCAAAAGTCACGTAGTCATGTTTAGTAAGATCTAACTGCGTACACATTTCAGTCAGAAACGTAGCTGTGTTCGCTGTGCTTCATCGCACTGTATAAATATTTGGGCTGGATAAATTAATCTCATATGCAGAAGCCTACTTTGCAGTCAATGTAGATTTAGACCGCTCTAGTATGGCGAATACTGAATGCTCCATATACAATGTTATTGAGCACCCCATAGTGATTGTGGAACTTTTCTCTATTGCAAAGGCAGCATCGGCAAGAGGTTGTTCACAAGGGAATTGGCCCTGCATCACTGAATCTAGCACTCCACTATAATAGGCCAATGTCTTTTGGCCCATAGTGTTTTTCGGAGTGAGTACGGCTGTCATCACCTGCCCATTGGAATGAGAAAACAGATAGAACTCTTGAGTGTAATCTGGGGTTGCAAGCACTAGGGCAGTAGAAATTACCTCTTTTAGGTTGTTAAAGCGTGTATGCATGTTTTCAGTGCATGTTATGTAGTCTGTCTTTTGTGCCTCTTTAAGGCCTTGCAATAGAGGCCTGGTGTACGCAGCATAGTCAAGGATCCACACACTGCAATAGTTGCACAGTCCTAGAACTGTCTGCATCTCTTTGACATTCTTTGGCTGGGCAGTGATGCGTACAGATGCAGCACACTCTGGGGTTAATTTATTACTGTCCACAGATATTAATTGTCCCAGGTAAAAAACTTCCTGAAGACAATACTATAGCATAATGTTGTCAACTTTGTACCCCTTGTGCACTAGCAACTGAAGGAGCGTGATCAAGTCTCGGCTGCACTGTTCTTCGTCATCACTGTACACTAGCAAGTCACCTACATATTAAATGATGGTGCTGGGTACCTTTATGTTGCCTAAGTTTGCATGTAGGATCCTGTAAAAGATACTGGGGGACTCACAGTACCCCTGGAGCAGTCTTGTGTGTTTGTACCGCATTCCCCCATGCATAAATGCGTTGAGGTACTGAGAATCAGGATGTAAGGGTATAGAGAAAAAGGCGTTTTTCAGGTCGACAGCAGTGAAATGTGCCGCTTGCTTTGGGATACTACACACAATTGTTGCTTGGTTGGGAACAACCGGAAATTCTGATTGTACAATGTTGTTTAAGGGCCCAAATCCTGGATCATCCCCCAACTGGAACCTTTTTGCCTTTTTTATCGGGTGGATCACCGTATTGCAGGGTGACTTAGAGGGTACAATAATGCCTTGGTGTTCCTTTGCTACTCTGGACAATGGGTACTGCCTCACTCGGGGTAGCACTGCACCTGGTTTGAGTATTATTCGCATTGGTGTCACTCCCTTCAAAAGGCCTACATCGTGGGCATTAGTCATCCATAACTTCTCAGGGACCTGTGCTAAATCAATCACCAGAAATGATGAGGCTGCAATGTTGACCATCATGGGACATTGTACTCTGCGGTATTGCGCCATTATGTCACAGGGTATGCAAATAGTCAACACTATTTTGCCCCCATCATCCCTGTCTTCAAAGAGCTCCTCATCTGTCACTTCCTTTAAGGGGATGATCAGCGCTATGCACAATACAGTGCACCACTGATGTCCATCTGAATCCCTCCCAATTACCACAAAAATCTTTTCTGACACAACCCCTCCAAATCAGGGTCAGACCTGGTGGGTGGTCGGGTCGGCACCCACCCGCAGAGTTTCACAGAAGCACCAGCACCGTTATTAATGGTGGCAGTGCTTCCATGGTCCCTATTCCCATTGAGTCCTCTGCGACTCAATGGGAATGGGGATTTACAATTACTGGCGCCTGACTTCCGGAACACCCCTGGTGTTACCAGCAAGCCAGGCACTGGTAAATCTTGCAAGTCCGGTGGCAAAGCGCTGAACTTGTAATGAGGCACAATGTCTTCCCCCGTTGTTCTCACACGCAAAATACATACTCACATGTGCCTTTTCACCCGTGCTCCTCCGTCAAGGGGTACCATTAACGGCCTGCGCCATCCTGAGAGCTGTGCCCCACTTCAAAGAGCAGACAGGAATTCTGTGAAAACAGCTCCTGTTAAGCACTACGGGTTACGCGCATGGGACTGGTTACTGCAGATGGGTGTGGCCCCTCCAGATGTGTGGCTAGGAATCCTTCGTCTCTCACAGAAAAATCAGAGTATCACGTCGGGTTCACCAATTTGTCCGGCAGACCTCCAACGCACACACGTAGAAAAAATACAACCAGCTAGGGAAAAACACCCAGGACGCCTTTTGCAAGGATAACAAAGTTTAATCATGCCCAAGAAAAATACATGCCAGCAAAGAACTCTGCTAACAAGGTGCGCACTGACAAAAACTGCATAGGCAACAACTTATATTCCTTCTGGGATACAAGTGCCAATAGTATGAACCAATGAGAGGGTCATGAATCTCCACGGATTTGGTCTTCCCACTGCTGCCTACGCTGCAACCCGAACCCGAATTCACACGCTTATTTCTATGTTCTGGGCCTTGGCCTACAGCTCTGGATGCAGCGCAGCGCTAGGCCTCGATTTCCAAATGGCAGCTGTTTACTAAAATGGCATTTCACTCCCAATGAAATCTATACCCAAACATACAATAAGCTATACATAATGTGACTTCTATCAACACGCCCTCCCCTTACAACCTCCCCAAGCACCTACAACACGCTCTTATGCCTCTGCCTCATCTGAAACCTCTTAGTGGCCTGGGACGATCGTCCCCGCTCATCAACAATACTTCACTCCCAAAGCCAATTGCCTGAGCTTCAAGATATAAGACAGTACATACATTGTTCCCTGCTGCAGGTCCCATAGGTTTTCTTCTTGAAATGGCTCACCATCCGATCTTTCAATGTAATGTTTTCTCACACCTGTGCACACTCTGTGAAGTGTGAAACGGATGCCTGCGCTCACATGTGAAAACCATATTGGCTACTGCATGTGGCCACTCGCGTATTTGTGCATTCCTTGCACCCCCATCACACTAAAGGCTCATTTGAATAACATTCTTTATATATTTCTATTAGATCCTTAAAAGCGATTATTTATTGTGCCTCCACCCATCTAATTTTGGGTCTGGAAAGAAAAACCAACGAGCATTTGTAAAGCCCATAGTTTCGAATTGTGTGTTGGGATGGGATCAGCATTTTCCCGGCATAATGGTATTACTCGCCCTTACGATGGCAACAACTGGTGGATGCTGTGAGTACTTAGACATATTATGGCAATATCCCTCAAATGTCTATGTAATGTCTGCAAAAGAGCCAACACGTTTGATTTTGCCACTGCACATTTTTAACAGGAATTCAGCCCAAGGAACTGATGCAAGGACACATGCTGCTTATAAATCGAGCGGCTGAATGCACGTTTGTTGAAGACATTTCTTCTGACAGTAGGAGCTGTTACAGCTACAATTCCAGAAATATGTGTTTTGGGTGGGGCAGGATAGGAATGGGGTGAAAATGGGCATAGAGACTAGCATGACCAGGTCACTCAATGGGTGGTTTAAATGCATACACCACCCACAGCTGTGTGCCCAACCTCAGATCCCATCTATTTCCTATTGTCACTTCCCATGCCAAGAGTTTTGACTTACAGGCAGTGCTTTGCTAGTTCTAGTTAAACTGCCTAGTAGACAAAACTAAAACAAGGACGATCAGTAATCACTTTCAATGCACTATAGTAACTTGGAACAAGGACACTGGACATGCTAAACGTTTCGTGTATTTGATTTAGTTGTATCTTATTTCTCTTATCTTGCTGTATTGTTTAGTTTTACATTCTATTCATACAGCGTTATTTATTAAGAAAGGATTCCCCCATATCATATGAATTGCATGCAGGAGATGATCCTATTGCGCAGGCTCAGACTAGCCTACAGAGCAGTAAGGCAACGCCCGAAGTGCAGGCCCGACATGCTAATGTGGGCCAGTTTTATGGTTAAAGGAGGGCAGTTTTTGGGTCAAAGTGGGCTGATTTGATGGGTCACTTCATTGTGCATCTAGAAAATGTGACCAGTGTTATTGAACAGATATTCTTCAAAATGCACAATTTCCAACACATTTTAACGAAGAACTCCCCTTGAGTACTACACAGTCTGTCACAAAAGGAAGGAATTGGGATTTGCAAATGTGGACCAATTGTTTCAATTGCTGCAGAGACACTTTTAGACCCCAGTCCGACCCTGCCAGTCTGTCCCTTAAGTTAGAATATATTGCTGCTGGTCAGCACTTCAGTATTGAGGGACTATGAGTATTTTCAGGATAACTGATCTGACACTCAATTATTATAAAGCTTCATTTTATAGAACAGCAACTCTTTAGAGATCACTTAAAGGGGATTAAACAGAGAACTGGTGGCATCAAGATCCTCAGTTTAAGTTCTGGAAATAAGCTTTAGCTTCAGCCTGCCATATCAATGAGGCGTAGTCTCCTGAACACTCAGATTCTTTCAAAAGGGGTTCAGACCCCTTCTGTCATTGCCCAGTGTCAGTTGTATTCCTTGGAGGTTCCAGGTATTCTTACTTCCTCCAGAAGCTATGGGATCCATAATTCTTGGGACAACACTCTATCTAATGGAAAGGCTTTAGAGAAACATGAAGTCGATTGTAATTAGGGTGCTTGATTCGTGTCTCCCATCCCACTGCAGGTGGAGGGTTCTGCTGGGATCCTGAAGTAGGGACAGGTACCTGGTCTGTGTTGTGTTCCCATGCTTCCTGCAGGCCTGGTCATGCTGGGGTTGTAATGAGAATGGGCTCGGTCCCCTTAAGAATACTGCTCTTGCTGACATATTTGCCATGATTTTGACTGGGGCCCTTGCTCCCGCCTGTGCTCTTGGGTCTGCGGTTGTGTGTGCATTGTCCACCATCTTGACCAGTGCCTGGCACCTGTCTGTTTCCTGATGGGTGACTCCTTATCTTGGGGGCATCTCCTCTCCTTTCCCTTCACACCTGTCTGCTGGGCTCTTCGCCCTTTCCTTGTTGCCTGCAGTGGGGTCTGAGGACAGAACCCATGCATTGGCGTCACTAGGTGGGGTTTGTGGGGGCCAGCCCTCCCCCCATGGTGTTTCTTTCGGTACCTTTTAGTGATGTTGTCCACGTTCCTGTGTGGGCCTGGACGCCCGTGCCCCTTCACATCCTTTCCTTTATTTTTCAGCCCTCTCTCGGGCCACTTACTGACAGTTTGAGTGTCCTTGTATGTGGTATACCCCACTTTCTTGGCTTTTTGTTATTGCCCCTTCCTCTTTATGTTTGTTTCGATACTGTCTGCTGTGCCTCTCCTTGGCACTAGACATGCACGTTTGTCTGTGTGCGTGCCCTTGCACCTGGGAGCACCTCCGTGAGCTCCTTCTCTCCTCTAGTCCATTTCAATTGACGGAAAACTCCCTACATCCTGTGACCATGTTTCCTACCATGTGCCCCTCCTTGTCACTTTGCGGGTTCTCAAAGCTCATAGCCGTGGCAGTGGGGCAGCAAGCGTCTTTTGCCACAGTGTGCGTCATTGAAGCACCCTTGCATGCCTCCCTGCAGCCTCAGGGACTCAGCCGCTGCTGGTCTCTCCTGGGCGCTTCCTCCCAGCTTGGTGCCGCAACCTCATTGGCACGCTAGCGTCCTGGCACTCAGCATGCAGTAGCCATCTTAGCAGTGACTAACTAAAAATTATGGAGGTAGATAGCAGACTTTTCCATCCAAGCGCTGATCATCTGGAACTCCCTACCCCTGCTTATTCACAATATTAACAATCACCTGGAATTCAGAAAGGCCCTCAAAGCCTGACTTTTCCCTCCCTCCTCTTGAAACCCTCTTGCACTCTACACTCTCGATAGGCACACAGAAACACTGACCCAAACACAACAACACTCCTATTCACGGATACCCCACGGATGCCGGCAGTGTTCACAGTGGCACACTGTGAAACTTTCATCCTCCCCAAACACAACACTCCTACCCACCAACAACCCACGGATGCTGGCAGCGTTCACAGTGGCACACCGTAACAAACTATCACCCTCCCCTCTCACCCTGCCCCCGTCCTTTTGGTCACTTTCCCACTGCTCAGACTTTCGTTCCAGGGAGACCGCAAATAGCGAGACCAGGCAATCGCATTGGACAAAAAAAAAGAACACTGCAATCGAACTCTATTCAAGCGTTGGGTGCGTATACCTTATACCATTTCTGTGGATGCAGGCCACATGCACGGCCACCCATCCATGTACCCTAGAATGCAGCTATGTCTGTGCTATTGCGGTCTAGCAGCACACATAGCCAGCCACGCTGAAACCTGTGACATACCTCTACACCTCTGCCATTAGTATAAAGCGACAACCAAGTAAAATAAAATTGGTCTAGCTGGGCACACATCGAGTCTCCTCCGGCACTAGCGCTCTATCCTAAACCACCAACAGCACCGACCCACGTGCCTGACCTCCGGGCCGCTTACTGGAGCCTAGCCAGCCCACCTAAGTCCTAACCCGGCAAAAATACACTCATGCATCCTTTAATTTAAACTCTTAGAACCTCCTACACATGGAATGCGGTCACAGTGGGCGTTCAAACCACAAAGCGCATTGAGGCCATACAAATGGGGAAAAGGTGCTACATAAATGATGAGTACAATACAATACAAAAAAAACTTTGAAAACAAGGCAGCAATTTACAGGGGAGTTGCAGGGAACAGCCACTGTTCCTGGGAAAGAGAGAACAGCTGCAGCAGCCTGCAGCCTTCTAGAAAGGCATCGAGCGCTAGCAGCAGCCAGTGGGCTTCACCACAAGCTGAGCAGGGAGACATGCTTTTGGAGCCCACTGTCTTCGAAATAGCAGGGAGTCCCGGGGAACACAATACACAGATTGAGGTACAATTAGTGAATAGTGAGTGAGTCAGCAGTACAATGAAAAAATATTAGGCAGCTCACAGAAGCTCACAGTCTAGGGCTTTCGCCAATAAGGGTGTGGCGTTATCTAAAACTGCGCCACAGTCTGGCCCCAATAGCACAGCCCAAGATAATGCCAGTTGGTCAGGCCCCAGTCACACCGTGCATCTACATTTAGATCAATATGAAATAAAATAATGTAATTGAAAAGTAAATTAATCCAGGCATCAAGAAACTCCTCGACTCTGCTTGATACGACGCAAAACTACCCAGGCAGTAATCCATCCCTTACCTCGTGGAGGAAGCTAAGGAAATCTACAGGTTAAGATGATCGATGTGTTCAGTTCAGGGCTTCTACTCTCAGGCTGTGGGCAGTAGATGGCAGTTCCCGTAACTAGTCCATGCCTCAGAGTAAAACCTGCAGACCCTGAAACCCGCCAAGTGCTAGCACTGCCACCGTCTTCTACCTCTAAAGAAATGAATGCCCCTTCCCTAAAGCCATCTGTCAAATCTTGATCACACTCAGAAGAAGGTCGGAAGTCCACTGGAAAAAGTATCCAAATGTTTAAAAAGCGACTTGGCTTAAAATAATTGTCATGGCTTAAAGTCCAGCAAGAGCTTAAGTTGCGGAAGTGGGAAGTTCACCAAAACAGAGAAGGCATTGCAGAGAAGGACAGCGTGAGTTTGAGGTACACCTCCAGCCCACCATTAATCACTTATATAGGACTTTCCAGGAACTGGTGAAAGAAGAGTGTGCAACACCTGTCTCTCTTGACCCGAAGTGAGCAATCACTGGTTGGATCGACCATTCTGAAAAAGAAGCAAGAAAATGTGAACATACCAAACGGAGTCCTTTATTACTGCTCAATGTGCCTAATCCAACCTAATGTGTGCCACTACAGCCACCTGCAACTAAGTATATTACTACGGCGCTTTAGCCCCACTCCCCCGACTGGTTCTTACACCCTGAGGCAGCCTGCTCGAAGTCCCAAACCCAAGCGCTACATTAACCTAAATAACCTCGGGAGCTAAACAGGTCATGATTCCCCTGGATGCCATGCTAGCCATCACACTGCTGGTTCTGACACCCAGACATGACACCCTGACTCAGAACCCACCACTCACTGTATCAGTGAGAAGTTCTACCATAAGCCTGGCTCCATTCAGAAGCACCTAGCTGCAGAATGCCCCAACGTGGGCCAATGGACTCCACCTAAGCCCAACCAAGGAAAAAGACAACAATTATCCCAAACATAGCTAAACATGTTGTAGGTGTGCTTTGATGTTTTACAATCCGGTTGAAGCCCGTGCCAATTATCCCAAACTGCATTATATTATGTGTTTCCATTGTGTTAATGGTTTGGATTGGAAAGAGAAATATAAAGAAATATAAAGAGGACCATCAACACTACAGAAACATAAATGTAATCCACAAACATTTGCTGTCTTTTGATAGGGGCATTCTTCGAGCACACGCTCTAAACATATTGGGTTTGCCGTTTCATTTCATTTTCTGTATATTATTTTGCATTTTAACTTGCCTTTTGTAGTCCAATGTGTTTTCTTTTATTTGGACTATGTTTTGGGGGATCTAATTCATTTTGCAGATGAATAAATGATTAATCAGCACGTTAAGTGTAAAAGGGGGTGTGCCCCAGATTGATCAACCATGTCATTCAGAGGTGTCAGACCTGCCCAGAGGACTGGATCCATAAACTGGGTATTGTGGAAACTGGTTACCCTATTTAGTTTCCCATCCTTTTTGGCATTTTAGCTCAAAAATGGACCACGAGAAATCTCTAAATAGAGAAATCCAATGCAAGACCATTCATCACTGCATGTGCCATTAAATATAGGCATTACACAATTCCGCATGATTGAAGGCCAGCACCCCAGCGCATATACTGGGGTCCAGCACCATCGCCAGAACGGTTTAGGGCAGAGTATGTGGAAAATAGAAGGCAGGTTTAAAACTTAACAGAGAAGAATGTTGCTCTAAGCTAGACCTTTTCCCAGATCCATTATCCCAAATCTCTGCCCAGATCTTTACAGGCTAGCTTGAATTTAGCTCGATAAGAATAGGGGATGGGTAACATCATTGCTTTGTATATTTTAGATAGCAGAACTTTAGTTTCCCTGGTTTGAAGAATCATTATTTTAATATGTTCTATATTTCTGTTGTCTGATTGAAGACCCAAAGGACAATAACACCGTTGGCACTAGCAAAATGTCTGCCTTACATATACACACACGCCCACCCCTTTACAACCATGAAATAAGAGCATTTCAATCATATGATGTACAAATCAATACCTCCTTGCTTGCCCGTTTCTTGGATTCCTGATTTCTTCATACTGGTATGCCATGGGCTGCTCGAGTGGGAGCACAAAGAGACTGGCTTGGGGATAAGATTCTTAAAGTTGCAAAGAAGGTCTGAATAATTCTCGTTAAAGTAAATTGTGAGAACAAGAAAGAGTCTCAGATAGTTTTAAGTTGGGCTGCTCCATGCCCCAGTTCCAAGGGTCAAGAGATGATCCTTGCCTTTGTCTTTAGCTTCAGGGTTACCAAATAGAAGGTGTTGTCACCTGAGTGCCAAAAGCAGTTCTCATAGCAGGCAGATATGGATGATTCTCACGAGACATCACCCTGCCAACAGGGAATAACACTACAGGCTGTGTGAGCGAACTCCCGAACAGAGGAACACCCTTCCAAGGGAAACACCTCTGGGAGGAAGAGATGGCCCCTTAACTTGAAGACAGGACTTGGAGGAATGAGTTGGAACCAATCCTGGGAATCCAGGCAAAAGGAGTAAGGAGATAGAGGGCTCTCAGGACAACAAGGGATCAAGGAAGGAGAAGCTCAAGATGGGGCAAGGAAGAACACAAGGGAGATAAACAGGACAGTGTGGCAAGAAGACCTGGCAAAACTGGAGCATTGCAGCTTGCAGCATTTTCAGATCTGTCTCCTGTTCAATCCACAATGGGACATGACCCGAACCCGAAAGTGGTTCTGTGGTTGTCACCATCTTGAGTGTGGTCTGATGGTGTATGGGTGCCGCCATCTTTGATGTAAAGTGGCAGGGTCTCCTTGAGAGCAGGTAAGTCCTGATACCCTCTCGAAATCAGTTTGGAAGTATATGCCCTCTGGGCCCTCTGGGCCCAAAGTCTTTGGACAAGGAGCAGTCTGGTGGTCGCCTCCAAGAGACTTGTCTATCTGTGTAGCTTCTCCTCCAAGGATCAGCATCTCCAAGATTTGGGGACTGGGCTCTGGGCCTCTGTGTTCCACTAGTGAGTTCCCTGTCCTGCGGTTCTAACCAGGATCACTCCGACCCTTTCTGTTCCTGCCATAAACTCCATGACCCATGGTGAGTTTGAAGCATCTCGTTCTTCTTCATCTTCGCACATATGAATTTTTCCCTGGAACGACCTTGTCTGCCACAACCTCCCTGCTCCTTCTTACCAGTAGGGGTATATGTTCTCCTCCCTATCTACCACAATCTCTCCCCCTCCAGTTGGCACCCACTTCTCCAACTTTCTCACTCTTTCCTTCGAACCTCCAACACTATCCTCCAGGCAGTAACAACTCCTCCTTCCACTTTCGCACACTTCTGCACTCTCTCCCTTCAGCCTCCTAACCCTCCTCCCAATACTCCTCTAGCTCTCTAATCAACTCTAAACACCTTCCTCCAGCTCCTTCAGAAAAGTCCCACACAGTGCCATGTCTCCCCACCCTTTTGTGGTGATTAGCTGTATTAGTTGCACAAGAGCTGTGCAGGCAGGGCTGTTTTGAGATTAAGTAATATGCTAAGAGGTATGTGGGTAGGAAGGGGATAGGCCCAACCGTATTTCAACCGTATTTCATGCAGAGTCGCCATTTTGGATTTTAGAATGCACCTTCCTTATCTCAGTGATTTCTGTCTGTATTGCCTTATTTACCCTGTGCTTTTTAGGTTGCCTAGCTTGTGAAGTACAAGTCAGAAAACCTTCTAGAAAGCCTATGAAGCTGTCTGGTACACGTATAACTTCTTATCATGGTAGGGTAGTAACATTTAACAGAGTGGGAGAAAAGAGTTTGTATTTTTTCCCTTCCTCACGTATTATGTGAGTTAGTTTCCTTTTGAAATACTTACCCTCATTTCACTGTTGCTGTACACCAGAACGTCAACTCAAGTTAAAATGTTAGGAGTGCTGATTGACCCCTCCCGTTCATCTATCTCGCATATAAACAAAGTAATCAGTTCCTCTCATTTTCAATTAATGAGATTGAGACAGATTTTCCTACTCTTTTCAGAATACACTCGCATTTGCTATAGTTAATGCCCAACTGGTCTATTGCAACTCCTTATATGCAGGGGCAATGAAATTTGCACTACAAAAACTGCAAGTGATCCAGATCACATTATCCCAGTCTTAAAAAAAACTCCACTGGCTCCCAGTTAAATCCCGAATCAAGTTCAATCTCTTGACTATAGTCCATAAAGCCCTATATGCCCCCCTTAAAACCAAGAAGTACCTTAGGTGGTTCTCTTCCTCTAGGCCTTGAAGAGTAGTTTCTCGCTACACAGTGATTGTTGACAGATTGCGACCTTCAAGAGGGTTGGTCGCTCTTGTACCATCGCTTGTGCCAAGCTTTGGAACCTGCTCCTTATCGATATATACGCAGTACGAGTGATCTGGTGACTTTCAGTAAAAAGTGACAAACTTTTCTCTTTTAGTCTATTCAGTTCCGTAGGGCCTAGAGTATACTTAGTCCAGGTGCTTAGATACCTTCTGGTTGTAGCACCGTCACCCATGTTCATTGTTGGTATTGCCTACCCGGAGTGCTATATTTGATCCAAAAAAAAAAGAAATAGATTGTGTGCAAGTTTGTATCCCTGGGGCATGACCATTTTGCGTGAGTACGACTCATAATGGGAAATCTTTCACTTGGCATCAGAGCAGAAGATGTGAAAATGAATTTTCATGCATGCTTGTGTCTTTGAAGTGCTGTACGTTTGTTTACATAATGGAGAAAGCTGTATTTCCTATGTTGAGATTTTGCTCCCTTTGCAGGTGCTGTTACACTCTAAAGAGGTCACCCTGATGGGTAAGGGTACCCTTAAGGACCCTCGACTCACGCTTTTTCCATTGTTGGTCAAAGGTGCCTGTGGTGGTGGTGTTGATGCAAGTGCTCCTGTTACTGTACCCTGCCGAATGGATGGAGCTAGTTGGTTCAGTTTGTGGATCCTCTGTATACCTCCTTGGGCCCAGTATTCACCAGACCAGCCTTGGACGAAGTAGATGCAGGTCCATTTGACCAGGCAACTTTTCCTTCCCAATGTTAGACAAGCATAGGGAAGATGACCAATGATCCAAGTGACAAAATACAGATGTATTTAAGCAAGATATTTATTTTGTGTTAAATCAGGGAAAGGGATGGGCTACGCGCTTATAGAAGTTAAGGGAAGATTTACAAATAATAAGGAAGTTCTTGATGAAACAGGACATGGTCAGTGATGAGCCAACACAAAGTGGGACAGTCTTGATGTATTCAACACCTCCAGTGGGCCTTCTGCAAAATCTTAACGCTCATAAACCAGTCTTAAAGAGTCCTTCTCCCTCCCGAAAAACCCTATGCTACAAATTAATTAGGTGGCCAACAGAAGGAACCAACACCTATTTTTATCAAGTCCTTAGCCTCCTGGCTAACCCAAAGCTACAATCTAAAATTCTCCAAAGGTTGACCAACAAAAGAGTTCACAAATCCTATTCTTAAATATCCAGTCCTAATCTAAACACAACATAAAGCAAATTTCACCTGGTTAGCCCCTTGCAGGTGTTACAGTTTTAACATTTCTTCATTCGTTCTGCTTCCACAATGCACCCTTGGACCTCCACTAGAGTTCTGAGATATCATGCGTTGATCTCCTATCTTCCAGCAAGCATGTACTGGGCTTTCCGTCAGTTCATCACGCTGTAGTGTTTGGTCTCTCCCAATATCTAGTACTTTACAATACTAGGTAGATTTCTTCTAGGCCTCTTGATTCTTAGTCTTAAGGTCAGGTCTCGTTTGGACCTCTGCTTCCTCAGACTTCAGCATTCAGGATTCTCCTAGACCTTGGGATCCTCTGCATTCAAGACTCTGGTCCCTCATAGGCCTCTGGTTTCTCAGCCTTCACTTTCAGGTTTCGTCTAGACCTTTGGTTTCTTAGCATTCACTGTTCAGGTTACTCATAGACTTCTGGCAGATTTAACAATCTTGCATGAGGGTCCGTGTAGCAAGTAGGGATTTCAGAAAAGGGGCCACCTTGTTCCAAGTGGAGGTTCTTCCTACCTCAACAGGGAGCAGTAAAGAGAACACCTTCCTTCTCTGAGTCTGTTGCAGGGCTCCCACAGCCTTTTCTATAGTACCTCAATGTTGTGTGTGTGTTTGTAAAACTCCTTGTGATTGGTTGGGGCCGCTAGTGTGTTGTTTTTGTGGGTATCCATAGAATTATTCGAATTTAAAAATTGAATGGTATATGTGTTAGAATTTCAGCTGTACAAAAATTAAAATATAATAAATATACAATTCGGTGCCATTATAGTGGACAAGAAGATCTGGGGTGATGGGGTGCCCCCACCCCTTTGTTCACTATAAAGGCATTGGTGGTTGTGGGGGTGTCCCAACTCCTGATACAATAAAGGTTTTTTTTTAAAAAGGACCCTGCAGCGCTGGCTCCAACGACCTAAGTGAGGGGAACCGGCGTTGCAGAGAGATGGAGGAGTCGGCGGCACACAAGGCGGGAAGCCCACATCAGGTAAGTAGGGGGCCAGTGGGGGTGATCCGTGATTTAGCTGTGGCAGAGAATTCGAATTTGAGATTGCCGCATTCAGAAATTTCAAATTCGAAATGTTGCCATTCGGTTAAATCATGGACAACCGGTTTTGTGATTGGGCTTTTCCTTTGGTTCCCCCCAATTGACACTTCAGCTTGTCACATGCACCTTCTCCACATTGGAAATTGCAGTACTAGTCTTGCCTGGAGGTTCAGCTGTTTTATAGGTGCTATTTCCCTCCCTATCCTTTACTTCTTTAGGAAAGTTCGCTTAGTTCTTTTTTTCTTTCTAATGCTTCAAAGAATATTTTGGATATGATAAATGGTTTGAAATTGCCTCTTTGACAATAATTATTTAATTTAAGAATGATCATGCAATGACATCATCTTAGCAAATGCCTAATCCAAAATTACAGAGCATTCATTTCAGTTCATGTTTTGATGTGCAAAGAAGTGGTTCATGATTTATTTTGTTGCTGGCAGGGTCCCTTTGCATATTGTTATAGGTGCTATGCAACATCAGGGCCAATTTAGATTTCGTCATTTAGCAGGAGTTCTTCATTCTGTAGCGTCCCATGTCCTTCCAGGCTCGGGGAGTGAACGGCAGTGACATCTCTGCTCTGCCACGTGTTTCATGGCCATTTTACTTGCTGTCTCTCCTCTTCATGCAAGTTCAGGAAATGTTAAGAGTATTATTGCCTGCAAACTCTGCTTTTCCTGACTTATACCCTGAGCCATTTGTACACAACCTGAAGGGGTTTGAAAATGTCTGTTTACAGGTTATATCTGGATCATAGATGTACCTGGTGGGATAATACTGCATCTTGGAGGGGCTGGAGAGTCTAAGGGAGACTGATCCATTCACCCTCCAGGAAGCACATTGAGTAGCAGCTGGACCAACCCATTCCCTTGCTGCTTGCACCCTCTCATATAAGGATGCATAGTACTGCCACCTCACCATACTGGAGACTTTGCCACATGAATTAAATCAGAATTATGGTGGATAGGAAAAATGAGAACAAGAAACGTGATCAGACCTTTTTCTTCCTCCCCCACACAACCATCTTGGCACAATATGGTAGACTGCAGTAAGGTTTGATTTACTAGAAGATACTGTGTGGTTTTCAGGACAAGTCCCTGTGGCCCTGGCGTTCACCCTCACCCTCTCAAGCCATGACACTTAGCCAATCAGGTAGAACATCAGAGCTGGCGCCAAGCTAACATGGAAATGAAAACATCTGTATCACTCTTCAAGATGCCTCTCAAGCCCGGCGCGCGTGGTGAAAAAAGCATTCCTGTTTCTGTTTTTCCTGATCTACAGTACCCCATTCGTCCTCCCTCTTCAACCTGCTTTTCCTCTGGTTGACCCTTGGATTATTGGACCGCGGCTTGCTAAACATTCTGTTTTGGGGAAATGTTTTGGAACAGTGGGCATCTCTGATTTTCCCCTTGGTTATTGGATGCCGGCTTGCCTATAATTTTGATTATAGGAACTGTTTTGGAATTGTGCACCCTCTCTGAATTATTGGACCATAGCCTGCTCCACGTTGTGTACTGGTCAATTGTTTATGACTTCATAGTAGTTTTGACATTTTCTCAGAATTGTCCCTGCCTTTAAGCACCTTGTTTGTTTTTCTGTCTCTTTATAAAGGTATTGTGAGGAAATTCAGGTGAGGGTGGTGGAGGCAGATTGTGAATGAAATCCCTGATTATTGTTTTTCCCATGGTTCCTTTTCTGCTGGATAGAGCCAGGTGGCAGTCCTCCCAACCTTTCGTCTTATCCCTCTGTGTGTTGAGGTGTCTTCCTCTCAAACAGTGATGTTGGGAGGAAAGTTCCAACCCTACTAAGGGCCTCTGATCTGGTAACACTATGGCAAGACACATCTCTTATGAAAGCCATCACAGAGATAACATACATCTCAAAGGAGGGAAGCCCCTTTATGTAGAACATGTGCATGGTTCCTCGTGCCTTTAGGTCACTCCTAACATCAGAAACATGTTAAAGGTAGTTGATATGATATGATATGATATAATATGGCATTTATAACACACGTATACACAAGTGTTTCACGGCGCGAAGCGGCAAGGGAGGGGGAAACAGAGGGAAGACAGAGAAACGATCCTACTAGGCCAGGTGTTATTCAGATTGTGCAAGTGCAGAGGAAGGGGGAGAGGAAAAGTGTGGAGTGGGAGGGGGGTGTCGACAGTGTGGTACATGGTTAAAAAATAATAAACAATGAGAGAAGTAGGGCCAGCTGGTGGCAAGTGCAAGGGTAAGTGCAGACATCAGGTGTCAAGTGCTGGTGGGGGAATGTAGGGATACAGAGAACAGTCCCCAAGTGCGGGAGTTGCCAGGGAGGCAGTGCAGGTGTGTAACTGGCGGGGAACCTGGGCCCGAGATCAGAGGGTGGCCAGGTAACCAGTACAGTTTCAGCCAGGAGATCAGCAGGGGAGAGGAAGAGAGAAAGCAGAAGCAAAGAGGAAGGTTTTGTGGTGCTTCCAGAACCGGAGATGGTTCTCCTCAAGTTTCAGGGAGGTAAGGAGGCTGTTCCAGAGGGAAGCCCCAGCCGAAGAAATAGATCTACCACCAACTCATTGCTTGGAGGCAGATGAGCGAAGAGCTCGAGAAGGAAGATATTTAGGAAGAGAGAGTTGGAGGTATTGAGGCCCCAGGCCCCAGAATACATTGTGGACAATGCAGAGGGGTTTGAACTTAATCCTCCCAGCCAATGGGAGCCAGTGCAGAGATTTCAGTCTTGGAGAGATACGATCCCTGGGCTTGAGGCCAAGGACAAGTCTCGCAGTCCTGTTCTGGATGAGTTGCAGAGGGCGGAGAGTAGAAGCAGGCAGATTTAGAAAGAGGCTGTTGTAGTAGTCCAGCCTAGAGAGAACCAGAGCTCTGGAGACATCTTCTGGGGGAAGGAGAGGAAAGGAAGAATAGCTCTGAAGAGGTGCAACTGGTAGTGTGACTTCTTAGAGATGGCAGAGATGTGAGGAGAGAAGGAGAGAGTGGAGTCGAAGATGACCCTGAGGTTTTTAGCCTCACAGGTGAGAGAAGGAAGAGGGCCAAGAGAGGCCGGCCAGAGAGTAACAGGAAAGGAGGGAGCAGGTGTGCCGATGAGGAGAATCTCAGTCTTACTGGCATTAAGACAGAGATCGTTGGCGGCACACCACTCCTGGATAGCAGACAGACAGTCAGAGATGAGAGAAGGATAAGAGGTGGCAGAAGGGAGCCTGAAAATGAGCTGAGTGTCGTCTGCATAGCACTGAAGATTGGGGCAGAGAGCGGCAATGCTGTGGCAAGAAGTGCCAGGTATTAGTTGAACAGCCAGGGAGAGAGGTTAGAACATCACATGTAGAGATAGAGGAGAGGAAGGGCCAAAGTCTGACCTTGGAGGGACGATCGGAGAGGAAGGAGGTCAGCCAAGCCAGGGCTTGATCAGTGATACCCAGGTTATCACGGAGACGGTTGAGCAGAATGGCATGGTTGACCGTGTCAAAGGCAGAAGGGAGATCAAGTAAGATGAGGACACAGACCCCCTGTCAAGTCAAGGGTTGGAGTCAAGGTTGGAGAGCAGGTCTTCATGGATGTTCAAGAGAGCAGTTTCCATGCTTCTGGCAGCTCTGAAGCCAGACTGATGGTCATGGAGACAACCAACCAATTCAGTGTGAAGATTAAGCTGGGAGATGGCCAGCTTTTGCAGGAGTTTGCCCAGAAAAGGAGTGATGGAGATTGGGCAGTAGTTAGCAGGGCAGGAGGGGTCGGCAGAGGGTTTATTAAGAAAAGGGTGCACAAGGGAGTGCTTCAGGGGGGAAGTGAAAACCCCAGTGGTGAAGGATTGGTTGCAGAAGTCGGCCAAAGCAGGGGTCAGGGTGTCAATGTGGTCCTTGATGGTTTTAGAGGAACAGGGGAGAACCTATTTTGATGAGACTTTCATAGATCGGAATTGTCTAGAGACCTCGTCTGGGGAGAACAGGGGATAGGCAGAGAGGGAAGGAGGAGAGGGGGCCACAGAAGGGCCAGAGGAAGAGAGGGGAGTAGAGGGAGGAGGAGGAGAGGAAGAGAGAGAGAGGAGAGGATGTCCTGAGTTTTAGAGAAGAAATGAGAAGCCTGGGCCGTGCAGAGGGCCTGGGAGGGGACAGGAGAGGTAGAGACTGCAGCAGGATTGGCCAGCTCCTTGCAGATTTAAAAGAGTTTGGCTGAGTTGTTGGATGATGCATAGACGCGGGCTTGGATGAGGGCTCTCTTCTTGGTGCAAAAAGAGAGACGGTATTGCCTTTGGAGCAGGCGGCAGGCCAGTTTTTCAGAGGATGTACAGGAAGCACGCCATTTCCTCTCAGCCGCCCTGCACTTGCGTTTAAGGGTGACGAGGTCCGAGTCGTACCAGGAGTTGCACTTACCTTTGGGCTTCAGGCGGATCCTCATGACAGGGGCAAGAACATCAAGACTATTAGATATAGCAGAGTGGAGCATAGAAAGAGCTGTATCAGGGTATGAGTCAGCCGAAGGGGGAGGGGGACGTGAGAAGGTGGCAGCGAAAGCCTCAACTGTCACACGCTTCATGGGTCGGATAACCCAGAAGGTAGGTGGCAGTGCCAGAGTTGGCTTGGCATGAGGGGTGGAAAGAGTGAGCTTGGGAGGATAGGAGAAAGTGATCACTACAGAAGAGAGGAGTGGTGAGAGGGATAGAAAGGGGAAGGTCGGAAGAGATCAGAACATCCAGAGTGTGCCTTGCAGAGTGAGTCTGGCCAGAGGGTAGAATAGAGAGTGAGAGAGAGTCGCAGAGGTCGCGAAAGAGTCCAGAGGAAGGACAGGAAGCATCCAGGTGGATGTTAAAGCCTCCAACAAGGAGGAGTTGAGTGGTCGAGACCAGGAGGGAAGAGGAGAGGTCACGCCCACTCAGAGAGGAAGGAGGAGATCTGACCAGGTGGCTGATAGATGGTAGCCACAGTAAGGGAATGGCTAGGAGAGGGTGAGAGCCTGCAGACAAAGCATTCGAAAGAGGAGTAGGCCTGCGTAGGAATGACAGAGGCAGGAATCCACTCAGGGAAGATCAGGGCTACACCCCCAATGTAACAAGTTACATTATGTACAGCATAACCACATAGATGTATAGGTTTCATAATGAATAGACAAGTAGAATGCAATGCCTTGTTGTTCAAAATGCTGATACTGTCACCAGAACAGTTTGCCTACTAGACACAATTGTATTATCTAATTGCATTTTGTGTTGGATAATTTAAATCGTGATAAGGAAACATGTAAAAGCCACGTTTCCCCCAGATCACTTGTTTTCGAATGAAGTTTGTAGTATTAAGTTTAGCTTAGTATTAAGTCTGAGTTATATTCAATGGTGCACACAGTGATGACCAAGACACAGGCCATGAGTAAGACCGTACTTTGTTCACGAATAGGTCATCAGGTAGCATTTAATAAGCATTTGACGGGTTGTAGCTTGAGCCAGTCATCCATTCATCCTCTGTCTCAGGCCTAGTTGGCATTTCTAGAATATCACTCCGCTGACACCCCAAGTGTGACCTGCATCATTCCATGCCTTCTCATGCTCCCATCACTTACTCAGGCTTCCCACACACAGGATCTGCCACATCCTCACAATCCGCCATGTCGCCATGTCTTACAATTGTAGCAATGGAAGAAGGCTGCTCATTCAAGAAGCATGGGGGAGGAGAAATGTGTGTGATGCCGTTGACCATGGAGGGACGGAGGTATGCAGTAATAAAATCACAGCAAAAATGTTGCCTTTAAAAAAAAATGCAGGCAAAAATGCTGTGGTTTGACCTGGTAAAGGTGTTACCCCATTATACCATTTAAGGGGAGCGGGGGTTGCAGGGGTGTCCCTGCTCCCCTTAAATGGTATAATGGGTCTGGGGGTTGCTGGTGAGTCCCGCGCATCCTTTACATAGATGGCGGCGGCAAAACCACAGCATTTTTGCCGAGATTTTTTGTGTGAACAGCCATTTTTGCCATGATTTTAACACATGGAACCGGGATGGATTGTGCCTGGCAAGCGGTACTGCTGCAGAACACGCAAAGAAAGGGCAGGCCTAGGAATGTTCTAGGCAAATCCGGCATCTAGAACATGCAAGGAGGAGGCTAGGATATGCCGGTGGCACCCGATTAAGTTGAATAACATAAATGCAGCACAATGGCTATCAAGAAGTACAAATATTGGCAGCAATGCGATGGTTTTTGGATCTGGTATGATGCAATACGTGTATAGCTGCGGGGCCCTGATACACCTGTTTCACCTCTGTGCCAAGTAACAGATGGATAATTACTTTGCACGTAGGGAATGCACTTTTATGCCACTCAGTCGTTGCACATTTACACCACTGATAGATGTACCACTGTGCATAATATAGCCACACCTGGATCTGTTGTGCCTGGCTACAATTATAGCACTTTGTGGGTTTAATGCATTGCAGCTTTGTGTCATACACTTTTTCAGTGCAGTCCTTTATGTGGGTATTATGTGGGTATTTTGCATCCGTGTGCTGAACAACGAATGCCACCTTTTACTATTTTAGGCTGCCCTATCGTGGCTATTGTAATGCACACTGTACAGAAACATTTGTGCTTTTGACAATTATTTTTAAGCTTAATTTTGGTGAAAAGAAGTCAGATTAGAGAAGTTGCAGGAAAGCGTATGAACATTCTTTTAAACGTGTACCAGTCTGTGGTGCGCAGGTACAGCGCAAAAGTTCAGGCTTAACATCATTGGCTCATGACCTCTCCAGGGGTGGACTGGCCTATAAGGAGCGCTGGAGATTTCCCGGTAGGCCTCTGTACCCTAGGCCTCTTGAGTAGTATTTCCACATGTTCCCATAGGAAAAGGTTTGGGTTTGCTGAAAATTAGTAATATGGGGCCACTTTAAAATGATTTGCAGGGCCCTTTTTGGTTCCCAGTCCACCCCTGGCCTCTCTGTTGCCTTTGAGGCACAGTCCTGGATTGCGGTCTGATCCCGATTCTGCATTTCTCTGGCTTCAAAGTAGCAGGACGTTGGGCCTTCCGGCGCATGTGTGTTTCTGTGAGTGTAGCACGAAAGGCAAAGGAGGTACCTGCTGTTGGGGGTTTGAGCTGGCCATGGGACATCGTACCAGCTGCCCCGTTGGATGCTATGGGACACCAGCATCAGGAGGCCCAGGGCCTTGGAGGTTGGAAGGGTGGGGGCTGGCCATGGGACATCGTACCAGCCCCACCCTGCACTGCAGTGCTATGGGACACCAGCACTGGGGAGGCTTCAGTGCTTCAGTAGGTGGCAAGGCTAACCTTGCTGACCCAGGCAGGCTTGTCTGGCTGGCCCTGTGGGAGGCCCCATGATGTCATGGCCTGCAGGCCCCTTGTATTCCGGGCGGGCCTGCAGGCCACAATAAAGGACACACACACAGATTACTTAGTCATGGTGTCCGCAGCCGTGTCTGCCCGCACGTGCCTGCGGGCTCCCTTTTATTATCTTGGGTCATGACATAGTCATGGCCCATCTTAAAAGGGCAACACAGTCACAAGGTGCACACCCTCTTAAAGGGATGGTCTAGTAAAAATTTTTATTTAAAAAATAGATAGGCAACATAAAAAAAAAATACTAGCATTCTCCGTTTTAAAACTTCCTATGTAAAATTTTGAGTTATTCAAGCTCAAAATTCGCAAAAGCAAGCACATGGGCGCATCCATTTTGTGAAATGGAGGCCCTCCTGTGCTGGCTTTTGCTTTTGCGGCACTAATGAAGGAAAAGCCAGCCAGCTGTAGTAAACAAAGGCTACCGCTGGGTGGCTTTCCCTTCATTAGTGCTGTAGGCGGAGGACGGGGACCGGAGACCAGAGCAGGAAAACTGCAGCTGAATCTCGGTAAGTGCTATTTATTTATTTTTTTAAAATAAGCACTGGCTGCGTTTTTTTTTCTGCCTTGAATAGCTCAAAATTTTACATAGGAAGTTTTAAAACGGAGAATGCTAGTATTTCTTTTTTTATGTTGCCTATCTATTTTTTAAATAAAAATTTTTACTAGACCATCCCTTTAAAGGGGAAACACATATCGGAGGTCCACTCCGTAACACCTGCAGCTTTTTCACCTTTGTGACTGGGATCGTGCTTGTTTTGTAGTAGTGTGAGGGCTCTGCCGGCTGTTTACCCTCTACTCAACCTCAAACTGGTGCCGGGTAAAAGTGGATGCTGAGCGGGCATGCTTGCTGATGGCTTATCCATATTCCTCTGACTGCCAGCTGACAGCCATTGCATTAGATTAATCAGATAGCTGCAATGGCCTCTTCCACAAATGTAACAACCTGCTAGTGAGGGCTCGCTGTTTACCTGTTTACACGTAGCAGATTCAGAGCAAGCAGCGTCTGCATAATGATCAGCAGCAACAGCAAAGCTGGAAATTGACATGGCATACACATCCCCAGCTGAAAACAAATCTTGGATTAAAGAAGCGCAGAACCTTAGAGTTCAATAGATATCGGTGCTCAGACCCTTGCAGAATCTTCCGGACGTTGGAGAAAGGAAGGTCTATCTTGATGAAAGTGTTTCGGGGCAGAAAAACCGGTTTGGCCGGATACTTTTGGCTGCGCTCAGAGCCCCAGCCTAGGGAGCACCACCTGCCTGGCCCTATTAATGTGATGGCACTGCACCTAAACTGGTACAGCATATGCTGTTCTTCTCTTCGTTCAAGTTCCTTATTTGCATTGGAGGGCAAACAACGCCACTCAACACTTTCAAGAATAGAAATGTTACCACAGCCCATTGTCCTCTCTTATCCTGCGGGGAATCTGAAGCCCATTGCGTCACCTTCCATTGTGTGGGACCAGCACCTGGAGAATGTAATTGACATAGTGCCTTTTCCTCTTAAAGGTCAGTTTACTGTCAAGATAGTATGCCCGTGTGGTGTTAGATATGATTGAAAAATATATATTCCCTGAGCTGAAGCACAACCAAGGTTATCACTGTTTTTAAACTTTGCTATCACACGTTTTGTTTGGTTTTAGTAAACCAAAGTATTTGACCTAAATTGGTTTCGTATTATATTTTTATATATATATATAGGGGGTGCTTTTTTACAAACCTGTTTACTGAAAATGAGCATTGAGTAAATGTTACCATTGGCAACCGCATCATTTTGACTTTCATATAAAATGTTCTTCAGAGTATGAAAGTATCCTTTTTACAGATTAAATGTATTTGACAGGGTAAAAAAAGAACAATTCATATTGAAGTCTAAAACAACAATAATAAAAGAAAAACGCCCTAAAGAATCTAAATGGGGTGTACCTCAGTGAACATTGTGCGCTGCTCAAGTACTAAACCTTAGAATTGAGTGATGGCTCCCCAACCTTAATTCTTTATTGACACCACATGGTGGAGGTTGGATACTGCTATGTTTCTAGTCAATTGTTTTTCTTGTTCTTTCTTTCATTTGTTCTTACTCGATTTGTCATGTGCTATGAAGAGCAGTCCTTGCACTGCAGTGACATTAAAGGACACATCCAGAAATAATCTATCTTGGTTTCTGTGTTTTTGATTTGATTGTCAAGATGGGCCTTCTGTGCAGGTTGACAATCTGGAATCCTGGCACTGTTATTGGGTTTCTTGGGCACAATGGCCTTGGTCTCTTCCCACTATGAAGTGCCGGATATTTGTTTTGACCAACTATGTCTCGACCAACTATGAAACCCGCACACAGAAATCAAACTATCCCTCCCATCAGACTTCAAACAGCTCACCGCTAAGCCTCTGCAACCAACTTACATGCCTGCCCTTGAGCCAATGCATCCTAGTAGCATGGTCTTGCATGTTCTCTCTACTTCCTCTAACATAACCTGTAGCACTTCGTTTCAAATCCAGCAGAGCATGTGAAGATCATGCAAATGGCAGTTTTATATGGCATAAAGGCGAGGAATATGGCATGGTGTCCACGTGTTGGACCTTGAAGGTAGTCGGGGGAATAAATCTTCCATTTTCATTTTCTATTGCCTTTTTGCCACATGAAGACTACTTGCCAAGTGAAACATTCACTTAGACTTTAATCAGTGTCTATGGGAAGTAGAAAATTATTTTAAAAAAAACACAGCACAGGTTCTTGGCAGTTGTTTTACGCATTTCCCACAAGCCAAAGATACCTGTAGGTTGACGTAGTTTAAAAAGTATCAGAGAGATGAAGGGACCGAATATTTCAAACAGTTCTCCTAAATACTAGTACGTGGGTTGATTTTCAACTCCACTATATACATTCGTGAACACCCAGAGGGCTCATATTTGTAAGAGGTCAGAGCTGCAGGCTGGCAGGGAATTTTCTTGAATTCCTCAATCCTTCTTGTGCCAAGTTGCAGCCCAATGATAAGCAGACCGGTTTCAGTGTTATTGGTAAATACACCACTTTCATCAGGGCTGTTGAAGTCAGCGTTAGGTCATCTGCTGTCTTCGTGGATTGTAATACAGAATAATGTGGCTGTTCCTAGGAGGACCCACCTATTAGAAATAGAGAAGGGGAGAGGGAAGGAACAATGGCTCTAGATAGATAAATCCTACTGGGAGCAGTGTGCCATACACATGGCCCCATAAGGGGTTATATCATACCTCATAGTCAGTGTTCCTCACTAGTATGATGGTCCTTGAAACAGGAAGCGTAGCTTTGATCTTCCTGGTGGGGCTGTCCTTTAGTAAGCCAGATGTAGTGCAACCTTAGAGAAAGAGAAAAGCCCCACAAGGGGTCCTTTATTCTGGAGATATGGCTCTATGGCAATGATGGTTACATAGTTATAATGACACTTAAAAATGACTCACAAAAGGAACAGGAACATGTACTAGCTTGTGTTAATAATACATGAGGACGGCTCCAATCCGAGTCCGTCCTCTTGTGCATACACACATCCACATGGGGGCATATCCTATGTAGATTGAACCAATTCCACAGTGAACACGCTAGTGCTTGCGCGCTGGCCCCTTAACATATATATATGGGGGCGGGGCATGGGAGTGGGGGGTAGGTGAGGGGTTTGTTTTGTTCCTGTCCTTACTGGATCCATGCCCAAAAGATGTGCTAGAGCACCGTGTCCAAAGACGCAATACATAAGAGCGTCATTGCTCCCTCCTGATCGAGTGTTATTTTAGTGAAATACATGGCTAATGCCACGGCTATAATTGCGTCGCGAGAGTCCACATTTAAATTGAAGAGCTGGTGAACTAAAAGCACATTCTCACCTTTTCAGCAATTGCTTTCATCACGGTACAGGTGTTGTTGCGCCGCATGTCGACTTCGCTTGTTTAACAAAGCCGGCGTAACGTCGAAATCTGCTTTGCGTCGATAAAGGCTTAGAGTGCTACTGCGCATGCGTGATTTTCAATGTTAAAGCAAGGCAAAGCAAAATCTGACGGTGCATGTACCGTCTACGGGGCAGAGGCAGCGCTACATTAACCCTATGTTACCACAGGGCAGGGGCAGCGCTACAGCAGTGCGACATTAACCCTATGTTGAATCATTTAGGCAGCCTAAGCAAATTCTGACGGCAGCAAATTCTGACGACACATAAAATGACATTTTCTGCTGCCTTGCAAAGCCGCCTGTGAGGAATTGTGCCAACTTACCCTATGGTAGCTTGGCGCCGTCCTTCTCGGGCAACTGGAGCTGTGCCTCAGCATTTTTAACCCCATGTTGCATCATTTAGGCAGCCTAAGCAAATTCTGACGGCAGCCTAAGCACATTCTGACGGCACGTAAAATGCCATTTTCTGCTGCCCTGCAAAGCCGCCTGTGGGGAACTGTGCCAACTTACGCTATGGTTGCTTGGCGCTGTCCTTCCCGGGCAACTGGAGCTGTGCCTCAGCATTTTTAACCCCATGTTGAATCATTTAGGCAGCCTAAGCAAATTCTGACAGCAGCGTAAGCACATTCTGACGGCATGTAAAATGCCATTTTCTGCTGACCTGCAAAGCTGCCTGTGAGGAATTGTGCCAACATAACCCTATGGTGGCTTGGCGCCATCTACGGGGCAGGGGCAGTGCTACATTAACCCTATGTTACCATAGGGCAGGGGCAGCACTATATTAACCCTATGTTTCCACAGGGCAGGGGCAGCGCTACAGCAGCGCTACATTAACCCTATGTTTCCACAGGGCATATTATCTATTTTAACCCTATGTTGTGCAGGGCAGTGCAGCATTAGCATGTCAGAAAATGCTTCAGATGGCATTTTTTGACAGTGTTTTTTGTAGCCAACCTTATGTTGTACGGAGCAGTCAGCATTAACCCGATGTTAGCAATTTGTACCCAATTTTTTTACTAACCCCATGTTATCAATTTTAAACCTGTGCTGTACAGGGCAGTGCACCATTAACCCTATGGTGGCAATTTTGTACCCTATGTTACATCATTTATGGTGCGATTGCAAAATCAGATGGCAGCCTAAGCAAATTCTGACGGCACGTAAAATGCCATTTTCTGCTGCCCTGCAAAGCCGCCTGTGAGGAACTGTGCCAACTTATGCTATGGCGGCTTGGCGCCGTCCTTCCTGGACAACTGGAGCTGTGCCTCAGCATTTTTAACCCCATGTTGCATCATTTAGGCAGCCTAAGCAAATTCTGACGGCAGCCTAACCAAATTCTGACGGCACGTACAATGCCATTTTCTGCTGCCTTGCAAAGCCGCCTGTGAGGAATTGTGCCAACTTACCCTATGGTGGCTTGGCGCCGTCCTTCCCGGGCAACTGGAACTGTGCCTCAGCATTTTTAACCCCATGCAGCATCATTTAGGCAGCCTAAGCAAATTCTGACGGCAGCCTAAGCAAATTTTGACGGCACGTAAAATGCCATTTTCTGCTGCCCTGCAAAGCTGCTTGTGAAGAAACTGTGCCAACTTACGCTATGGTGGCTTGGCGCCGTCCTTCCCGGGCAACTGGAGCTCTGCCTCAACATTTTTAACCCCATGTTGCATCATTTAGGCAGCCTAAGCAAATTCTGACGGCAGCCTAAGCAAATTTTGACGGCACGTAAAATGCCATTTTCTGCAGCCCTGCAAAGCTGCCTGTGAGGAACTGTGCCAACTTATGCTATGGCGGCTTGGCGCCGTCCTTCCCGGGCAACTGGAGCTGTGCCTCAGCATTTTTAACCACATGTTGAATCATTTAGGCAGCCTAAGCAAATTCTGATGGCAGCCTAAGCAAATTCTGACGACATGTAAAATGCCATTTTCTGCTGCCTTGTAAAGCCGCCTGTGAGGAATTGTGCCAACTTACCCTATGGTAGCTTGGCGCCGTCCTTCCCGGGACACTGGAGCTGTGCCTCAGCATTTTTAACCCCATGTTGTATCATTTAGGCAGCCAAAACAAATTCTGACGGCAGCCTAAGCACATTCTGACGGCACGTAAAATGCCATTTTCTGCTGCCCTGCAAAGCTGCCTGTGAGGAACTGTGCCAACTTATGCTATGGTGGCTTGGCGCCGTCCTTCCCGGGCAACTGGAGCTGTGCCTAAGCATTTTTAACTATTTGTTGAATCATTTAGGAAGCCTAAGCAAATTCTGATGGCAGCCTAAGCAAATTCTGACGACATGTAAAATGCCATTTTCTGCTGCCTTGCAAAGCCGCCTGTGAGGAATTGTGCCAACTTATGCTATGGTGGCTTGGCGCCGTCCTTCCCGGGCAACTGGAGCTGTGCCTCAGCATTTTTAACCCCATGTTGTATCATTTAGGCAGCCAAAGCAAATTCTGACGGCAGTCTAAGCACATTCTGACGGCACGTAAAATGCCATTTTCTGCTGCCCTGCAAAGCCGCCTGTGAGGAACTGTGCCAACTTATGCTATGGTGGCTTGGCGCCATCCTTCCCGGGCAACTGGAGCTGTGCCTCAGCATTTTTAACCCCATGTTGCATCATTTAGGCAGACTAAGCAAATTCTGACGGCAGCCTAAACAAATTCTGACGACATGTAAAATGCCATTTTCTGCTGCCTTGCAAAGCCGCCTGTGAGCAATTGTGCCAACTTACCCTATGGTAGCTTGGCGCCGTCCTTCCCGGGACACTGGAGCTGTGCCTCAGCATTTTTAACCCCATGTTGCATCATTTAGGCAGACTAAGCAAATTCTGACGGCAGCCTAAACAAATTCTGACGGCATGTAAAATGCCATTTTCTGCTGCCTTGCAAAGCCGCCTGTGAGGAATTGTGCCAGCATAACCCTATGGTGGCTTGGTGCCGTCCTTCCCGGGCAACTGGGGCTGTGCCTCAGCATTTGTAACCCTATGTTGCATAATTTAGGTAGTGATAGCAAAATCTGGCGGCGAATCCACTGTGGATTCGTGGGTATTGAGTCCTTTCATATTTTCTTTTGTTCTTTTAGAGTATTAAGGCTGTTTTTGCTTAAACGTTTACACATTTTACTGTTAATGTGATGATTGTTTTGTAAAGGTAAATTTTAACCAAACACAATAAAAAATATTTTAAAAAAAATGTATTGAGTCCTTTCCTTTCCCCAGCTGTACAACCTGCAGGCTTGTCCGGGCCCATTTTTAATTCCAAGGCCCCCCCACCCGCTGTGGTGTTATCTATTGTGGTGGTTGCCCTCCCCGGGCTTTCATTGTGCCTTAAAGTTTAGCCTCCCTGGTGCTTTTATTCTGGTTCTGGGCCTCTCGGATTCCTCGAGCCTCATGGGGGGGATGAAACCCCTTTATGTAATGTCTTTGAGGCCCGGTCTTGTGGTGATGAGGTGCCGGTGGGTCCCCCTCCTTCGCCACCGGGCCTCCTTTTGTAGGAACTATGTTCTGCAACAACTTGGGGATTCTCTCCTCGTGGAGGTCCATGGGGCTATACCTGATGGGTTGTCTCTCTCTCCTGGACCAGGTCTGCGGGGCCTCTAGTCCTTTACTTCCCCCGCTTTTAGGGGGCAAAGTCTCACAGCACCCCCCCCCCACCTCCAGTGTCAGCTTTGCCCCTCTTGATATTAGAGGCTTCATCTCCTTTGGTTGCCACCGTTTGCCTGGTTAGGCGTGACTGCCCCTCCTGGAAGCTCCACCTTAGCTCCTTTATCCTGCTCTGGGGAACCGGGGTGTCTGGTGTCACTCTTGTGGGCCCTTGATCGGATCTCGCCAGGGCCGCCACGGTGTGGTGCCTTGGCCCTTCCTGACCTCAATCTTCTCCTGGATGGATGGTGTGGTGGGGGTTGTGAGGTAGTCCTCTGAGTATAGCTGACTGCTCTGTGGCCCAGAGCCTCCTCCCACCCTTGCTATGTCCTGCGGTATCTTCCTCTGTGTGTTTGCTTTAATAGAGGGGCCTCACCTGTTACACTCGTCTGGGTTGCACTTGTCGGGATCCTTCTGAGGATCCACGGGTGCTCCTGCTATCCCCTTGTTGCCCTCCTCTATGCTTGCCCCTTCAAGGCTCCTGCTTTCCCCCTGTTGCTCTCCTCTACGCTTGTCCCTTCAAGGCTCCTGCTATCCCCCTGTTGCTCTCCTCTACGCTTATCCTAATGAGGCTCCACAGGTGCTCCTGCTATCCTCCTGTTGCTCTCCTCTACGCTTGTCCTTATGAGGCTCCATGGGTGCTCCTGCTATCACCATGCTGCTCTCCTCTACGTTTGCCGCTTCAAGGCTCCTGCTGTCCCCCTGTTGCTCTCCTCTACGCTTGCCCCTTCAAGGCTCCTGCTATCCCCCTGTTGCTCTCCTCTACGATTATCCCTTCAAGGCTCAGGGCTGGCTCCGGCTGCTTTCCCACTCATAAGGCACTGGATGGAGGTAGAGGCTCTTTGCAAACAAAACTAGCTGCTCAGGTGCTGAAGGCAGATTAAAGTGCCTGAATTGCCTGGGCCTCCCTTTCAGGGCCTTACAGAGGAGATGAGTAGTGCCTTTGAAGGGTTACTCTTGCCCCAACTACGTAATGGGATGCTAATGAACCTGCTAACAAAAAAACTACCCTTTTGTGAGGGTCCAATAAGTAATGATATTGAGCATTGATTTCTAATACTTTAAGGAATGTAGCAAGCACACTGTGTTGTGATATGCACTTAGTTAGCAGGCCACACCATTTTTAAAATGTTCGTAGGTAGGCCACCCCCATCAGGTATTAGACCATGGCCATCATGCAAGACACGCCCCCAAATGAGCCCCCGACCCCCTTACTTTCTTTTCCCACTTAAAAACCTGGGAGTACCTGAAGCAGAGTATGGGTAACATAAAACATTCTTGCAGAGGGCTGGTTGTGGGTTCTCTGGATTTGTGCTCAAACACCGCCTGGGGACTGTATGGGAACCTGATGCATAAAGTGTTGCTAAGTATCACTACCAGGTGAAAAGTGTGGCGTCCCACTCGTGCAATTATCACACCCTTGACGAGAAGTCCTGTCCCGCCTCCCCTCACTGAAACAATTACACTCATGCTGAAACCAATGCTACAACTGACTGCACACTACACATCCCATCTCGCAAAACCACAGCTATCTGGACAATTGGAGACACTCACTGCCATCCTTGCATCCCTCAAGGCCACAGCGCATTTACTCCGTTACTCCGCTCATGAGAGGCCTCCTCCAGTCGCCCCTAAATCGTCAGCGGAAGATGCTTTTTTCTGCAAATTTCAAAAGCTAATGCGGTCCGACCCCATGAAGGAGTATTTTCGAGCCTTTTTTAGGGAGATGTTCCCTCTTGCGCCGTCGGTCCCGGTTATGGCACCGGTGATTCCGCCAGCGCCGCCTCTACCGGCTGTCTACCGGCCGGGCCCCCACCGGCCCTCCCTCCCTTGCCTCCATTGTCTCCAGTGGACAAATCTCCAGCAGTGCCAGATGTTGCACAGTTTCAACTGGATGTGTCGGACGACGCACAGGGGGATCAGGACAGCGAGGACCAGCCCGCTCTGTTAGAGCTTTTCACGACCGGGTGCTGGACATGATGTATCTTTTGGATGTTCCAGTACCCCAGGCACCCATTCCACAGCAAGGGGTGCTTTCGGGGGCGTTCACCTTGTCTCCTTTGGAGCGCACCGGCTTGTTCTTGCAAAAGGACGTTTTAGCCGAGGTCCGTAAAGTCTGGGAGAAAACACACTCTGGACTGTTTGTTAAAAAAAGATTGACGCTCATTACAGGCTCCATTCTTTGGAAGAAGTGGCCTTGGCGTCGTGTCCGCCCCCCTTCCTCCACGGTGGTGGCTGCTGTGCTGCTACATTACAATCCAGAGCCGCTTCATCGTCTTCTACAGCGGCAACACAGGTTCTGGCCAAAGAGGATAAACTGACTCTGTGGGGAGGAAGATTTTCGCTAATTCAGCCCTGCAGTTACATCAAGCTAACGCAGAACTGGTACTAGCGGGGGCGAATATGAAAATGTGGAAAGGTCTGTCAGAGTTTGAGGAATTCAGTCCCGCTAATAAACTAGAGGATTTTAAAACAGATTCCTGTTAATCGGATGAAGAAATGATGGAGCACACAGGCTCGATTGATTAAAAATAGAGTTTTGTGAGTCAAAAAGCACAAAAAAAGCAGAAGGCACTATGAGCAAAACACAAGGACTCCTAACACTTGAATGTGCGGTAAAAATCTGGAGACCTGACTGGTGCCACGCATCCAGCTAAATGCTCTGGTGAAACAAAGTTTTCCATTCAGCAAAGCAGATGGAGTGGTGACCCCTTCTCTTGGGGCTCATATGGCCTGATGTGGGGTGTCCTGAGGTCCTGGATCGAGTGGTACATCGAGTTGATGGAGTGGCGGTGTGAGCCGTGACAATACGCAGCAAGATGGCATTGGAGACTTCGAGTTGAGCCCACCAGTGTTCCCGCACGTCTCGGTGCCCCCGAGCCTGAAACTACCTCGCGGAACCAACGGCTGGCCACCACCCTGTCTGGGGGCGCGGATAGTGCCCCCAGACAGGGTGGAGGTCTGGGTCCGGTTTCTGGACCTCAGGGGTCACTCTGCTTGGGGCCGTGTCTGTGGTGCTCCCTCCCCCCACGCTGGCCTCCTAAAGTCAGGCCCCTGCAGCCATCTGCCAGCGGCAAGTCCTGCTGCAGTCAACCAGAAGGGGCCCCCTGCACTCGGAGTTGTGGGAGCAACCCGGTGCAGCCTGTAGGAGCGTCGCCACCAGCTGCAGGAGGCAAACACCCGGGGTCCTCCCACAATCTCTACCTCTGCCTTGGGTGCCCCCCCGGTGCGGCGAGGCACCCAGGCAGCCCGGGACAGAATCAACCCGCCTACACACCAGGAGAGCCCTGGAATGATGGACCCTGGGGACACGTCACTGCGGTTTGCCCAGGCCATCTGCCACGACCCCCTACAACTTTACTCCTTTAAGGTTGGAAAGACACCCCCAGGAGTTCCAGCAGAGATTATTCAGAGGGGCTCAAGCACAGTTCTTCACAGGGCATAAGCCCTTCACGTAACTGGGGTCCACTTATTGTTTATATGTTTCGCCTGGCGCCCTCCAAGGGCCGGCCCCCCACAACCACTTTTATGTAGGTGGATGGTGCCAAGCAGCTCACCGGATTGGAGCTGTGATTAAGCTTAGCCCCCAGTCGTTGCCTGCACAAGGGAAAGTCTGGTTGCAGGGGAGGGGGGAATCAGCACCCCCTCAGTTGGCTGTGCGAGGAGGCCAGTCCCGCCAGCCCGCCACAGCTGTTAGTTTTATATGTGATGTTGTTAGGAAAGATTTCGTAATTGTAGGTAATTTTCCTTCCATGTGGCAACCCCTAAACTTTTTGCTGTTGTTTTTCACCTTGTTCTTGACTTTGCCAGCGAAGTGCAGCCTTCTGCCGCACTCCTCTGGGCTTTCGCTCCTTTCTTACGGGGAAACTGACATGCCCTTAAGACAGTCAGTACCGGGGAATGCTGTTTCCCGTAGTTTCTTCTATCATGTTGCGGCTTTCGCGCAACATGACGCAAGAGGGCACTGTAAGCTAAGTTACAGCTCTCTTGGGTCTCTAGCCTTCTACAGGCCCTAGATACTCTTTTAGGATGGTATTTTGATCGGTGCAAGTCATTCAGGGACTGGAATGGTGGCAGCGATCGTTTTGTTTATTTTGAGCTCCTTTTGGCGTTCTGAGCACGTTTTTCGCACTGAACCCAAAATGGTGGCCTGGCTCCCAAAATGGCCAGACCACGAGGCTCCTTTGTCCTGTCCACTGACCGTCTTGCTCCCTTCACCTTCCCCAGGTCGAGCGACCCGGGGCCTTCCTTATTTGGGCATGTACTTTCCCGCGAAACGTGGTTGCTTTCGCGGGCTTCTACATGTCGTTTGTGTGCCTCCAGGGTGTGGGCTGGGATGTCTGGTCCCAATACACATCCTGGGTGCCAGAGAGTCTAGGGTGGTGTGAATGCCTGGGACCACCGTGGTCCGTGATTGGTCCACGTATGGTATGTGTGTTGATGAGCGGATCTCCCATTGGCTCCCCTCCGTTTTGGCACGAAGGGAACCGTGGATAAGAGGGGGCTGGAAACACCACTACCATGTCGATCTCCTGAGTTCTCACGAACGAAGGAATACAGGAGCCAAGTATCCTGCAACCAAGAGGCTGGACCGAGGAATCGCTGGTGACCCGCTGAAGGAATCCTCCTTTGCACTGCTGTCGTCCTGTGAAACCCTTTCCTCCTTTGATCGAACCAGGAGGCCTGTACTGGTGCTTCGACCTTTGGAATAGCAGGAACAGCTATTCCCGGCGACTTCATCATCTCCTGCCAAGTAAGCCTTCGGAAGTGTCTCTGGGCCATCCAGTTGACTGACCAGCTTACAAGGGAGTCCTGCTCTGTAACCGCCGCCAGGTTGTGTTGTATTTCGAGTCCTGGTCACTCTCCCACGCTTCGTACACTTGGCGTTCCCAAGTCTGAAGGGAGGAGTGTACATTTGGCTCGGATACACACGGCCGCTCCGTTGTCCTGCTGCGGCAACAAACTGTGCTGGTTTCGTCGATTGGGACGTCTTTTTGCTCTACACGACTACGAGGCGTTCCCTGCTCTTCTGAACCTGCCAGCTGCTGAAACTAACGTGGAGAAGCCTGGGTCTGCTTGCTTCGGGGACCGGTGAGTAGTTTAGCTAGGATCTGGTCGCCCTCCTGCAGTAGCCCATTGCATTTCCCCGCTGTGTAAAAACAGCACCCTTTTGTCCGTACTCGCGCTCTGCTTCTGCTCACTGTGGAGGCTGCGCTTGAGTTGCGGAACCTGTTCTCCTTCTGCTGGGCACTAACCCGAACTGCCTGACTTCCTCCGAAGAGCTTCCCCTTTTGCCCGTTGGCACCGGCGTGGCAGGTACTTTGAGCACAAGGCTCCACTCTTCGCAGGGCTCGGACTTCCATCTAGTTAGGTGCCTCTGAAGGCAAACTGAGTCTAAAGCGTTATCGCACTGCCTGTTTTCCTTCCCTTGCAGGTGGACTACACATTTCGTGCTTATAACGCTAGCGACTGTTGTATTTGTATATATATTGTGTTGATAAGGTATGTGTTGGCTTAATATTGTGATATTGTGATTTTCTCGCTACGGTCATTGTTTTAAAGGCCTTAAAATAAATGTGTATATATTTTTGATATAACAACTGTTTGGAGTAGTTTGTAAGCGCTCTTGCTTTGTGTGCTCATTGCGGGCTTTCAGTCACCCTCACCCCTCTTGAGACCTAGTCTTGACCGCCGCGATCGCTACCTTGATTGGTCTGGCTTGTCCAGAGGTTACCCTGTTCCAAGTAATTAGGTTGGCCTTCTGAACTTCTGCGCCACCAGGACAGAGTTCAGAAATCCGTCTTAACAAATTGGTGTACAGCGGTGGGATACGACTGAAGGTATCCAGTGTTGCGCACGAACTAAGGCATTTCAGGTTATTCCAACCAGTACACGTAGTGAATTGTTGTAGTATAACTTTAAAAAGGCCATAGTCCTATCTAACAGTATGGAAACAAATACCTTGTTAACTTTAAATGCTTCCAAATCAGAAACGCTGAAAAAGATGTGTGCGGAGAGAGGTGTTTCCTCTCAAGGCACAAAATTGGAAATGATCCAAAGAATCGTGGCGTGGCAAGAAGCGCAGCTTGACGCTATAACTTCTGAGGACAGTGCAGAAGGTGGTGGGGCTGCTCTCACTGGTAGAACCGACGGTTCTGCCGCTGCACTGATCCATCGCGACCACGAGGACAGGGAGGATGTGATGTCTAATGTTTCCCCTGCCAGTGCTGATGGGGAGGCTATGCTTGAATTCAAGAAGCAAGAGCTGCGGTTTAGGCAGCAGGAGCTTGAATTCAGCATAGCCAAACTAAAAATCGAACAGGCAGAAAAACAAAAAGACAGGGATCACCAGTTGGAACTGGCCAAGCTTCAGGTTGCAAATGGGTCCAAGGGTCCTGGACATGGGTCTGGGGCTTCCTCTCATCCACGGTTTCCGAAAGATCTGCTCAGTGTGTATGAAGAAAGGAATGACATTATGGACTGGCTGAATGCGTTTGAGTATGCATGCGAGGTTCAAGAAGTTGACAATGCTGATAAGATTGCGTGGTTGCTCAGTAGACTGCCCCATTCTGGCTGTAGTGCCATTATGGAAATGTCGAAGGCTGAGCGAGCTGATTTCGCAATGTTAAAGCAAACTCTCATTTTAAAGTTTGGGAAGACTCCGGCCCAATATTTAAAGCGTTTTCGAGAGTATGAGAAAAAGGAAGGTGGTACTTGGGTATCTTATGTCGCTGAATCCTTGAAAAACTTAACTGGCTTGGTCGAAGGTTATAAGGTTTCTACCTTCGAAGGCATGATAAATCTTGTCATGCTGGAACACATTTTTGCTTCTTCTTCCCCGGAGCTTAAGCAGCATTTGGCCGATTCGAAGGAGATAGATCCTAAGAAGCTGGCCATTGCAGCAGACTTATGGGTGTCACATCGAGTGTCCCATAAGGACAAAACTCATCCTGGTAAGCAGGAGGAAGGGAAAAAGTCCAAAGATATGGAGGGTGGGGAATCTGCTAAATCTTCTTCCCATAAGGGCCACAAAAAGAAAAACAAGGGTAAGACACAAGAGAACTCACAGGGTAGTGGAGGTCAGCCTCCGAAACAGAACTCTGGTTACAATAAGCCTCCCTACGTAAACAGACCCACTGGGGCTTGTTTTTCTTGTGGAGCAACTGACCACGTGAAGGGGGATCCCCGTTGTAAGGTTAGACCTTTGGGGGTCCACTCCGCTAATCTGGCCTTCTCCTCCTACGAGGAAGAAGAGATTACAGGAGTATCCTTCTCCTCAGACTCATTTCCCAGCGGAATACAGGCTGAGGTAGTTTTAGTGTCCCTGGGTTCCTGGGAGCCTAAAGTCGCAGAGGCTTATGCTAGGATTCCGGATAATATCAAGCACTACTTTAAAGCCAGTGTGCTGATCAATGGAGTGGATACTCCAGCTCTTAGGGATAGTGGGTGCAGTCGCACTGTAGTGGATTCTACCTTGGTAGACTCAGAGGAAGTTGCCAGAGCTACTCTGATGCCCACTAAGTTGGCTGACGGCCCCCTCCGTATGTTTCCCGTAATACCTGTAAATCTTACTTTAAATGGTACAGCAGTCAGGATTCCAGTGAGCATTCAGAGAAACGTCCCGGGAAAGGTCTTGTTAGGTAATGATCTCAGAGCTTTAGGGCTCGTAGGAGACACTGCCGAAAGACCCTACACACGGTCTCAAGCACGGGCAGCATTGGCCAAGTCCAATACGCCGCCCCAGCCGAAGGGGAAACCCAAGGCGAAAGGAGTCTACAAGTCAAAACGAGGGAAAGAGAATATTCCCCCGAGCTCGCCTACCACTGCGGTGGAGGAAGTTGGTCAATCGCCCGGGCCTGACGAGGAGGTGGCGATGCCTGAAGTATTCGACCCCAACGATCATCCTGAACTAAAAGACTTGTTAGTTGAAGGAGGTCCTGATAGGGACGAATTCAGTAAAGGCCAACGTGAGTGCCCATCTCTGGAAGGCCTAAGGAGACAGGCCTGCTCCCAGCTTGAGGGTGAACCTCCTGGGAAGCATAGGATTTATTGGGAAGGTGGACTCCTGTATAGTGAGCCCACAGAGTCTACAGAAGGAGACCATAGGAGGTTGGTGGTTCCCCTTGCTGTTAGGCCCTTCCTCCTGCAGTTGGCGCATGAAGTTCCCCTTGCTGGTCACCTTGGTATGAAGAGGACCAAGCAAAGGTTATCCATGCACTTCTACTGGCCCAAGATGGGGGTGCAAGTAGAAAGTCACTGCAGGAGTTGTGCCTCCTGCCAGTTGTCTGGTAAGGTTGGCGCGACAATCCAAGCTCCGTTGGTACCGCTCCCAGTTGTGGGGGTACCATTTGAAAGGGTAGGGATCGACATCGTTGGTCCCCTTGACCCGCAAACATCCTCGGGCAATAGGTTTATCCTGGTGCTGGTCGACCATGCAACCAGGTATCCTGAGGCCATCCCATTGAAAACTGTAACTGCAAAGTCAGTTGCAAAAGCTTTATTCGGCATATTTACTAGGGTTGGCTTCCCTAAAGAAGTTGTGTCAGATCGGGGCAGCAACTTTATGTCGAAGTATATGCAGGCTATGTGGAAAGAATGTGGGGTCACCTACAAGTTCTCTTCTGCATACCACCCCCAGACCAATGGTCTGGTGGAACGTTTCAACAGAACGTTAAAGAGCATGATTGGGGCTCTGGAGGAACCTCAGAGAAGAAAATGGGATCTTCTTTTACCATGCTTACTGTTTGCCTACCGAGAGGTACCACAGGAGGGTGTTGGCTTCAGCCCCTTCGAACTTCTGTTCGGTCATCCCGTACGGGGACCCTTAGCCATCGTCAAAGAGGGATGGGAGATGCCCACTCCCCCTGTTACTACCAATGTAGTTGATTATGTGCTAGGGCTCAGAAAACGGATGGTACTTCTGATGGGCTTGGCTAGTGATAAATTGAAGGCAGGGCAAGCGCTGGTGAAACATTGGTACGACCAGAAAGCTTCCCTCATCAACTTTACACCTGGTCAGCAAGTCCTGATCATGAATCCAATAAGGCCTCGAGCTTTACAGGACAAATGGTCAGGCCCTTACACAGTGGTGGAGCCCCTGGGTGAGGTGAACTATTTAGTGGACCTTGGAAGGCCTGGACAGGCTCCAAAAGTGTTTCACGTGAATAGGCTGAAGGCTTTCGTCCCAAGAGTCGAAATCGCAGCACTGCTACTGGCTTCAGATGTTGAGGAAGAGGAGTCTGAACCTCTCCCCGACCTGTTCCAAAGCGGTCCTTCAGATAGCTCCTTTGAGGGTGTCCGAGTGGCCCCTCACCTGACTTCTGATCAGCAGGCTGAGGTGAAAAGTTTGCTTAGGCAGTTTTCCCCCCTGTTTTCACAGTCCCCTGGTTTGACACCTTGGTGCAAACATAACATTGACACAGGAGACAGTGTACCTACCAAAAGTAGGGGATACAGGATGTCAGACAAAGTACGGTCTTATATTAAGACCGAGGTCAACAAGATGTTAGATCTTGGGGTGATTGAACCCTCTAGTAGTCCTTGGTCCAGCCCAGTGGTGTTGGTTCCAAAAGCAGGCACTTCTGAATTGAGGTTCTGCGTGGATTACAGGGCTCTGAATGCTGTCACCAAGACAGATGCACACCCCTTGCCTCGAACAGATGAGCTGGTGGATACTTTGGGTGCCTCCAAGTACCTCAGCACGTTTGACCTCACTGCTGGCTATTGGCAAATAGCTTTAGCAGAACATGCCAAGGAGAAGACAGCATTTTCTACTCCAGACGGCCTTTACCAATTCCGGGTAATGCCGTTCGGGTTGAAGAATGCACCTGCCACTTTCCAGAGGCTTGTGAATCATGTGTTGAATGGGTTGGACGAATTCTGCCTTGCATATCTGGACGATATAGCAGTTTTCAGTGCCACCTGGGAAGACCATGTGAAACACCTCGGGATTGTGCTCCAGGCTCTTCAGAAAGCCCACTTGACCATAAAGGCTAGTAAATGCCAGATTGGACAAGGCTCAGTGGTTTACCTTGGACATGAAGTAGGTGGAGGGAGGATACAGCCTCTACCCAGTAAAGTACAAGCAGTACGAGACTGGCCTACCCCCACTACGCAAACCCAAGTGAGAGCCTTCTTAGGACTCACGGGGTATTACCGCAATTTTGTGGCAGACTATGGCACCATAGCTGCTCCTCTGACTGCCCTCACAACTCCGAAGAAACCCAAGAAGGTAACTTGGACCGACGAGTGTGAGAAGGCCTTCAATGGCTTAAAAGACTCCTTGTGCCAGGCCCCTGTCCTCAGGGCCCCGGATTATCAAAGACCTTTTATCGTGCAGACGGACGCCTCTGACACTGGGATAGGAGCTGTACTATCACAAGTAGATGAGAAGGGTAAGGAACACCCTATCGGTTTTATTAGTCGCCAGCTTAAGGACAGAGAGCTCAGATGGTCCACGGTAGAGAAAGAATGTTTCTCTGTTGTGTGGGCCCTAAGGAAGCTGAGGCCCTACCTCTATGGGACCCACTTCACTGTGCAAACTGACCATAAGCCGTTAAAGTGGCTAATGAACATGAAGGGGGAGAATCCAAAGTTGCTTAGGTGGTCCATAAGTCTACAAGGCTTCGACTTCACTATTGAGCATAGGCCTGGTGTCCAACATAGCAATGCTGATGGGTTGTCCAGAATGTTTAACCGACCTGAACAAGAGACTCATCCAGGGGTGGATTAGTTCCCCCTGTCCATAGTCTGGGAGGGGCGAGTGTTAGGAAAGATTTCGTAATTGTAGGTAATTTTCCTTCCATGTGGCAACCCCTAAACTTTTTGCTGTTGTTTTTCACCTTGTTCTTGACTTTGCCAGAGAAGTGCAGCCTTCTGCCGCACTCCTCTGGGCTTTCGCTCCTTTCTTACGGGGAAACTGACATGCCCTTAAGACAGTCAGTACCGGGGAACGCTGTTTCCCGTAGTTTCTTCTATCATGTTGCGGCTTTCGCGCAACATGACACAAGAGGGCACTGTAAGCTAAGTTACAGCTCTCTTGGGTCTCTAGCCTTCTACAGGCCCTAGATACTCTTTTAGGATGGTATTTTGATCGGTGCAAGTCATTCAGGGACTGGAATGGTGGCAGCGATCGTTTTGTTTATTTTGAGCTCCTTTTGGCTTTCTGAGCACGTTTTTCGCACTGAACCCAAAACGGTGGCCTGGCTCCCAAAATGGCCAGACCACGAGGCTCCTTTGTCCTGTCCACTGACCGTCTTGCTCCCTTCACCTTCCCCAGGTCGAGCGACCCGGGGCCTTCCTTATTTGGGCATGTACTTTCCCCCGAAACGTGGTTGCTTTCGCGGGCTTCTACATGTCGTTTGTGTGCCTCCAGGGTGTGGGCTGGGATGTCTGATCCCAATACACATCCTGGGTGCCAGAGAGTCTAGGGTGGTGTGAATGCCTGGGACCACCGTGGTCCGTGATTGGTCCACGTATGGTATGTGTGTTGATGAGCGGATCTCCCATTGGCTCCCCTCCGTTTTGGCGCGAAGGGAACCGTGGATAAGAGGGGGCTGGAAACACCACTACCATGTCGATCTCCTGAGTTCTCACGAACGAAGGAATACAGGAGCCAAGTATCCTGCAACCAAGAGGCTGGACCGAGGAATCGCTGGTGACCCGCTGAAGGAATCCTCCTTTGCACTGCTGTCGTCCTGTGAAACCCTTTCCTCCTTTGATCGAACCAGAAGGCCTGTACTGGTGCTTCGACCTTTGGAATAGCAGGAACAGCTATTCCCGGCGACTTCATCATCTCCTGCCAAGTAAGCCTTCGGAAGTGTCTCTGGGCCATCCAGTTGACTGACCAGCTTACAAGGGAGTCCTGCTCTGTAACCGCCACCAGGTTGTGTTGTATTTCGAGTCCTGGTCACTCTCCCACGCTTCGTACACTTGGCGTTCCCAAGTCTGAAGGGAGGAGTGTACATTTGGCTCGGATACACACGGCCACTCCGTTGTCCTGCTGCGGCAACAAACTGTGCTGGTTTCGTCGATTGGGACGTCTTTTTGCTCTACACGACTACGAGGCGTTCCCTGCTCTTCTGAACCTGCCAGCTGCTGAAACTAACGTGGAGAAGCCTGGGTCTGCTTGCTTCGGGGACCGGTGAGTAGTTTAGCTAGGATCTGGTCGCCCTCCTGCAGTAGCCCATTGCTTTTCCCCGCTGTGTAAAAACAGCACCCTTTTGTCCGTACTCGCGCTCTGCTTCTGCTCACTGTGGAGGCTGCGCTTGAGTTGCGGAACCTGTTCTCCTTCTGCTGGGCACTAACCCGAACTGCCTGACTTCCTCCGAAGAGCTTCCCCTTTTGCCCGTTGGCACCGGCGTGGCAGGTACTTTGAGCACAAGGCTCCACTCTTCGCAGGGCTCGGACTTCCATCTAGTTAGGTGCCTCTGAAGGCGAACTGAGTCTAAAGCGTTATCGCACTGCCTGTTTTCCTTCCCTTGCAGGTGGACTACACATTTCGTGCTTATAACGCTAGCGACTGTTGTATTTGTATATATATTGTGTTGATATGGTATGTGTTGGCTTAATATTGTGATATTGTGATTTTCTCGCTACGGTCATTGTTTTAAAGGCCTTAAAATAAATGTGTATATATTTTTGATATAACAACTGTTTGGAGTAGTTTGTAAGCGCTCTTGCTTTGTGTGCTCATTGCGGGCTTTCAGTCACCCTCACCCCTCTTGAGACCTAGTCTTGACCGCTGCGATCGCTACCTTGATTGGTCTGGCTTGTCCAGAGGTTACCCTGTTCCAAGTAATTAGGTTGGCCTTCTGAACTTCTGCGCCACCAGGACATAGTTCAGAAATCCGTCTTAACAGATGTCCCTTGCGTTTTGTTTCACTTACAGCAGCGAGGCACAAGCAGGGATCTTCGATTGGTTGGGTGTTGTCCTAGAGGATCCCGGAGGCTCGTGGTCATGCAAGCCTTCTGGGAAATGTACTGGTCCTTTTCATGCCCCAGAGCATTCTGAGTCCACACCAAGACCTTTTCCTGCACATAAAACAAAGCAGTGTCTTGAAATAAAGGTGTTTCGGTCTTTTAGACCTTTTTCTATGGCCACACTGCTGCATAACCCTGATATTGTATGCTTGGCGCTTCCCACTCATGCTTGCCACCTGTGAGTCCCTGACACTGGGGTACTCATAGTCCTTGTCATTGCCGATCCATGCTTCAATGAAAAAGAGCATAAATTAGGAATGCAACCAAGGCACATCGCCCGTACCACAGGAGGAGCTTAGTTTGTCTTTTCTTTCCTTGGTGGAGGGCACGGGTCAAGTTATTTTACAGGGCCTTCTTAAAGCATGGCATTTTACATTTGCATGACCTCTTTGCACTATGGGTACTGCAATTAAAAAGGTTGGGTTTTGGGTGAATTATCGAGCATATAAGAGGTTGCTGTTGGATCCGCTGCTCGAAGCAGGCCAGGTAATGTCATTGCCTTTGTGCTAGTGTGTGTGGTATTTGCATGTAGTATGTGTTAGGTTTTTGCTGGGTGTTGATGTTGAGCAAGCTGTAATACGTTGTCTGCAGGCATTCTGAGGTGGCCAGAGTTGTGGGTTGTAATGAGTGCTTAATTTGTGTGAGACAAGTGGGAGGGTGCTATTGTAGAGTTGGTAGGGCGTTCGTTAGGTTGGAGAGTTTATACTTTGCAAATGGGCACTGACATAAGATTGCATTCAAATGAACCTGTCAGCACGGTAATGGTTTAGTTGCCATGTGCACGGTAGCAATGTTATTTATGGTTGGCTAATTCAGTTGCTGGCATATGGTGCATCTCGATCGGGCCACATTGTTTCATCACCCCATAAAAAGGTAAGTGGTCCTGAGGTTGAAATATCTGTAAACTGTCGATGCTCAGGAGGGAGGTTCCATGAAAAATTGGAAGTTGCGGTCTTGAATTTCCACCCTGTCATAAGGTGACATCGCCTAACATTGCATGATCATTCATAACAAGGTACACCAAGGCCAAACAAGACACAAAATGACATCCCCTTCACACTCACTTGCTCCGCAGACCAGATAGCTCCTATTTTTACACTCGGTTTTCTACTCTCGCTAATCTTTTTCTTTCTCGCTCGCTCTCATATATAGATCCATTGTACATAGACAGGCAGTGTGCTGGAGCAATGTCGCCGCTGTAATGTACATGGACATAACAGGCAGTGTTCTGTAGAGACTCCAAGCAATGTGCAAAAGACTTAGCACTGCTCACCAAACACACAGAGGCCCTGGAAAATGCACTGCTTTAGGACGCTGCAAAGACCTATGTGAGGTGTATCAGACCTTATTTGCAATGGAAAGTAACTGCATGTACCCACATCCATCTATAATAAGCACCTGTGAGGAAAAGGAGAACTGGTCATACACCTTACCGCACAAAAAGTGCTTGTTGGGAAATCCGGGGAGAGAATGGAGAACCACCCAACAATACTTGGGCTTCTTGCTTTGAAAGAAGTGACTCCACTGGGAGCGAGATAATGGGGACAGCTCCCAGAATCCCTACTGCCTGTAAAGAAAACCCAATGTCCTTTGTACATGGACAAGTTAAGCAGTCATGTTCTCTAGCGCTGAAATAATGTCAATGCACATAAATGGATTTATCACCCTTGGGACAAGGTGCCTTTCTAATGATATATTTAAATATTAAATACATAAATAGCATAAACATATATAATTAACCTTCTGAAAAAGGGTTGGATCAAAGTGCGTATCACATATCAAGACCAGGCGTAAACACGCCCTCTGTTGAAATCTAACCAATATAACTCTAGATCAGTGTAAAACGTCTCTGTATATAAATATAAATAATTAAATATAACAGCACCTATTGACAATGCGGCTGAAACAATGGATGCAAAAATAGGATAAATCACCTTTTTATGTAATGCATAGTTGGACAACACTATAAGGCATGGTACCGCCTCTGAAACATATAAAGTACCAGATCATGGCATCAGACATCACATTTCATCAAATAATAGTACAGTATTGGCACTGAGGCACACCTATGCTGGTATATATAATACAATGTCCCCATTTTATATAAGCCTATACTTAAACATGAGAGGGGGTCGGGGGGGGGACAATGTGAAAACACTTCAGAAGCAGCAGTCCCATGGAAATGATTAATGACTCACTGGTACCTGCAGTCTACCACAAACAAACCATTGACACAAGCTAACAACATCAGGGAAAGAAACTAAAATACATGCAGACATGAAACAGGAGGAAAGGAAAACAAACACGAGCATTAGACAAATGCAATAGGCTCTCCCAGGCCCCACTTGACCCCATAAGGAAAGCCTGCATCAACATATGCATAGAAAGTATGAAATCCCCACAGATTGTGTTGCAGATGGTGATTGTGTGCACGTGTTGAAGCAGTGCTTTACTTCATCCCTTAGTGCGGTAGCTGCACTAACATTCTCCAGAATCCCTAAATGTGAACAGAGAGCAGCCCAATGTTTACTGAGGGCTGATGCCCCTTTTCACTTAGCTGCACTGTGTTGCTCCAAACTGTTTGCCATACTGGAGAGATAAAGGGCTAATGTGGGTTCAATCGCAGGGTGAAAGGTAGCCCTTTTACAGCCTTCTCATTGATATACAGGATCTTTTCATGAACATCTTTTTCCTAATTCTGGACCTGAGATTCTGATCAGGTAGGTGCCCCCTGACCCCGCCATCTTGTGGCCTCAAAAATCGTTTTTGCACCTGTGCTTAAAAGCACGGTGAGCGCATTCGGTGCATGGTCCCTCTCGCCTTCCCAACCCGCTTCCTGAACCTCCCTCTACCCGCCCCCCTCAATGCCCCCCACTCTGATTGGCACACCACGCCCTCATCAAAGACAACGCAGAGCAGCCCCCTGCTCGTGCAGCCCCTTCAGCTAAGGGCCCCAAGGCCAAGGGCAGCTCCTACAATGGCGGCTCCAAGACATGTCTGCAGGTGTCAGCAGGGGAAGCCAATGAAGCCAGCAGTCAACAGACACCAGCTAAAAGTGTAATTGTGGCTTGGATAGGGTGTAGAGCAATTACTCTACTCCAGAAAGCCCCTGCCACTCTACCTTACCTCTCCATAAAGTACATCACCATAGGCTTACACCATGCACATTTAGAGAGATGTATGACCTCCGACCTAAATCTACGCATGACTGGACTGTAAATGTTGTTTTGCATTACTTACAAACATAATTCCCAATGTTATCATATACCACACTTAGATGGAATTCTTAACCTCAGCCTGCATCACATATAGATAGAAAAAGTGAATGTTAGCACATGCCACACCTAGATGGAACTTGAATGTTACCATGTGCCACACTTAGAATGGAGAACATCATCCCGCCCTACATCGAGATAACTATTGGGAAGATTAACAAGTGCCACACTTCGACAGAATATGTAGATTAGCAAGTACTACACTTAGACAGAACTGTGAATGTTAGCATGCTAAATGTCATATAACCCACTAACCAATATAAGCTCAAACTCTCTTCATACGTATCTTTCTAAAAAAACTCACACAACCATCTCTCGCACAAGCCGCACACACTTCACCATACTGCAACAACACATAAGCCACACCTACAGCACACGCGGAATGACTCTGATACTCGCACCAAAGCTCAGCACCCAGTGTGTACCGAGTTGACGCTGCCACCAGTACACCACTCCTGTCACCATCCTACTCCCTCTTCACCTTACTAACCCATCCCACCTTCTAAGTACCTTTAACATAACATAACAAAGTTCGTGTCACATAGTAGTGCCCTTTTGATGTCACTGGGGGTCTTAAATGGCTATGATGTTGGTATAAGTGTACATGACATAGTTTCACTTCTAAAAGCCATCGGTTTATTATTTTATGTGAGTCTGCCATCCCCACTCTTAGGAAACAGTTATCTAGCATGGCTCATGAAGAGAGCCTATAATTATGTGCAAGGGGAGAGGAAAGTTAAACATCACCTTGCTTACCCTCACCTGGGAAGTAGAACCCTCAATGTGACAGCCTAGCAAGGAACAGCTAACCAACACTTTATGAAATGGACTAAGCTGTCTTTCACTATACCATTTTGTCCATGGGTAAAATTGTAAAGCCAGTAACAACAACAGCTAAGTACCATATGAATGTGTGGCCTGCTTGTTTTCACCGATTTTCCTGGTGAGACTCCACAGCAAAGAAAACCCCACAACAAACCAATCCTTGTTGAGTTGCATTATCTTGTTTTGTGCTGAGTAACCTGGAACGCACAACATGCGCTTAATAGCTCCCCCTCCCCAGTTCATTTTAGCCAAATAAACGTTTGTGCTCTTGACAGAGTTCAACACCATAGGCAGGTATTAGCAGCCTTCAACCTGTTTCACAGCATGGAATATGCTTTATTTCATAAGTTATGCAGTCCTCAGACACTTTACTTTTCTTTTGCAAGAACAGTTGTCGATGCCAAACCAGAACGGGACTCGAGTTTAGAAGCACCCGAATGCTCTGCATAACCACTCCCCCACCCTCAGGTGCTCCTTTTCCTACCGGTCAACTAAAGGGAAAAATAAGGGGAGAAAACGGCTCCTATAACGGCGTCGCCTCTGCAGAGTGTAAACATGGGCGGTGAACTACCATCCTCCGGCTATCTGCCAGTTCGTTTCCCCTCGGATTTGCCTCCCTCTCACTCTGCATCTCCCTGGGAGGGAGGGAGATCTCTTCACAGGCCGTTGTAACGTCGGAAAATGCGCTATACTTGGTGAAAGTATGTCAAATTGCCCGTCGAAAAATGCTTTCCTGGCAGTCTGTTACTGCGCATGCGCACCAACACAACGCATGCGCAGTAAGCACCCTAAGCATTTTTCGACGCTGAGCAGATTTCGACGTTACCATAGCGCTCAACTCACACGCTTTTGGCGGGTGTCACCCGCCTTGTAAAGAGTGGACTCACCCGCCAAGCCTCCTGCAGGCCCATTCATTTCAATGGGCCTCTCACCCGCCAAAAACAAAATCGGGTGTTTTCACCCGCTTTTGCGACTCAAATGGTTGAGAGCTATGCGTTACACTGGCAGCATAAAGCTCAATAAAGTAACACTGTGTGGCTGCTGATTTTCATGGTCCTCCTGGGGGGAGGAGAGCATGTGGAACTACACAGGTTTCTGGGTAATGTAGTTCTATTTAGAAAACGGGGGAGAACGTGCAGATCTAAATGCATGGATAATGAGTGATTGCTCAATTGCTCAGTGCAAAACGAAGTTGAACACCATTCCTAAAGTGACAAAAAAAGGGGGGGGAGGTGGAGGAGTAGGAGTGTTTGGGGTAGCGGGGGGGCACGGCCAGCATTTATTGCTGGTGTTTGTGTGCGGTGATAATTAGCGAAATAACTCAGCCAGGTGGGCATAGAGGCGTTGCTATGCTTCAAAAGCCAGACACACATTTTTGCCGCAGTTTATGTCACTGTATACCAGTCTGTGCCATAACAGAGCCTGTTTGGCACATTTGTAGTTGATTCATTATGGTACAGTGAAATGCCATGACTAGAACCTGGGTAAAGAGCATGGATGGGGCCTAAAAGATGGAGGGCATACATTTTGAAACAAAAAGATGTTATTGTCAGGAATGGACAGAGACCTATCTCGTGGTCTAGGGATCATGTGTAGGTTACAGATGTCGGGTGTGCCTGCACTAGTACCAGCTAGCACTATAGGGCTTTTATTAGGTATCTATAGACCGGAATACCGGCCAAAGGATGTCCGCAGGCTGCCACATTGACTTGGACTATGACAGTTGGATCAGAGTTTCACAAGCTGAAAAACAAGGATAAGAGGACATAAACATAGCCAATAAGTAGACAAATAGAACAAAAAGAACAAAAATGTTAAGTCAGTTGTTGCAGAGTTTCCAAAGTCTGCCATGACGTTGGTTCATTCAGGCCATTGATATCAGTTTTGAGCCGGAAAATCCACTGTTGTTCTCGCCTGTACAGAAGATTGTGGAGATTGCCACCTCTTGTTCGGACGGTTACCTTCTCAATGATGGACCACTTGAAGTCATTAGGTCCATGTTGTTTCTCTGAAAAATGTTCGACCATTGGGGCCGAGATCTTCTTCGTCCTAATACATGAACGATGTTCCACCAGTCTAGTTTTAATTGGACAGGTGGTCATCCCTACGTAATGTAAACCACAGGGACAGGTGATTAGGTAGATTACATGTTTTGTGTTACAATTTGTCAGGCTTTTCTGGGCCCAAGGGTATTTCCAACCTATATCGATGTTTTTTTTCCTCATTGTACTGACACAGGCACTGCATGACCCACATGGGCCATGTCCTGATGGTTTCGCTTGGTTCCACAGGGTCTCTGGCGTCTGGCTTGTAGGCTCTCTGTAGGTATGGATCAAGTTGTCTCTTAGGTTTCTAACTCTCTTGATTGCAAAATGTGGTGTTGTTAGATTGGTTTCGCCTCCATTTAGGATGGCCCATAATTTTAGTACCTCTTTCCTTATCTTGTTGATCATCGGGGAGTATGTGAATACAGCAGTGATCTTATCATCTGAATTTGCTTCTTTTTCATGTTGTTCTAGGGTGGATTCCCACGGGATGTTTCTTGCTCTTTTTTTGGCCCGTTTGATGATTTGTTTAGTATATCCTCGATGCTGTAGTTTTCTAGTCAATTGATCCGCTTGCTTGTCGTAATCCGCAGTGATTGTGCAGTTCCTGCGGTATCTGAGGAATTGTCTAAAAGGCAAATTTTGTTTCAGACTGGCTAGATGAAAGCTTGAGAACATGAGCAATGAGTTCCTATCCATGGATTCATTAAACACACAGGTTGAGATGGCGTTGTTCTTTATTTCTAATCTTAAGTCTAAAAAGTGTACAGAAATCCGGCTATGTGTGTCCCTGAATGTTAGATCTGGGAATATGGCATACCATAACAAACATAACATAACTCCTAGGTTGTCCTTCAGTGTTAGGGATGGATGGCTCTGCAATGCAGGGTGCCTCTCTGTTTCCCCCCTCAACCTTCCTCTCTTTAAACCGAGAAGAGCGAGGCCAGGGGAGCTATAGTCCATTAAAGCAGAAGTGCGCTCCAAAATGTTATTGTCCCGATCGTTCGGCCACATACTGTTATCGATCCTAAATCTTTTTCCTATGCATCTTACCTTAGTTTTCCTCACTTTTACACATAAAAAAACAACGGGTTGGTCACAACCATCTTGTGCTAATCTTGTCCATTGCAGCATCGCCCTAAATTGAAGTGCCCTTGCAGCAACAATACAGATCGCCCACCCCTGAACCTGACATCACTTGTCCGAACGATCTGCTCCACCTATTTTCATGACGTTCATGGCCAGTGTAGCCAAACGTGCCCCATCATCACCCACGGCAGAAAGTTACTTAACGCAGAACTGGGAAGATAAACACAGACATCCTCACACAGAGCGTGCCTTCTCTTTCTTGCCCGAAATAGCATTGGAATATAGATTTTTTAAAGAAAACATCAATTGTCTGCAATGTAACAGGTCCTTTTATTTATCAAAGAACACTCACAAGAGATTATTAAGTCGACGAATTTAACAATATCTTTTTTACATATAAGTTATAGGTAACGAACATCGCATGACTCGAATGTCGTTTATAACTTCCTCATGATACGCCAATTACGATCAGCAATCGATTAATCCCAGTACTCCAATTCTTGTGTTTCCTTATGTTAAAACATTCAAATGACCCTCATGGTGCTCCTTGTGGGAGAAGATCTGGATTCTTTGCACTTACGAGCACAACGCTTTCGTTTCTGCACGTTGCTACATCTGGAAGGCTGACAGGTTGCTCCATGTTGCTGGTACCGCCAAAGGGTAGATTGGTCCCTGTCGGTCGTCTCACATAACGGTAATGGAAAAAGTGCTGTTTATGGTTATCCACCAATGTTGATTGAAGAATCCATCCGAAAGTAGCTGGAAACTATAGCAGACGCAGAACGGTATAATATATCTGTGTCCATAAGAGAATAAAAGAATATATTTTAGTAGCCATTCTGTAATCGATTATATAACAAGTTACCATATAATTCATAACAAGATGAAACCTAATCATAAACACCAACCACACATATTGAATAAAAACATGAAAACATGGGGTAGTATTTGAGACCACAAGGTGCATAAAAGGTTAGCGCTGTGAAGTAGGTATAGCTCCCAATGGGATGCAGAACCACATGCAGAAAACAAGGACAAAGATAGCAACCTTTTAGGTTGAACCACAGACAGATGGCATTATAACAAAACTTGTAAGATTACTGATCGAAGAGCAAACCAAGTGCCCACGGAAAATGTTCACCCTCCCGCTCCCTGCCCCGAACACTGACTTCATGATGCTCAAGGATACAATGGTATGTTCGATGGGACAACGTGGTTTAGATACTACTACCCTGCATACAGGTGGTATTTGCGTGACATGGATGAATAATCGACACATTATGCTCCGGCTAACAACCTAAAACAAGGCCAGTAAGCAATACTGCCAGAAAAATCAGACCACTATTCACTCCTCTTTATACTATACACAACCACCAATCAATACTAAACAGATAAACAAACCGCCAGTTATGCACTCATTTTGTTACAGTGCGCGGTATAAATATAAACCAAGATAACATACCGTACTGTGTCTATTAGTTCGCTTAAATCGCACATTCACACGTCGTTGAATTAGTTACTATGCATACAGCACCCAAGTCATTTTTTTTTTTTTTAAACATAGCTTTATTATTTTAGTGAACAGCGTACAGTCAACTTTGTACTAACATTTCACCCCCAACTCCCCCTCCCCCCCACCCCCCGGGGTCACATGATATTTAACTCGGAGGGATTATTCTATGCGTTGAAAACGTCCGTAACCTTAATATTGTGGGGGCACCATTGTTCCATAAAGTCCGACTGTAGGTGTTCCATGACACTTCCCCATTCTTTGACGAACCTGTCCTTTGTGCCTTGGATTGTGTGGGTGACTTTTTCCATTGCTAACTGTGCCCAGACTTTTTGAAGCCACGTAAATACTAGCGGAGTTTCCCTCTTTTTCCAATTCTGTGCTATTGTTGTCCAAGCCGCTATGAGGAGTCCCACAAAGCTTCTCAATTGTGCTTTCGTGTATCTTTTTGTAGTGTCGTCTCTCATTCCGCACATCCATACGCCGTCACTTATTTGCTCCACATCTGGGAACATTTTGTCCATTTCTCCCTTGACTTCTTCCCAGAACGGCACTATTCCTTTACAGGCCCACCAGATGTGTTTCCACGTCCCCACCTCTCCGCATTCCCTCCAACAGAGGTTAGACGTATTTGGGAACATGGTGTGCAGTCTCTCTGGCGTGTAGTGCCACTGAGTCACTATTTTAGTCCACATTTCTCTCATCTGTACCGATCTTGTCAATTTGGGGATCAGGGCCCATATGTCCTCCCACTGGTTTCTCGTTAGTTCCATTCCCAGCGTTCTGTCCCATTTGCTCATGTATGACCATTTGATCTCTTCATCTTTCTTATTTATAAAGGTGTATAGTGTAGAGATCCATTTCTTTGCCCCTGAGTTGGATGTTATGTAATTCTCAAATGGGGTTAGGGTTCTCGTTGCCGCCTTCGCGATTTCGGGGGATTTTAACCAGTGCTTAAGTTGTTCATACCTGTATCTGTTCCCTGTGGTTCTATTTGGGAGTGTGAGGCATGCTTCGTATGGTCTAATTTCTTTGTTGTGAAACATTTCCCCAATTTTCGTTATGCCCGCCTCCTCCCAATCGTCAGATATACCCTGCTCCATCCCTGGCGGGAATTGCGGGTTCCTCCATATGGGTGTGAATGGGCCTAGTGTGGTGGACATTGCGCCTTTACGTGTTTGGGTGTCCCAAGCCTCCATGGCCGTGCTCAGTATTTCGCTGATCCCTATGTTGGGATGTCTATGCTGTTTCTGTTTCCAGAGTAGTTCCACTAGTGGGGTTCTAGCCACCGCCCTATCTTGAGCTGCCCATAGTTGTTGTGGGTCTTCTCCCAGCCACTCCCGAAGCACCTTTAGTTGGGCCGCTTGGTAATATTTTTGGAAATGGGGAAGCGCCATCCCTCCCTCCCTTGTTGTCGATGTTAAGACAGCCCTGGACAGTCTTGGAGTTTTCCCCTTCCACACAAAGGTCGAGATCACCCTCAGGAGTGATCTGAAAAATGAACGGGGAATCCCTACCTGTAGGGCTTGGAAGTAGTAAAGGAGCCTTGGGAGAATGGTCATCTTTACCGCCTGAATCCTACCCCACCATGAGATCAGCAGGGGATTCCATTTACCTATGTCACTTCGGACGCTAGACAGCAGCTGCGGGTAGTTTTTGCAGTATAATTGTTCCACCTTATGTGTAAGGGTGATTCCTAGGTACTTAATACCCCCTTCTGCTATTTTGAGGTTGAGTGCCCTTGCTTCTCTTTTAATCTCTTCCCCGTCACCTGCTAGTATTAGTATTTCTGACTTGTTTCTATTGATTTTTAACCCAGATATGGCCCCAAAAGTTTCTAGCTCTCTCACTGCTGCAGCCAGCGTGATGTCCGGCTCTTCTAGTACCAGCAGCAAATCGTCCGCATATGCGGTTACCTTATGTTGCATGCCTGCCATCTCTATCCCCTTTATTTTCGTGGCTTCCCTGATTTTCATCAGAAGGGGCTCTAGGAAAATGGCGTATAGTAGTGGAGATAGTGGGCACCCCTGTTTTGTTCCTCGAGATATGTTTACCCTTTCGGTTACCTCCCCATTGATGGCCACTCTGCAGGTTGGGGTGTTGTAGTTCGCTCTGATTCTAGCCATAAAGTGTTCCCCAAATCCCATACATTGTAGTGTCTTAAATAACATGGACCATTCAACTCGGTCGAATGCTTTTTCGGCATCAAGTGCCAAGAGAATTGCTGGGGTTTGCTTTACTCCTATCTTTTCCACTAGGTGGATGATCCTTCTAAGGTTGTCATGTGTTTGTCTTCCTGGGATGAAGCCTGATTGATCTAAATGAATTAACTTTGGGAGAAGCGGGGATAGCCTAGCTGCTAATATCTTCGTATATATTTTGGCATCAATATTAATCAGTGAGATTGGTCTATATGAAGCTGGGCAGGATGGGTCCTTCCCTGGTTTGTGAAAAACCAGGACCTTTGCTTCGTTCATTGTGGGGGTCACATTGTCGCTTTCTTTGAAGGAGTTTAAGAGTCTGGTTAGGACCGGGGTTAGCTGATCCGCGTATTTTTTATAAAATGGGGCAGTGAAGCCGTCCGGGCCTGGGGCCTTATTCTTTGGGAATTCATTTATTGCTTTTCTAACCTCATCTTCCCTTATGGGATCTTCTAAGGCTTGCCTGTCTGCCGTTGTGATTTGCTGGAATGTGAGGGAAGCCAGATATGTGTCTTGTGCGTCTGGTTCCGGGTGGTCCGTGTTATACAGTTTCTGGTAGTATTCTCTGAAGACTTCCCCTATGTCTTGTGTACGTGTCAGGTGTTCCCCTTTTGTGTCTGTAATGTTTTTAATTGTTATGTCTTTCTGTTTGGCGCGGAGTTGTCTCGCTAGTAGTCTATCTGCTTTATTTGCTTTTATGTAATATCTTTGTCTTAGGTAGAGGAGGCTCTTTTCCGCTCCCTTTGTGCGTAGCATCTCTAGTTGGCCCTGAGTGTGTCTGAGAGTCCTCCTATGTTCCCTTGTGGGTTGTGTCAGTATTTTCCCTTGCAGCTCCGAGATTGATCTTTCCAATTATTTTTCCCACAAATACCTCTGTTTTTCCCTCGTTATTTTCAGTGCCATTAGTTTTCCTCGGATCACTGCTTTAAACGCCTCCCAGACTGTGGAGATTGATACTTCCCCTGTGTCATTTTCGGTGAAGTATTCTTCTATCTTTCCCCTTATGGTCTCCCCCATTATCTTGTCCTGGATTATGTCTTCCGGCAATCTCCACCTCCACAAGCCTCTAGTTTTCCCCTGTAGCTTCAAGTCGAGCCACAAGGGTGCGTGATCTGAGAGTGCAATTGTCCCCTTTTCTACCTCCTGGATTTTGCCCATGAGGCTAACTGAAGCCCACAGGTAGTCAATTCGTGACATAGAGCTGTGCACATGCGAGAAGTATGTGAACCCACTTTGGTCCCCCCTGAGTTCCCTCCATACATCGCCCAGGGCCAACTGGTCCATTTGTTGCTTGAGCCGTTTTGAAGGTGCCCCATGGCTATATGTCCCTCCGGCACTTCTGTCCCTCTGTGGGTCCCAAGCTATATTCAGATCTCCTCCCAAGATCACCTCCCCCCTTGCGAAGGATTCTAGTTTGTCCAGGGTATCCCTTAAAAAGCCGTCCTGTCCCACATTGGGCGCATATACTGACGCAAGGGTGATCCTCTGTCCCTCCAGCACCGCATTGACAAAAGCATACCTTCCCTCCTTATCTGTGATGGAGTCCTCTACAATGGCGTCCCTTCCGATCTTTACTGCAATGAGGACCCCCGCCCTTTTTTCCGTGGCATTCGCCTGGGCCCATATTGTATATCCCCTTACCCTTGCCTTTAGTTTATCTTTTTTCCTGATATGCGTTTCTTGGAGGAGGAGGAGGTCCACCCCTTCCCTTTTCAGTAATTTCTCCAGTTTCACCCTTTTTGTTGGATGGTTCATCCCCCTTATGTTATAGGTCACTATGCGTATCTTTCCCATTTAATAAGGCACAAGTTCAAAGTACGTGCGATCCCTTCCTTCGGTGCTGCCCTCTGTCTGTGGTCCCGGTCCCTCCTTACCAACCCTCTGAACTCCCCCCCGCCCCCCAACTGGTAACCATAACAAAACCAAACTTGTAGCCCCCGAGTAGGGCGAGGGTTCCTACTGATGCCTGGGCGTTGCGCCCGAAGCTCCCTGCCCTCCTTCCTCTCGGGGGAGATGTGCATGTGGGATCCTAAACCCCACATTACTGTCTTATCTTACCCGATTCCAAGCCGGATGATCCATCCTGGACCGCCTGTTCCGGTTCTAGCGCGGCTGTTTTTGTTCTCTCCCGCCCCCTCACCGGAGTCAGCACGATGTCGCACGGTTGACCTCATCTCTCTCTGAGACTTATCCTCCTTTCATATTTGCTTCCTACGGCCTTCTCTTCCTGGGGCCGGCCTTTTTTACTTGATCTTTTCCCATCCTTTCGGACTTCTCCTTTGTTCTCCGCTGGCTGCTGTTTGATCCCCTTCCTCCGTATCACCCTGAAGGCCCATTATGCTGAGGCCCTCTTCCCAAGTGGTTGCTCTCCTCTGTTTCCCTTCCCATGTAAACGTCAGCCCGAAAGGGAATGTCCATTTGTATCGGATTTCTTTCGCCTGTAGGGCCTTGACTAGTGGGGCCATCGCTCTTCTCTTTTGCAGTGTAGTTAGTGCCAGATCTTGGTACAATTGAATTTCCTGACCATTCATTCTTATGTGGACCATTTCTCTGGCTTTCCTCAGGATTTGTTCTTTTTGCGGGTAGGAAGAAAGCGCCACCAGAACGTCCCTTGGCCTCTCCCCGGGTGCTCCCGATCTTTTAGGGCCGACCCTGTGGACTCTGTCGACTCCAATTGTATCCGGCTCTGCTGCACCCAGGATGTCTCTAAACACCTCCTTAATTGCCGACATCAAATCTCTGTCCAGTACTGTTTCCGCCATATTTTTGATGCAAATGTTGGATCGTCTGGAACGATTCTCCAAATCCTCACACTGTATCTCGAGGTTATGGGCGAGTCTCACCAGATGTTCCTGGGTTTCGCTAGCCTGCTGCGTTTCTTCATCAATCACTTGGAGTGTTCTTTCCAATGTGTCGGTTCTCTCCTCCAGTTTCGCCACATCGACCCGTAGGTCTTGGACCGCCTGTTTCATGTCTTTTTTCATCGTCGTGAACTCTTCCTGCACTGTGGACATGAATTTTTCCTGGAGTTCGTGGAACCATGTTTGCATATCCTCCTTAGAGGGTGAATGATGGGGGTTCGCCTGTGCCATTCCTTCAACCTGTTGGTTGTCCTGTGGCTTCCCTTTGGCTTGTTGCGCAGCGTCCGTGGACCACAGTTGAAGGATGTTTGCTTCTTGCCTCGTGGGTTGTGGGATCTGTTGGGCTACGGTGTGTTTGTTTTTTGCTCTTGACATGGTGTGGTTGTGTCCTGGAGTTCACAGGGGCCGCTGTGTTGCCCTCTTGAGTTTTGTGCTTGGCCCCCCTTGCGCTCTCGTCTCTCTGTATTTGTGTCCGTTGCCCTTCTTATTGTGCACCGTTGGGCGTCTTGTTGCCGCCTTCAAGGACGTATCCCTTGCTCCACCACCTTTGGCTCGGCCCTCCTTTCATTTGGGAGCGCTTCTTTCTGGCGGCATATGGGGGGGCGCCGGGGGTGCTCCCCTACTTGTTTAGGATTTGGGTTCCGTCTTTTCGCCGCCGCACCCCGCGACGCTCTCCCCGTCGTTGGGTGGTGCCTCAACCGCCTCTGGGTCTCCACTGCAGGGGGCCGGTACGGCGGCCCTCAATGTAGGCGGGGCTGGGGGCCGGGATGACCCCGGTCGCTGCTGTAGGCGAGCCGGTCCCCCCTGGGGGTTCGCGTGTCTCTTGGCTCCCTTGGGGGGGGTCGCTCCACCTCTCCGTCGCCGGGGCCTACGCCTCGGCCGCAGTTCTCGCTCCCGCTCCGCACCGGGGCGCCTCTGCGTCCGAGGCGGGAAACGCTCGATGGGGGAGGGGCGGTCGCCGCGGAGCGGCGTACCCTGTTTTCCCAGCGCTCCACCGCGGTGCACCCGGTGCCTCTGGTCTGCGGGTAACTCCGGGGGGGGATATCTGCTCTCTGGCGCTCCGGATTGGCTTCGATATGTGCTATTTTTCGGCGGCCCGGGACGAGCGCGGCTTAGTCGCGACCCGTCTCCACGGCGGCCATCTTGGAATCACCCAAGTCATTTTTAATCGCAATAATAATATTATGTAAAGTTGAACTTACATAATTTCGGGAAATTCCATTGTCACGTTCTGAAAATGAACAACCGTTCTGAACAATGGTAAACTAACTTTTGGAATGTCCACTCTCAATATACTAACTGTTATCTTTTTTTGTGGCTATTTGACTTGTGTCCTTCGAACAGTTGCTGACTTGCACTCAAGGCCAAATAACAAAAGCTGCTTGTTTTCAGTGATTGAAGACAGTGACGGGTAGGTTTCGATTTTGTAAAAGAAAGCAGTAAAATAGTACAAGACGATGATGTGTGTGAGTAGTTCAGAAAAACAAGGACAGTTACAAACATCCATGTAAAATATGTTACGCGACGGGAATGTCTGAACATTCCTGAAAGGTATGTGTTGCGGCTACGCCTGTGGATATATCATCCCTGGAAGAAAAATCAATAGAAACCCCGACTCGCCCTCCTCCGGCACTGTTTAATGCCACAAAGTGCAGAAGGTGTTGGTCAGTGTGACTGTATTTATTCCACTGTTCAACCATGGCAGCATCCCACAAGAATTCCTGGTGCATTCCGTAGTGGTGTAGTAGTAGGCTTAGCATATTATTGTACTTTTCACAATGTAACTTGAGAGAGACCTGACCTCCGCTACTTGGATAAATGAGCCCACCTGACTCACTAAAATCTACAGATGGCTGAGCAACAAACTGTCATGCACGCACTCACACAGGCCCACTCAAGTACTCTTTCCAGCTCTCTTGATAAAAACAAATACCTTCACCCAGGTCCTGTTCCCTCAGTTCACAAGAAGCAGAGGGACAAACGGAGGATTCCTTGCTGGAAAACACATAGCCTGTATAGAAGGTGGCAATTCCCATGGCGTACATACTCGTGCTAAACAAAAGCATTGCCTTGGTAACGCGACAGGGGAAACAATCCCTAACCTCATCGCTGCGATCACATGACACGACGCTTCCATCATCATCATGCCCACAACCATGTTCAATGGCACTGGATTTGCACGCATCAAAGGAAGGCACCCGTCACGCTGCGCACGCTGCGGGCTCACTTGACACAGAAACCCTCACTTCTGTATAAATCAGATGTGAGTCCGCCGAACCGTGCTTCTCAGCTGTGTTTCTACGGTGTTTGGCCTCTCGCACTCCTATGGTTCTACTGGCAATTACGACTACAGGATTACGATTTCTGGACTCCTTTCTGCTGCATCTTTTGTACCACGTATCTTTGCCCATACCTGGATGATTAGAACTCAGACTTAATTACGGACTGATTTGGATTTCCCTTGTTGACAACATTAGGTTGCTCGGATTGTGCTCACAAAACATTCATCAGGTTTCAGACCCCCATGCTGAACTTTGCTCGGACGTCACCAGGTGCTTCCAGTGAGTTTGTCCCAATAGCTTGGCTCACTGAGGGAACAGGTATCCACTAACATTCCTCCAAAATTCCTCCCAGCCCTGTCCATCTCCTGGCCCTGGTAGGTGTTTAAGTCTTTTTGTTTCACATACAGCCCCAACTCTGTTCTGTATTTACCTAACCTGCCACATTCCTTTACAGCAGCCACCCGGAGGATCTGGCGTTCCTGTTCCTATCACCTGTGGCCCCAATCGTCAAACAGCGAGCAATTTGATATTTTGCTGCTGATGGCTTGGGGACAGAGGTATTCATACTCCTCGCGATCCAGGATTCTTGACAGACTGAGAAGCCTACATATCTCTCGGGGAATGGATCCCTCCTCAGGGGACCCGGTGGCTGCACTAGTCGAAGCCATAACTGTCTTATGATCCGACATGGCTTCCGCCACAGCAGCAATCCACCAGCGTCTTGACGCTATACAAAGTGAATGCCATGCATTGCCCGCAGACCCTGAATTCGGGGATGCTGCACCATCACCTAGCGCTCCCCAGGTTGCCCCCAATGTCACGACACAAGTCATTGTGCCCACTCCGTTTCCCTTGGCTGCACCTGAAAAATACCAGGGGGACCCCAGGAAGTTTTGCACCTTCCTTAATCAGTGCAAACTGCACTTCCTGTGTAAACCGCAGGCTTTGCCTGATTCAACCACCAAGGCGGCCTTCATGCTGTCCCATTTGGGGGGAATTGCTGCCACCTGGCCTAATCCCTTATTAGAGAGCGATAGCCCTGCCCTATACGACTTTGGTTTATTGGTTACAGAAATGACAAAGGTGTTCGATATTCGACATAAAGCCCAATCCCGGGATCTAGAATTGTTGAACCTCTCTCAGGGCAAGTCCTCCCTCATAGAGTACATCACCTGCTACAACCAACTGGCTGTGGAAACAGCCTGGCCTGAAAACAAAAAGGTGGTTGTTTTCTATAAATGTCTAAGCGACGCCATGAAAGACGCCTTAGCAGTGGTGCCATCACTGCCAGCCCAATACCACAAATTGGTCGATTTAGTCCTACAGGTGGACGCAAGATGAGCCGAGAGGAGATCAGAGGCAGGATTTTATTCTAGCCGTTCTGGCCAAGTAGAAACCCAGGGTGAGCCCATGCAGATAGGGGGAGTCCAGAGCCCCATCACTCACACATAAAGGGAACGTAGAAGGGCGGCTAATGCCTGTTTCTATTGTGGCCTTAATGGTCATTATGTTAAGGAGTGTCCCCGTCATCCTAAGCTCAAGAGCCTGTGTTTTTAGAAGGCTCTATAGTCACTGGGGGCACGGACGGGCCATGAATCGACCCCCTCTCTGACCGCACCTGCTACTAGGGGAATGAAACCCATAACAGTACAGGCCTTGTTGTTTTTCTCTCACGACACAAAGAACATGGTCCATTTAGTCATAGATTCTGGTGCTACCAGGAACTACACAGACATTTCATTAGCCACCACTTTGAATCTACCCTTGCAATCCAAGACTCGACCCGAACCATTACAGGCTGTGGACGGCACATCCCTCGTTTCGGGGCCCATTAAACAACAAACCGTTCCTCTAACCCTGGTAATACAGAATACCCATAAGGAAACAATTACTTTTGACCTGATCACGACACCACAGTTTGGTCTGATCCTCGGGATCCCGTGGCTGCGCCTTCATAATCCCGTTGTTGATTGGGCCTCTGGTTGTTTACACTTTGAATCGACATTGTGTCACTACCTGTCTTGCCCATTCTGACATTCATGAGTCCCCTTCCCAATTGTTGGGCGCTGTCGCCCAACTATCATTAAACAAATCCCTTCCGATGGATCTCGATTCACCACCACATGTAGTGGGTACCATAGTATCTGGCATACCGTCAGAATACCAGGAGTTTCACAATGTTTTTGATAAGAGTTGTGCAGAACATCTCCCACCACATAGACCATATGATTGTCCCATAGACCTCATACCAGGCACCAGCGTACCTTTGGGAAGAATATATTATTTGTCTCCAGCAGAAGACCAAACACTCAAAGACTACATACAAACAGCCTTGAGTTTGGGTCATATCCGGCATTCTACATCACCAGCCACTAGCCCCATTTTCTTTGTACCAAAAAAAGAAGGGGATCTACGCCCCTGCATCGACTATAGACGCCTGAATGCCATAACTATCACAAACCTTTTTCCCATTCCCCTTATCCGCCCTTTGTTAGACCGGTTGACACACGCCTCTGTTTGCACCAAATTAGATCTGAGGGGCACGTATAACGTAGTCAGGGTCCGTAGCGGTGATGAATGGAAAACAGCATTCTGCATGTGGTACGGCTTATATGAGTACTTAGTCATGCCATTCAGCCTGTGCAATGCACTGGCAACATTCCAACGATTCATGAATGACATTTTTAATGATGTACTGGACACATTTATGATTGTCTACCTCGACGATAAATTAATCTTTTCGCTGACTATACAAGAACATGTGGGTCATGTGCGGGAGGTGCTTTCTAGATTACGTACTAACACACTTTTCGCTAAACCTGAAAAGTGTTTGTTTCACGTGAACCATGTAGATTTCTTGGGGTTTCAAATAACACCTGGAGGCCTGTCCATGAACGCGTCTAAAGTCCGGTCTGTGTTGGACTGGCCTAATCCTACGTCCATAAAACACTCCAGTCGTTCCTCGGTTTTTCCAACTTTTATAGACGCTTCATTTCTGGGTTTTCTTCCATCACGACTCCTCTCACGGCTCTCACCAGTCCTCCAGTGCCGTTTCTATGGACAACACTACATGAGGAAGCTTTTTACAAATAGAAAGCCGCCTTCACTGCTGTGCCGGTTTTGCAAACCCCAAATCCAGAACTTCCATTCATAGTGGAGGCAGATGCCTCCTCTTATGCCATGGGCGCCGTCCTGTCCCAAGCCTGTCCTACCACTGGTCTCCTACACCCCATGGCCTTTCATTCGTGCAAGTTCACAACAACCGAACTACACTACACTGTCACCAAAAAAGAATTGCTGGTAATAAAGGAAGCATTCCGAGTATGGAGACACTACCTCCTAGGGGCAAAACATCAGACCATAGTATATTCCGATCATAGAAACCTGCAGGATTTAGCTTCATTGAAGTGCACTAACAGCAGACAGGTTCAATGGCACCTTTTATTTCCGCTTATGATTTTTGTATCAAGCACAGGCCTGGGAGTACACATGGAAAGGCAGACGCCCTGTCCCGATCTCCTGGGGGCAATTCACTTCCACTATACCCTGAAACGGTATTAGAAAAGAAACTAGTATGTTTGTGCACCCCTTCCCCTGATCTCTTGGACTCTGTTTCACATTGGGCCTCTCTACATCCGGAGCAGATGTCAGACTGGGATTTGGTCCTGTGGGACGACTTGCCCTATTTCCCAGACAGGTTGTTTTTTGCCAACTCCGGATACCCGAAACATAGCTCTGGAATGGTCTCATGATGCCCCAATTAACGGTCACCCGGGCCAAAGACGCACATTAAAATTGCTCCAGCGTTGGCGTTGGTGGTCCACAATGAGGAGAGATGTCAATGCCTATGTTAACACCTGCTCCATTTGTGCGCAATGCAAAAATTGGAAGGGACGTCCACTCGGGTTGCTGCAGCCCTTACCCGTGCCACCTAGACCATGGCACAGTTCGATAAGTTCAATAAGATGCACCAAGATCTGAAACCTTGAAACATCACAGAGAGCATTTGAGGTAAGAAAATAACAAAGTAAGTCAAGAGAATAGTGCCCTGGTTCAGGAAGTGCGTCAATTAAGGATGGACGTGAATAAAACGTGAATAAAAGTGAGTCATGTTCTCAGGAACTGACTGACAGTAGGTTACAGAATGCACATTTAATGGAACGTGTGAGGCAAGCAGAGATTGACCGAGAGAAGGCAACACAGGCCATAATTGCGCACAGGGAGGAGATTAGTCTCCTGAAAAAGAAACACTCTGAATATGTGCAGACGATGCAAGCCTCACAGAAGGAAAATGAGTCCCATCGTGAAGAGAACAAGGGACTAACAGACTGATTAATGGTACAAAAATAAAGCGATAGAAGCCACTCAAGCACTGGTGCCAGAATTGAAAGCTCAGGTCTCTGAATACCACCAGGAGATAGGGACTGAGAAAAACAAATGTCAAATGAGAAAATATGCCAAATATAAACAGGCTTTGAGGCACCCCAACCAGTTAGGATATGGAAAAGCACTCTCTGATTATGGTGTGATAATCTCATTACCAGGGACTTCAAGCCAACTCACCACCTCATATGTACAGAGTGCAGCTGACTTCATGCATACCAATTCTCATGAACAGGAAAACTTTAGGTAGCTGGACTCAACCAAGCCTAGTCCAACTGATCTAGAAGGCCAGTCCTTATCTGACATCGATGAGGATTCAGGGTCACCAAGTAGAAGGGAAGGTGGCCAGACCTGTGGTCTCTGGGAATTTAAAAATACCCTGGCATGTACTTCGGACCAGGAGGCCTCCTATGATGAAAAGATCAGGGAGTTGGGCTGTCAGAAAATGAAGTTACAAAGGGACCACCTGGTCTGCTTTACAGAAAGAGAAGAACGAGAGTTTAGGCCTCAAAAGAGCATTTAAAAACCTCCACACATTCAGGGAGATGGGGGAATTCCCCACCATCCATGGGAGGTGGGTTGAGGAGGATGAGCACTCTCCAGTGCGAAAAGGGGAGTGCAAGGGAAATGACCCTGAGAGACACAACACCACAGGGGAGAAGAGTCCATACCCGGTCATTCTGGGAGGTATTCCCGGTCTCATAGAGGCAGGGAGAGCATAGAGGACAGGGAATGGACCACCAAAAGTAGCAGCTCTGAGTCAGAGGATGAGTAGACTCAGGTGTGGCAGAAAAGGAAGTCTGTCAAACAGAAGAAAGGTCTGGTGAAAGACCCAATTTGGCAGATAAAGGCGAGAAAAAGCTTCATGACTCCCTACAATAAGAATACAAAATACTTAGTATGGGAGCATCTAGAGCTTTATGACCAAATTATGACATCATTTGGTATTAGAAATGATGGGAATTTTATGGAATTTGCTAAGTGGACATTCTCCACTGAATACTCCAGCTTCTTTGCAGGGGTTGAGGACCAAGATCACCAAAAATGGTCCACCTATAAGGCAGCCATTCTGAAACACTTCTCGATTCATAGGAACCCGCAGGAGGCCTGCAAGACGGCATACATCTTGCTGTGTGGTGAAGACCAGGTGCCTACAGTGTTTGTGCAGGAGTTGAAACAAGCATTTGCACAGACTTCTAAGTGGATGAACATCAATAGTCGGGAGTTCATTAAGACATGTTTTCTCGCTATTCCAACATACATAATCAACCAATTAGTAAGGGATTTACGTGATGTCAGGACCCTGGATTGGGTGATCGAACAAGCCACCAGAACCTATGAGGTCTAAAAACCCTCTGAAAGTAAGAACAATAAAAAAAACATCAAACACACCTGCCGCTGCAAAGGTAGCGCAAGTGAAAAATATTCCACCATTGGACTTGGAGACGGGGGTCTAAAAATACTCCTCCCACCAAGCAGCAGAACTGGGGACAGAGGAGACCATTGGATCCAACCCAATTAGGTGGTAGCCAGGCAAGATACCAGACCAGCACTCCATCACACGCTGCCACTTACATCAGTCCGAGATACAAGGGTAACAGACCCATCCTGGGGTATGTCTACACTAGCCCGGTATAAAAAGGGGGGCCTGACCAGGTAGGTACCACCCAAGGAAACTTCTCTCAAAACTTCTCTTCAAACTTCCCTCTGTAGGGAAGAAATACCCCACGCCCAACCTAAGCTTCTTTCCCAAATACCCTTCAAACCCTAATTTCCAGAATAATCATCCTCTCTCTCCCCGCTTTCAGGACAATAGATTCCCGAATCTGGGAGACGGGAGACCTAGGTTGGAAGGTTATCAGGGAAACTCTCAATACCTGAGCTACTCTGGGAGAAGGGACAGCTACCCTTTCCATGAGCAGCAAAGGTATGAATCCAGACCTCCCTACCAACCAGAAAAGAATTCACAACTCGGGCGACAAGTCCAACAATTAACCCATGACCTGGGTTGCATGTTGAGGGCTCAGCAGAACCCTCAACTGGAAACTGCTCTGAAGAATAACTCAATACCCAGGTCTGGTGCCCATGGGGGCAATGACAGGAAGAAAACTCTGACAACCAACAGGTTCCAGAGGAGGGGAACCAGGTGGATGGGAGATGCAAAGCCCTAGAGGAAGCTTCCTTTCCCACCAGAACAAAACCCTTGGAAACCTCTGGGCCTGAACATAAATCTTCTACCCCAACAAAGCTGAAACTGAAAGAACAGAGAGTAAGTAGGAGAAATCGAAAGCCAAAGACAACCCACTTTGTGGAGGAAGTCTGCATCATCCCTTCAAAGGAGTAGAAACCCTGGAGGATTCAGTGAAGAAAATCTTCACTTTCAGAGATGGAAGAATCCCTCCCAAGATCCAGATAAAGGGTGTAGAGCTGTTTCTCCCCATTCAGATAAATGAGGGGGAGGAGCCTGTTATTGACCAAGTATGCCTGAATAACAGAAGAAGCTTCATCAGAAGCTTCATTAGCGAAGCGTTATTCAAGAAACTCCCAAAAGATCAGACCATTCCCACATTTAAATTGATTGATAAGTGGGAAATGGGCCTGGAAACTCCACATTCCAAACATCTCTTGCCTAGCAGGTGTATGCAAAAAATGTCCATTGGCGACAAAAGCATAGAACATCATTGTTGCGTTGAAAGAGATGTCCCCTCTGCCTTTTACTTAGGTAGTGACATTCTCAATCAATTCACGATTAATTTGGGCCTTATGAATAACAAAAGCCTGGTCCCGACTGGGGGGTAACTCCATGGGCTTTGACAACACTAAGAAAGCATTCCGGTCAGCTCAGTTGATTCCTTATGCGGTTGAAGTTCAAGTGAGAGAAGAGGTTACCATCCCAGGACAGGTGCAATAATGTACAATTTCCCTAAAAATTAAGCAAGGACAGAACCTCAAAAACAAGGAGGCCCATATAAACTTGAATTATCTCCAACAACAAGGTTTGTATTTACATTCGACACCCCTAGTTGACCTAGAACACGTCACCATTTTAATATTGGTGGATAACAGCGACCCTCGAAGTATCACTTAGGTGCAGACACCTTTATTGGAATGGCGGTTGATGTCCAACATTATTCTATTGATTTAGGTAATGAGATCATTTGACCAATTCTAGATGACTGCTTCCATACAGATGACAGTATCCCTCCAGAAAACATTTTCACCAGGCAAGGGGGAAATTTTTTGGTGCACTCTTTCTGCCCTTATGGTGTAGAAGAGGTGACCTGTGACATCAGGAAGGATGAGGTGTATTCCGAGTCAACAGTGACTACCTCCCATCCTTGGAACCTCACGTCCAGGCCAAAACCATAACAAGACATCTCTGCACCCAACTGGAGGTTCTTGCCAAAACTGCCAAGCCTGAGGTCTTTCCAGGCTTTAAGCAGATGGTCGAAGAAGTGATCAATGTCGCTGATGCCTGTGAGACCGAGGAGCAAAAACAGAAGCTGAAACAGGTGTTTCTGGATTTTCAGGATATCTTTGCAGTGGATTCATATGACTCTGGACCCACAGAGATACATTCAACTTCCATACCCACATACCCTGTGATAGCTCCAGTATTTGTAAAGCAATACCGGTTACCTCGCGTGCCCATGAAGTCACTCACATAGATTATTAAAAATTTAGAATCCCGTGGGATAATTCATCCAATCCAAAGTACCTTTAACAACCCGGTACTGGGATACTTAAACCCAATGGCCAATGGAGACTTTGCGCAGACCTAAGGGAGTTAAATAAACAGGTCCACATGTCCAGATGGACCCTTTCCTTAAATCGATCAGATAACGGCCCAGATACAAGGGTCGGAGGTGTATACTGCCATTGACCTGACCAACGGTTACTGGACAGTACCCATGAGTAGGGAAGACCAGTACAAACATGCCTTTACCTTTGGGGGACAGCAATACATGTGGATTCGAATCCCCCCTTGGATACATAAACTCCGGCAATTAATTTAACATCGTCCTACATAAGGCAATGCCCGATTTGGGCGAAAGGGAAAACCTGCCTATGTAGATGAAGTCTTAATCAAGAGCTCAACTATGGAAGAACATATAGCAGAAATACGCTATGTTTTGACCCAGCTGCAGAAAGTTGGAGCAAAACTCTCCTTTCAGTAGGCACAGTGGTGTAAGACCTGCGTGAGCTTCTTAGGGCAGGAAATCACCCCTGAGGGTCTTAGTCCCCAGGCGAAAAAGCTGGAAGCATTATTGAAATTGAAAGACCCTACTACTCTGCGAGAATTAAGAAGCATCCTTGGACCCACTAATTATAGTAGAAAGTTCATTGAAGACTATGCAGAGGTCACTCGACCCTTGGTCCATTTATTAAAGGCCGGGGTCGAGTGGGAGTGGGGTCTGGAATAATCTGAGTCAGTGAAACAACTAAAGAGAAGCCCTTACCAAGCCCCTTGTTTTGCTTCCCTTTAAAGAACAAGGAGTTCTTCTTGGAGACTGGGTTCTCAGATACTTGCTTAAGAGTGGTATTATATCAAAAGCATGACAAGGTCAACAAAGTAATCTCACACGCGAGCAAGACTTTGTCCTCTGTGGAGGAAAAGTTCAACGATTGCAAAAAGGCACTCCTGGCAATGGTGTGGGTGTTGAAGAATTACCGCCCATCCATCCATGGGGAGCACATCATCGTGGAGACTCCAACCCTTGCAATGCTTAAAAAATGACCGAATCCGAACAGGGAACACAAGTAATTACCCGAAGTACTTCCCGGATTCTGTCCATTCAAGGCTGTCCTGTGGAGGTCAGATGTGGCAAAAACAAAAAGTGCCCTCTAGCGCAAGGTTTGGCTGACTTTCATGACTGTGCTCAAGAAAACAGTCTTGAGGACGAAAGTCTAAGGACTAGCGACAATATGGATGGCATACTTTACTAACCTGCACAAAGTGTATGAGTTAGACACATGTCAGGGGATACCCACAGTTTATGTGGATGGGTGCTTCTACCATGTTGACAATCATGGGGAAATGCCTTTAGTGAATGATGCCCTGGAGCCCTTTGCTGGTTACAGATAGGTCCCTGAAGCAGTCAGGTCACAGATTTGATGGCGGTACATCAAGCCATCCTCGCTACAGCACACCACCAACTCAAACAACTGGTCATAACTACTGACTCTGATTATGTTAGGAATGCGTTTGTAGAACACCTGATTAACTGGCAAAATCGAGACTTGCTGTGTTCAAACAATAAACCGCTAAAGCATGGGAAATTAATTCAATCAATTGATGATCTGGTAACCTCTAATGAGATGACCATCTATTGGCAAAAGATCAGCAGTCACTCCAAAATAGAGCGACCAGACAAAACTGGAAATGACTTGGCTAACCAGTTGGCCAAAACCAGAGCCATTCACAGGGATCTCATAGAAACCGAATCCCTGTTGGGGGAGATCCAGGTCGCTGCTGTCACCAGGTTCCAAACCCATGCCAATAATTAACTTTCAATTGCCCAGTGGAGTAAAGAAACCCCAGCTGCAGATTTCATCACTGCACAAACAGAGGACCTCATTATTGGGATATTGGGAAATGATATCAACATATTGAAAAGACCCCGTGAATTTTCCACAAACAGAATCTGATTATATTGGGAAGGAGGATCTCTGGGTGTTGATGAAGTTTTCCAAAATGTTCAGAATCCAAGATGGTTTGTTGGTACGGAGATCCAGATCTGGATGTGACCAATGGGTGGTACCTTCCTCATTCCGAAGCCTGATGTTAAGTCCCGCCCATGAGGCAGACATGGCCCGTCATAAGGGTTTTCATACAACATTAGAAATCTTGCGTGAGGTCGCATATTGGCCACACATGGTCCAGGTTCTCGACATCCACTTAAAGGGGTGTCTTATGTGCGCTCAGTTTCAGCTGAGTTCTCGCACTCACAGAGCTCCCCTACAGAAAAGGGGAATGATACTGCCATGGTCAGATTTGCAAGTCGATTTCATTGGGCCAGTGATTCGCTCCTCTCAAGGAAACAAGTACATGTTGACCGTGACATGTTTGTTAACCAAGTGGGTAGAATTTCTTCCGGACCCGAATGGCAACGCAGAGACATCTGCCACACTAATGATCAACCATATCTTCTCCCATTTTGGCCTTCTCCAAAGGATTGAGTTGGACCGAGGAAGTCATTTTACTAGTGAGTTGATGACCAAGATGTGGGAGATAGTAGGGGTAAAGAGAAAACTCTACATTGCTTACCACCTAGCCCCAAGCAGGGGAGTTAAGAGGTACAGTAAAACAATTGTGGGCATCTTGAAGTTCATGGCAGACTCTGGACTAAGTTGGGACATCAGATTACCGCTTGTCCTAATGGCCAATAGGTCCACGCTGTCTTCTGCAACCAAAATGTCTCTATTTGAGCTCATGACTGGATATAAAATGGTGCTACCTCAGCATATGCTCTACAGAACTCAAGAGCAGCCCCTGATCAACGCGTCCACTACCCATGAGTACATTGAGAATTTACGGAAATACCTTCAGCATGCCTTTGCATATGCTCAGCGAAATTTAGAAACGTCGACAGAAGGAATTAAAGCATACTACGACTTGAAAACTACCAAGGAGTACGAAGTTGGAGACAGGGTCTACCTGTACAATTTCCAAAGCAACCAGACAAAGGAGTAGATTTTCCACCCCTCTTGGCATGGTGCCTTTGAAATTGGCCATAAAATCTCACCTGTCGCCTATAAGATCAACATCCCGAAAGGAGAACATATGGAAGAGAAATGGGTCTATATCAATCAGGTGAAGCGCTGACACCCCAGACAGACTTCATGACTGATTAAAGAGCCCAGTGAGGGTATAGCCCAGGAACCATCTGAGGAATTAAAGGAAAGGAAGGAACAGAGGTAGATTTGTTATTAATCTTATGCACACAGATAGGCCACAGTTAACATAGGAAATCAGTGTTTACTTTTACAAAAAATGAAATAGGCCTTTCTCTTTGCATGCTGTGATTTTATGGGAGCCCTACCTTCGGCTGGAGAGACCTGTCTGGTGGATAGAGGCTTGGGGTGTGTGAGCTGCCTGCCTGAAAGAGGGTCCTAGGATTTGGCTGGCCTCCTGAGCTAAGAACAGAGATCTCCCATGTGAGTAGATATATCCTATATCCCAAAGCTATCAATTGTGTGGCGAGCTACCTGCCTTAATACCTTTCCCTTAGTGGGTGAAGGGGTGGGGGGTAAAACTGGGTAGACCCTCTCCATATTGAACTAAAAAGTGAACTCAATGAATCATCTATAGAAAAACACCCTATCCAGTTACCTTGAATCGTGTTGAAATCAGTCTGTTTAACCCTTACCTTTGCATGGGTGGGTGCTCTCCATTACTGGGAGGTAGGCAGGAAGGAGAAAGCATAGTGGAGCGGGGGCGGAGGGGGTGGTTTTAGAACCCGAGAGAAATGTGACTTCTGTTTTTTTTTTTTAAGAGTACAACATGAAAATGGGTCCATATCCATCAGGTGTAGCGCTGTCACCCCAGACAGACTTTACAACTGATTGAAGAGCCCACTGAGGGTAGAGCCCAGGAACCATCTGAGGAATTAAAGGAAAGGAAGGAGCAGAGGTAGATTCGTTATTAATGTTATGCACACAGATAGGCCACAGTTAACATAGGAAATCAGTGTTCACTTTTTTACAAAAAACGAAATAGGCCTTTCTCTTTGCATGCTGTGATTTTAAGGGAGCCCTACCTGTGGTTGGAGTTGGAGAGACCTGGCTGATGGATAGAGGCTTGGGGTGTGAACTGCCTGCCTGAAAGAGGGTCCTAGGATCTGGCGGGCCTTCTGAACTAAGAACAGAGATCTCCCATGTAAGTAGATATATCCCAAAGCTATCAATTGTGTGGGGAGCTACCTGCCTTAATACCTTTCCCTTAGTGGGTGAAGGGGTGGGGGTGGGGTAAAACTGGGTAGACCCTGTCCATATTGAACTAAAAAGTGAACTCAATGAATCATCTATAGAAGAACACCCTATGCAGTTACCTTGAATCGTGTTGAAATCAGTCTGTTTAACCCTTACCTTTGCATGGGTGGGTGCTCTCCATTACTGGGAGGTGGTGAAAGCATGTATACCTTTAGCACAATTAACTAAAAATATAATTTAATAAATTCCCATAGGGTCATTTATCACAGGGTGATGTTTTTGTCAAAATTCGAAATTGACAAAGGATTATCCCAGTGCATTGTAAATGACTCTAGTCTGTAATGTAATTGGTTAACCTTACTTTTCAATTGAATGTACTAGTGTCCCCAAAACGAAAATCCCAACACCTTGCATTCCCTTTGAAAACAAATTGTGCAAAACAAATGTTCCTATTGTGTGAGTGGTGCAAAAGGAAATTCCCCATTTATTCCCTTGTATCCCAAATCAGAATTCCAAAACATTGCATTTGGCTTAAATAAAAAGCCAAAACGATGTTTCCATTGTGTTCCCACTCACTGTACCCTGTCTTCAAATCAGAGGGGTCATATCTAATTGATGCCTGGAAGGTGGGGGTTGCTGGGAGAAATGAGTATTGTGCCAAACCAAGCAATCACTGTGTGTTTTGTATTTTTCCTATTGGTTAATTTGCAAGAAATCTCATGTAAATTGTGACAGCAAACTTCAAAATTGTACCTCTCTTATAGCAACTGAAAGTCCTTTAAATCTAGGTTAGTCAATTGGTGCAATAAATTTGAATTTGTGTTACTGTGTAGTACCACAGCGTTGATGGTTGATGTTTTGGTGATTGCCTATTATTCTTTGCAAAAACCTAAATAAAAATATATTACTACTATACACTGGCCTGTTTCCTAGCTCATTGGTGGTACAAAGGGTATTTGTTGGGGTGATGCAAGACAAGTTGGAGGCCGCACCAAAGTTGAATGTGTATAAGTGCTATGAGTGCGCGCCACCGTGCTTGGGGGTTGGGAAAGGAAGTCCCTGAGTTGAGAGTGACCGCCTAATAAATCCTGACAAAAGAGACATCTGATTGACAATGAGAGCGAAGCTAAAGTTGTCTATGTTGCTGCTCTGAACCCAAAGGAAAAATGCACCCTGTAGGTAGGTGAAGGAAGCCCCATCTTTAATTTTAGGTTGTGTTTTGGCCACCGCATCTGTGTTGTCCCACATGGACCAGTAATGCAGGAGGTGTCGAGTGAAAGCATTGGAAGCATGCAGGACAATATATAAGATACACAAATATATGAAGGCCTCATTGCCATTTGGGTGGTATGGAAAAAATTATAATGTGGCAGTTCCTCAATTACTGCCACTTTGCCTCTCATTTCTTGCACCACCAAATTCCTATTTTGGGTGGTAGATTAAAGGAAATACCTCAAGCATCTTCTGGGGGTATTTACTATACCTCCAAAAAAAAGGACAATTGGCCACCAGTGGTGTTACCCTCTAAGGTGCAGCCTCCTATGGACTCCAGGAATGCAGATTAACACTGCCATTCCCCCACTCTCAATCAGATGGCTTTGCTGTGATTGCGAGTGGTGGAAACTGTGAACAGGTTTGGCAGTATCTGTCAAACTTGTAATGTGGCGACAAGCGCTCTCACCCATCACCCCACAGTACCTCGAAAAGGAAAACAAAACTGGCAGAGAGGGCGCAGCATCTCTCTTTGGTACTGCTCGACGTCACAGCAGTTGAGTATTACTTTCTTAATCCTCTGCTATGACGTTACCGCAGGAGAACACATCTTTCGGGAATGGAAATAGTTGCTATGGAAGCCATAAACTACCTTCTGTTAAACCATGATTGACTGGGGCTTTTTTGAGTAATATAATGCGAACTGAATCGCTACTTAATAGGTCCCTTTTCACTTCTGCATACATAATCTCACAAAGCACGACCTATTCAGCATTTAGGAAGGCTTTTTCACATATTTTGGGTCTACATTATGACGTTTGTCTCACTTTTCTAGAAGTAGGAATAGGAAAATCTCGAAGGTATGGAAAAACACAAATACTGCAGAGGAAATACAACTATATGATATAATGTCTATTTATTTATTTGTTGGCCATATAATCAAATAATGACTTTGTACAATCAACATCATAAGATATTTATAATATAAATAGCATCCATAAACTTCATCAAAGCAACATACGATGGAAACACAGCCAATTCATACATCAAGTTCATAGGATATAAATATGTGCGCAATCAATGAGCCTACCAGCCCAGCAGCGGCCCTTTAGATAACAGGTGCATAGCCAGCCACAGAGCTGTGGATCTGTCCTTGGGGGCTGTATCGTCTTCATTAATACAGAGGGGTTGATATCGATTAACTTCACCGCAGATAGTAAAGATGAAAACTCCCTCTCCTGCATCTCTTAAATCAAGGGCGTGCGTGATGTAGACACTTAGAGCAAACTTCAGACAGAACTTGACAGCATCTACGTGGCATCATCTGCCCTGCTGCAATTTAAATATTAGAAAAAGCCACAGCACTAATAAACACCTCAATATAATTCTAAAATGAAAGCAACACTTATCAATACAGTGGTTGCGTAGTATATGCTAAGCTTTCAGACAATGTTATCACTTCTGTCGTTCACGTTTTCAGCACTTCTCACTGGACAGCACCTTGTGGTTATGCTCTGTGTGTTCGTGTCCAATATGATATGATAGGTTATTTATAACGCGTATACCTAGAGGTTTCCAAGCTGACCTGGAGATCGAACCCGTGTTACTCTGTGTAGTCTTGCTTTCAAGGCGAGCACGTTGCCGCTGAGCTATCCTCCTGATAATTACAGTACCTAAATGAGCTTTACAAAGATGTTTGGGTATGTCCCTCTTTTTTGTTATAGGGGGGTCTGGCTCATGAGGAACCAATAAACTCTTACAGAAGTACAATTGAGCACAGGCTACCCCGCCCTTCCACACTATACTGTCCCCTTTTCTTGTCCCCACTCCTCTACTCTCCTCAGACTAAAGTCTGGTCAGCTCTGGCAGGGACACAATGTTCATGCTTCCTGGACAAGCCAGGTCTTCCAATACCACTACAGTGGTGATATGGCGCAGTATTAAAGATGCATAACAACATAACATACCACACCTGTGCCCGGCATAGGCTAGCTTGGGAAGGCACCCGGCCCACTTGAACACCTCAATGGAGGTCCCCAGAGCGAGGCAGGCGACCTTGTCACAGTGAGTGTTTTTTTCTTGATTTAACATTTCTGGCATATTTTATGAGTATCCTGACTGCTAAGACATCTGTGAAATGACCCCCGTACAATCTCCATAACTCTGCAGTTTCTCCTGCATGATGACTGAGCTAGTTTAGTACGATTACACATGGGCAAACACTGGTCATGTTGGAACCCTCAGGGAGCTGGTAATGGGGCACTGATACACCCTTCACTACCAGAATTCTCAGTAAAGGATCTGTGGGTTAACGCTAGCAATGGGGAATGTATTTTTTAAAATAGTCTTTTAGACCACAGAAATAAACAGGTGAATGCTTCCTTCTTGGCATTGCAGTCACAGTAGTGGGTAGGCTAGAGTGATATATTGATAATAAGGTTTTCTCCCAGATCAAATGTTCCCCTGTGACTGGTCAGAGGTTTACTTCCTTCATTTATTTCGGAGAACATCAGACATAATTCTGCCTGTGGACACCATTTCTTCAAGTTCAAAGGGGCACACAAAAGTTACATCTCTGTATTATTGGGTGCCTCCCTAAAAAGTTAGATCCAGCTCAGCCAACATGTTTGTCTTAATAGTTAAGTAGGCTGACTAGTCTCAATCACCTGCCCTCTCTGAGCTTGAACTCTCCCCTGCTTCCTTCAAATCTGCAACTTCCCTGATCCTTTTGAAAAATCCCACTGCTGACCCAAGTGCCCTACGGTACCATAACACAGTTTCACTCCTTCCCCATTATTCAAAAGTCCTTCAACAGGGGGTCTTCAACTGAATCACTATGTACCAAGAGGGCAATGGCTTTGGAGATCCACTTCAATCTGGCTTCCATGGTAAACACGCCACGCAAATGCAGTAATGCATTATCTCTTCTATACACATCTGTCTGATCTGTGTTGACCACATTTGACACCGTGAGCCACTCCTCCTCACTCTCCAGGACCTTGGGTTTTCGCAATTCTGCTCTCACCTGGATTGCCTCCTACCAGGAAATGTGCTCCTTTAAAAACTCCTGGAACTTGCAAACTTCTAACTCCACCCCTCTCCCTGCCGGCTGTCCACAAGGATCAGTCCTTGGACCTCTACATGTCTCCCTCTATACCTCTGCCCTAGGAACACCTACATTGTGCTTTGGCTTTCACTATCACCACATTGCTGATGACACTCAAATCTCTTTCTCCTTTCCTTCCTTTACCATAGCCATATCAGAACAGATTTCCAACTGCCTCACAGCAATCAACCAGTGGATGTCTCTCCGCTGCCTCATGTTGAACTCTTAAAAAAAAAAAACAGAAGTCACATTTCTCTCGGGTTCTAAAACCACCCCCTCCCCCCCGCTCCACTATGCTTTCTCCTTCCTGCCTGGCCGTTTTGCTACATCACCCAAGTCACACTATCCTGGGGTTCGATTTTATAGCGACCTCCAACAGCAGTAATTCACCACTACCACTTCTGCTGAAGGTGTTAACTTTCTCAATATTTGGAAAATGTATCCATTCCTTAATCACCACTCTGTGAAAACTCTAATCTATACCCTCGTACTCAGTAAACCTCCAGTATTGCGTGTGCCCATTCCCAGACCTACCTCTCTTCTTCTCCTTCCTCTCTCTGGACAAAGTCGTCAACGTCTCTAACCACACTATCGATCTAGCCGGAGCCTCCCCCCACTTGTACCTACGGACACCGTGCTGGTTGGCTCTCCTTGCATGACTGTTTGTTTTCAAGCTCCTTCTACTAGTCCACAAAGCTGTTAATGTTCATGCTCCTCAGAACCTGTCTGACTGTGGATCTCTTCAAAGCTTGGCTTAAACCTCACTTACTGGCCAAAGAAGCACTTCTCCCTCCTTTCGCCATCATCCACCCAATCTTACCCCTCCACTTACTCAAGTGCCACGCATTAATTTAATTTTGTATATTTGTAGAGTACTCCTATTTAGTTTGAAACACTTGCACCCCTAGGTTAATGTTACCTTTTTAAGTCACCTGTTTTTATATTATTTTTGTTTGCCCTGTTTTGTCCTTGCTTTATGGTCTATTTTGTTCACACCTCATACATTTGCTAACCACTTGTCCTCTTTTCATTGTGCTGTTGTACAGGCACCGTTCCTTGGAATGCTTCCGCTATATGTAAATATGTTCCTGTAAGTCATTTCTGTTAGAAATTGACATCCCTGCTCTTCAAAGAAATACAAATGGCTCATTTGCAACAGCCTGGGACTCTAAAGTTCCTATGGTCTTCAAGAAACAGCCATACTTTACTTGGGGAGAAACATGTGACCTATGCTTTTAGTCTGATGTGTCCAAGATCCTTTAGTGGCTGAACTAGTGTCTAAACTGTATGTATGCATTTTCCCTTTTCAGGGTTTCAAGTGTATACTTGTCTCTTGGCTGCATACACAACGGGCCTCATTCTGAGTTGGCCAGTACATGGTAAAAGTGCTGTTAATGTACAACAGCACTTTTACCAGACCGGCCAAGTACGGATGTGCATGACAGCAGTTTGCAAAAATCACTGTCACCGGTATCAACGTCTCCCTAATTTATAGCACAGTTTTATCAGGCGTCCGGCACATCCCAAGCTAGTCCTTGCCTGTATTACTGACAAATATTTGCAGGTAATATAGGCAAACGCTAGGCGGTGAAACCTCAACCTGAAAACAGGAAGTAAATGCCTGTAAATGCATGCAGGTGTGGGAAATGAGACCACAGGTGCATCCAATGCATCCAGGTGTACCCAATTCAACATGGAGGAGTAGAAAAAGGTCACACTTTCCACAGACACACTTCTCAACACCACCATGCTGCCACTGATTGCAGTCACCTGCTCCAGGCCAACATAGAGCTGCAGGGGCTGGAGGATCAACAGAGTGATGAAGAAGCAGTGGAGAAGAGGAGGAGACGCTATGCAAGACGTGTGCCCATATCCCATGTAAGAGCCACACCATGCACCATCACTGACATGCAAATCCTCACCCTGTACCGGGAGAGCATTGCATATGTCCTCAGCCTGATCCAGGAAGACATTGGGAGCAGGATTGATATCAGGACAGCCATACCACTGTTGGTACAGCTGATGTCTGTCCTGCAAATTCCTTGCCATGGGCATGTTCCAACACACTTTGAGCCAGTTGCATGGCATTTCACAGCCTGCATTCTCAAAACTCCTGTGGCATGTGGTGCAGCACTTTGCACTCCCCACCACCCTGGCACAGGTGAATGCCACCAAAGCAAGATTCTATGCCATTGATGGAATGGCCAATGTGTTGGCAGCCCTGGATTGCATGCATGTTGAGCTAGTGGCACCTCAGGCCTCAGAGGAAGTCTACAGGAACTGGAAGCAGTTCCATTCACTCAATTATCAGGTCACCTGTGATGCCAACCTCACGATCACCCACTACTGTGCCCAGTGCCCTGGTTCAACCCATGGTCCTATGGAACAACGTGCTGCCTGCTTACATGGAGGGGCACAGAGGCATACATAGCTGGGCATTGGGTGAGTACATGTCCCATCACATCGACGCTGATGTTTGAGCGGCATGTGGGTGGGGGGGGTTCACCCACACCAAATTGCATGCCCTGACAAGGCCACATAGACCCAAGGCCTGCAGAACACTGACACCCTGATAAACTGCAAACGATGGAAATAGCATTGCCAATTGACATGGTATGCGACCAGTGCACCATGTAAATGATGCACACAGACGACACACATGTGTAAAGCAGACCCCCATTATGCCCCATGCATGGGAGCAAAGCACAGGCCCAAACCACACAACATGGCATGGCGAGCTGACCTGTCAAGCACCGGCCATGGAAACTATGACAGTCAGATGCGTGCAAGATGTACCATGATAGATCAACCCCCCCTCCTAGTAGTTGACTCCACATGCAAAGGCTGTAATGTGAATCAGCGTAGTCGGATGAAACATGTGACATACATGCACAGGCTGACTATTAATAAACTGCAGTAACAATGTGCTCATCTACAGTCCACCTTGATTTACACCTATGCTTCTCCCCTTTGCCAGAGACTCCGGATACCCGCAGCTTCCATGGCTGATGACACCTCTGAGGAAACCGCAGACGCCACAGGAGGTGGCATACAACCGGCCCACATCAGGACCAGGGTGTCAATGGAGCGTACCTTTGGCCTGTGGAAGGCCCGCTTCCGATATCTACACCAGGCTGGGGGGCACTAATTTACACTGTCTTGCCGGACAAGGTGGGCAAGTCAGTGCTGGCATATGCCATGTTGCACACCATTTGCATCTGGCGCAACATACCCCTGTCCCCGGATGTGGACATGCCATGAGGAGGATGACGCATTGCCTGCAGGGGAAACACATGTACACACTAGGCGTGTAGAGGCCAGGCTTGGGTGACTGCCTCGCCAGGAACTCATCGACAACTTCTTTTGATGTGTACACGCAATATCATTACCCTTACACCTTTGTAAAGCGACTTCATACAATACACACATTCACTCAATGATGAATGTCCACTCGTTGCTGCAAGTCAAATTTGTATCTAACTATGTGCAACATAAAAACAACATCCCCACAACAGCACACCCTCCCCAAACAACCACCCTCAGTACACCCTCCCCAAACAATCACCCTCAGCACCCACTCCCCAAACATCCTAACTCAATTACACACAAGCAGTGTTCATGAGTCATTTCCATGGTCTCTTGGACTTGGGGGCCTGCTCTTACACCCTGGTGGTGAGGTAGAGCAGTGGACTGCGCCTTGGGGTACCTTCGAGTGAGACCTCAGTGGGTGTTGCGGGGGTGGACGGCTCAGACCCCTGGGCATGTATTTATTGCAGAGTCAACTGAATTGCCTGGTTCAGTGACTCTGCTGAGGAAAAGGTAGAATCGGTGTGTTCACGCACCTTTGGTCCAGTGTCACCATGGCGGCAGTGGCATGGCCCAGTGAGCGTTCCATACTCCAGGTGCATCCCTGCTGGCAGTCATGCATTGCTCGCATTTCATTAATTTGTTGGCCGCAAATGCGTGGATATCCACCTGCAGCCTCTCTATGTTGTCCAGCTTTGCCCGTATTGCCTGCAAGTTGGACTCAGGCAGTGGAGGTGGACTGTGTGCACTTGAGGACGGTGTTGGGTTGAAGCCAGGTGTTGTGTCACCCTCAAACTTCTCCTCCTCATCCTCCCCCTCCTCTTGCCCTTCTGTGGAAGGTACATGGGCCCGGACAAAAGATGACATGGGCCGAAGTGCATGTGATAGGAATGCTGGTCTGCTGGTGCAAGGGGGGGTGGCATGTCAGCAGACATGGGTGCTGTGTCCCCCTTATGGCTCGTTAGGATCTCCACAGCGGCTAGAGTTGGAGTGCTGCTGCAGGTGTCGGTGCTGGTGGCTGTGCTGCTGCTGTTTGATGTTTTTCTGTAACACATCAGCTCCAGACAATTTTTTGTTTTGCATATTTGTCATATTTGTCATATTAGTTTCAACTAAAAAGTTTTCTCTGTTTTATATATTTGTTATTTCTCCTTGGATGTTATCATTTTTTGTGTATCATTGGTATAATAAAACATAGGTTTGAATGTGTTCTAGATGTGTTTATTTTGTTGCACTTGTGCCAATAAGCACATACTGCACTATTATAGTATGACAGGTATCATATCTTTACTAAATCATGTGATTTCCTCACTATAGCAACCAGTCTAGTAAATGCTGGCTGTCTATACATTATATGTTTAACTTTGCTTACACAGGAACACTTATTTGTTTGTTTTCAATCTTTTGCTCCATTTAGTTCCCGGGTTTTTTTGGAGTTTCTCTTTGTTACCACTGTGCTGCTGCAGGTGTCAGGGCTGGTGGCAGTGCTGGTGTAGGTACCAGTGCGGGTATCAGTGATGCTGCAGGTGTCAGTGCTGGTGGTAACTGCTGCAGGTGTCACTGCTGGTGGCAGTGCTGGGTCTGCAGCCCTGCCCTGCTGCTTGCTCCTGCTGGTGGGTGGTTTGGCCTGTGCAGGGGTGGGGGCAGTTGCAGTGGCTGCGTTCGAGGGTCCAGCCTCTTTGCTGTCCATGAAAAGTTTACCTGTTGGTAATGATATGTTGTTAGTCATTTTGCAGACGTGTGTGGGCTTGCATTTCACTCATGTCACAATGTGTGTGCCCCAGAGTTGATCATTTCAGGTGGGACACAAGGATGCTATTGCTCTGATGGGTGCCCATTCATTTGTGATGGTGGTGGTGCCTGCTGAGTGTGTAGACTGTGCATGCATGTGCATTGCTATGTTCAACCACATCCCTTGACGTGTGTGTGCGGTCACTGCCCATTTGCAATGCGTGCCATATTTTTAACAGTTTGCCAGGCCCATTTTTGGCAGCTATGCTGGTGAATGCATGCAGTTGGGCGGGAAGGGGACATGCACATCTACATGTAGCTGTTATTGCTGTCACCTTGGGTCCCTGCTCCGACCTCAACACTTCCTATGCCCTCCGTATGCAGGGTACTAATGGTTGAGGCATCGTGGGTACTGGAGAGCCAAGGAGACACCTGCAAGAGGAAGAAGCGAGCCGCTGGGAGAATTGCAGTCCGGGGAGACCCGCGAAGCAGCAGGAGACACCGGTGGGCACAAAAAGGGGATATGGACACCAGGGTGATTTGTGGTGTACACTGCACACCATTGAAGGAAAATTACACAAACTGGGTGACCACACACATGGGAGCTAGGGCTTCAAGTCAACTGTTGAATGAACCAAGTGAAAGTGGGTCGAGGACCCAATGATTGAGTGAAGAAAATATAAAAGCATGGAACTGTTGTACATTCAGAAAGTTATGCAGGAGAATACACCAGGAAAACTTATTGCGGGTCTGGCACACACATCCAAATACAAGTGAGCAAGTTGAGAAAGTCCTGGCAGAAGAGTACACCAGGCAAACTGATTGCGAGTCTGGGACCCGTACCCAATTGTGTTAAGACAAGTGTTTGGAAGCAAATGAGGAGAGTGTACCAGACTGACAGAGGGGAGGTTCTGGGACTCGCTCTCACATGCTTAACAAGACGCTGCATATAAACTGAGGAGATCAAGAGGAGGGAGTCATCCTCTTGAGTGGGCTAAATCCTGGGGAAGGGAGTCATTCCCCCTGGAGTTGGATCTTGAACATTGTAACTAGGGTGAAGGGAGGCATTCTCAGAGTGATTGAAAATTGTGTACTATGAACGTTGCAACCATGGGTAGGGAGACATTCCCTCTGATATTGTTGGAAACCTCTGAGGAGTCAAGAGAAGAAAAATAACTTCTTGGTATTGTGAATTGTGAAAGTGAGGAAGAGATCGAGGGAAGGACCATACCCATTGAAAGTGTGAACTGTAAGGAGCCTGAGCAAATCAGGGGAAGGGAATCATCTCCTGAGACTTGTGGAACTTGTTAATTTCTTATTGCACCTTTTTGAACTTTATATTGGAACTTTGAAAAAGAGTTGCAAACGTCAGTTGAAAGACTATTTCCCCTTTCACTTCATCTTGAGTTTAGCTTGCAAGGGTCAGGTTAAGATTTGGACACAGGACGGAGAACTTTACTTTGAACATTCTGACACAGACATCCTTTAGTTTTGTTGAGGCAGGGAAACCCCTCCTCGCGTTAGGGTGAAATAAGACTTTCTCCAACCCTATTTTTACTTTGATAAAAGTCTTTACCAACCACCACAATGCCCTTTTCACCGTGTCTTACTCCTGGTTTCTTATTTATGGTGTCAGATGTGGGATGCGGCTCAGTTGATACAAACTGGGGAACCCTTACATTTGAGAAACTTAGTGAGTGAGCATCAAACCTATCTGTAGCCACTAAAGTATCCATTGTCTTTGATTTATCCAGTAGCCGTGAAGAGGTATTACCCGGAGATTGGTTATTCATTTCTACCGATCTAGTCCCAATCCCCCTCCCCAGGAACCTATATAAGGATAGCTTCTAAATCTGGACTGGCTTAACAGTATGGCCTAGAAGTCATGGCCGGGGTAAAAGACCTGGACTTTAGAGGTGATGTGAAAATCCTAATCCAGAATAACGGGATCCGTACCACAACAAGATGGGAGGGAAAGTGGCACAGGGGATTTAGAGAAGGCCCTATTCCCCAAACTGCAACAAGTTACCAAGACTGACAAGACTGAAATGGGAGAGAAAGGTTTTGGGGAGGCAGATGAAGCCCCTCCAGCTATACCAGGGGTCTTAAAAATAAAACCCAATGACAAGGAAACAGAGATTATTCCAGATTTAGCGTTTGCCCAAAGTAACGACCGTATGTTGCCTGAAGCCTTCCTCCATACCATCTCAGAGGAAGAGGGGAGAGAGAAGGAGGCACCCTTTCTCTTTATCAGGCAAGGTCTGCTTTACAGAGTGAATTCAGAGTTCAGAGGGCACACCTAGATCTCAAATTGTAGTTCCCAAAAGTGATAGAAGGAAGATGCTGAAAATGGCCCATTCTCATCTGACGGGTGGACATATAGGAACAGCTAAAACTCAAGGGCAGGTGATGTTATTGGCCCGGCGTCAATGCCAAAATCAAAAATGCTATCCTTACCTGTGCCTTGTGCCAGACGACTAGTGCCCATATACCGTCCCCAGCCCTCACTCCAGCCTTTACCCATTATCGATATACCTTTTTCCTGTTTTGGTATGGATGTAGTGGGACCTCTTGAACCATCTAAGCTGGGGAATTGGTACATTCTGATAATCTTTGATTATGCCACTCGAAATCCCGAGGTATTCCTTTAAGAAACAACACCTCACAGCAGATACAAAAGCATCTGATACATTTTTTCTCTAGAGTTGGGTTTCCTAAAGAGATCCTCATGGATATCAAGGGACCACCTTTTTAAGTAAATTAATGGCAGACGTGAAACAGGCCCTACAAATAAAGACGCTCCGAACCTCAATATACCATCCACAGGCTGATGGGTTAGTCGAGCATTTTAACAAAACCCTAAAGAATGATTTTATGAAACTGGTAGAAGCGTATGGGAGGAATTGGGATGTTATTTCTTTTTTTTATTGTGTATCAGTTCAACATGAACTTTTCACAAAAAGTAAATGAGAAAAAATATATATATTAGAATGATATACATACATAAAAACCGAATTCCACTCATAGTTCTACATTACATTTCTAATCAGAAAAAAACAAAAAAAAAAAAACATCTCTAAAAATCTAAATTTAAACAACACAGGATGCCGATTGAATGCATTATTTAAAAACACTTTTTGATATACAGAGAAAAGAATTGTTCCTAATTTTAAGTTCATAAGTAAAAGCTTGCCAAACTTTTACCAGGACAATAGCTCTCGATAGATTACAACCCCAAAGGCAATTCAACCAGAATGTCTCACCACATATGTTGTCTATATCATCCATGAAATTAGTACAATACCTAAAATAATATTTTAGAATGGATTTACACAAAGTCAGCACATGCCTAAGTTATTCAGTTGTCTCCAAGTCATTGGATAAATGACACCTACGTTCTTTTATAGCTAAATGCAGCCATGAGCTCTTTACATCCATGACTGATAATATATTCAACTGAATCAGCAAGAATAGGCATCTGAATGTAGGACTGGGAAACTGTTATAGATATTTTTGTGGTAACCTATATGGAAAGTATAGCTTGGAGTATGAACCCAATGAGGGCAATCTTCCAATATGGTTGTGGTTTATTGACCAATCCCATTCCAGGGCCTTCTTTTTGAATGAGCTTAGTATAACACCCAAACCATCAGCCCAATCTGGGGACCATGGATTCTACAGATGCCCCCCAATAATTCTTCCTTAAGCAACCAAAAGATTGATTGTTTATCTGCACACATGATTTTAGTGTACAGGTTACCTCTAAGAGTAAACATTGAGGTTGTACCTAGCTCCAGTCTTATAGCCTGAATTGATGTAGCCTTTGAAAGGCCTAATACACAAGGCCATATTTTTCCTTCCAATACATTTGGCATTTTTCAAATTCTGAATACAAACACTCCAGGGCGTAGATTATACTGGACACTCATTTTTGTCGATAAAGAGTAATAATACCCGATATATTATATCCTGCATCAGAGCTGACACATTTCTTTATCAAAATCATAGTAGCAATTGCCCTTGAGTGTTGTTTCTCAAACAACAATGATTCCCTATGGTTATACTCTACATCATAGCCAAGATACCTGTAGCTCTGTGCTTTATGCATTATAGCCCCCGGGGTCACAATACTCAATACTGTTATCTTTCTGAACTTTACCCACTTGCATACATTTAGATTTCTACATGTTAATAGACACATTGTTTTCCTTTGCATATACAGTGAGGGAAATTGTACTCCTACATGTACCAACGTATGTAGTGTCAGAAATGGTTCTGGATAAGTCAGATATAAGATCTTAGACATGGCCAACTTTCAGTAGAAAATTATTTACTTTCTAAAGACATTCACCAATATCCACCATAAATAAATTAAATAAAGCAGTAGCCAAGACACACCCCTGCTTTACCACTTTTCCTACCTTAATGGGAGCCGATAGATAACCCATGCTGTTTATCTTAACTCTAGCTTCATTTTGTTCATACAGGAGTTGGCAAGCATGGAGTAGGTCTACTGGCATTCTCAATTTACGTAATGTTTCCCAGCTATTAATGGTAATGAAGGTGGATGCATAGTCCACAAACAATACATATAGTGGCACCACATGTTTGTTCTTCACTTGATGAATCAAATAATTGACAATAAATGTGTTGAAGTTGCGGAATAGGCCCTTTCTAACTCCTGTGTGAAATTGACTTAATGGGCAATTATCAGCTATCCAGTTCTCAATATCCTGTAGGATACATTTGGAGAAAACCTTGCTGGGGCCATCCAGTAATAATAGAATTCTATAATTGGATTTTCTTTTTTACCGCAGTTAAATATAGGGATAAAGTGAGAAGACTTCCATGAGTCGGGGATAACACCAGACTGTCTAATCTGATTAAAGAGAGTTAAGAGTATGTACGCGCAAAGCTCAGGGTTCCCCAACATCAGCACATTACAGACCCGTTTGGTTGTGGTGCTCTTGATCTCCCTAAGTTTCTGATGATGGTAATAAAATCCCCCCTTTCAAATCTAAGGCTGTTCATCAATATTAATCAGGTATTTCGGGAGCATCGTATTTGTACCCCAACTATTCTTCCCACTCTATCGAGGCTTTCGGGTTTACCATAGATTTCCATGTTCGTTACCTCTAAAGTTAAAAATATGCCAAATTATTTTGGTATCGCCCTTTCTTATAGGTTCATGTAGGGTTCTCCAGGTGGCAGTATTAGAGGACAATGGGTCTCATTACAACCCAGGCGGTAAGTTCCCTACTTTACCACCATGGTGGAAACTCCGTTTACACCATGGTGGATGGCGGATTTACTGCCCCATTCCAAGGTGAGTGGGGCGGTAAATCCCCATTCCCCATTTACCCTTCCCCATTCCCATTTTTGCCCCATAGGGCATAATGGGAGTGGGGAAGGCGCTAATTACGGCACCGTAAATTACGGTGCCTTAATTAGCACCAAGGCGGGTTAGCGCCTTGCATTTTAACGCCTGCTAAAAGCAGGCGTTAAAATGGTAATCAGGCGTTATGGGTTAACGGCGCCAATGGCGCTGTTAAACCCTTAACGCCTGGGTTGTAATGAGGCCCAATGTATACAATCTGAGCCAAATGTGGTATCTATATTTCACTTTCCGAATTTGGGCATTCATACTATCAACATCAGTGGCATTCAAGCGTTCATACATAATGTCATGTCTCATATCTCGTGTTGTCAACTTTATGATTTTGTCATAGAGATGGGTACATTTTGTACCCATTTTTATCCCCAGGCTATATGATCTTAATAAATAACGAGACGTGATTTTACTGATCCAACTTATTTAATTGGGGTTGCAACAGTGTGTATATACCTTATCCAGCTGATCCATATGGATAGTAATGGCCTCTATGCTTTTGTCAGACCAGCCTATTATATTGTGGCCATTATTCACTTTAATCTCCCCGAGCCTGTCATGGTCGATCATCTGACCATTTTCCAAGGCTACCACGATTTTTAGAATTGCATGGTCACTAAAGCTATTGAATGCCACCAACATCAATCTTGTTCTACAGTATAAGGCACTACTCCCAAATAGACAATCCAAAATCGATTTTCTTGTACCCATACTCCGTGTGTAGCTTGCTGGGAAATCCCCCGGGAGTGTCCCATTTATCATCTGTAATTTTAGATCACTGACACATTCTACCCATAAGCATGACATTCTTATGGTAAGCTCTTGAATTTTCAATAGTGAGGGAAGAGGGATAATGCCTTTTTCAGTTATTCTACACTAGCGGTACCATCCAGCGTTGCACGGGTCTGTGACTGACATGCACATGGGGGCCTGCTATAGCCTTGTGCATGTTTTATAGTGTCATAACTTCCTATTTTTGAAAAAACACAAAATCGGCAATCTCCCGAAATCACCTACACTGAGAGCACAGGGCCAAACCCCACTCTGCCCCATTGCAGGGGAATGGGTGGCATTGGTCAAATTTCACTTCCACCAGTACAACCCAGACTGGTATGCTGACCTTGTATCCTAACTTTCTATTTTTTGAAAAGTCGCAAAATCGTCAATCTTCTGAAATTGCCAATATTGATAGCACAGGGCCAGACTCCGCCCTGTACAGGGCGATTGGGTGGGGTTAGTCAGATTTCACCATCGCCAGTACACCCCAGACTGGTATGCCCACCTCGGGCCAACATTTCTGCCCACCAACAGTTGTGGGGCTTGAGCTAACAATCACAAAATCGTCAATGTCACAAAATCGCCTATAGAGACAGCAAAGTGCCGGACCCAACCCTGTGCATGGCGAATGGGTGAGGTTGAAAAATGTTCACTATCACCAGTACACCCCAGACAGGTATGCAGACCTTGGGCCAAAATTTCAGCCCACCAGCTGTTATGGGGCTGGAGCCAACCCTGAACATACAAACACACTTTCCCAAATATATATATATATATATATACGTATATGTATATATATATATACTAGCAGTACCACCTGGGATTGCACTGGCTTGTAGCTGACATGCATGTGGGGGTCTGTTATAGCCTTGTGTATGTTTTATTGTGTCATAACTTCCTATTTTTGAAAAAGTGCAAAATTGGCAATCTCCCAAAATCGCCTGTACTGATAGCACACGGCCGGACCCCGCTTCCTCCCTGTGCAGTGCGAATGGTTGGGGTTTGTCAAATTTCACTTCCGCCAGTACTGGTACGCCGACCTTGTGTCCTAACTTCCTATTTTTGGAAAAGTCTAAAAAATCAGCAATCTCCCAAAATCACCTATACTGATAACACAGGGCAGGACCTTACTCTGTGCAGGGTGAATGGGTAGGGTTGGTCAGATTTCACTCTTGCTAGTACACCCCAGGCTAGTAAGCCGACCTTGGGCCAAAATTTCAGTGCACCAACTGTTATGGGGCTGGAGTCAACCCCGAACACTTTCACAAATATAGATGTAGACAGATTCCATGCAAGGGGCATTAAAACCTCCAATTAGTACATCATAGTCCTGATGTTGTTTTGCATATAGACCAAGTGTTTCATGAATAGTTGATTGTATACTCCCCGTTTCTTAACCCCTGGGGGATCATAGACATTTACCACAAGAATGCTGTAACTATCGCTACAAAAAAACTAATTCATCAGGACTTACAGATTGCATATCTCAGGCATGATCACTCTTGCCTCCCATATATTCAAGTAATAGAGTTAACAAGCCTCCAAATGGCCGACCACTGGTCCCTCTCCTTGCCGGATTGTTAAAGCAGGTATAGCCGTCAAACAAAACCTCCCCCATCACCCATGACTCATGGATTAATATGATGTCAGAGGATTGTAAATTTACAAACAATACATTTTTGCCAAACAAATGGGTGTGGTCTCTCGTATTTCAGGAAGAGATATTGACATGATTTTTAGGAATGCTGAGAAGGAAGGTGTAAGAATGACAATAGCCATCCCCAATAAGACTTTGCTATAGCCTCCTGTGCTGATAGACTTTCCCCTGTTTTAGCAATAGGTTTCACAGGTGACTTTGCAGCCATAACCCCAATATTCAATGATTGCTCCTTTTGTTTATCTTTAGATGATATTATTGACCTAGGTTCAGCCACTTGGTCAATTTCTTATCCCCATTTCAATGGGGTGATTGAGTTTCTGATTAAAGTTACAATTTCAGAATCTGAAAAATGAACCTTAGTTGCATAGGCACCATAGCCTTTCCATTAGTCCACATAATCAAAATCCAAACTTTATAAAACTCGAAGAGGTGCTAGATGTTTAAACAAATCTAGAATAATTATATGATTCATTGGCGCACCACCATTTTCGAACAGTCGTGAGATAGTAAATGACATTGATGGCAAACAAGATATAAAAACGTTCAAGTTCGATTTGATCACTTTTGGACACAATCATTTTGCGCAGACTCTCATTCAGATAAAGATTCAAAGTCAAACTTCCAATGATGTATCCTCCAAATTATCTGATCTAGATGAGGTGGTTTTGATATTTCTTTTCCACTTGGCACCTGCCCTGGTTAAACATTTTTGTCAGGCATCAACCCCAGGGTTAAATTCCCCATTTTGTTCTTAGTTCTTCCAGTCTTCTAGCTGCTTTATTACAGCTCTATTTTGACCAACGATCACTAAACCTGGCTGCACGATGGCCTCCTGAGGAGCAGGGATTAATGCTGTGCTCTTTTTTGGCTCACGTTCTGAGACTTCCTTATTTTCCTTCTAGACTTCCGGGAGAGGATGGAATCATAGATAGGTTCATAAGCCTCCTCCTGTTCCTCATAACTTATTCTTATCAGCGGCTATGTTTACCTTTGTATTTCCATTAACAGTCTGTGTAATCAGTTCAAGCATGGAGGTTTGTCTTTGTGCTTGCACTGATATAACGTTACACAATTTGAAAAGTATTTTTACGGCAAAGTTGAGTGCGTCATTTTGAACGTTAGTGGCTACATTTCCATTACTGGAACTGCCTTCATTTATGTCCACAGACTCATCAGTCAACAGACTTTCGCTTCCTGCATTACAGCTTAAATCATCTAAGAGTCCAGTTAGGCGTGGCGATCCAGAAAATCTTTGACTCGGATCCGTATTTAGGTGCGTTCGTATTTCTTTTTTAAACCTTTATAGCTAGCAATTGAAAGAGTACAACAGAGAGTTCATAGCGTCATACAAACATAGTCTAGACATAGCTATTCAAAGCAGTATCTCACAGTAGATTATACATAGCCTTGTATTCACTAACATCTTTTTTTTATAGCATCTGTCATACATTACTGTTCCTTCCCGACCTGGTCTGTGATTGCCTTTTTAGCTAGGTACGAGCAGTATTCCACCCAAATATCTTGAGGCCCAGAAGTGGGAGCTAGGGTGCAGATATATTGATCCTCCTTTTCTTGAGCCCAGGTCAATGCCAATAACCAATCTTTCTCTCTTGGGGGGTGGGGGAGCTTATCTTTCCATTTCAGCAGGATGGTTCTTTTGGCAATCATGCAACCCATATTTACAAATGCACTGAGCCTCATTACAAGTCTGCCAGTCCAGAATCAACGGTGCCGGTAGAACCGTACGGGCACCGTTTTCCAGACCGGCACATTCTGACCCGCAATGCCAGAAACACCATCACCGCAAAGTGACCCCCACAGTGCTACCAATCCCGTTAGCCCTGTGACCGAAAACAGCGGGATGACTCACCGGACCTCCCTGAATTACCAGCACAGCTTTATACCGGGTACATTACGAGTACCACATACACGGAAACACTGTCATATAAATGGCAGTAGCACTGTGAACACTGCGCCTGTAATACCGCACTATTTACAAGGCGTTAAACAGTGCCAGGTGAGCTGCAACAAGCCCCAGGTGTACACAATTAGGCCAGCTGCACATCATTGGCCACTGGGTACCTACAAAAGGGCCACCCCCATACCCAACACACCTCCCAACACAACAATACTGGCAGTCGCCCTAGCAGCAATTGGGATGTGGAACCTGCAAGCAGCAGTGGAGTTAGAAGCAACACTGAGGCAGAGGAGGAGGCATAGGCGCAGGAGGCAAATTAGGAACCTGGTGGCCATCCCAAACATCAATGTACAGCAGGTACCACCCTGCAGGCAGCCAGTAATAACCTGCATCAGGCCCTCACCCTGGAACCTGACCCCAAGTCAAATCCACACATTATACCTCCTTGACAGGGCCACAATAATATAAATTGTCACCCTCATCAATGAAGACATCAGCAGCATAATCAACATTCAGACTGCTATTCCACCCCAACTGAAGTTAGTCTTGGTACTGCACTTATTTGCCACTGGAACCCATCAGCACACTGTTGGGGAGCTGCACGGGCTGTTGCAACCCTGTCTTTCCAGGAAACTTTTCCAGCTACTGGATGCGCTGCTGCGCCATGTGTCAGACCACATTGCCCTACCCCGAACACCTGCACAGGTCAATACCACCAAAGTGGCCTTACATGCCCTTGCCAGCATGCCCAATTGCATTGGTGCATTAGATTGCACGCATGTGGAGTTGACTGTCAGACATGCAATTGAGGTGGTCTATCGCAATCGGAAGCAATTTCACTCACCCAACGTGCAGATGGTCTGTGATGCACAACAACTCATCACGCATTGCTGTGCAAATTTCCCGGGGTCCACACACAACTCTATGATATTGCGGAACTCCACGTGGCAAGGGTACATGGCACGTTATGCGGGACAAAGGACTTGGCTGTTGGGTGAGTAGAACAACCAATGCATGACCTCTGTGTAGTGGGGGGGCAATAGACACTTGTCACAGTGTCCCTGGCCGTTGGGTGAGTAGAACAACCAATGCATGACCTCTGTGTAGTGGGGGGGGGAATAGACACTCACCACAGTCCACCCAGCTTACCGATGCAACAGGCAAATGCCAGTATGCCATGTCACGGGAATACATACCCTGGCTAATGGAGAAACCCCCTAGCCATGGAGTGGCACAACATGCAATGCCAACATGTGGGAGCGAGTATCTGTACCAGTGAGAAAATAGTAGGTACACCCATGTGCACGATGCCTCCTCATCGTGCTGTGCGCAGTAGTCTCTGCAATCGTGTGGGCTGCGTCTGCCTGACGCAGATCTTGGCAGCACCTTACAATACATGAGGCATCTAGTACATCTGAACATACCATTGTGTAAATTGTAATGAATGAGACATGTAGTTGCCTAGCAGCATATCACAAATGGAGACTTCAGACAAAACAGTCTTTTAGGAATGTGTGACCCATGTGTGCAAAATTGAAATGTTCATGAAAGTCATTATATAAGATAGCACATTCACATCTGTGTGCTCTACTATGTTGTGTGCTGATCTTATACAGAGAGTCTGTACATGCTATCATTGCCAAAAACAAACCACAAACATATCACCTTACTGTCACTCCCATGCAGGTGATGCTGGATATGCACTCACGTCATGGCTCATGACACCCATCCGACAGCCACGGAACAGGCATGAGGAGGCCTACAACTAGGCACACATACGGACACGGGGCATGATAGAGCGGACCTTTGGAATGCTGAAGGCCAGGCTCATCTGCCTCAGCCGATCCGGAGGAGCGGTTGCTGTACAGCCCTGTGAAGGTAGGCAAAATTGTGCTGGTATGTGCGTTGCTGCACAATATGTGTATACGCAGGAACATACAGGGAAGTAAGTGGGCACCACTAGTTTAGAAATTTTTATATATCCAGGTAGATGTAGAGGTAAAAAATGTATAATAGTAGATATTTGAAAGGAACTGGCTGTGACAAGTCTGGAGACACCCGGACTTCAAAATACACCAACAGCTAAAGACCAAGTAAGAATACAAGGTCACACAACCGCTCTCAAAAAGGGCCCGGATCCGGGCATTCAATCAAGACATTCAAAAATATAGTTCTTATCAGGGTATCACAGGAGTACTTCAAGGTTGGTAAATAATAAAGATGAGGTTGTCAGTTGATTTTCATATAGTATTTTATCGGAAGAATAAATCTGTCACTAATATTTCCTTAGTGAGGGTGCATTTGCCGCAGCCCATATATATTTCAGACTAAAGCCAATGCATTTCGGAACATTTTTCCTTCATCAGGGCAAGTCTATGTAATTCAACACTGAAAAAATAATATGCCGATTATAATACACACAATACAAACAGTGATATAAATAATGAAAACATACCGATCAGTAGCAAGTCCACACATGTTCATAAAATAGAGAAAAACACAAATGTAACATAGTAAGTGGAATAATGGTAACCAAATACAAAATGAGAATCAGAACAACAACTGGTTTTACCTTGGAAGATTTGTATGGGAGCTGACAAGCGTTAAAGCTGCCCACAGTAGGGTGCAGCGGTGCGGCATGCAGCAGGCAGCCCTAATGTTAACACGTACGTGTTTCAGAGTGAAATCTGTTTGGAAACAAAGGTCGGGTTCAGAATGTCAGCGTGTCTGACAGGATCTGTGATAAAGGCATAGTGAAATGGAAATGCTAGCGAAAATCACGGCGAGAAAGTCGCGTACCTTAACGCATCTGGAACACAGAAAAGCTCCTGCGTGTAGCCGCCGTGCTTAGATTCCACTGAGCAGTGTTTAGGCGGTTGCCTGGACGACCGCTCGTGTTATAGCACACGTGACTCACGAGCGCCATTAAGTGGCCGGTGCTCGCGGATCACGCTGCATTCCAGGTGTGGGCCTGCAACATTAGACAAATTAACCAATTTAGAGGCATGCTAGGGTGAAATGCATCCTAAAAATCAAATTTAGCTAGAACCTAAAATGTGGAGATTTTCATAGAAATAGAAAAAACACTCAAGTATGATGAACATGGGTGATGGAATAAACAGACAAGTGTGGATGTATCTAAAATATTGGAAGTAAAGCAGAAAACAAAACAAAATACAAAATGCAAAATACAAGTTTTAGCGGGATGCACTATGTTGAAAATGAGTGCATAGGCAAGGCTGGTACAAATATGCGCAGTCATGAAAAGTAAAGAAAGGTCAACAGACAGAATTCATTAGGCATATCCTTGTCCAAAGTGGTGTTGCCCACAGGAGGCAGCACCTTGGGTCCCAGACCAAGGTCCGGGAGGTTGGACGAGGAGAATACAAAGATCACAAGCAATCCTAGTGATGCATGATGTCTTAAACGTTTTAAACATATTGGTCAGTATTGGTATGAGCACAACAGGAACATCAACAGCCAGCACAATAAGCGTGCAGAAATGGATTCAAATATAGCAATGGTAATTTATCTCTTCGTTCAAACCATGGGGGACCAAACTACAGAGTTTATCGATCCAGAATGTTTCTCTACGATTAAGACGTAGGCCCAAGTCCTTGTGGGGATTGTTTCTGGTTAGAACCTCCAACACCATGAATTTGATCTGTGACAAAGTATGGTTATTCGTGGCCCAATGTCGTGCCACAGCAGAGTTTGGATTGGAAGTTCGGATGCAGGATCGGTGTTCGTTCCATCGGATCTTTGCAGCTCTGGTGGATTGGCCCACGTAATATTTTCCACATGGGCATTTAATGCCGTAGATGATGTTGGTGCTGTCACAGGTACCAAATGTTTTTAGAAAAATCTTTTTGCCTGTTCGTGGGTGAAAGATAACGTTTCCTTTGATTACCGGGTTGCACTTAATGCAATGGAGGCAGGGGAATATACCCATGCGCTGTGTGGACATTTTGGTTGGAGGTAATCTTGTCTGGACAAGTTCATCCCTAAGATTCCTGCTCCTCCGGAAGGCAAATACTGGTGGTTCACTAAATAGATCCTGGACTCTTTTGTCGTTCTTAAAAATGTTCTAATGTTTCTTGATTGTGTTCTTGATTTTGTTACTTTGAATTGAAAATTTCGACACATACACCGGTGATTTCAATTCTCTAACCGGTTTCTTTGAAGCAGAGAGTAGGGTGTCCCGATCGAGGCTATTGATTCTATTAGCAGCAAGATCTGGAGGAACTGGATCTTGCTGCTAATAGAATCAATAGCCTCGATCGGGACACCCTACTCTCTGAACACAATGAGAAAACATGCCCACACGTACCCTCCCACCTGCCGAACGTGCCCACCCGCTGGCCAGGGCCCAATTAGCTATTCCCACTATGGACCACCCCCACCTCCCCAATGTGCCCACCCACCGCCCAGGCCCGCGTTGGAACCTGGACTCCTCCAGGTGTTGGTCCACCAGTGTGGACAGCGTGTCCTGCCGTTGTTCTATGCGCTGCAGACGACATGTCAACTCCTGCAGCGATGGCGTTGGGCAGCACATTGGACTGTGGAGGCCCATTGGGTTGCGTCCACCCAGTTGATCAGGGGTGGAGGGGCCCTCATTGCCTGATCCGCGCCATCAGACTCAGGCAGGTCTGGTGGTGGTGCTGCACTTTCAGGTGTACTGGTCTGGTGTCGCTGCAGGGGGATTTGGCTAAGGAGCCTGCTGGTCTGCTGTCCCTGCAGGGGGAATTGGCTGAGGAACCTGGTGGTCTGCTGTTGCTGCAGGGGGAATTGGCTGAGGGGCTGCTGGCATGCTGGCGCTGCAAAGGTGGTGGTTTCCTGAGCGTGGTGCACCTGGACCGTTGTTACACTATGGATGTTTTAGGTGCCTGCGCTGGATGTGAATTGTCTTCGATGATGGGCACGTCCAGTCCCCCTTGACGCCCCCAGTGACACCCGTCGATGTAAGATGATGTTCCTCTAGGAGATTATGAGTCATGCTGTTCGTGGTGTCAAAGGATGTGTATGGTACAATTACATGCAACACACTCCTCAAGCAGCATCAAAATGTGTTTACATTCATTGATGTGTGCTGCAGTCTTGTGTGTATGTATCGGGTTCCACTTCGGTGCACGCCATCTGGCTGGTTGGGGGGTGCAGGGCCCATGGGGGTACTGGGTGTGCTAGGGTTGATGGGGACTGCGATATGTGGCTCTTTGGGCATTGCTGGCCGGGAGGTATTGGGGGTACTGGGTGTGCTAGGGTTGATGGGAATTGTGGCTCTTTGTGCATTGCTGGGGGGGGCAGGTTTACCTTGATTCACATTCATGTCTTTGCACTTTCTGTACTCACCAGCCTCGCCAGGTGTCACTGCTCCAGCCTCTTCTCCACTGACTCCCTCAATGCCTTTGAGGTGGAGCACGCTGCTACACCATTCTTCCCACGGTAGCAGCTTCAGTGGGGAATGGGGTCCACCTCCTGTGGCACTGCATTGTTGTCTGTGGGCTGCCAGTATGTTCTGCAACCTCAATCGCAGGTCATCCCACCTCTTGTGGCAGTCTTCTACCATACAGGGTGTCACCCCTACAGCTGACACCTTCTGGGCAGCCTCAGCCCATATGGCCTTTCGCCTAAGCTGCGTGCTGCGCCTCTGGTCTGCTGTGAACAACTCCCCTGCATTATTGACTATGTGGTCGACAAGCAGGGTGAGTTCTGCCTCACTGAAGCTGGGTTTCCGCTGCCGGCTCACTGGGATCCTGGATGACATCTTCCTAGGTGGTTTTAGGCTGTCACAGCTGCTGTGGGCCTTGTGTTACCAGAGGATTGGAGTGGATTGTGTTTTATGTAATGCCTGCCACTCTCTTTCCGGTTTACGCGATAACGGTTTTTCCGGCACCAGTATTTCCGCCTCTGCTATGTCCGGTATGCATGGGGCGGATACAGATGTACCGCAGGTATTTGTGCCGGTGCATCCGTCTCTGTCAGTGTTACCGTACTGGCGGTGGCACCGGTTCCGCACTTTGCTGAAGTGCGCAGCCGCCTAGCCATAATTCAAGCTTGTTTCTGACCTCCATTTATTGACGGAACGGGTGTCACCGGCCACACTTGTAATGAGGCCCACTGTGTATTTCACTCTGAATCTCTGACCATATACCAAACAATGCTCCGAGTGGATTATGTTCTAGCAGGGAGCTCACCACTCCGGACAAAGTATCTAGAATTGTATCCCAAAAGTCTCTTAACTGGGGACAGTCCCAGAACATGTGTAAATGATCAGCAGGTGTATGTTGGTATCTGGGGCAGCCATGTATCACTGGATGGAACATCTTAGTTAGCCTGGCGGGTGTGTAATATAGTCTATTTAGTATTTTAAATTGCATGAACTTAAGCCTGAAATTTAAGGATACTTTCTTGGTGTGGGTGCACATGTGCCTCCATTGAGCGTCAGTGAGGTCCATAGCCAATTCTTCAGACCAGCACCCATGTGGCCGTGCAGTGTGGGTAGCCCTTTTATCCAGGACCATTTTATAAAGAGCAGATAGGATGTGTCTGTAATCCCCAGAGTTGGCCATGTATGCCAGTATGGGCACCTCAGGGGGTTCGCAGGGGTATTCAGGCCATCTAGTTGACACTGCACGAATCCTAAAATATTGGAGCCGCCCCCCCGACCCCTCATGACCGGGTCTCCATGTGGAGGGTGTAATACATTTCACATCGGGAAACAGGTCTGCCAATGCTCTATAACCCAATCCCTCCCACCTCATATGAACTGCTCTATCCCACGTTGGTCTAAATTCATGGAACTTCCAAAAAGAGAGCCAACAGTAATGTGGTTGCTCAGTCCCAGTGAGGAGGAATATTAACTGCCACGCTTTCAGAGTGGAGGCGACCGGGTTGTATGGGCAGTTGTCTTTATACTGTTGGTCCAGTAGTAGTGTCTTTAAGTCAGTGCGTCCTGCTGCTAGCGTTTCCAGTTTGACATGGGGTGGGGACTGCTCTATGGCGTAACAATGTGTGGTGAATTGTGCTTTGGCAGCTATCCAATATAGTTCCAAATGTGGTGCCGAGAATCCACCCTTCTCATATGGAAGGGTAATCTCCACTCTTTTCTTCCGGACTGCTCCTGAATGCCATAAGAATTGTTCGAGGAGTCCATGCATCTTGGCGAAGAAGGGTTTCTCTGGCCATATGGGGACATTGACAAATATGTATAGCATCTTGGGTAGTAACGTTATTTTAATCAGGGAGCGTTTATCGTTTAGCAGCAGCAGAGAGCAGTAGAGCTTCCAATCTATTAAGTTATTTTCCACGTGAGCCCTAATTTCATCATAATTGTCATGGAGTAAGGAGGCGGGTTTCCTGGACACCATCACCCCGAGATATTTAATGTGGTCAGGAGAACACCAGAGAGGGAAGGCACCACGGCTATCCTAAGTATTATCTGTCAGTGAGAATATCTCTGATTTAGAAAAGTTAATAGTGAAAATGGAAAATTTGCTGATTTGTTTAATGTCCTGCAGAATGGAGTCCAGATTAATAGGAGGGTATCTGACATATAACATCACATCATTAGTATATAGGGAGATGATTTCGAGGGGGCCAGTCAGGCGAACAATCCGTCTGCCGTGGGACTCTATGATCAAATACGCCATAGGCTCAATGGCGAGAGCGAAAAGTATAGGGGAAGGGGGACAGCCCTGCCAGGTGCCTCTTCCCAATTGGAACTGTTCGGATGTACAGGAGTTAACTAGCACTTCAGCCAGCGGTTGTGTGTACAATAATTTGATATACCGTATCATATTCTAACCCACCCCCCTCTTTTCCAGTGTCACTAGCAAGAATTCCCACAATACCATATCGAAGGCCTTTTGAGCATCGATAGTAACCGCCACCACCTTAGACCCAGGATCTATCCTGGCCATGATGTGGAACAGCCATCTAATATTCAGCACAGTGGAGTGGATCTTCTCTGGCTAAATCTAGCTTAATCAGGATGGATCAGGTGTGGCATTAAAGGAAAGAGGCGATTAGCTAGTACTTTGGCATAGATTTTGGAGTCACAATACATGAGGGATAGGGGCCAATAAGAACCACATTCCTTGCCAGGCTTATCTGGTTTAAAGATGACCGTGATCACAGCCTCCCAGAGTGACTCAGGTAGCAGCGAATCTCGGAGTGACTCTTCCCATACCAAGAGGAGAATGGGGGCCACTTCTGTCACATATTCCCGGTAAAACTCTGAAGTGAGGCCATCTGGGCCAGGAGCTTTCCCCTTAGGTAAATTGGCAATGACCGCCATTATTTTTTCTAGTGTGAAGGATGTCTCAAGTTTTCCCCTGGCCTGGGCATTAAGACGTGGCAGCGGGGTCTTCTGTAACAGTGAATGTGTGGCCTGCTCTCCTGTGGTGTATAATGTCCGATAAAAGTCACAGAATACCCCAACAACCTCTGTGTCTGACCACTCAGTGTTCCCCTGCTCATCCAGAATTAAGTTTTCCTGGGACCGCCCTATCTCTGACTGAACCAGTCTCGCCAGTGTTTTCCCCGGTCTGTCCCCTTCTCCGTATCTCCTGGCGGCCTGAGGGCAGGAGAAGTAATGAACTTCCCTAAGTGCTTGAGCTTCAAATATTTCCAGTTCTGTATGTATTTGTGCCAATACCTTGGGATCAGGGGACTGGGAATATTCAGTTTCAAGCCTTTTAAGGGCTGTTTCGGATTCCTCTAGATCTCTCCTTATGGTTTTAAGTACCCCGGCCTCCCTTGATATCACCATACCCCTAATGTAGACCATAAAGTCCTGCCATCGGGAGGTGGAGCCAGCTGCATTGCAGGCGAAGAAGGTCTCAATGTCGGCCTTATTTTCCACACGGAACACTATGTCCTCCAAGGTGACTGATTTGAACCTCCAGTGTGTCTGCTACCCATCTTCATTGAAATAATCACTGGGCAGTGGTCCGACAATGTGTGAGGTCTGATGTCCACATTAAGCACTTTCCCCATTAATAAGCCGGATATTAGGAACAAATAAATCCGTGAGGACATGTCATGCACCTAGGAGTAAAATGTGTATTCCCTCAACTGTGGGTGTGTTATGCATCATACATCATATAGATCCAGTGATTGTATAAGGGACTGCAATCGACGGGCAGTCCTGGGTTGGGGTCTAGGTGCTGTATTTGTCCTGTTAATAAGACAATCTAGGATCAAATTCATATCTCCGCCCCATAATCAGGGAATTCCACAGTACTCTGACGTTATCCCACCTATAAGATCGAAGAATTCAGGGGAATCAACGTTAGGGCAGTATGTTTTTTACAAGTAGAAGTTCACTGCCTTCCAGGATGCAGTGTACCACCACGTATCTCCCCTCTAGGTCAATGTGCACTTTCTTCTTCACAAACTTTAGGGATTTATTTAAGAGTATCATGACTATCCTAGACTGTGAGTAGAAGGAGGTAAAGTACCTATTTTTCCCCCATGACGGGGCTACATTCTGACATTTACCTTCTTTAGCATGCATTTCTTGCAGAAATAGAACATTTGCCCTGTGTCGTTATACATAGGACATTACCTTGCGTGCTTTAGTAAAATTTCCAAGGCCACGGATATTCCGAAATAGTATTTTCAGCTGTTGTGCCATACCGTAAATGTTAACGAATAATGTACACTGTGTTCACTTATAGTACCTTTTGCTATGTGCCATAGAACCAACACCTCTGAGTACTCAAATGCCATTTTTTAAACAGTTTTCTTCCCCCCAATTCCCCTGTACTGCGCAGCAGGCACTCAAACATTTTACAGGCCTCAGCCTGGGACCCAGGAAATGCCCCACTACCCCTCGCCCACTGCCACCCCAACCCTGCAGTGTAACCACCCCCCCTTCGAATTCCCCTCCACTCCCCCAACTACCCTTGTGCTCCAGCGTGGCCCAAGGGGGGTATATTTCCCTCAATTCAGACAAAGCAACTGCAATCGGGTGCGCTGTTGCCATACAGCATGTAGAACTGTACTTGGGATATCGCATTCATTATATATCACCCCCCCAACTCCCCTCCTTCTCCTATTATCCCCCTCCTTTATCTCTACCCTCTTTCCTACTTCCCCTCTTCTTCCCTTTCTTTCTCATCCCTCCGTCCCTCCTCCTGTTATCTCTGTATTCTTCCCCCGCTCTGACCTCCCTTTCTACTTCCCTTTCTTCTTCCTCTTATCTATTCCTCCTTTAGAACTGGTCAATTGATCTACATACTGTTTTTGATGGTTTGTTTCATGTCTTTGTAACTTTATGCTTCTTGTTTACTATGTTTTCTTGTTGTTGTATTGTAAAGCGCTTTGGCGTAAAGCGCTATATAAACCTAATAAATACAAATACAAATAAAGAGTAATGAGGTGGCTGGTTCACAACAGCTGTTGCCGCACAACATTAAACATTGGACCTGGGATGACATATCCATTATAAAAGAATAGAGAGGCTGCAGATACATGACATATACTGGTATCTACACGTGCTAGGTCTGGGATTCTTGATTAATAGATTGGATGGTACACTCCATCAGTTGGGTATATTCTCTTCAACTGGCTCACCAATAGGGTTATTTAAGGGGATCTGTGCTTCAATGAATTTCACTGCTTCACTCGGGACTGTAAAAATGTAAAGTCTGCCCTGGAATTGGAGCTTTAGTCGCACCGGGAATGGCATTGCGTATTGGGTGTTACGCTCACAGAGCAGCTTCTTCACCCCTATAAACTATCAGCACTCCTGTTGCACCAGGATGGAAAAGTCAGGAAATATATGGATGGTCTGGGAGCCCAGTATCAGTTCTTTCTTCTCTCTGGCCAGGCAAAGCAGATGGTCTCTGTCCCGATAGCTCAGTACTTTCACGATGATGGGTCTGGGGAAATTGCCTGATTTAGGCCTGGAGGCTAGAACGCAGTGGTCCCGCTCCACCACAAAGAAGGGCGAGAGTTCTAGGTGCTCCAGCAGATCTTTGAGCAGGTTTTCAACAGCCAGTTCCATGTTTCCAGTAAGTGCATCCTAAGGGTCCCCGACTATGCGGCTTTGTTCCTTCGGGAGTATGATTCAAGATCGTCACACTTATTCTTGACGTGTTTCATGTCTCTGTTGAGAGTAGTCACAGTGTCTTGAAGTGACCGCAGACTATCCTCGGTAGCCCCTATTCCGGTCTCCACCTCGGTGATTCGAGCCCCCTCATGGGTGAGTTGGGATCGCATGGATGCCACATTCGCAGTTATATCATCAAGCTTCTCATGCACAGTGGCAAATCCTTTTGCCATTGTTTCTATCATGCTTGACAAGTCCGGTGCAGCTGAGGGGCCAGGGTTCGGCATGGACTGTTCCTGCTGGGCGTGAGATGATTTCCCCTCTTCACCTCTGGGAGCAGATCTCACAAATGTATCCATGGCTTCAGATTTCTTCCCCCCACCTGATCCTTTAGTCATGGTGAGTTGCTGGGGTCTCAATCCAGAAGTCTAGCAGCCAGTATAGATGAGGTCTAGGTCAAGCTGTATGCTGGGGGAAATATTCCTGTACACCCAAAGGGGAGGAACAATCCAGCTGCGCCAGGCGTTTTAATGTGGTGACCCCGGGGACCTAGAGGTAGATAACCACCAGTTAGGTGGTCGAGTACGGTTATGACTTTTGACTGCTCTCCTTCTGGCGTAGGCGTACTCATCTAGGGGTCCATGAATCACGGGGGCCCATCGGCCTGTTGTGTGCTCCAGCCACCTGGCTGCTGAAGTTGGTGATCTTGGATTATATAGATCAACCCTGGTTCCCGTGCCCTGGTAGGGGGAGGGGCAATTTTTTCCACTTATATTGGCACAGAAGGTCGAAAGGCAATTAAATAGCTGAAAGGGCTTAGACCAGTCCTTCTAAGCAGGGGGCCCTCCCTGCCCATGGTTAATTCTGTAATTCACAGGGCCTCCGGTATGCAGAGGGAGTAAGCATAGCAAGGGCCTCCAGCAGCAGGGGACTCCACTGTGTTATTGTTGCAGCTAATGAATCTGCGGGCTCCCGAGGTTTGATCAGGGCCTTGAAGAGACCCAAGGAGCCACGTTGTTTAGCAGGGGAGGGGTGTGGGATGCCTCACCTCCATTGGCAATTATGCAGGCCTTGCCTCGATCCCCATGCCGTTGATCAGATCACCGCCCAGGGCCCAGGCACGTCACTGCAGAGAGGTGTTTCAAAACATGAGGGACACGGTGGCAATCGGCGCCATGCCGCAAGCCCCGCAGCCGGAGCCGCCGTACCAGGAACCTCCAGGTGTACAGGTTGGCCCGCTCCGCCTCTTCCAATCAGGGGCTCAGAGCACTACATCGGATGTGTCCCAGCGGGCACTGGAGGACAGACGCAGCCCGAGAGCAGTGGCTGTGGGAGCGCCGTAGGGGCTGCTCCCGGTGTACATACAGTGCAGCCCTCTGCGTAGTTCAGGCCGGGCTGTGCCTGCCGCCAGGACCGCCCAAGTGCAAGTCATTCCCCACAGTTTGTGAAACCCAAGTATCTCGGTCAGCCAGGGTCTCCTGCCACAGACCAGCCAAGCCCCAAAGCCTTATTTATCTAGCCCTCTGGTCGTTGTGCAGTTTGACCTTGGATAACGTTGCCTCCTTAGCAAAGTATCCGCACTCTACGGCGCCCCCACGTGCGTTAGTTTTGAGTTGGCATTGGTCACATGTTGTTCATAAGGGGGTTGTAAAAAGATTAATACTAGGTAACTGTAGTACTTCAGCCTGTAGGGATAGGTGAAAATTGAGCAGTGAATTGTTATTGTCTGTCTCAATGGAGGCATTCCCACTTGGCACTTGAGTACCCATGCCTGAAGTTGATGGCATTTCTTCCGTCACTTTAGTATTTTTTTACTCAAGCCTTAAACATTTCGTAATTTTTCCAGCATCACCATCAATTGGATTAGGTGGATATGTTTTTCAGATATGGCTGTTTTACTCTTGTTCGTTTCCATTTCTCTCCCTTGTTTCTTCGGAGGAATTTTGTTCTGAATACTTAGATTTGCATGCAGTCGCAAATTATAGTTCCTTTTTCCTGCCATTAATTTTGATAGCTCCATGTACACTATAGAGCATATGTCAGTTTCAATATAAAGAAGGGAACTGGGCTAGTTGGTTAGAACAGCTTTAATTACTGTCGGCTTGAAATTCCAATATCAGTAATCACTGTGCCCGTGTCTGGGACTCACTCTCACTCATGCTTGCCAAGAAGCTGCATATAAACTGTGGAGATCGAGAGGAAGGAGACATCCTCTTGAGTGTGCTAAATCCTGGAGAAAGGAGTCATTCACGCTGGAGTTGGAACTTCAATATTGTGACTAGGGGAAGGGAGGCATTCCCATAGTGATTGGAAATTGTGTACTGTGAACATTACAACGAGGGGAAGGGAGACATTCCCTCTGATATTATAGGAAAACTGAGGAGCCAAGAGAAGAGAAATATCTTCTTGGCATTGTGAATTGTAAAAGTGAGTAAGAGATCAAGGGAAGAAGCATACCCCTTGAACCTGTGAACTGTAAAGAGCCTAGAAACTAAGGGATGGAATCATCTCTTGAAATGTGTGGAACTTTGGTTGTGTATTTCTTTTTGCACCTTTTGGAGCTTTATGTTGGAACTTTGGAAAAGAGCTGCAGAAGTCCAGTTAAAAGACTATTTCCCTTTTCACATTATCTTGAGTTTTGCATGTAAGGGACAGGTTAGGAGTTGGACACAGGACGGCAAACTTTACTTTTGACATTCAGACACAGACATCCGTTAGTTTCGTTGAGGCAGGTAGACTTCTCCTAGTGTTAGGGCGAGATAGTACTTTCTCCAACCCTCTTTTTACTTTAATACAAGTATTTACCAACTACCACTATGGCGTGTGCCCGAGTCTAACTCCTGGCTCATTACAAACCCTACACCTACATTGGTGATATTAACATTGTGCATATCAGAGGTCTGCAATCTTTGGCTATTCAGATGTTTTGGACTACGATTCCCATGAAACCTGACTTTACTGGTTAGGGATGTTGCTCCTACGACATGCAAACTGAATACAAATGTGATTACCACACATAACATGTAGGCGTACAAGTGCTGTCACATGCACCTAGGACACATGCATCTATGACAGACATATTTATATGATAAGCCATTTATAACACGCATGTACACAAGTGTTTCTAGGCACGACAAGACAAGGAAGGATAGACAGAGGGAGGACAAAACAAACAATCTTACTAGGCCTTGTCTCATTCAGATCATGCAAGTGCAAGGGGGATGGGGGTGGGGAGAGTGCCGTGGCAAGACATAATAGTGCTGCCAGACACGGTAAGTGCTGCTAGGGTGGTAGGTCAAGTAAGTGCAGAGAGGCAGCAAACTTTAGGGTTGCAGATACAGTCCCTAAGTGGGTGGGAGGCCCGGAGGCAGTGCAAGGGGCTACTGGTCGTGCAGGAGCCTGGTGCCTGTGAGGTTCAGTGGGTGGCCAGGTAACGAGTTAGTGCAGTAGACAGGAACATCAGCAGAGGAGAGAGAGCGAGAAAGCAGAAGTGAAAAGGAAGGTCTTGAGTTGCCTCCGGAACCTTAGGTGGTCCTGCTCAAGTTTGAGAGAGGCAGGGAGGCCGTTCCAGAGGGAGGCCCCAGCCAAGGACACAGATCTACCCCCACTCTCTACCTGGAGAAGCGGCTGACCCTCAGAGAGTTGCAGGTGGATGAGCAGAAGACTCGAGAAGGAAGATGCTTAGGAAAAGAGAGTTGGATGTAGCGTGGTCCCGGACCCAAAAATCCTTGTGGACAATGCAAAGGGTCTTGAATTTTATCCTTTCAGCCACTAAGAGCCAGTGGAGAGATTTCAGGGCTGGAGACATGCGATCCCTGGGCTTGAGGCAAAGGACAAGTCTTGCAGTCCTGTTCTGGATTAGTTGCAAAGGGCAAAGAGTAGAGGCAGGCAGATTTAGAAAGAGGCTGTTGCATTATTCCAGCCTAGAGAGAACCAGGGCTCTGGAGACAGTGAGCTTCTGGGGGAAAGTGAGAAAAGGAAGAATACTGCTGAGGAGGTGCAGCTAATATTGTGACTTCTTAGAGATGTCTGAGATGTGAGGAGAGAAGGAGAGGGTGGAGTCGAAGATGACACCCAGGTTCTTTGCCTCACAGGAAGATGAGGGTGGAGGGCCCAGGGTAGGTGGCCAGAGTGAGAGAGGGGAAGCAGCTGGGGTCCCAATGAGAAGGATCTTGCGTTTAAGGGTGGTGAGGTTTGAATCATACCAAGAATCCCCCATAAATTGCCTCCTCTGCGGCATATACCTCCAAACTAATCACAGTCTGTAGACCATTCATAACCACTGCTAACTGCATCACAATAGCCAGAGCCCTAGTCATGTCAAAACTCGACTATTGCAATACGCTTTATCTCGGAACAATCCAACAGAACATAAATAAGATGCAAGTCATTCAAAATAATGACATCCGTTCAGCAATGACCATCCCGAGATCGCAACACATCTCGGAAACCAGACGTAATCTGAACTGGTTATCCATTAAACTAAGAATCAAACTCAATACCTTATCACTTACACATAAGTGCCTGGCCAACCAGGCACCAAAATATCTGACAAACAGCATTGCACGCAATTTACCAACCCGTTCAACCAGGTCTGCCCAGACTCATTGCCTCAAGATCCCCAGGTTCAATCTACAAAGGGCTGGAGGGATTAGCTTCCCAGTATTAGCAGCCAAAAGCTGGAACGCTCTCCCCTTAACAATAAGAGCTGAACCCTCCTTCCACCTGTTCAGGAAGCACGTAAAACTATGGCTCTAAGACAGAAAGCAGCAGCTCCCGTTAACATGCCCACCTTTGAACTCTTCCACACTGACTTGACAACAAGGATTCTCACTGACCTTCATATATCTAACTATCTGTAAATATGTAATTTATGTAAGTTAAGTCATGTTCTGACTACACCACTGTACCTCTCTATGCCATTGTACATAACTAACTGTATGTATGCTACTGTGCACATTGTAAGATAAGTGTTTGAAAATGTGTGACTTGTAAGACTAGCGCCCAGATGCCTCAGGGCTTTGTGCGCTCTACAAATAAATAAAATAAACTAAACCAAACTAAGAATTGCACTTGGATGGGGGCTTCAGACAGATCCTCATGACTGGGGCAAGGAAATCAAGAGTGATAGAGATTGAGAGATGCTGGTTGAAGAGGGCTGTGTCAGAGTGTGAGTCAGCCTCAGGTGAAGGAGTAGGAGAGAAAGTAGCGTCAAAAGACTCCAGTGACACATGCTTCATGTGCCGAATGACCGAGAAGGTGGGTGGCAGTGTTAGGGTCAGCTTTGCCTGGAGGACAGAGAGTGACAGGTGGGTGGAGAGAAGAAAGTGGTCAGTCCAGCAGAGAGGAGTGGTTGGAGGGTTGGAGAGGGATATGTCTAATGAGATAAGAACATCCAGGGTGTGCCCAGCAGAGTATGTCGGGCCAGAGGGTTGAATAGAGAGAGAGCGAGAGAGTCGCAGAGATTGCAAAAGAGCTCAGAGGAGGGGCTAGAGTCATCCAAGTGGATGTTGAGGTCTCCAAGGAGGAGAGGTTGAGAGGTAGAGGCCACGAGAGAGGAGGAGAGGTCGGCCCACTCGGAGAGGAAGAGAGCGACCTGGCCAAATGGCCTGGAAATAGTGGCCACAGTAAGAGAGAGGCCAGGAAAGATAGAGAGACTGCAGACCAGGCATTCAAAGAAGGAGTAGGCCTGCGTAGGAATGGCAGAAACAGGGATCCTCTCTGGGGAGATCAGGGTTACTCCACCTCCTGGACGGTTTGGTTCTGGGTTCTGGGAAGATCTTGTAGCCATCAGGGGGGAGAGTGTCAAAACTCGTGACAGAGCCGGCCGTGAACCATGTCTCGGTGAGACCAAGTATATCCAGATCAAGTTCTTCGAGCAGTTGGCAGATGTCAGAGGAGTGTTTGACAGCAGAGCAAGAGTTAAGGGTAGTGATGTGGAGCAGATTGCCACATTTGAAAGACTTCTGTGGAGGAGTACAGGCATGAGGTATGCACTGCAGAGTTGTTAGAGGTTCCCGAGAGTGGGCAGGGGAGGAGGAAGGTGATGACAGAGTAGTCAGAGAGGAAGAAGAGGGTGCCAGAGAGGTGGCGGAGGAAGGAGGAGGCAGAGCAGCAAGAGATGCAGAGTAGGGTAACAGGGCGCAGCAGATACAGGAAAATGGGAAGCTTAGTTACAGAAAATAGAATATAAACAAGGCATAAGCACAATAATGATGAAGGTAAGCAGGAATATATACATATATAGAGTTGAACAGTTGTGTGTCCGGTATGTCCAAGTGACAAGAGGGAGAGGCGGAACCTGGCTCAGTATGTTTAGACCACGGCTGTCTTCAGCCAAGACGTCATCTTGGAACGGAAGTTTTGGTAGGGTAGGTCCATTCTGAGAGTGGGTGGTAGGGAGTTCCACAGTTTAGCTGCTTTCACTGGGAAGCTGTTACCTCCTATGGTGGAGCGTTTGTAGATAGGGACGGAGAGGCAGTCTCTACATGCTGTCCTAGTTGGTCTCAAGGATGTCAGTCTGTGGAATCTGTTGATCAGGTAGATGGGGGCCGCGTTATTGAGGGACTTGTGGGTGAGTGAGGCAGTTTTTAGGGAGATTTTGTCTATGATAGGGGTCAAGTTGTTCTGCTGGCTGTGTGCTGTGATGTGGTCTCTTCTAGAGATGCCCAGGGCCACTCTGAGTGCATTGTTCTGGAGGGTTTGTAACTTGCTAGTAGTGGCTTTGGAGGACCCAAGATAGAGGGCATTACAGTAGTCTACGCGGGATAGTATGAGGGCTCTGGCCAGGGTAAGGCAGCTGGTGTCGGATAGAAAAGGTTTTGCTGTACGGATAAATTTACATGTGTAAGCCGTGGAGGAGGCTAGTGAGTTCACCTGTCTGTTAAAGGTGAAGTTGGAGTCCAGGTAGAAGCCCAATGTTTTGACCTTGTGTCCCACTCTGATCGTATTGCCATCAATTATGAAGGATGAGTAAGCTGTGCTTAGTTTCTTTAGGCTGGCAGTGGTACCTAGGGTGATGAGTTCAGTTTTATCATCATTCAGGCATAGACCGTGGGTAGCCATCCATGCCTGGATGATGATGTAGACCCTATTCACCAAGGCCAAATCCTTTCCATAATCTCCAGAAAGCGGAAGGAGGATCTGGGTATCATCTGCATAGTTAGTGTAGGTGATACCGAGATGATCCAGATCATCGAAAAGGGGCTTGGTAAATATGTTATACAGTGTAGGGGAGACACAGGAGCCCTGGGGTACGCCACAGGTGATGGGTATGGGGTCTGCAGCATCTGTAGGTGAAAAAACCCTCATGGTTCTGCCATCGAGGAAAGATCTGATCCATGTGATGGCCTCGGGGGAGAAGTGGGCGGCCGTGTGTAGGTGAGTGCAGAGGACCGAGTGGTCGACCAAGTCAAATGCTGCAGAAAGGTCTAGGAGGAGGAGTAGTGCTGCTTGGCCATTTTCTTTAAGCAGATCGATCTGTGTTTTAAGGTCAATGAGAGCTGTCTCAGTCCCATGTTGGGGTCGGAAGCCTGATTGTCTGGCTCCTAACAGGTGGTGTTCTTCCAAGTGCTTCTGTATTTGAACATAAGCGACCTTGTCCAGGATTTTCAAGAGGAATGGTACCGTTGTTATGGGTCTGTAATTAGTGGGGGTAGCTGGGTCAAGAGTAGGTCTTTTTAGTAGAGGTAATACCCAGGATTGTTTTAGGTTGGCTGGGATGGACCCGGTGGAGAAGGAGGCGTTGATAAGCTTTGTGATAAATGGGGAGAGGTCGCGGGCAGCGTCTTTTATGAGCTGTGGTGGACATAGGTCTCCCTGGCAGTTAGAGGGCTTCAATGACAAGATGATTTTTTCGACTTCGAGTATGGTCACTTTGCTAAAAGTGAATCGTGCATATTCATTAGTAGTCTGCTTCACGGGTAGCTTGGGCAAGGCAGGGTTGTTCAAGGATGCTTTTTTGCAGGATATTTTATTTTGTAACGTAGCGATTTTGTTGGCTAAGGCATTTTGGATGTCGGTGAACCAATTCTCATCTTTAATGCAGGTGTCCGGTGGTGCTATGGGGGTTTCTACTTCTTTTAGAATAGAGAATAGTTCCTTCATGTTTGAACTGGCTTGGGAGATGCGGGAGTCAAAGGAGATGCGTTTAGCTAGGATGATTTCTTTTTTGTACAGGACCGCTAGTTTGGTGAATTTGATTTTGTTGGCTACTGATGGGTCTCTTTTCCAGATGGTTTCACAATTTCTTTTTTGCTGTCTTAAGTTTTTGACGAATGGTGTATACCAATTGTTCAGGTGTGTTTTGGGCTTGCTTGGCCTGAGTTTGAGGGGGGCGATTAGGTCCAAGGAGGTGGACATGATTTTATTGTATTCCTCAACCAGGGTTTCAGGATCCAAGTTGTTAGGGAGTGAGTTGAGTGTAGGGAGTAGGTTGGGGATAAGTCTATCCACCGTGATACTCTTTTTGTTTCTAGTGAGTGTGGGTGGGGCCCTACTGGGCTGCATAGGAGGAGGTCTAGTGGTGGACAGCAGGAACGATACCAGGTGGTGGTCCGTCTAGGCTAGTGGTGAGATGTTAGTAATGTTAGCTAGGCAGTTGTAGTCGGCCACCCAGTCAAGTATTCTGCCCTTGTCATGGGTGGGTTTAAGGCTTCTTTAAGTAAATCCTAATTCGGTGAGGGTGTTGAGCGTAGTGATGGCAGCTTGGTCTTCGGGGTCGTTGAAACCCATGTTGAAGTCTCCAAGGGTGAGCGCCTGTGTGGCGTTTTTTAGGTTAGTGGATAGGATAGTGTTAAGATCCTCATCGAATGTGCCTAATGGGCCTGGAGAGCGATAAATCACATGGGTGTTAAGGGTTTGGGTATTGGTAATGGGAATTTTGGCTGAGAGTAGTTCGCAGGAAAGGACACTGAAGGTGGTAGCTGCTCTTATTGGAAGGCTACATTTATGAATGATGGCAACACCGCCTCCTCTAGAGTTAGGTCGGTCTTGTCTCAGGATGGTGTAATTATCAGGGACAGCTAACATGAGCATGGGGCCTGCTGCCGGATGGAGCCAGGTCTCTGTGATAGCAAGGAGGTCCAGGTCTTCATTGGTGATTAGGTCAGCAATTTCAGTTGCGTGAGCTACTAATGATCTAGCGTTGATTAGAGCTCCCTTGATTTGGGGGCTCACTAAGGGTGTAGTGGTGGAAGAGGAAGGTGGCGGAGGAGCCAGAGAGGTGTAGTTAGGAGTAGCAGGAGAAGGAAGGAAGTTGATAAGATGTGGGAAGCGTCTATCGAAAAGAAGAAGATTGGACTGAGGGCCCTGAAACAAGACTGTGCCATTCAGATAGACATTAATGATGGTCTTGGAGAAGTGGAAGGGGGCCAGGAGGCTCTCACTGTGTGCCACCATTAATGGGAGAGGAGGGAAAGGGAGAGAGAGCAGAGACCATATGTGGGGTCCATAGTCCTGGAGCAGGAACGACAAAGAGGATGTTAGTGAGGGTATGTCTGGAGGAAGCACTGGTGTAGGTATCACCGATAGGGAGGCCTGGGTTGGAGACCAGTATGTCCCTTTTAAGGTTCTTCCTACCAGACCTAGTCAGATGGATAGGATAGTAGATAGAATAGCAGTTATAGAAGAAAGGGGAGACTGAGAACACCATGGAGGGGTGCAAGTCTCAGAGCAAGAGAAGGCAGCCCAAGCAGCCTAAGCAGGAGGAGTTGGGAGGGAGGTCACGCACTAGGGGCACATTAGGAGTGCTACTGTCTTGGTTTTTGTGGTGTGTGCAGCACCATCCATGCTGGTCTCCCTCTTCCATCATGGTTGCCCTCTTCCTCGGTACCAGAGTGCCTCAAAGGTTTACCATGGGAGAGAATTCACACTGCCCCTGATTGGCTGGCTAGCTGGATTTCTTGCCCTATCCGATCCCAGCAGGCATGAGTGCTGGCCCCCACACTAATGCCCACAAAAAGGCCCTTGTCTGAGTCTGTACAGGCCTGGATGGACCGGTTGCCCTCCCCCTCCGCCTTCACTCCCACAGCACACCATGATGAAGTCTCCTGGTCTTTGGAGGCAGACTGTGACCCCAAGATCTTGGCCCACCGGAAGTCCATACACCCCTGTAGATTTACTTGTGAGTTGGCAGCTTGCCTAATTTTGATTTATCGTGACTTTACATCTGCAGCCACTTTCTTTTTTGTGTGTCTAGTGTACCTCTGCTAAAAATCGAATTCAGGTGACTTTACATCTGCAGCTACTTTCGTTTTTGTGTGTCTAGTGTGCCTCTTCCTGCCACCCCTCTCCCCCTGCTTCTCCTACTACATGTCTCATGCACTTATCACTATCAAAAATACTGTCAGGCACGTACGTTTGCCTCATTGCTCTGTTCGTCTTACCCTAACCTGCCCCCTCCCCTCTCTCTTTTCTTTAAGTATAGCTCTTCTTGCATTATTGAAACAACCTTCAGGCACGTACAATAATAATGTCATATGTTGTAAACCGTTTGTATTCCTCCTTGCTCTATGTTCTACCTCTAAATTCATGGCACTTGTCCATTATAAATGTTCCAATGCCTATTAAGAATGTCAGTTTTACTTAACTACTCACCCTCCCTGCTTTGGAGCGCTTTGAAACACTTGTTAAGTGTATAGGCACTATATAAGTGACCAACAAATAAACAAATACAAATTAAAAAGGGGAAAGGCACAAGAGGAGGACGGGTACAGTGAGCACAGAGAACCAAAACCACAATGCTTGCAGTTAGGGCAGGGGGTCTAAAGTGGAGGAGACAGTGCAATAATGTGCGATAATACAATAGAGACCAAAGCGGGGGGAACAGGAATGAGAGGGGAAATGTAATACAGTACAGAATACGAAGAACACTAGTAACCCTGGAGAACCTAGAGGAGTAAGAAGAGAAATGCAACAACACCACAAATATACAATACAATACAATGCAATAGTCAAAAACAGTAGAGAGTGAGAGGGAAATGCAAATACAGTACAATATAGTTAAGCCACAAGTACCCGTGGGGACCTAGAGGAGAAGAAGAGAATAAACGCAATACAACAGGTAAGCAATAAATAGTCACAGCTAGGTGGGACCTGAAGGGGGATGAAGAGAGGGAGAAGGAACCAAGAAATGTGAGGAATGCACACAAGGGGACGGGCAGAGATGGGAAGGAAACGCAAGGCCAGGAGAAAGCGGCGCTGAGTTGCGGGGAGGAATGTGAATGTGGCGACGGGAAGAGGGGTGGGGAAGGACGCGCAAGGCCAGGCGAAGCGGAGCCTGAGTTGCGGGTGGAAAGCGGACGTGGAGACGGGAAGAGAGGGGAAGGATGTGCAAGGCCGGGAGAAGCGGAGCCTGAGTTGCGGGTGGAAAGCACACGTGGAGACGGGAATAGAGGGGAAGGACGCGCAAGGCCGGGAGAAGCGGAGCCTGAGTTGCGGGTGGAAAGCACACATGGAGATGGGAGGAGAAGGAAGGACGCGTAAGGCCAGGAGAAGCAGAGCCTGAGTTGCAGGTGGAAAGCGCACGTGGAGATGGGAAGAGAGGCGAAGGACATGCAAAGCCGGGAGAAGCAGAGCCTGAGTTGTGGGTGGAAAGCACAGATGGAGACGGGAAGAGAGGAGAAGGACGCTCAAGGCCGGGGCATTGCGAGTAGTGCAGCAGTGCTATTCTCCCCCTGCGCTCTGTCTTACTTTATGGACGCACAGTGTCATCCGCGCTTTCAATCTTTACCTCTACCCCTTTGTCTCCAAACACCTGCGTCGCACAACACTGTAGCCCAGTCCTGTGAGGGCTTTTCCATAGAGGGTCCGATCCTCGGTTCTTAAAGGCTCGGGAGCATGGAAGTTGCGTTGCGTGCTTTGTGCAATCGGGCCGTATCTCTTGCATAACTATATCACACAACACTGCAGCCTTGACCTGCGAGGGCTTTGCGGCAGAGGGTCCGATCTTCGGTTCTTAAAGGCTCGGGAGTGTTGAAGTTGCGTTGTGTGCTACGTGTCTTTTGGCAACGTCTCCTGCATACCTGCGTTGCACAACACAGCTGCCTTGTCCTGCGAGGGCTTTGCCACAAAGGGTCGGATCCTCGGGTCTTAAAGGCTCGGGACCGTGGAAGTTGTGTTGGGTGCTAGGTGTTGTTGGGCAGCGTCTCCTGCATACATGTGTGGCACAACACCGTGGCCTTGTCCTGCGAGGGCTTTGCTGCAGAGGCTCCGATCCTCGGTTCTTAAAGACCCAAGAACGTGGAAGATGCGTTGCAGGCTACGTGTCATCAGGCATCGTCTCCTGCATACCTGCATCGCACAACACGGCTGCCTTGTCCTGCAAGGGCTTATGATAATTTTCCAGATCGTGTCAATTCTCCCCACCGGAGAGCCCCTTACCATGAGGCTCGGGAGGTAAGGCCGCTAACCAAAAGTCCACCTAGGAGTGGGAAAATACAGTAATACCTCATGGGGAGGATCTCCCCTCCTCGGGATAAGGACGTGAGTCCAGAACACGGTTGCTTTAACTCCCAACCCCATGGGGTAATAACACCCAAACCTTCTTTACCTATGATCCAGTCTGAAACTGTGTGTTATTGTAAAGTGTCAGACAGTCTCTCTGTAATGAGTACAGGGACAAAGAAGATCCCGGGCATGCTACAAAGAAGTAGGAAGAGTGCTCGACCAGCTGTTGTCAATCAAACTGATGTTACACCGGGGCAGTCACCACTATTTAAACCAAACAGCAAAGAAGGACTTTGTTCTGTTCTGAATCCGGAAGGAGAACCCGACGAGTGAGGACGCTGTCGAGAAGCCTGTAAGGTTGAAACTGGGCTTCGGGAGACTGCAGCGAGGTAGCTCTGCAGTGCAGCAGAGACGAGCAGCGGGACACCCGTAATGCATCTTGAGAGTCGGCTGAGAGACGGCGCACTTGAAGCAGAGACATTGAGAGGGGGTGGGGTGACCTTTTGTAAGTGGACCATGCAGCCTAAGAACTGTGCATTGACCGCTTACTCTGTCCTACTGCAGAGCCGCATTGGTGAATGTATGGATAGCACAAGAAACTGTGGTTGTGGCATGACCTGTAACGGGTGGACCGCCCAGTCCGGAGCTTGTACCGAGACTGCCAGCAGTACCTGGCCGTGCGACAAGTGGGCAGAGGAAGAGAAGCATAAGTAGAAGGTGGAAGAAAACATTTGCACACCCAGGCATAGTTAGTGAAGCATTCCCTGAGAGAAGGTAACGGGAATAAGAATAAGTCCGGGAGGGGGGCCGGGAAAGTTTGAGACTGTGAGCCGAGAAGCAGAAAAAGAAATAGAAGGAGAAGAGAAAGTTGTGAACCATGTTGTAAGGCAATTCCCTTGCCAGTTCCACAAGAGTGTGGTACTAGAGAATCAAGGAGGATTCATCGTCCTAGTAGGGGCAAGTTAACCAAAATAGAAAAAGTAGAGAACGGAAGAAACCCTTGGAGGGAACTACAAGAATTGTTAAACAAGTTGGTCAGATTGCCTGTAAGAGGCTTACAAAGAACTTGGGATCACGCTAGGAGAAGGGAGTCATACTCCTAGCCCCACCAGGAACTTTGTTTCTTTAGTGGTGAACTTAGGAACCTTTCCTTTGTTTGTGAACCTTGGAACATTTCATGAGCTTGAGAACGACATGTCCTGAGTGATTCCCACCCATGAGAAGGGAGTCATTCTCCTCGATTTTAGAAATAAATCTTTTTCTTAGATTAGGATTTTTTTTTAAATGGTAGGGATACCAGGGATACCACTAGGAGTTTCAACAAGGATGGCAAACTTTTCATTTGGACTACATGGATTTCCTGACTGCCAGGGTTTTAGTTTGTTTGAGGTAGGGAAACCAACTCTAGTTTATTTATTTATGTATGTATTTATTTATTTATACAATTTCCCAGACCCAAGGCTATCACTGTGTTGGTACAGTGTAAGCAGGATAGAGACATTTCAAAATCGTCTGGTATAGTTAGTAGTGATGTTATTCATGTCTATTGAAGAGCCACGTTTTTCTCAGTCTCCCTAAGATGGAGTAAGGTGTGTCATCTCTGATATGCGGTGCAAATTAGTTCCAGAATGTGGTGCCAGTGACAGCAAAGCTGACGCCTCCTGCTCTGGCCTTTTTTAATCTTGGGGTGTTAAGCAGGGTACTGTGCACAGAGTGGAGGGCACATACTTGGTGTTTCAGCGAGAGGCTCTTGTTCAGGTAGATGGGGGCAGTGTTTTAAATGCATTGATGGGCCAGTGTTAGAGTTTTGAACTCTATGCGAGCTTTGACGGCTAGCCAGTGGGCATCGCGCCTGGATGCAATGACGTGGTCGGACCAGGGTAGGACCAGGGCTGCTTGAAGGGCTTTGTTCTGGAGTAATTGCAGCTTCGCTAAGTTTGTGGAAGAGGTGCCCATCAAGAGTACATAGTAATAGTCTAGTTTGCTAATGATAAGAGCTCTTGGGAGTGTGAGGCAGTCGGGAGGGGATAGAAATTGTCTGCTCAGTGAGATGAGCTTGGAGGAATATGCAGTGGAGGAGGACAGGCCAGGGCGTTGATGTCTTTGTACATGGTGAGTTCTGCATCCAAGTGGACCCACGGGGTTTTAACTTGCTTGAGGACTGGGATAGTGGTACCGTCAATGTAGATAGCAGAGACGGAAGGGGAGAGCTTGCTGAGGAGAAAGGTCGAACCCACAATGAGATGTTCTGTCTTGTCATCATTCAGTAGAAAAAGAGGGGCACCTGGCTATTCATTGATCTCTCCAGGTAAGTCAAACTGTATAAAGGCAATGGATCAGGGCGACCCCGGTTGTACAGAAGGACACACAACCAATTGAATTGAAAAGTATTTATAACATAAATCTCATACTGTGTATTACATACAAGCGAAATCATTTCCACAGGTAAGTGAACCCAGCAATTCCCAACAAAGAAACATGTATAGCAACATCAAAAACATTAAGTACATTGTTTAACCATCTGGTGACTAAAAACATACATCCCCTTGCACATTAAGAGGGGTTTGAAAATAGGTGTTGAATTAAACATCAAATATTTGGTGCCTAGTAAATGTGGCGGACACTGCTGTTCATAAAACATCGACACGACTGTGTTTCGGCCTATAGCAGTTCAGATGGCTATCGATAAAAACGACTTTCATCAGGACCAGGAATTGTGGTCCGGGTTCTTCACAACCTTTCCTGTGGTATAAATCTATAACAAAAACAAATGCAAGATACTGAGTGTGCTTGTCCAGGATAAACATATACAAAAAGCTCCATATATAGCTATGAAAGTGTCTGCAGGAGGGGAAACTTACTGTGCTTTAGAGATGTAGCACGTGATATCGAATGCTGTTGTTTTTTATTTTTTTTATTTTATTCAGATTTATAGAGCGCACGTCAGCCCGGAGGCATCGTGGCGCTTGTTACAGACAATATCTTAGTTACATAGGATACAGTAATTACATAGAATACAGAATTTACAGTGGATATGTATACATTAGCAATGCAGTATATTTACATGGATTCCTGAGAGTTTCACGGATATTTCGCAAGGAATGAGGTTTTCAGTTTCCTGCGAAAAGTGGGGAGTGCGTTTTCCGCTCTAATGTCAGCAGGGAGAGCGTTCCAGGTCTTGGCTGCAATGTAGGGGAAACTTAGACCTCCGGCTTTGGCTCTTTTGATGCGTGGGATGCAGATTAGGTTGGAGTATTGCGTCCTGGTGGGACGGGAGGAGGAGGGTTTGAGGATGGTTTCTGATAGATAGGACGGGGCGGAGAGAGAGAGGCATTTGTGAGTGAGGGTGAGGATTTTGAGAGTGATCCGTTCTTTGACCGGGAGCCATTGGGCTGAGTGCCTGGCCTGGGTGATATGCTCTCTTCTTGGGATACTAAGAGCGGCCCGGAGAGCATTGTTCTGGGTGATTTGTAGTCTGTTTATGTTTTTGGCTGATGTGCCTGCTAGGAGTGCATTGCAGTAGTCCAGTTTGGCCCCAATGGTTGCCCTTGCTATAGAGAGGCAATTTGGTTTAGAGAGGTAGGGCTTGATGGCGTTTATGAGTTTGGTGGTGTGTGCGGATGCGGATGTGATTGCGCTGACTTGTCTAGTCATGGATAGTGAGGAGTCAAGGTATACTCCCAGAGTCTTTACGGCTGTGGAAACAGGGATGATGGAGTTGTCAATGGAGAAGTTGGCGTACAGTTTGTCAAGTTTGTCTAGGGTGTTCTGTTGACCTAATATCATGATTTCCGTTTTGTCACCATTGAGGCAGAGGCCATTGACAGCCATCCAGGCCTTGATGACGGAGTAGATTGTGTGGAGTGCCTTGGCGTCTTTGTTGTATGATCCTGAAAGGGGTAGAAGTACTTGTGTGTCGTCCGCGTAGTTTGTGTATGTGATGCCGTATGAGTCAAGTTTGTCAAAGAGGGGCTTGGTGAACAAGTTGTAGAGTGTGGGTGCAGTGCAAGATCCTTGAGGGACCCCGCAGTGGATTGTCGTGGGAGTGGCGTTGGCGATGTCTGAGAAGACTTTCATGGCTCTTCCCTCGAGGAAGGAAGTGATCCAGAGGGCTGCTTCTTTGGAGAAATTGGCTGAGTGTGTGAGGTGTGAAGTGAGAGTCTTGTGATCAACCAGATCAAACGCGGCTGAGAGATCTAAAAGGAGCAAAAGAGCAGGCTTGCCTTTGTCCATGATTTGGGTGATCTGATTCTTCAGATCTACCAGGGCTGTTTCCGTGCCATGTCCTTTCCGGAAGCCTGATTGCCTAGTCCCGAGGATGGAATGGGTTTCCAGAAAGTGTTGGATTTGGCAGTGTGCAGCTTTGTCCAGTAGTTTCAGCAGAAATGGCACCGTGGTTATGGGTCTGTAGTTGTTTGGTTGTAATGGGTCGAGAGTGGTTTTTTTTAAAAGAGGCCGGACCCAGGCCTCTTTGAGGTTGGCTGGGATGATGCCTGTTTTAAAAGACGTGTTGATGAATGCCGTGAAGAGCGGCGCAAAGCAGTCTGCGCAGTCTTTGACGAGTTTTGGTGGGCAAATGTCTCCTTTACAGGGGGAGGGTTTGAGATTTTTTAGTAGGTTAATAACTTCTGATTCAGTGACGTCTCTGAAGGAGAAGACGGGTATGGTGGGCTTGGGCGAGGTGGGTGTGGTGCTGGTGGGTTTAGTTTCAGTCTGTTGGGGAAGTGCTTTGCGGTGGTCTTTGATTTTTTTTTGGAGAAGGTCAATTTTGTGTAGCATGGCAGTTTGAATGCTGGTACACCAAGCTTCGTCTTTGATTATTTCGTCCGGTGTATTAGGGGGGGAGATAAGCTCATTAAAGATGGCGAAGATCTCTTTGGAGTGTGATTTGGCATTGGAGATATGCGTGTTGAAAGCGTTGGCTTTGGCATTGGTGATAGCTATCTTGTATTGGTGGGAGATTGAATTGAATTTGTTCTTAGTATTGGTGCAGGGGTCCGATTGCCAGTTTTTTAGTGCTGCTCTTTTGTGGGATCGCATTGAGTGCAGTTCTTCAGTAAACCAGTTCTGCTAGCTGCGGCCACGCAATACCACCACTGGAGTGTGCATACTTGAACTTTGGTTGTCCTCGTTTACATCCTGTTAGAGGAACAGGAACAAAGGAATGACATCATTACATTGGCTATATCTGGTGCAAGCGCATTGCATTTCTCTTAGGAGTATATTCTAGTGAGCTAGTATTGTTTAGCGGGTTAATGATGTAGAGAAAAGCTTACCCTGTTTATGGACTGTGTCCCATTGGGAAGATCAGCTGTGAATTCAGTCTGCCAAGAGGGTCCTCAAGAGTCCCTTTTGATCTGTTCGGCAATCCTGTCAGAGAACATAACAGACTGTGAGCCAGCGTGCTGCTATTCAGGATGCGTTAGGACGGTAGGTAGAGTAGCCTTCCCCACCCGGCCCATCTATGCGACGCGGTCTGCATGTACTGTCACGGCTGCTAATGCTGACCAATTTGAATGTGGTAATGTCATTCTTACCTGGGTGCTTCTGGACAGAGAAGTCTCCCGTTCACTGTGTGTCATGTAAGTGAGCGCCATGCCCAACCTGGTTTGTAAAAAGCTGCAGTGTCTGTTGCCTATGCAACTAACCACAACAGAGAAGGGGCTCGTTCAGTGGGTAAGCAGGCGGCGCAGAGAGTAGTTGTTCCCACTACTCCAAAGGGGCGAAGCACCATGACACGTCTTCTTGATCGATGAAGAAAACGGGTTCGACGGGACAACAGAGGACAAACGGCAAAACTTCTACAGTGTCTCCGGCTGATTCACAAGTCCCTTTCTTCATTGCAGGACACTTGGCTCCTTCTGTGGTTCGGGGAGAACCCAGGTGATCAACCTGGAATGGATGCAGAGCCCCTTCTCTTATCCAAGATTCGCTTTGTGCCAAAATCGAGAACTTCCAATCAAAGATCTGCTCTAATGCAGGCATCTAAGTTGTGGACCAATCATGGCCCATGGTGTTCCCAGGCATTCAGGCACTCCAGACATCCTGGCATCGGCAGGGTGGATTGGGACCAGACAGTCCCAACCCACTTCCTGTGCACACATAAGTGACATGCAGAAGCCCGCGAAAGAGATCGGTTTTCGTAGGAGGCTGCATGCCCAGATAAAGAAATGCCAGGTCACTTGACCTGGGGAAGGCAAGGGACAAAATGGCCATGGGACAGAACAAAAGACTTTGTGGCTCGGCCATTTTCGGTGATCCTGTAAAAAGAAGTAAAACACTTATAAAAAGTAACTGCTGCCACCGGTTCATCCCAGGCACACTTGTGCAATAGCCAAAAAATCCTTTGAGGGTGTCTAGGGCCATAAACATAAAGGGCCACAGCGCACGTACCAGAAGGTACATTGTGCACTGTTAAGAAGTTACCAAGAAATGGCAACATAGTCGAAGACTAAGGAAACATAGTTTCCCATTACTGACAGTTGAAGGACATGTCAGTTTCCCATAACAAGTGAGAAAAAGCCCAGGGGAGCGCAGCTGAAGGCTGTTCTTCGCTGGCAAAAGTCAGGATAGGACAGCCAAATAAAAAGCTACAAGTTTGGGGGCTCCACAAATGGAGGGAAAATTACACATTGAAGAAATCTTTCCTAACACCAATCCTTCCTATTCTAAATCCTATATTGGTTGACAGTCGGCTATATACCCGCACAGCCTCTTCCCTATAGTGCCTAACAACATCCATAGATAAGCACGTACCAATAATGCCTAGTTGGGGGTGGAGGAAATCAAACATGTAGTGCCTGATGGATGATGTGGGCGCAGAGAGGGTCATACCTCGCATTCTGACGGGGTGTACAACTGAAAGCTATTCAATAGGCAAAGGGCAAAACTACTGGTTCTGCCAATGCTGGTTTATTAAAATGTCTAAGTAAAATATACTGCAAATCGACACCCAGCACGTTTTGAATAACTGCATCTGCTTCTCCTGTCCCTCCACGGCCCTTGGAAAGGTCGTTAAGCGGTGGCGCACTTGGCTGACCCCTGTGTGCCAACGTGCTCTCTAAATCAATGTTTGCTATTTGCTCATTGCCCAATATAAACTCTTTACAGCAAACAAGAGAAGCCTCCTGCCCATCTGCCCATCCGTGTCTGCTTGCTCATGTGGCAAGCTTCAGTTAACTAGCTGTATGCCACTCGTAGTCAGCCCCGCGGGCATGTGCTTGTGCTGTAGCTGTCAGGGTACCTCAGTGCAAGGCCGGGCCCATGATTAAAAGAAACGCGTATCACGCCACGGCTAATGACGTGCTCTCGAATAGTCAAAACAAGCAAAAACCCAACAGCATGGCCGTGTTCTAGTCAAGTGCAAAAGTAGGCGTTAAAACCAGGCGGTAAGGGGTTACGCATGGTTTAGCAGTCCTCTGTGCGCTTCGGGAGATGTTCATACTTTTTACAGGCACGTTGGGGGGCATGGAGAGGATTACGATTTCCGCCTCCCTTCCCACTACTTACGGTTCGTTTTCTGTCATCATGTCATGTTCATGTTGGTGGAAAACCATTACATTCCAAAGACATGGGATTGTTTTTAGCACCTGTTAAAAAGTAGGCGCATTATAGAGCAACACATTGTAAATACCTTATTGCTGCAGGCATTTACACTTATTTGGGCTGCGAAGCGCAAAAAATGCATGTCAACCTGTTTTTGTCAGGTTACTTGCATTTTGTAGAACAAACGAAGAACATTGCCTGGTGGGGACCAAAGTGTGTGAATGTGCACACGTTGGCGGTTCCCTCCATCCAATTTGCACTTGCAAGAAATGGCCTCTGAAGGAGTTAAACTCGTAAAGTTAGATGAAATCCAATCAGACAAACACGACCATAGGCATATTAAAATAGCCTGAACACAACAATGGACACTGGAAACTGAATCAACTCACGCAGCACTTAGAGATTGGTTAATAGTTTGCACGTTTTTCGGATATAACTGGACTGGGTAATCCTGCTGCAAGAGCCCAGGAGGAGGTGTAGCCCACACCACGTAGAACAACTAGTCAGGGGAGCACCTGGATATCTTGCGCTCGTTATCCTAGTTAATATTTACAGAGATTTCAGTAAATGAACAGTGAGTCAAATTTAATTGAAAGATAAGTGAATAAGCTGACACATGTTTCAACCCTCACAGGTCTTTCTCAAGGCAAGGAGTGTATCAAGGTTCTGAGTATGATCTGGGTGTATCGCTCACTGCGAATTAATAGATCCTCGAAGGAGGTTTCAAAAATATGCACGGTACAGTTCATGCTGGTTTATAAGTGGCTGGCCCAGCCGGCTGGAGTCACCAGCAAGGCGTGTATTAAGAAGCACCCGGTAGGGCTTGTAGGCAATATTCATCTAGAGTACGGGGATCTGAGGATCAGTGCTCCTCCCACCTCTCGGCTCCATTGGGTACAACGCCAGCATGAACTGCGCCGTGCGTATTTTCGAAACCTCTATCCAGGATCTATTAATTCGCAGTGAGCGATACACCCAGATCATACTAGGAACCTTGTTATACTCCTTGCCTTGAGAAAGACCTGTGAGGGTTGAAACACGTCTGGGCTGCTTCACTTATCATTCAATTACATTTGACTCACTGTTTATTTACTGAAATCTCTCTGACTATTAACTAGGATAACCAGCGCAAGATATCCAGGTGCTACCCTGACTAAATATTAAAAACAGGCCTCAGTTCCTGGGAGCTATTAAAACATGAACAAAGAACTGAACACACCAGGGAAGAAGTGACTTGACTCTGCAAACATCAGCATGTCACAGGCACACATCGCCCTTTGATATCGAACTCCTAGGCAAGGAGTCGTGAGCCAGCATGTGCCAAACTTTGTTAAACAGTAATGGCCTATTTACAATTAGGCGGATTTTCATCCAATACTGTTTGTTTGTTTGTTTATTCATTTGTTAAGCGCACCGGACTCGTAAGTAAAAGGGCGCAATGACAAGGAAATGCAAGGCTTACATGATTACACAGGTTACAGACAGGATATATACAATATGAACAATAGGACTGTGGCTAGTTTGCATGAATGCGGGAAATATACAATATGAACAATAGGGCTGTGGCAGTATAGTATGATTACAGGATATATACAATATGAACAATAGGGCTGGATCAAAGGTGCGTGCACTAGGATAAAAACTTATATGAGTACACATGCATGGGCAGCAGTATTTACATAAAGAGAGAGTATAGCAAGGTATACTGTTTCTTGATTGCAGGATAGTGTCCTCAGGGAAGGGTGAAGGGTAACTAAGGATTGGTGGCAGTGATATGCTTTATTAAGTTTTTCCTGAAGAGTGGATATGGTTGGTCAGCTCTTAACTCCTGGGGCAGTGAGTTCCAGCTTCTGGCTGCCTTAACAGTGAAGCTGTTGCCCCCGATGGTAGTCAGTTTGTATTTGGGGATATTTAGGCAGTTAGTGTTCCCCATTCTAGTGGGTCTGAGAGAAGTTCTTCTCTGAAGTTTGTCTATGAGGTAACTGGGGGCCGCGTTGTTCAAAGCTTTGTGTGTCAGAGAGAGTGTTTTTAGAAGTATTTTATTGGATGTGGAGAGCCATTTGTGTTGATGTCTCAAGGCAGAGATGTGGGTTTTCTTATTTATGCCAAGGGCTGCTCTTAAGGCATTATTCTGTAGCGTTTGGAGTTTATTAGTGGTGGATTTGTTAGCCCCAATGTAAAGGGCATTGCAATAGTCGATTCTAGAGAGTATAAGAGCTCTAGCCAGGATCAGACAGCTATAGTCAGAGAGGAATGGTTTACCAGCTCTAGGAAGTTTGCATGTGTAAGCCGTAGACGAGGTAAGGGATTTGACCTGTTTGTCAAAGGATAGTGTGGAGTCCAAGTAGAATCCCAGGGTTTTTACTTCCTTGGAGACTTTAATGGTGTTGCCGTCAATATTGAAGGAAGAGTAATCTTGACCTAGTTTTTTAATATTGGCCTGCGAACCCAATATTATTAGTTCAGTCTTATCATCGTTCAAGCATAGGCCGTGTGTGGCCATCCATGCTTGGATGATAAGGTAAATTTTGTTCACTAGGCCCGTGTCTGCACTGTAATCCCCAGAAAGTGGTAGGAGAATACTGCATGCAGTAATTACCATTCCCGTATACAGTATTTTCGAAAATCTGCCTAATTAGGAGAATTCTGCCAGGTTGGCGGTAATCGATGTGGATTACGTAAAATACTGTGTTGAATTCAATTGCCCCCTCAATTAGAGGACACTGCTTTGTATAAAAAAAAGCGAATGCAACAAAGGGCCATTCTTGACACGTTTGTGCATTGCACCGCAAAGGTGCCGAGATGGGGGCAACCTTTAGATGTCTCCACGCAAGATCCGGCATGAAGAGAAGATGAGCTTAAAATTGGAAAGGCTTGTTGTGGTATTTGACACGCATAACCAGGTGATATTAACCAACTGTATTATTCCTACAAATACTGCACGCGGTAATGAGAGAACCCTCATCAGGCGGAACAGTAAAATAAGCGGTATTTGGAACTACCACCCGTTTCACCGTTTTGCCTAACTTTAAATGAGGCCCCAATGCAGTCATTAATGCTAAAACTTGCTGCATTTTAACCACGATTTGTTTTTAACATCGACTAAATTACAAGTCAAGAGGCATTTCTCGCATGCAGCAGTCCTGGGAATACCGCATGCAGTAAAAATGGCATGATGACGAGCTCGAGTCCTGCATTGGAAATTCTCCACCCTAAAGGTGAAGGTAAGAATTGCAACCCCTACGAACAACATATGCCCTTTCCTTAATGGGGGGCTTTCATGAAAGGCAGAGGGCTTCTCTTAGGTCTTAGGTGGACCCATGGGTGGAGTGCATTACTCAGTTTCTCAAATAGGATGCCAGTATTAGCCCTGTAAAGTTCAACATACTCAGCATTTACATGTGAGCGACATGGGAGAGCATGTGTTTATTTGGCATTATAGTGATCATTGCATCTTGTAGTCACATGCCCTGTGTGTAGGCGCCTTGTTTTCAGCTCTGTGAGAATGGGGCTTATCGTTCATATGTGCTCCCCTAGTGTCGCGTTGGCTTCACGGCACTGCATCCTTGTGGATAGCCATCCACTCTATCTGATGTTATTCTATTACACATCTGGTGATAGGCGATCTCAATATGAAGCAGTGTGATCTCCCCTGGGTAGTGAGGTGCGTCGGCCTCTAAAGAGGCTCCATCAATACGTTGCAACTGAAACAAAAAGGGGAGCTGCCACACCCATGTAATGGCCATCGAGACAAGTCACGTGTGTCATCCACCCCAGACATCCCCCAAAGTCTCCTGTTCCTATTCATCCAGTATGGAGACATGTGCACGTTCACAGCAAGTGTTCACACACTGATGACACGCACACAGGGACACATTGCCAGCTTATTGCGGGCACGATTCCATCAATCATTCCAGGGTTTGTCATCACAATCCCTGTTTGTTACTTGTTTTCTAGTGACCTAAACTGTTACAAAATAGAATCCCGCACAGAGCAGCAATATGCCTTAGACGACAAGCAGAGGTTGCTCTAGAAAAGACAGATGGAATGCTCCCCCGCCCCCAGTGACACCCATCGCTCATTGAAAGTCATCTACGTTGATGACTTTCAAAAGACAGCAAAAGACATCTCCCGCGCAAATCTCGTGCATTCCTCGAAAGTGTGCACCTTTTAATCCACGCGTATACACACAAAACACGTGCACCTGCCAATGCACTCTGAGATCACACTCCATGAACCAATACAGAAATAAGCGTCATTAGACACCGCGGGATCACGTGTTCCCCTTCTCTCGACCAATGGCCCTTTGAATCAGGAATCCTGCTACTCTCTGTGGGAAATGTGCCAGCGAAGTGAGATGTCTAAAAGATGTTACTTATATCGTGTTGTGGCGGCACACCCATTCTACTTCTTCTCTTTCTATTGTGCTTCCAGGTATTCAGTGGCAGTTTCTTATTCTCAACCAGCAGCTTATCTTCATCCCATGTTCTCCTAACAGAATTCACCGGTGACGCTTGAACCCACTTCCTGTCATTCACTACTGGCCTTTAAGCCTGGTATCCAGCTGCCAATAGCGTATCAATGGTCCGATATGACCCAAAAGTTCACGGATGTGGCAACAAGCTACATATGTCCTGACAGTTGAGCATAGATCCATCTCCAACATGCAGCGCTCCCATGCCACTACCCACATTGTAGCTCTCTTTGGGTCTTACACTGAAACAGCTGTGTCTGATTTTCTTCCTCATTCTTACCATGTGAACCATCCTTCTAGTCTGACGGCATTGTGGTCCGCATCATCCTGGGTATTAATGCCAATCGGCACCTCAGGACCCTTCATTTTCACAGGCGCAGGTTTTCACTCACGCAAGTAACTTTCCGTAGCTGGTTGTGAGGTTCCCGCAGGCTGGTGACAGCCTTCATTCAGTTTCCGGTAGCACAACATGGCTACGTTCTATGGATCACATAACCAAATATCTGTTTTTAAAATTCAAAGTCAGGTTCTACCGTCAGGGCCTATTCCCACAGAAGAGTGTTTGTGATACGGATGTGACCATGTATGGTCATGCCTCGGCAATATCTGGACTTTCAGGGAAAACTGAGGCCAAGACCAGATAAGACTAATAAAATAGATGTCTGCATTTAAGGTTAAATCCATATCTGTAAAGTGTGCCTGCATACACGCCAGGAAAACTTGAAGGTGCAACCTTACTGATTGGGTGAAAATCTAATGTTTAAATAAAGGAAAACCTTTAATTAAGGCTTGAAACCCAAACCCTCGCCTCAGCTTCCCATACGTGTGGAGTGTCGTCTGTTATTGTAACTTGTAGGAGAAATTGAGCTATTTGAAGACGCTGACCTGTAAACTGGATGTGAGGAACGCCTGCTGGAGCCTGCAAGCTCTCAAAATCCTCCTGACGGTGATGTTCTGTTTGAAACCTACCGGAACTGGATTTCTAACTTTTCAATACAAGGCCATCATACATGCAAATGTCATCCACGCGAGCTGTTCCCTGGCAATACCAGATCAGTCTGCAGAACGCTATAGCTTCAGTGGTCCTTTGCTGTTGCCTCCAGCATATCCTCTGCCATGAAGGCATTGCCAGCAGCTGGCGCGGACCCCAATGTCACTGGCACCTCTGGACTCCTTGTACGAAACTCTAAGTAGAGCTGAGTGCTTGACAGAATAATTTGGGAACAGCTGGAGATCTCTGATGACAAAGCACTCACGCCTTTAGCAGTTCCATGAAGGAACGATAAATCCAATGCGCCCCAAGTGCTGGGCTCCCGAGCCTCAGAAGATTCTTCTAAAAGGACACATAGGCCCAAGTTGCCACTATCTCCTAACCCAAGCCGGCTCCACAGATACTTTTTCTCAAAGTGGGACTGAGAATCCTTACTTGGAGGATTAAGGCCCTCAATAGCTACACAGTACCTAATAATCCATAATGAATTCACTGCCTACATATATACCCTCACTGTTAACTGCTCAACATCGGAACCATCGGCATCTCAACCAATCACCTACTGCCCATGCTTCAGTGCCGTCTCCTACTGTAGCCATGCAACACGGTTCTGCTGATAGTTGTCCTGTGTTCCCCCACTCCCTACCGGATACTGATAATATTGATCCCTAGGAATTCCTTCATTGGCCGTCATTCATCAGTTGAACCGAATACTAATGGTAAGTGGTGAAAAAGGTATACTCCCATTTAAGACTTAACATTGCCCCTTTCTGTACATAACAACCTGACATAACTTTTAAGAGAGTTTAAAGGTTGTGCAATTTCCTGTGTGAACATTTCCTTTATTGCCCAGTATCTCTCTTGCTTTGTTTCGGCTGTGAGAGGTTGACCTTGACCACAGCTGAATAAGTTGCGGTACTTTAGGGACATATTTATCCAAGTCCCAACTCAGAAAGTTGTGGGGTGGGGGGCAAAAAAGGCCACCTTGTAATTCAGTTTAAGTGTGTTTTAAAAAACAATCTTTTGTTGATCGACATGATGTTATACAACTTGCATAAAACTAATGACAGTTATTACAGATCCCAGAATAGAGCAAGAGCACTAAACATACATATTAATTCAGATATCAATCAGTAATCATCGACAACATGATCTGCAAAGTTGCGAAATGATGTTGCGATTGATCCAGTTTTCGTAGATATTGCATAACAGCATTGTATAAAAGCTGTCATTGATGTATGGTTGTCCCCCATCATCAATGCTTTCCCTAGTGATTTTTTGCTCTTATGAGCCATGAGTGGGTATCCACCCAAATACTGATTCCTCGCAATCTCATGCGATTTACATTATAATATTAAATGCCTAGTTGTCTTAACACCATTATAGCACAGTCGACAAGTGTGCTCGCTACGAGGTCGTTTCATCCAAGCACCAAGTTTTTCTATGGTTGGTAATACAGTGATTCTCATTAGTAAATTTGAATGTGTCAGCAAGGAAATTCCGCTATGCATTTAGGTAACTCAGTCGAAGTGCGTGCATGCAGTATATAGATATGCACATAATTCATCAACCCATTTTGTTCTTGATTTAATTTAATGACCTCTTCCCTCATCTTGAGTTTAAGTCTAGTTATAGATGTACCATTCATATTTATTTTATGCAAAGCAATCAGCATAGTGTTCAGTCGCTTCAAACGAACTGCAGTGTTCCATCACTGTGTTATTTGGGAGTTGACAAGGGAGGCATGAATTATCCTCCTTGCTGTTTTTGCTAGTGATTGTTGCTATTTGATATAACAAAGATCTATTGATTGCATAGCTTGTGATTTACCCAATCTTATTCTTAGTTCAGTCCTAATGTCTGTCAAAGGAGCGGCTATGGGCAGACCTAGCAATTTCTTTAAACCTATATCTTCCTCTCTGAGTGGGCTTACCTCTCTTCCTTCCTCCTGGCCTCAACCACTCAACTCCTCCTCCTTGGAGACCTCAACATCCACCTGGATGTCTCCCCGTCCCTCCTCTGGACTCTTTCAGGATCTCTGCAACTCTCTCTCTCTCTTTCTATCCTTCCCTCTGGCCCAACTCACCTGGCAGGGCATCCTCTTGATGTTCTCCTCTCCTCTGACCCCCCGCCCCCAACCCTCTCACCACTTCTCTCTCTTGGAGTGATCACTTTCTCCTTTCCTCCCATCTCTCCCTCTCTACCCCGCAGGCCAAGCCAGCTCCGGCACTGCCACCTACCTTCCCGGTCATCCGGCCCATGAAGCGTGTGTTAGTTGAGGCTTTTGCTGCCACTTTCTCTCCCCCTCCTGCACCCCCTGCCGACTCTCATCCTGACACTGCCCTCTCCAAGCTCCACTCTGCTATCTCTGATACTCTTGATGTTCATGCCCCTGTCATGAGGATTCGCTTGAAACCCAAAGCCAAGTGCAACTCTTGGTACGGCTCTGACGTTGTCACCCTTAATCTCAAGTGTGGGGTGGCTGAGAGGAAATGGCGGGCTCCTTGTGCATCCTCTGACAAACTGGCCTGTCGCTTGCTCCAAAGGCAATATCGGCTCTCTGTCCACATTAAGAAGAGAGCCCACATCCAAGCCTGTGTCTCTGTGGTATCAACAACTCAGCCGAACTCTTTAAAATCTGCAAGAAGCTGGGCAATCCTGCTGTAGTCTCTACTGCCCCTGTCCCCTCCCAGGCCCTTTGCAAGGCCCTGGCTTCTCGTTTAATTTCTAAAACCCAGGTCATCCTGTCCACCCTCTCGTCCTCTCCTTCTCTTATAGCCTCTTTCTCCTCTATCACCAGCCCCCGGCAGCCGCCTCTCCTCCCTCTTTTTCTTCCTTTCCTACGTTTTCATCGGATGAGATTTCTAGACAAGTCTGCTATATGAAAGCCTCGTCAAATCAGGTTCCATCCTGTTCGTCCAAAACCATCAAGGACAATATTGACATCCTCGCTCTTGCCCTGGCTGACTTCTGTAACCACTCCTTCGCCACTGGAACCTTCCCTTCCTCTCTGAAGCACTCTCTTTCTCTTGTGCACCCGCTTCTCAAGAAACCCACAGCCGACCCCTGCTGCCCTGCTAACTATTGCCCGATCTCTATCACTCCTTTCCTGGGCAAACACCTGGAAAAGCTGGCCATCCCCCAGCTAAATCTTCACACTGATTCTGTGGGCTGTTTCCATGCCCTTCAGTCTGGCTTCAGAGCAACCAGAAGCATGGAAACTGCTCTCCTCAACATCCGTGAAGATCTACTCTCCAACCTTGATTCTAATCTCCACTATGTCCTCATCCTACTCGATCTTTCCTTTGCCTTTGACATGGTCAACCATTCTATCCTGCTCAACCGCCTCCACGATAACCTTGGTATCACTGATCAGGTCCTGGCCTGGCTGACCTCCTTCCTCTCCAACTGACCCTCCCAGTTTCAACTTGGGGCCTTCCTTTCATCTATCTCAGTCTCCACTTGTGGTGTTCCCCAGGGGTCTAAACTTTTTCCCTGGCTTTTCACCAATATCTGACACCTTTTGTCCATCGCATTGTGGCTCTCTGCTCCAACTTTCAGTGATATGCGGATGACACTCAGCTTGTCTTCAGGCTCCCCTCTGCCACCTCCTCTCCCTCTCTCATTTCTGACTGTCTGTCTGCAAGTCAGGAGTGGTCTGCCGCCAACGACCTCTCCCGTAAAGCCAGTAAGACAGAAACCCTCGTCATCGGCACTCCTGCACCTTCCTTTCCCACCACTCTCTGGCCACCCTCCCTTGGCCCTCTCCATGCTCCTACCTGTGAGGCTAAGAACCTCTGGGTCATCTTCGACTCCCCGCTTTCCTTTTCTCCTCACATCTTTGACGTCTCTAAGAAGTCAAACTACCAACTGCACCTCCTCAGAGGTATTCCCCTTCCACTCCTTTCCCCAGAGGCTCACTGTCCCTAGAGCTCTGGTTCTCTCTAGGCTGGACTATTGCAACAGCCTCTTTCTCAATCTGCCTGCCACTACTCTCTGCCCTCTGCAACTCATCCAGAACAGGACTGCAAGTCTTGTCCTTGGCTTCAAGCCCAGGGATCGTATACTTCTCCAGCCATGAAATCTCTTCATTGGCTCACATTGGCTGCAAGGATTAAGTTCAAACCCCTTTGCATTGTCCACAAGACCTTCTGGGGCCTGTGTCTGAAATACCATCAACTCTCCCTTCAGGAAATAGCATCCTATTTGAGCTCTTTGCTGCTCTTCCTCCAACTCCTTCAGGGTCAGTCGCTTCTCCAAGCAACAAGTTGGTGGTAGATCTCTTTCCTCGGCTGGGGCCTCCCCCTGGCTCAGCCTCCCTGCCTCTCTGAAACTTGACAAGCATCTTCGGTTCCGGAGGCACCTCCAGACCTTCCTCTCCGCTTCTGCCTTCTCCCTTCCTCTCCCCTGCAGATCTGCCTGTTTCTGCACTGGGCATCTGGCTACTTTCTGATTTCGGGTCCAGATCCCTCCCCACCCAGCTGCCTCCTGGCAACCCACAAACTTGGGTCTGTATCGGCAACCATACAGTCCCCTTACCCGTACTTATCGACACCCGTTGTCTACACTCAATTCATGCACTTGCCACCGACTGGCCGCACTACCTGCTTTGTTGTGATCACACGTTCCGCACTTTCCACCCCTCTCTTTCCCCTTGCACTTTAGACCCTCTCTTCCCCCGGCACTTGCATGTTCTCAGTGTCACTGTGTCTAATAAGATCGTTGTTTTGTCCTCCCTTGTACTCCTCCCTTGCCTCGTCGTGCCCTGAAACACTTGTGTATAGGCGCGATATAACTAAAATAGCACATCATCATTTCACAGCATAATGTTCTTAATCTTTTCCATGTGCTTAAGTGTTGTTTGGCTTTCTCTCATTTTGAGTCATTATCTTAAGATGTATGGCCAGGCACAGAGGCTTCATATTCAACTATTTACTATTTTATTTCTACAGCAGCAAGAAAAAGATTATGCTCCCGAACATCAATATCATATCCTGCTGGCACTACAATTCCCAAAATGACTTAGTCCAGTCCATAGAGGGTGGCCATCTATCAGTTTCCTCTTTTGGGCTCCTTACTGTACCTGGATGTGCTCCCCTAATTGCTAGTATTGTTTGGCACAGGGCTGACCTGTTAATGGCCACACCTAAAGGGATTTGCATCTATGTTACTACACTAGAGTGAGTTTTTCCATACTCTTTGGAAAAGCCATTGAGGCGACATGGGGCCTAATTCATGGAACCTTTAGCGCAGTGCAAAGTGACTTTGCACTGCCAAGAAACACGTTGAACTGGCCCTGAATCACATAGCGGTGCAAAGTGACTTTGCACTGCAAAAGTACTCTCTGCACCATGCTTAATTAGCATAATTCACGGTGCGAAGAGTACTTTTGCAGTGCAAAGTCACTTTGCACCGCAAAAATACACTTTGCACTGCTCTGTGAATCAAGGCCGGTTCAACGTGTTTATTGGCAGAGCAAAGTCACTTTGCACCGCGCTAAAAGTTATATGACTTAGGCCCATAGTGTTGCACATGGCATCAGATATGGGGTCTCTTAAAAAAGTGGCAAAATACCCCATCCGAGGAGGGCTGTGGAAACCTCTTCCCCCGTTTCCTCTTCATATCCCTCCTAGGAAGACAGGGACTATTCCAACCCCTTCCCCCACCCTCATGTGGGCACTCACAATCCAAAGTGTTGCTGCCTCCTTATGCTATCAAGCTTGACAGAGAGTGATGCACCCCTGTCTAGATACTATCCCCCCCCAGAGTCTGTAGGCTGCAGGAGGCTACCTATCTAATGAATTCATTATTTTCACTTAGTCATGTTCAACACACTAATATGATCTCAAACCTGGCAAGTCCTTCACAAAATGATACTTTAACAAGGTCATTTGTTTTCATAGACAAGTGTTCAACTCACGTTGCTCCGAGTTTCTTTGCCACCGCCCGTTTTTTATTCATAATAAAGTCTGCAGGCGTAGTTGAGCAAGTGGATTAGGACCATCGATGCCTAATACTGAGACAGCACCTCATTGGGGTGCACAGCCGGAAATGACGCCGCAATTGGGTGCAGCTCATGCTAGTCCAGTTCGCTAGATGATGTTGTGTCACTGTGCGTGGCTTGCGGTCAGGGGTCAAGTCCTAAAAATGAAAGTGGGGGGACTCATCAACCAATGCAATGGGATGTGACATCGCCAGAAATTAGCATATCAAGGTGAAATATGCACATTTCATTAAATTGGTTTTGCATAACCACCCAAATTGCACAGGACGAATGGCATTTGCCTTCTCATAAAATCAACAGAAACACAAAACCAAGAGAGGATATTTTCTTCTAATAGTGTTTTTCAAAACGTTAAAAGGTGTGCATGTCTTAAACTCCAAGAACCAATACAAATGTTTTCCCTGGGACTTGCAGTACCGAAATGAGACAACCTTTAGTTGTTTGTTATTTTTCATCAGGTTATATAGTGCAGTGGTGAAGTGTCTGGTCTACAATTCTGATGACTGTGATTAGATATCCGTGGTTGACTTTAATGCATAAATTCAAAGAGGACATTAATTGTTTCTCATTTTAGCTTGGGGGACAAGTGTCAAAAAGTGGGTGGACTCCGCCTGCCCCCTGTACACTCGACTTTAGCCCTGCTTCTGGTTGATGACTGGTATGCATTTCAAGAGTGGCATGCGCCTGCATAGATCAACACCCACAGCATGCAATACAAATTCAAAATATAACTGTCCTTCACATCCTTAATCACCCTGGTAAAGGAAGTGGCCCTACCACTGAAAACACAAATAACAGTAACAATACTCACCACTTTGCCTTTAAAACGTCTCGTAGTTTCCATTGTGTTACTAGCAAAATTGTAATTCCCCAACACTTTCGTATCTTGATTTCACTAGACATGATTCTCCTGTTACTTGAACGAGCTCTCATACAAGACCAAAAGCAATTATAGTGTATGAGGCGTGTGCCTTTAAGATGACGAGCCATGTGCATCATGAAGTGGTATGAATAAATACGGACCAGTCTACGCGAGGAAAGAGAGAGCACGAATGGGCACCATACCAAAGCAAGTCTGTCTCTCTGGTGCCATTAGGAGGCTGGTCCTACCCAACCATCATCAGGGGTGAATGTATGCCCCGGCTACCTATAAGACTGCCGACAAGGCAGGAGCAAGGGGCGTTGAGGTTGCTGGACCTGGACATTTCTCATGCACACCCACTGAGGAGATGCCTCACGAGCGTTGAGGTGAGGACGCCGCACCACGGTTGGTCTGCAGGATGGTTCTGACAACACCCGCTGCATGGTGCGGGGCTTCCAGGGCCGAGTTTCTGTAAGCCCTGCTGAACGTACAGGAGACGAACACAGAGGTGAAATGTACCCCGAGGTTGCTGCTTCTTGGGGAGTACTTGTGTGGCTTATGTATCTCCACTGCAATCCATCCTGTGGTTGTTTATCCGCAACTTATTAGTGGATAAGCACCACTCACAGAATGCATCTAGAGTCATCCCCCTGTTTCCAGTTTTATCAGTCTCTGGCCCCACAAAGAGCCACATAGTAATGCTGAGGCTACATCCCTGCTGTGCAAAAGAACGTACATGTTGTATATGTGGACACATACATCATTTTGTGACGGCATGCAGAGCTCAGCTGCTGCCACTGGAGTCACGGGTAAAGGCAGGCAACAACAACAGTTTGCGAAAAGGAAACAAAAGGTGCTCAAGTTGATCAATCACCCCAGGAATCGACACACAAGGTATGAATGAGGAAGACGGAGATGCAGTGTTTATCTTGAGTGTCCTAAATGCAGGCAGAAAACGTAAACACCAGCCCAGATCTCTGGTGTCCATACAGGATTTGAATACTCCAATCCTAATTGACTGTGCTGCGTCGGTCCATCTGATGGCTGGATCTCACTATAACAAGCTGCATAAGCTCTCCACACTCAAATGTTCGGAGGGGTGAAGCAAGTCTTTTGAAAGGGGTATTTGTAGCTACAGTTGTGCATGGCTCTCGACAAATACAAGCACAGTTCTATGTGACCTCGGCGAGAGAGGACACTCTGATTGCACTGTGGGTGAGGAATTATACCTTGTGAATTTTGCTTTGGAGTATATGTGGAGGATGCTCACTCCCTAATTTACAGGTTCAGTTAAATTTTTAATGGAATGGGATGCATGAAAGAAAAGCATATTCACTTACGCATTGATGACACCGTCCAACCCCGTCGCCCTAAAACACTTGTGAGTGCCGTTTCATCTCAGAAATAAAGGAGGAGCTTGACAAGCTAACTGCCCTAGACATCATTAAATGGGTGGAAGGACCCACTCCATGAGTCTTCCCAATAGTGGTAGCCCGGAAATAGAAACAACCTGATGCAGTGTGAATCTGTGTCTTGACAATGCTACCAAGCAAAGCCATTAGAAGAGAAAGACGTATAATGCTCACAATTGATGACATTGCATCAGAATTACACGGTGCTAGGTTCTTTTCAAAGCTTGATTTAAGAGCAGGATACCACCGGTTATCCCTGCATCCTTCTTCTAGGTGCATTACTACCTTCACCACCAATAAGGGGTTTTATCGCTATGTTAAGGATTTCAATCAGGCGATACACTGTATTTTTGGCCTAGTGTACAGCGCAATGGAAACACTTATTTCATATATGAATTCATTTATTTGAAAGATGTACCACTCGTATCACACCCCTTATTTAAGAATACCCCGGGTCACGCTGGACCAGAAATCAGGCTGCTTTGTAAAATGTATTATTTATTTATATAAGATATAATCACAGTATATATATTTTAATAGGTAAACAACAATCACCAATGGGGTGACAGAACACTGAATAATATCTTTAGTACACTCGGAATAGGTAATAAACAAGAGAAATGCTGCACAGAAAATAATACTTTTGTGTTGTTTCAGATCAGATAGCGCTGTGGTTAGCAGTTTCCCCTGCAACACCCCTCAGCCCCCCAAAAGGCAATGTAAAGAGATATAAGGGGAGAGCAGGTATTCAGGATTGTACAGGTCAAACAGTGTCTAACTTCCCCCTTCCCCTTTTACACAAAAAGAGAAAAACGAAGTGGACTTTTCAACTGTCACAATGACTTTTAAAGTGGCTGAGCAAGAACTCTAAATGTGTGGAAAAATGCTTAAATTGTTGTAAATTCCTATGGGAGCCGCTTTCAACAGTTGCACACAAGCATAAGCAATGATTTATTCAACAGAAAACATTTGAAATCTTAAAATCCAAGTTGGAAGCAGTTTCAATCTATTTTACACATGTAAAAACTTCTCAACATCAAAATTTGCAGCAAACTTTTCAGTGTGCGATATTCGCGATAAATGGAGAGAACCGCCCTGTTCTGAAATTTTGTTTCTATCACACAAACTGAGGGAGTTACAGAGGTTTTAGTGGAGGTTGTTTTTGTAAAATAGGCCCAAGAATGAAAACAGAAATGCACTTTTAAAAATGACAAATGGGTTTGCTTACACTATATTAAAGACTAACAAAAAGTAGAATGCCACACAGGAAGGTCATTTACGGCCGATCATAACAGTTCAGGTGTGATACTCTGCTTTCTGTTTGGTTTGGAAATTACTTTCTTAATCAATCAATAGAGAGTTAAAGTTCAGGAACACATGTGAGAGAAGAGTTTGTGCAAAGATAGTTCTAACAATACTGCTTCTAAATGAAAGATAGGATGGGTATAAGCTAGGGACAAGACTATGAAAAATACATACGCTATATGACACAGTTCTTCTATTTATACTCACTGGATACGTTTTTAAATGGGACCGTCAGGATTCTGGACTGTCAGGATTCTGGACCTATCAGGGACTGACAGCTGGGCACATCACACTGGACAGGGTCTGCAAGGCGCTCTCGTCACAGCACGGCACAGGACTGGATGGGATCTGCCCTTCTTGGTACTGAGGATTTTTTTTATTCAGCAGGGAGGCAGTAACAGCACAGCCCGGCTGTATTATGATGCTTCCCCTAGGCTTTTGGGGTTCTGTTCTAGAATTTGAGGCCTAGCTGAGAATGGTTCAGCTATGCAACTGGCCTTTACTTTGCTAAATTTCTGGAGTCTGGAATAAGGAAGATGTAGATTTCAGCAGCAGGGTGCTCCGCCAGCATCAGGAAGGTGAGTGGATCTGTCTGTCCCTATGGCTGGTGAGCAGTCTCTATTTATGCGATGAAATGACATCATAAAGGGGGTGTGTGGGCCGGCTTATCTAAGCTTGCCCCTTTGTGCTGGGATTGGGTCAATGCTTCATCTTTTTCTTGCAATTTGAGTGATTGGCTCAAGGCTGGGTGATTTCAGGTTTTATGATTTGCTTTACAATCCTAAGAGACCTCCCATTAGCCATTGGTCTCAAAATTGGATTTTACCTTAAACACACATTTCTACATTAGTCACTTTTATACAAATTAAACATACAGATGCCATATTTTATATAGCAGCTATTCCTCAAAACCCCATAGCTGTAGAATCATATCTCCCCTTTCCACAGAATTTTGCCCTTTTTGCTATGAACACACTTTCTGATTTTTCTGCAACCTTTCACAAATATGCGTGTTTAACATGGGGACATGCGTTTACATTTTCACAATTCTAACAGTCATGCATTTTGCGTAAAATCACATTTCTTGCCATTCCTTTCCAGAACATGTCACACGGTTTTGCCGCCTATTAAAACATGCAGCCAGAAATTAAATGAACAATTCTGTAATTTTGATATTTTTCACCATTTTGACTAGCAAGTTATACATCTTTTAAAAAGTGTTCTTTGTTAATGTTCAGCCACAGATGGTTGCTTGGGTCCGCCTCTTTTTGTCGCCCTGCAGTCCAGGAGCAGTCTCCTCCTTGTTTGTTCCTTGCAGAGGCCATTTATGACCCTCTTTACACTTCGAATTTCCTGAGCTGCAGCTTGTCATTGTTCCTTTTCCCTCTGTAGACCAGATTCTGTGCTACCCTGTAATTAACGCCTCCACGCGAGTTCCTGCAGAGGGAAGGCCTTCCTTCTGTGAGAAAAACCTGCTATTCCACTTTAACAGCTCAGTCAGGTTTAATTTAATTGTTAAATTCTTTTGGCTTTTCCTTAGCACAAAACAAACTTGTTGTGTCAAATAACAAATAGAATTCTCATTCAAGATTTTAAACCTGTGGGATCAAAAATCAACTATAATATGGGTTACTATCAGTAACAGGCCTCTTATATTGCAAACATTTGACTTTCACTTTATAACATGTTAAAGTTTAATCAGGAAGGCTTCTGACAGCAGCTGTCATCACATAGATTTTTTTACAGATCCACAGACAGGCCACTTTTGCTGTGGAGATCTCTTTCTGCTCTTAGCCTTTCAGGACCTTGTAAGTTCACAGTGATTCCTTAAACTAAGTGGATTGTAGCACCCAGTGAGAATTTTGAATATTTGAAAGGTGTTCTGTACCGGCATTCTGAAATTTCAGCAGCAAAGAAAAGGTGATTTAAAGCAATATTGGAGTTTCATTTAGCAAAGCACTGCATTTTTCCTTCTGCACTCCACTTTCAATTGTGGTGGAGCCCAGTGATACATTTCAGTAGTGAGAGCTCAGTTACACCACTAACACCAGGCGTGGCAGATTGGGCAGCCATCTTTTTGTGCGTTGAAAAGCATGATTTTCAGGGGTTTTGGCGCGCAAAAGGGTTTTGCAGCCATTTTGCTGTTTCTGGCCCCACCATAATAAAGTGGTGCAGCCTAGCAGAGCGAAAGTGGGTCAATACATCCCATAGAGACAAGAGGCTCAGTTTTGGTGTCTCCTCAGAGCAGAGGTTTTTCAACATACTATCAGCGGAGCTCTGACTGGTCTCACTAGGGCAATTAATATCAGCAATGACAGATTGTCATTTGCCAAAACGGAAGTGAAACATCTTGAATGTTTGGAAAAGGTCCCGGAAAGGATTAAAATGGTGGCTATGACGCTCTACGAAGAGAAATGCGTATTCCTCCAGAATATTTTTTTTAATTCAGTTACATCTTTCAGAAAGATGGTATATCTGCTGGTCCGAAAAATACAGGAAATATGTGAGACCTAAGCTCCCACTAATTTGTCTGAAATCAGGAGTGTACAGGAGCAGTTACATGCCTCTGCAGGAAATACCGCCCCTTTCCTCCTATATGTTGGAAGCCTGAGATGGTGCTGTGTTTAACACCAGTTATTGTGACCATACCATGGCGAGTATTCGAAAGAAGGTACCCACTGAGAACACCCTATCAAATGTGCCTCCGAAGAGATGACAATCTGAATGGGACAATCCCTGAAGGAATATGAAAAGGAGTAATAAAGAGGAGCTGATTACGTCACGAAAAACGAGTGTGATGCCTTGAGGATACTTGGTGAAGAGAATGTATGGATCTTATAGAAACTGATGACGAAATTGAGAATCGAGTAGACTATCATATGCGAAAAGAAGATTGCACATGTGCGAAGCAGTGCAGAAAATTAAAGACGTTCAATAACTGTACAGATGCTGTAACGCAAGTAGATTAAGCAATCTTAGAAACTGGCTACATGTAGTAAATAGACTGCAGGCGAAGCCGTCATTGTATAGAAACTGGACATCGGTGTCATGAATATTAGTAAGCCTAAGACCCATGGAGAGAAAAGGCATCTGGCCTGGTATCAAAGCTGAAGCAGCCAAGATCGGTTATCTATTCTTGAAGGCATTGAACGTGTGAAGCTGAATCATCCCTTGTTAACGTGCAAAGAAAAAACACCAAGCATGCCAAGTTTTATTCATTTAAGACATTTAAGTGCTGCAAAATTGACCAAATCATGCTCTCCTGTCACATGAGCCAAGCATGGAAATAGAGTTGAGTGTGGAGTCTTAGAACAATGATAGTGAAAGCATGTACTCCTGTGTATTCCCACAGACAAGGATAATTTGCAAGGTCAAGTTCAAAGACAATCTGCATGGCAGAAGGCATGGATGATGAGAGATGATGGGCTAATTGGGTGGGGAGGTAAAGTCAAGTCCAACTCCCGGCACATGGGTCTGAGCTTACGTGCTGCTAAGTGAACCGAATGTTCCAGACATGGCACAAGCATGCCAACCAATTAGAGAGGGCCATATAATGAAGGGCCTTATTGTTTGTAGACCAATGATATACTGTGTACTTAGCAGTGTAGAAGATGACATGTTTTAGAGGTAGGCATACGTTGTCCACCTGACAGTAGATAGCCAATCAAAATCCCAGCCCTTATAGAAAGTATACTTATATGTTCTCCATGAACATATCACAATCCCTCGTAGGTTTTTCTTATTTACCACATAGTATGATGTCGTTACTGACGTATTTTTTGCATATAAGGATGTTTTTATGAGAAATGCACTGAGAGTTTGAGCGAACGTCTTTTGATGTCCGTTGTAACTCCCTGTTTTAGATAATTGTTAATAAAAACAGCACTTTGGCCATCTTCCTGAGTTGGTTCAATTATCTGGTGTAAGAGTTATTCTGCATCCCCATCCATTGCATGCATGATACCCAAAGGGCTATATGGCCACGTGGTAGTGGTGCGGATGGTTGGAAAAGAACCAAACTAGTTTGTCTCCAGATTCTCAAACGATCGTGCATCCTCCGCCATTAGCTGGAAGATCGCAGGGTTTCCTGCGGAGAGTGGCCAATAGAAATAAACTTGCAAGAAAAACCGAGACGGTGGGCAGGTCTCCCTTTGATGAAATCGCTGCCCAGTTTCCAGGGGCGCTCCTGGTCTGATTGGATGAGGAGTCGATACCGAAGGCCTCGAGTCAATTAACAAACGAATGGTGAGTAAACTAAGGGGAACGGCAAATGAAGGGGATGGGATTGTGATCATTTTTTTACGGAATGGGAAATATTGTTTGAAGAAAAGGTAGCACATAGAGTCCTGGCTCAAGGGAGTGTCAGAAGGAGATGTTTCAAATCCCAACGGGGGGAGAACAGAAACATATAACACGTAAACAGGTCTACGTAAGGTGATGTATCAAACCCTGTATGTATAGGGTATAAAGTGAAGGCGAGAGAGAAAAGGGTGATCACAGTTTTTATTAATGTGTAATGTCGACTAGTCTGTATGTTTGTTGAGTTAAAATAACGAATAGCGATAGAAGTTGTGAAGTAATTGAAAAAGTTGAGGAGCAATAGTGATTAAGCATAACAAAGTGATTGGTATCAATAAAAAGGTAGAAAAAGCCAGTTAAGAAATTAGAGGCTTGAGCGGCGATTGAAGGTGCATGCTCATATTTGTTGTGTTAAAGGTGTCGAAAAAGTGGTGATTTAAGCAAAAGTATAAAGGTTATTTCATAAGTCTGGTAAGTATTGACAGTCAATTGAGACTTGTCATTATGGGAGATACTCCTCTGATGCACTTATGTAAAACGTTACCAAAGCATATGCCCAAGCTCAAACAGTATAGTGCAGAATGGGTGAATGGCACGGCAGATAAAATGTTCATGCAATGGCAACAAGAGGGATCATTGTCAAAAGCGGTATTGCAACACATGACTAGATACTTGCACGCTGCATACACGAGGAAGAAATTAGAGAAAAGATGAGTGATTCTAGAACTCTGGAAAATGTACCAGGAAGAAAGGGAAGACCCTCAACCTGAGGAGTGGATGCTTAGCGTAAGGAGGAAGGTGTTGAGCATTCAGCTCCCCTTACCTCACCTGAAATAAAAGGTGCTGTTACCGAAGAAATAGAGTTATATTCTTTAAAGGAGTTGAAAGCGGCGACGCGGTATAGCAATCCAATATACGAACCCCCTGCTTATAGTAGCGATGATAGTCCAGAAGAAAATAAAAGAAAAGAAGAGATCTATAAGATCATAAAAGACAAAGAAGAAAGGAGTGAGCGGTCAAATCTGTCGACAGAAATAGATAGGGAGATTAAGAAATGGAAAAGAGAGAAGGATAAAGCTGACGAGATAGCGCTCATGCAGAACGAAATGGATGGGAGGACCGATAGTACTTAAAATAGATGGGAAAAGCAAAGAGAAGATAAAGAACAAGAGAACAGATTAAAAGAAAACCAGCACAAAAGGAAAAGCAGGGAGCGACAAGACCAGATATATCAGGAGGAGCAAGAGAAAAAAGAAGAACAGGCAGAAGAACAAAGAAAGTATGACACTAGACAGAGAGCGATGGAAGATAGGGATAGAAAAGAAAGGAAGGGAGAATAAGAGGAAGTGCAAAGACTAAGGGTCAAAAGATTACAGAGACAAAGTGAAGAAGAGGAAAGAAGGGAAGGAGTAAGGAAAGAAGAACGAAGTCAAGAGGAAGAAAGAATTAGAAGGGATGCGAGAAAGCTAAGACAACTAGACGAAGAAATAGAACAAAGAAGAAGACAGCGGAGTCTTGATACCAGTCTCATTCGTAAGGGACCAGTAGGGCCAAGCTAGGAAATACGATGGGACAGAATAGAAGAGATTTCTTTGATGAAGGAAGTAATGCCAACGTCAACTAGAGTAGCATTGGAAGAAGAAAGATTTGATGCTGTGAGCATCAGAGAAAAGATCGATAAGGTCTATCAAGAATTAAGGTAGTAAGTATGAAAGACGAGGGAAGAGGGACCAATCCATAGCATTTCAATCACGAAATGAAGAAGAAATTCTGTTTAGTCATGGACGTAGAACATTGTCCTTAAGCAGACTGAACCTAGACAAAGGGGAATGGGATGATAGTCACACTAGTTGGGGACAAGACATATCAGATGAGACAGGAGAGTCAGCACTCAAGGCAGATGTGTGGAGGGCTCTCAGTGTACAGTACCCCGATACATCAGATATGCATGCAATTATGACACGTGAGATGTAGGAAGATGAAGACCCTATTGCTTACATTCAGGATATTCGGGAGAAATGACAACTTGAAACTTGTGAGCCATGGGAAAAGACAGTGGCATTATCTTACCACATTTTATGCAAGTGGTTGCCTGAGCCAGTAGAGAGGCAGATGAAGAAACAAGTAGGGTTTGAAGTGAAACCATGGACTGAAATACAGCTGACGATAGTACACCATTGTTGGTTATTACAAGAGAAAAATAAGAAGAAAGATGAGACTAGGAAAATGGAGGAAGCCAAGTTAGTTCAGAAACCATTGTCCAAATTTACCATAGAAGGGGCGCTATTGACAAGTGGAGAAGGATTGGGAATGCAGGAAGCAATCGGTGCATCCCAGGTGAGTAATCAACACCTGATGGCTCAAGGTGGATATAGGTTTGTACCATGAGGCAGAGGTATGGGCTATAGAGGAAGAGGAGATGGATTCTAAAAAAATCCACATGGGTTTCAGAATACACAGAATGAAAATCAGAGTACCCAGGGAGGATATAACCAAGGGGCACTTGTCAGGCGGGCACCCCCAGTATGTTGGAATTGTGGGATGACAGTGCATATCGCACGCGTATGTGGAAGCCAAGGGAATGTAAAAAATTTCCAATTTTCAAGAGCTTATACTCCACTATATAGTACACAAACTAGAGAAGGGATCACCCAACATCACACATTTTATCAGACACAAGTGCCACAAGTACAGCAGGTACAGCAACAAGAGCCAGTGCAAATGAATCCAGCACAAGGACAGTCGCAACAAGCTTCTATGCAGACACAGCAGTATGAAAACACAGGACAAGTGCTGACACCCAGAATAGAAGGTGTCACTGTGGTCAGAGGAAATAATTTCATGGGGATAGGGATGAGCCTGTACCCACAATGGGACAGCTCACAGGGTGACCTGATGTGTTCAGTACTATCTTTCACACCAGACCCTCAAGAGGAACGAAGGGTCGAAATGACAATAGGAGGCAAATCCTTTTCTTTTCTTGTTGACACTGGTACAACTGGTTCGTGTATATGAGAAGGAAAATATCCAATGTCAGGAATTGCCATGAATGCTCAAGGGTTCTCTGGAGCTACGAGTCGAATTCCTTTTACCAATGAATTGCCAATCTCTATAGGAGAATGTGATATGTCTGTTCCTTTGCTTTGTTATATTCACGACAGTCACTAGTTAATATTTTGGGAAGACATTTAATGACAAAATTTAACATGGGAATTTCATTCACTGATCAAGGAATAGTGTGTTCCACACCAGGAATACACTATTTAAATGTGGGTGAATTTATACTGGCATTCACAGGGCAAGATGCTCTGTGAGGTGTTCCAGTAGATCCAGAGATTTTTCTATATGGAGTGAGCATTCTACTGACATAGCTACCTCGCTTGGTGGGAAACATTGTGAGGATACCTGACAAGTTTTTGCTTAGACTGTGAATACCTATGGACAAAGAGAGGGGACAGAATCCTTATAGAATTAGAAGCAGCCATAGTACGAAGGGAAATGGCAATGCTCTAAGGAGTAGATGACGAGGGTAAACAATGAAGCACAGTAATAGCTCTCAAGGAAGGGTACAGATTGACTGACATAACTGATGACAACATGTTCAAGGAAGACCAAACAGATAATGAAGTGGTGTTCTTTATGAGCATCACATACTGGATAAGGATAGAAAAGAGGGAAGTCCTACAGCGAATGCCGATAATGCAGCAACGTCCAGCATTTTTTCAGGAAGACTTGGAGAAGTAGCTGAGTGTCCTTTGGATCACAGGCCCTTATGAAGTAGGTTCATTGAAGGGAATAGGGCAGGTTAAAATAAGACTTAAGCCAGGAGCGATTTTACTTTGAGCAAAGCAGTATCCCAGTCTTGAGAAGCTAACAAGTGTATATTCCAGACTATCTCAGCATTGATGAAACAAGGGATTCTGTTGCCTTCAGAGTCATCGTGTAATACCATGGTGTATCCGATCAAACAATCTAAAGGAGGGTCATGGAGATTTATACAAGATATGAGACTGATTATCCCTATTGTAGATGCAGAGTTTCCTCTAGTTCCTAATCCAGTGACGATACTGTGCAGTATCCTGTGGAAGCTCGATATTTCACAGTAATCGATTTAAAAATTGTGTTTTTCTCTATCCCGTTGCACGAAGACTCACAAGACTTAACTTCCTTTACATTCCACCAAACTCAACTCAAACATACTAGGCTGCCCTAGGGGTACTGTGAGTCCCCATTTTTCTTTAACAGAGTCCTACAGGTGGATTTAGGCAATATTAATCTTAAGAGTGCAGGGATAGAATACGTTGATGACATTTTAATTTGTAGTATCACGGAAGATGAGTGCAGACAAGATTCTATTCAGTTGATGACTATCCTAGCAGAAAAGGGATATAAGGTAGACAAGGAGAAGTTACAATATTGCCAAGAAGAGGTATTATACATAGGGCAGCTGATTTCACATGAAGGAAAAAAGGTGACAGCTAAAAGAACTGAGGCAATTATAAAAACATTAAAGACACATACGGTGAAACAGATGCAACAGTTTTTGGGGTTATGCGGCCATGTAAGAGCCTGGGTGTTTGAGTTAAGTACATACACAAGACCCCTTTTGCAAGCTTTAAAGGAAGCACAAGTGGATAAGGTAAACATAGAATGGACTGGAGAAATGGAGGAAAGGTTTGAGGGGCTGAAAAGAGCAATTTGGACAGCCCCTGTTTTAGGAATTCCCAATTATGTTGAGGAATTGTATTTATTTTCACACACAAATGGGACAGTCATGACAGCAGTGCTTACACAGAGAACTACATTGGGGTGCAAGCCTTTAGCGTATTACAGTGGGATTTTAGACCTAATTATGAGAGGACACTTTCCTTGCGGACAATCTTTGGCTGCTGCCGCGTTCACAATTGAGAAGTCTGCAAGTATTGTTATGGGCTGCTCCATGACTCTTCATGGAACAGGCTCTATTTGCCATTTTAGTGATACCCAATAGCACATTGACATCCCAAAGAGCTTCAGTTTATGAGGTAATGATTTCTTATCCAACAATTAAGATTGTAAAATGTAAAATAGTGAATCTTTCCGTGTTTATAGCTGAGCCAATAGAAGAAGGCGGCCATGTGCATGACTGTGCTAATTATGTTGAATTTTATGATGATATACCCTGTGTGAAGGAAAATCCTTTAGTGTGATGGGAAATTCTCTTTATTGATGGTTCTTCTAAAATTCATCAGACTACTGGGGAAAGGCATTCATGTGCCACGCTAGTGAGACAGAGATTAAATAGAGAATTTGAAGTTGTAGCCAGTGCAGGGCTACCATCTCACTTTTCAGCGCAAGCAGCAGAATTAGTAGAGCTTATTGTCGCGCTCGAGAAACACGAAGGGCAGGAAAGTGATGGTTTACAGTGACACAGCCTACGTGACGTCAACCGTGCATGCAGGATTAGCACGTTGGAAAAGGAGGTGCTACCTCTGTGCGGACGTCCCTCCGGTGCAGCATGCATTCTTATTGGACAAGCTTATTAAGGCACTGACACTCCCAGTGTCCATAGAAGTCATTAAATGCGCAGTGCAGACTAAGCGAACAGATTTCATCTCTTGCAGGAATGAAGACACAGATGAAGAAGCCAAGAGGGTTGCATATTCCTCCGATATTTCAAGTTTTGATGCTGCGAGTACTAAAGAAAAAGTAGTTGCAACGTTGTTTAGTGCAAGAAGGGTTTAATAAATTATCGATAACCCAACTAATGGAGGTTCAAGGGAGTGCACCGCAGGAAGAGCAGTAATTATGGAAGCGAAGGGCGTATTCTTTATCCCCCACAGAAGCCTCATGGTGACAAGACAGCAATGGAAAGCCGGTGATGCCAGTAGCTTTATTAAAGGTCGCGTTTGAATAATCACAGCGATGGAAGGAGGAGTTTGCACCAAAATTGGGTCATCATGTTGCACATTCACACCTTCTCACAATGACGAGAATGAGACCTTGACAGAGGCAATAACGTTGCTAACAAACCTGCTTAACAAAATGGAAGACAAGACAGAGGAAATTGCAGGTGAAAGTTGGTTTGCTTCCATATTCTCATGGATTCTGCAGTGTATGGCAAACATCTTCAAGTTTCTGGGAGGAATATTGGTGATGTGATGTTTGGATTCTGTGTAATCAGGATAGGGATGAAGGAATGAAGATGAAGATTGATGTCGAATCTGGGTTTGGACCCAAGGAATTGTCTAATGAAGATGCCACAAAATACATAGAGGCCAGCATCGTAGCACCTGAAGGAACAAAGTTCCTATATCCAAAGAATCATAAGAAGTACATGGGACGATGTGTCTATTGTAATCTGAATGGACAGTGAAACTACATGACCTGGAGTGTAGATGAATAGGTAAAATCAGCCGCAACCCTGAGGTGGGTGATGATCTGGACTCCAAAGAAGCACTTTTTCAAGAGAACATATCAAGATGTGGAATCCATTGAAGAGGTGGTCGATGACTATCAGAGGGGGAATGTAGAGGAGCAGTAACATGCCTCTGCAGGAAATCCCACACCCTTCCTCCTATATGTTGGAAGCTTGAGATTGTGACATGCTCAACACCAGCTATTGTGACCATACCACAGTGTGTATTCGAAAGAAGGTACCCACTGAGAAAACCCTATCATATGTATCCCCAAAGAGACGACAATCTGAGAGAGGAACTCCTTGAAGGAATATGCTTTGTGAATATGTTAGGGAATATTTGACACAGAACACATTTGACTATGTAATTCACATGGCGATGAACTGCGTAGTTGGGGTGTTGATTTCCCTTTGTTTGAAGATGTTATATTTACTCCACCTGAGCTTCCAAATGTGTCCCCCATCAATTTCCTAACAAATGCTGTCAATGACAATCATTTAGGTTTTTGAATAAGCACTGTATAAGCATTTGTCAGGTATTATCATCCTACTTACCATGAGTATACTTGTTGATCTATTCGGCTCCTTGACACTATCAGTGTGAAACTACTAGCACTGAGCAGTTTCTTATCTTATTTGGAAAAATCAAAATTAGGTCATGCAGACAATTCCGACATGGTGGCTGGGGGAGATCGAGGCATCCAAGAGCATGGGCAAATATGAGTGGTACGGGAATGGGTGTAGACTTTGGCACAACTTCATAACAGCAAATGGGGATAACTCAGCCAAGTGCACTTTGAAGCAAGCCAAATCAAACATCCACACTTGGATTACAAAAAAGGCCCTGGAGAAAAAAACGAAGTGGCTGATTCATGGAATTATTTGCGCCAAAAAAACGGGATTTGTGCACCATTCTGCCTGCAAATCCCCATTTGTTAAACAGGGATTTGCGGGCAGAATGGCGCACAAATCCCTGTTTTTGGCGCAAATATTTCCATGAATCAGCTGTTAAATCTCTGTCTTCTCTAGTTGTGTACGCAGATCTGAAAAATGTCAAGGCGAGTCCAGGTGCCATTGATAAGTTAAAGTCACTGGCAGGTAGGAGTCTACTAACTTTGACTAGTTTCAACTTACTTCCCTTACTGCAAATGACAAGCTGGGTTAAGGTTCCAATGTATGAGTACCTGGATCACTTTCTCTTGATCTTCCCGCAATACCACAAGGAGAGAAAGGACGGGCTAAAACCATACTTCCTAGGTCATCATATTAGGTTGTGTAAGGGAGCTATGTCTGTTGTATTTAACTCTGAGGACATATAACCTGGCAGCGTTTATAAGTAGAGCTGTAAAATTGAAATTTCATATCATGCATGGATGAGTAACTAACGGGCATTTGAGCTGGTCAACACTATCTGCTTTAATTGCAATAACGCCCAGGGGAGGGCGAAACTGTAACAATCTTTTGTATTGTCCAATGTATGGTTGTTATTGTGTATGTGTTTTTATTGTTAATAGAGAAATCCGAAATGTAACTTTTGGATTAAAGCACCGTATACGGATCTGTTAGGTATTACCATCCTATGCCCAGCTACCAGCACCTTTTGGCAGCTATTGACCACATATGTCCAAGCACTGCATCATCACCAGAGATTGTGTTCAAATGCCCATGTACACAAACCATTGGCATGCCTTTCCCTGAAATACCCAGGTACTCACAACAATGGTGGGTGCGTGTGTGGTTGTATTGATTGTGTGTTGGGGCAGTGTGTGTCTTTCAGTGTGTTTACAGTCTTTGGGCAGTGTGTTTGTGGGGGAGGGCAGTGTTAGTGTGTGTGTCCAAAGCATGCTTGTGTGATTCTTGTCATTGTGTGTGAGGGGAAGTCTGCATGAGGATGAGTGTTGGAGCAGTGTGTGGTGAGGCAGTGTGGAGAAATGTGTGTGCGAGGCGCGGGGTGGGGTGAGATATGTACGTGTGTGGCAGTGGGTGTGTGTGGGGAGTGTCTGGGGACAGTGTGTGTGTGTGTGTGTGGAAAGATTGGGAGAGTAGTGTGTGTGACTTGTGTGTGTGAGGCGAGAGAGTGAGCATGTGTGGGGACACTGGGTAAATACATCACAGCCATAACCACAAACACAGCAACTGTTGTGGATTATATGATGTACAAAAGCCCAAAATGCTATTGCTATAGAAACATAAGTCCGAATGGTTTATGGTCTTTTTTTGGGGGGCTAGATTGGGAAAAGCTACTGAAATATGTGACCCCACTGTTAGCTGTAAAACCTTCTGGAAAGAAAGTTGTTTCAGGCAGGGAGGCAGCAATAATCAATTCAAATCTATTTGTTCAGGAGAGTTTCATTGAAAACTAAGCAAATATTAAAACATACATGGTAGTTATATTAAATGTTATTAATCTCAGAATTAAAAACTTTAAAAAAATTCTTACTTATAACACACTTTCTTAGTTTGCACAGTATATAAGAAAATAGCTCTTTATCATCTGGCCGTTTCTGCGCAGGACTATTTTGGAGCAAACAAACATAACATGAACAATAGCATGTACTGGCAAAGAGTGAATTTTTCTGTATATTAAACCTTTTTCTAGGCTCAGTCTAAGGCTAGTTCAAATATTTACTAAATCCTTATAGAGTGAAGGAGGCGTCATTATCGCGGGGTAATGACCTGCCCCTAAATCGAAGAGTGGGGCGGAACTGAGAACTAATAAGGTAATTATCCCAAGCGATAATGACCTCTCCCGAGGGACAGGAAGATGTTGACTAAAATGGAAAGTGCTTTTACTGTGGGGGAAAAGCATGAACACACACGAGTACCTTATAATGTTACTTTAATAAACCCGGCACTATTACAAAATGTACACATGTTGACTTTCATTTATGTTTGTTAGTTTGGGGGATGGCACTGCACATGCCTCTCTTTTCCTTTGCACGACTAAAGACAATACTTTTGCGCTGCTTGTCAGTCTGCTGCTCAAGTCAAACAGCCTCATTGTTTGTTTGGTGGTATGTCTGCGGTAAATCCACCGAGATCCCATCAAACGGTATTACTGTTACACCGCTTGGTCCGGCAGAATTACTGCTGGATTACAAGTGGTGGTGGTAGGCGGTGTTAATCGCCACTAATTGGAGTCCATAGGACTCCATGGGTATTTTGGTGGTATTACCACTGGCGGTAACTCCATTTTTGGGTGGTAAGGTGGAGGAATTACCTCCAACCTTTTGCTTGAGGTTTTTCTCTGCCTTACCGCCAATCCTGTGGATCGGCATGGTAGTAATACGGCAGTAACACACTGGTAGTTAATTTACCACTGCCATTGCCACCATTTTTGGCCACACCACAGGCCTCGTAATGAGGCCCAATATGCTTGGAATGAAATATAGACTGAATTCTTATCTTTCTGAGAGGATGCATATAATGGAATCTATGTACTAATTACATTTGAAATGTAGGCAGATTTTCAGACTTCAGGGGCAAACATAGATTTGCAGCGGGTGTGCCCAGATGCCACAATCTTATTTCTTTTTAAAACACACTCACTTACTTTTTTCAGAACCTATACTCAGAATTGCTGTAATATCATTAACAGTTACTCTACAGCTGTGCAGTTGCCCTTACTCTACGATTACTATATGTGTCCTCACCTTGCGCCAATAAGTGTGCCTCTCCCTATCAGCAAAGGAAGAGTGGCACAGAGAGATTACATGGAATCATTTCGGGAAAAGAGGACAGCGGCCGAAACCCTGAAAGTTAGTTCAGTTGATAATGAGTTTCATACATACAATATTTCCATGCCGAAAGAAAAGATGAACACTTCTAAAATGTCATTTTAATCGCGTTGCAATGGTGGAGATTGAAGTTCTAGGCAGACAATCCTAAAATTATATAGATAATGTAGAATTGTAACCAAACCAATCCAATAGGATGTTTTTCATTTGAATGTCAGAAACTGAATAATGTGAACACTGAAATGTGCAGCACATGTGTTCATACAAATAACGATTTGAACGCTGAGCACTTTTGGTGCCGAATCCGAAAGCGTAAACAACGCTTTACCAATTGCGGTGCTTTCTTTTTAGGAATCGGTGGAATGTATGTAGTAGGGAAAACATACTGTTTCACCCAATTGAATTTCCCTAAGTATTGTGTTTTAAAAAACATTTGTTTCTATTTCTTTTAAACAAAGGAGTTTTCGGTTTATGTAAAGCATTGTAATAGCAAATGAAAAAATATACATCTCAGCAGGGGGAGCTGAGCCTACCCTACTGTTCGATATTGAAGTGCTACGAAATCCACTAAACCTCTGATTGGGAGACAGCGCCTGGCAATCGCTCACATCTTTGCTTACTGCCTGTACCATTTCCCATGAATGGAAAAGTGGGCTCTGTTCTTGGACCCTCTTAGTCGTTTCCTCTATACAGTACCACTAGTGGTGACTGGTGCATAAAGGGCATTGGGGCGCACCCCCTCCCATTATGGCCCCAGGGCCACAGATCCAATGTCACGCAGGATGCGCCAGGTTGGGAGTGCTGCTCTGTGTTACAGAGACTATAATTCCCCAGTGTAACAGAAGCCCTCATCGAGGTCCCGTCCAAGATGGCGGCCTGGAGGGCCTCTGTCTCTGCAGTCACCAGGTGACGATAAGAAGCCACTCCTTCCTCTGCGTGGAGCATGCAGAAGAAAACTAACCTGGGTGGTAGAGCTGCTGAGGGACCGGTGGATAAGGTAAGTGTAAAACCACAATTCTGGATGTGCATGTGTGAGTGTGTGTGTGTGTCTGCGTGCATGTGATTACGTGCATGTGTTTCCGTGATTGTGCATATGTATTCTTGTGTACATGTGTATGTATGTGTGGGGATGAGGCAGCCAGAGATGCCATGGGCACCAGAACGTGTGTTTTACTTTTTGTACAACACTGTGTATACAGGGCAATTCAGGCATTTACGTGCCAAAATGTTTACAGGCAAATTGTGCCAAATATATCAAAGAGAAGCAAGGGTCTTGAGTGTGTGGCGTTGATCATGTGCCATTCATACTCGCATGTTATTATCAATGTGCATTACAACTGCCAATCAATATTGGCTGGGTGTGCTTGGAATGGGCATAGGCCTCCTTTGCCCGCGGTCCCGTGGTGGTAAAGGAGTGGTTTCTGAAGGGAATCCCCTTAACCACCTTTTTCTGACTGTCCACAACTCTTAGTTGCTGCTAAGGGGATACATTGTGTGAGTGAGCCAACATCACAACTCTCCGGGCAGGTCTTCATGATTAAACCATTATTGTATTCATTTAAATCGTTAATAAATGCAAAGACCCGCACCACAACCATGATTGGGCCTGGGCCAAACATGGCGGGGCCTGGGCCATTTAAATGTTTAAGTGATTCTTGGGAAATGTGCCATGCTCCCCGGAGTAATGTGAGCCTTATGACTGCCACGTGCATGCATTGCCTTTGCGCATGCGTCACTCTTCTTTGGGTGCCACAGGCAGGCGTCATACACATATTTCCGAGAAACAGCTCATTGGTGCTACATGCCTCAGCGTGCAGAGACGGATCTGCAATACGTAAGGAACCCATGTTTAAGCTGATAGTCCTGTCGGTTGCACGGTGGCACTGGGGTTTGCTTCAAGCCGTGTATATCCGATAATTGAAGCCTATTGGCACAACAGCGCACAGCGACGCAGCTTCAGTAATACATGTGTGCCTGGCCAAAACATTCTAGAACATAAGCTAGAAATAAACCTGGATCAGAAGCTTTGCTGGCTAAGCTGTTCACATGGTGAAATCACTTTAGGAACTTCGTTTAAAAAAGAAATCCTCCCCCCGGAGCCTGCAAGGATATTTCTGACCATAACGCAAGCCATTATGATTCATGTCATAGTGTGTTGGCATTTTGCACCTGGGAATGATGTGTGTGGCGACATGCGTTTCTAAAATAATGCACGTTTTTTAATATCTGAATACTTTTTCTGATTTTCCAGAAGTGCAGTATTCCTTTTACATAGGCACTTTTAAAACCATTTAAAATAAATATCTTACATAAAACTGATGGATACTGCTTCTTAGAGGGAATATTTTGTATTGCTCGCCACTGACTACAAGTCAGAAATGAAGTATCTTTGTTGAGATTTTGTGGCTGTCAGGTAACCATGAGTAGCATGCTTTGCACAGGAGTATCAAACAACACTCCGGAACATGTAATTATATTGAACAACACCTGTTTCCCCGCTGATTATTTCCCTGAAAGGAGAATGAGTAAGTAGTTGATGGAATAGGCATATATTTTCGTCTCTTAATTTGGCCTGATTGATTCCTGAATGTGAGACCAGCAGAGCCTGCAACCCTGGCACATATCAGCACTAGCAGCATGACAACCTTTAGAGGGACAATCACGGCTAATATTTGGCACTATCGACATAAAACCATGTTTAAAGTCAATTCTGGAAAATATTATACAGAGCCAGAATAAAAGTGTATTCTTACAGTAGAATGCTGGAATATACTAGGCAACGTTTACGTGTAAATTAAATACAGAGGCAATTTAGGAATATATTTGAACAGCAAGAGTGAAAGTGTGTTCTTACATTGGCATGCAGGAATATATTTGGCACAGGTAACATGAACTTTTTTTATTGGCCATAGTGGCATGTATTGGTTACAGCGTAAATGAGCGTGCTTTTCTACAATAGTATATAGACATATGAGCATGGCAAGCATGACAATGTTTTATAGTAGCAATACTGACATTTATTTGGCACGGCCAAAATGAATGTGTGTTCTTAAAGTAGCTTGTTGGCATACACTGGCAACATCCAGCATGAGAATGTGCTCCTAAAGAGGCATACTGGTATATTGGATACTGCTAGCATAAACATCTTTCTATATATAATATTTGCCATATGTAATGTGGTCAAGGCCATTCATCATAAACATACATTTTACAGTGGCAGTGTTGGCATATATTGTGTGCACAGGCATCTTTACATGCATTTTCCATCAGCAATGCTGGCATACATTTTTGTTACCGAGATGATGAAAGTGTCTTTACAGTTGGATATCATGTTCCAGGCAATACATTTTACATTTTCGAAAATGAAAGTTTACTTTCTTACCGTTATAACTGTTTCCTGCACAACACACAAAACTATCTTGTGGTAATCATGTTCCTTTAGTCTAGTAACTGCATCGAAATGGCATCTTGGAAACACTAAAGATGTATACAATGTAATGATTGTGCCTAAGTTTCTGGAATGCAAACGTTCCTGATATGAGGCCAAATGGCATCTGTTTGGATTGGTGCACTCCTTCCTGTGTTCGGAAGACAGTTAACTTCCTTGAATTGAGGTGCCAGCTTATTTAATAGTAGGCGGATGCTAGACCAATGTTTGTAACATTGTCTGGAAGCAGGTAGCTCTTTAAAATGAGCCCATTATTTGACTGTCTTAGGTCATCGGAAAGACGGCACATCACAATACACTGTACAAGCTACCGCCAAAGAGTCATCAGTTCGATTGAATTATTCCCTCAGTGACATCTTCATTGCAGAATTTTCAAGTTCTTCATCCACAACTTTACTCAATGCCGAAGAGACATGTCACTCGTTGCTCACAACAGAAACAATATTATTTTTTTTAATAATTTTTTTAAATTTCATACAGTTGAACAACTCAACTTTTAAAATATCAAAGCCAAACATGACGTTACATTGCATATGAAACTTGTAACTACAAACAATTCATAGCAAATTACTTGCATAGGTCACCAAGAATAAATGCATTTTTTTTCAGAACATTGCAAAATTGCCATAAATCCACAATGTCTGGCTGCTCCCGTAGGTCAATGGCTCCAAAACACGCACCCTAAGGGGCAACAGGGCTTCACAGGCCAGTAAGAGGTGTTTAGCTGTCTCAACACTGTCCTCTCCGCATAATCGGCTGGGCCGGCAAGCTCTAGGTATGTTAGCCCAGGCCCCAACTATTACATTCGTTTTAGCGGTGTTAAACTTGACCTTTAAATAATCCCATACAGTGGAGTTTCCAAGAAAATTAGAGGTATACCCTGGCACCTTTTCTCTATTTTTTTTTTTTCTATTTTTTTATTGGTTTGTTCAACCTTTAAAAAGAGTAACTAAAACAGAACAAGAGGAAGGATACGTCACATGTGAAATCGTGTCGTTTTGTTTACCTCCCTCCATCCCTCCCACCATCAGTGTCGTCTTAACAACTCGATTTGTACTTCCAACATGTCGTATTAAAGGATGCTGCCATGGTGGCCGATAGAGATTTCAAGTCTTTGATTGGACCACGTTGAGTTTTGGATCGTCCAGCTGTCCTTTTACTGCACGTAGAAAGTTTATTAGTGCAAATAGCACTGCTCTGTTCGATCCCTCAAATAAGGCTATCCACCAGTCATCAGCCGTCATACATTGGTGCTCTTTGATCAGCTCTCTGAAGTGAGTTTGCCTTTGATGCTGAAAGTATTGGCAGAACATCGTTAGATGTTTTAAGGTTTCCTTATCATTGTTACAGAAGCTACAACTTAGGTTGGTGCCCGCACCCTTCGCCCAAATGTTCATCCGCTCCTTTGTTTTTAGCATATTTAGTCTGAAGTGCATGTATAAAGATCTAGCATGCTGATCTGGAAGAAGAGTTAGATAAGTGTGCCTCTGATGATATGCTTTGGCTTCTCCTGGGACATCTTGCATTAGAGTTGAATTAGCTCTTGCTTCGCAAGTTTTTATCCAGTCAGCCCTCCATATTTTCATATTTGCCAGCTCTGGATTTTTAGTTAGCATTGTGGCTGAAATGTCAAACTCCTTTAAAAGTGTTTCGCAAAGGAGGTTCCATTGAAAGAAGATCGTGTGTTCTTTGGCGGTGTCCGGCCTGTGTAGTATTTTAAATTGGATCGCTGGATCTTCTATCAGAGTTTTTCTAAACAGACTCAGTAAATTCCAAGAGACTCTTGCATTTATCGAGATGAGGCCCAGTTCATATCGAAGACAGACCGTCGAGGTGCCTTTGGGAAGCTGTAGTACTCTGGTCCAGAATATGTTTTCAAGTGAGTTCCACAAGTCACTTGAACAGCCAAAGGCGTTTTCGCCGCTATAAATTAGGGCAGGTACCACTTTTTGTTGAAAAAATTCAATTACTGGTTTTAGGGTGAACTTTCCAAATTTTTTGTTGATTAGAGTCGCCTGACAAGCCATCTGTCGGCATTTGCTCTTTGTCAGTTCTGCCCACGGTGCGTCATTTCTGCTGGCGCTGATCTTCATGCCCAGGTATGTGGAATATTTTACGGTCTGAAGTTGTTCATTACCAAGAGACCATCTGTTCTTTTTCCGTCGAGTGATGCGGCCTTGTAGTTTCTCCAAAATTAGAATTTCGCATTTTTGTTTGTTGATTCGAAGTCCGTTCGCTGTTGTATAGGTGTCAAGGCACTTTAATTTACGCTGCAGGCCAATAGGAGTCAAATCGATCAGAATAAGATCGTCAGCGTAGACCAGATAGTTAATGGGCGAGCCATGTAATTTCGGAGGAAATGTTGATGCGCCAGTGAATGCCTCATTTATGTCAGATATAAAGAGGTTAAAAATGATGGCTGCTAAGGGGCATCCTTGTTTCACACCCTTCTGTGTGCTGATCGGGGCAGTTAACGTGCCTTTAGTGTCTAAGCGAATCTGAATGGTAGTGTCCGTGTGTAGTTCACGTATCGCTTCCACTAAGCTTGAAGGGCAGTTCCATCTCATGAGTTTCTCCCATAAGCGTTCCCTGTCTATGCTATCGAACGCATGGGACAAGTCTATCAAAGCCAGGTAGATCTTTGTGTTGGTTCTGATTGCTTCCATCTTTAGGAGATTCAATACCAATAGGTTCAAGCCGCATCCAACTCCCTTTACAACCCCGCTTGTCTGGGGTCTACATGGTTATAGTCTTTGGCCCATTTTTGTAGTTTCTGTTTCAACAGGGTGGCGTAAATCTTCCCCAACACGTCTAGCAGAGCTATGGGCCTGTAGTTTTTTGGATTTAGACGGTCTCCCTTTTTAAAGATTGGGACCACTACAGCGCTTTTCCAAGACTTGGGGGTTGATCGGCTCGTGATGACTCGGTCAAACAGAGTGACACAAAAGTCTGCCCATAAGGCTGGTGTTTTTTTCAGTGTATAGTTTGTTAGGCCGTCAGGGCCAGGCGCTCTAGAGTCGTGCACGTTTTTGATTATGTCCAAGATGTCGCTTCTTTTAAATTCCAGGTCCCATTTGTTTGTCGTTATAGGAACCCAAGATGGTACGGGTTTATCCTTGCAAAAGAGGTCTGTGTAGAAGGTCGCCCACTCAGCTTCAGTTACTGCAATGGCTTGGAGGGCTTGCTGTGGAGCCATAGTGTTATTTATCAGTTTCCAACACTCTATTTAGAAAGTATTCCATAAAGTTAGCTGCATGGCTCTTTGAAGCAAGGTCTACCATTAGCTTTTCATTGCACTGTGTGTGAACGATTATCTCAATTTTTTAAAATAGTTCATAAACGGCCAATCTAGTGCTTCGTTTGATAGCAGTGCAAACCATCTCTTTGCTAGCAGCCAAGTTTTGACCAAGCAGCTACTGGGCATAACATGAAGTCTATCTAGGCTGCAAGGCTTCGTACAATATACCCAGCAAGGAGTTCGCCGGAGCATTGTGTGCCTTCCAAATCCACGACAGACAACTCAATTGTAGCTTTGCTTGCATGGGTATCATATTGACCTCTAGGTAAGGCATTTCAATGGACGTCCGAGGGGGCACTCTTAGCAATCTGTTAATTATCATGGCCTCTAATATGCCGATTTCTCTCACCTGCGCCAGAGCCCATATTTTTGCCCCATATAAGATAACAGAGGCAATCTTAGCCTGATATAAGTGTAAAATCGCACCTACAGAATAACCGCCGCCCCTTGAGGCAAAGGCGCTTATGACACTCATCAATGTTGCACATTTCAGTTTAGTGTTCTCAAGGTGCTTGGCCCCCTCAGCCCCTCATCCAAGTAGATGCTGATGTATTTAAAGATCGTAACAAATTTAACTGCAATCCCATCGATCATCCATTTAAAGCCTCTCGCCTGCGCTGCCTCGGCCAGAAAAAACATACTTTTAGTTTTGTCAGTGTTTATTAGCAGAGAGCTGGAGTTAGCAAAAGCAGCTAGTTCGTTCAAAGCCGCCTGCAGGCCCCTGGGAGTAGAATCCAATAGAACCAGATCATCAGCATAACCCAACCAAGATACAACTCTATCACCAGCCGCGGGGAGTTGACTAAGTGGCTCAATAGTGCACTTCCCAAAACCAATAAGTGCACATTAAACAACATGGGTGCCAACATACACCTTTGTTTGAGTCCTTTGGTAGTTGCAATCCAGCCAGTTGTCCCGCCCACTTTGTCCATATGATCTTAACACGACTATGGTCGTGTAGACAAATTATCATTTTTAAGAGGCCCAACGGTATTCCACCAGCCAACAATTTGTTCCATAGCGTCACCCTGTCGACGGTGTCCAACGCAGCACTAAAATCAATAAATGTGGCATACATCATCGACTTCCGAATAAGCCATGCCTGCTGGATGATAGTATACAGGGATAAACAGTTGATAGTGGTATTGGAACCTTTACGGAAACCAGTCTGATTGAAAGGAATGATGTTAAACTTGGTAGACCATTCTTCAAGTTCCTGCAAGAATATGCGTGAGAAAATCTTCGAAGGAATGACTGGCATTGCCAAGAGACGGTCGTTTCTTGGGTCTGTGTAAAATCCTTTCTTATAAGCTGGCACAATTATGCCTTCATGCCATGGGGCCGGTATTATTTGGGTGTCACTAATCCAAACAAACAGCCAATGACGGGTCTCAGTACTAAGGTCCAGAGCCTTCTTAAGGATGGAGCTACAAATCCCATCCAAACCTAGGGCTTGGAAAGACGCACACACAGTTATTAATCTGTGTATGTCACTGATATTTTTTCCGTTATCCTATCAGTGTTGACTTAAAGATGCAAGGATGTCACTCAGGCTTCCCCTCCAAAGTGTTGTGCCACATATTCTTCCCACTTAGACCCCACTGCTCCATTTAGTTCCCTAGATCTTCTTGCATGGCCATTGATAATTTTCCAAAATAGGGCTGAATCATGGATTTGAGAGGAGTGCACAAGGAGGTGCCAGATTGATCTTTCCCTCGCAAGTTTCTATTTCTTGAGCCACGTAGCATAAGCCCTTTTTAAAGCTTTTGCTCATGAAGATTGTTGAGATGGCTCCAAGGACTCTCGGACTGTAAGAAGATTCAATTCAACACTACAGCTAAGTCAATGCCTAGTCTGGGATACTGAATGGAAACCCTTATTGATATATCTTTATATCCAGTTCATGAGTTCTGGATGACTACCCCTATATAACACCCCTCTCTTAGAATCCCCCTGACCCCACTGAGCCAAGAAGTAGTTCTGTTTTGCAAGTTTAAAAGGTTTATTTGAGAAATAAGACAAAATATAGATACCGCACTTTTATAATAAATTAATAATCGATATCGCCCTTATAAATATAATGTAATCAACAATGGGTAATCTGACACTAGCACACTTCTTTATAATCAATGAGGAGTTAGTATAGGATGGATCAAGTAGCAAAAATACTTTTATGATTTCAAGGGAAAAGCAATGAGGAATAAAATGCAGTACAGATATACTTGATATGATTTTAGCAAAAGATAAGATAATCACTTTTTCTCTGGCAATTCACCCTCCTCCCCTATGCAATGTAAGACATGGAAGTAGATGGAAAGAGGAGCACACAGTTCTCAGGAATGCAATCAAATACAATACGAAATTCAGTTCCCCCCAGCAACTTAGAGAAATCAGGTCTGAGTTTTAAAACACCGGCCCAAGTGCTTTGAATGTGGTGGCAAGGAAGTGAAAAATATGCCGAAAATGGTTTTAATTCCCTTTAGGAAGTTCAGGGTGAGTGAGAGATACTTGGGATGAGTTCAGGCTCACTTTAGCAATGATTCAGAGATGGTGATTAAGAGGCAAACAAATTTTTAGCAAGGAAAGAAATGACTGCTGATGGTTACACGTGGCTGGATTTGTAACCAAATCGCAAATCGCGGTAAAATTCGCGAGTGCGTGAATCGTGATTGCGGAAAAAGTATAAGGAGTAGGAAGTCGTTTCTAGGCTTGTTGGAAAGCTTAGATTCTAAGCTTTCAGAGGAAAGTTAAACCAAGTTCGTAGCCCAAACGGATATGAACGATTTGTAAAGGTCGTTTTTCGGATTTAAAGTTTACACAAATTGACAAGTGACAGCTAGGCAGCTGCAGAATTGACAAGTGACAGTGGTGCAGCTTTACAAAATGGCAAGTGACTACTTCTAGGAGGCAGTTCTGGTTATATTAAAATAGTTTGGACTAGATTATTTTAAACTAAGAGCTTATTTCTGTCACAATCTGACCTAAGTACTCACAATATATTTTGGAAGGACTGGACCTCGTCACGGATCTGATCAATCAGGCTAGCGGCACTTCACAGCGATCTGGTCTCTGGTTCTGCAGTTCTGCACGGTCTGGTCTTGTCTGGCACTGGTCTGGTCTGTCCGGATACAGCGGTCTCTGCACGACTCCTGGATCTCTGCACTCGTCCTGGCAAAAGTTCTTGGCAAGGGATTCAAGCAGCTCGCCCGGCTGTGAGTAGCTTGCAATGATTTGAGGCCTGCTGCAGAGAACTCAGCTTGTGGTTTTAGGCCTCTGATTTAGGTTCTAAAGTATAAGTTCTAGGTTCTGGAGTATGTAGCTGGAGTCAGTCTGGAACTGGTATCTTCTGGATGTGGTGTGGCCCGGCAAAACGCTCCGCAGCAACTGGATTTGAATGTCCTCTCTAGCTTCCAGTGGCTCTTTTTATGTCTTTTGAAAATGGGTGTGTGCGCAGCATCACTAAGCCAGCCCCTCTCTCAACTGATCATTGGTCAAGCCTTTCTCTCTTCCTTGATAGGGGAAAGGAAATGTGAGTCATGGTGATGCTGTTTTATGGCCTGCAGAAAGGACACTCCCCTGTCAAATTCCACACAAATCTATATTTGACCCAAATACATATTGCACAGATACGCAGTTGTTTAAAATTACATGCACCCATCACATATCACATGAGGTATACTCTGTTCAAACTCTGCTCTTCCTGGGGGCTTGCATTCAGAAATGGCAACATTTTGCGCTTTTTAGTAGCTTTCCCCATATCGGATTTTTCTCCAAATTTATACAATTGTGTGCAAGGCATGTGGGCATTTAGATAAGGAATTGTCAGATTATTAACCTGCATACATTTAGAGTAAAAACCTCTTTTCCGCTCGTAAACCCCCAGATCATACCACCGGGTCCTAAAACCTCTTAAAATGTGGGCAGAAAAATCACAAGAATTATGGTATTATTTAGATAATTTTGACAAGTCCGCACCATGAGTTATACATCTTTCTTAAAATCATATTCTGGCCAACAGGGGTGTGTCTTCCCAGGTCACATGGTTGAGAAACCAGTTTTCCCACTTTCTTTAAGCTCAGCCTGTCCTCAGAGGGGGCTGTCCCTCCCCGTTTCTGCCAAGAGGAAGCCACTTTACGACCTCCCCTATAAACCATCTGCCTGAGTCAAGGAAGGGCTTTGTTCAAAAGGAAGCCATTTACAACCACCCCAATAAACCATCTGCCTGGGCCCTTTGTTTAGTTTCTTGCAATCCCCTGGTAATTCAATCAGAGAGTGTGTGACCTCCTTTTGGCAGGAGCAACAGAATGCAGCCAGGCCTGGGAATGCATTTGTTGGGCAAGCCCCCACTCCTGTCGGGGGTAGCTGTCTGGCAGAATTGGAATCTCTTTAAGCCAGTTTTTAGCTACATGTCATTTTTTGTTCCCCAGTTTAAGTCAATACAATTTTTACATATGCAGCTAGAATGCTGATTCTAAGTTCAAAACTATGACATTTTAACAGTTACAAACTATGTGACACTCAAAAGTAGGTCACTCAGTTAATTTAAACATTTAGATTTTGGTGGTTTTAATCCCGTTTCAGTTAGGCTGCTGACATGCATAGCTCAGCCAGTTTTGTTATGAACATTGTTTTGGGCTCTTCATCTTCCCAGATTTTGTATGCACACATACTTAATTCTGCCAGATGTCTGCTGATGTTCAGTGAGATTTTTGGATGTGTTGCAATGTTTGAAAATAGGCATTTTGAGCTGGCATTCAGAGAAACCAAAGGTAATTTTAAAGCGTTTTTGAGCTAACAGGCGCTGCTGTTTTACCTTTGGCATCCATTCCACTCATGGCACCCTGGCCCATCATGCTCGCACTGGTGGGTGGCAAGTTAGGCAGCCATTTTGGTGTACGCACAAACTGCGTGGTTCTCCTGGATTCTGGCGCACATGTGGGCTTTTTGGCCATCTTGGATTTTCTAAGCCCACAGCACCAAATGTTGCAGCATGATAGTTCAAACGTGGGTCAGGACACCCAACAGGACTAATGGTTGCAGGGCTCTGTGTGGAGCGCATTTTTTCTCCTCAATTTCCTTGTTACACCGATGTACATGTTTTTTATTAGATATAATGGCCACCCTGTGATTGGTTTTACATTTTACCCTGGAACAGGACCTAATACTTTCCATACAGGCTTCAAAGTGGCTTATGGCTATCAGCCCATCTGCGGACCCAGGAGAGGCAGAGGCAGTTCCCTAAGATCCCAAATAGCTTGTAAAGTATATCAGACAACGGCAGAAGCTCTCTCCAGGTTGTCCTCATGCCAGGAAATCCAGCTCAGTACAATGTTATCCTGTACTTGCCCAGGATGTGTGGGTGCAGGGGTTATGTCTGCCAATTTTAAGATAACCACCAAGAGGCGATGGTCAATTTTATCCCTGTGTAATACATACATATCTTTAACCAGATCGTATAGGTTAGATGCAAAGACGTAGTCCATTATGCTACAGGATACATTTCCAATGGGTGTATCACTAAGTGGAGTATTGGATGGACAGGAGCCATTGACCATGGTGAAATTATGGGAATACAAAACATCTGCCTGGCTAAGGCCCCGTACTGCACAAGGGAAGAAGTGCTTGCCAATTCACCCACTAGCAGACAAGTGGTTTTTGCTATCCTTGCATTAAAGTCCATGCAAATGTTTACCGAAGAGCTGTGGCCCAAGTTACTAAGGACCCTTTTCACTGCCCTTAGCATCAGTACATGACACGCCTTGTAAGGGGATCTTACTGTATAAGAGGTGCCAGCCCCTACCCCCTCAACTGAGTATAGATAATATGATAGGTAGGCCGAATGGTTCTGTTATTACAGAAATCAGGATTAAAGTGCCTTTATTTAAGGTAATAAGTTTACATGGCACTGCACATCTTTGGGTTAGAGTGACCCGGGAAGTGAAGGGTGCTTCCAATATCACACACATACCATGAGTATATAAATATATATCATGAATAAGGAATACAAAGTAAGAAATGCTTAAATACATAAATAATAGCTCTCTGAAGAATTGATACAATGACAGACAAGATATATTTCAAAATATATACCTCAAGCACAAAATGGTGTCCAGTTCTAAGGCAGGTTTGAGAGACTCTGACTCATGCCAAGAGTTGTCAGACAAGCAACAGAGGCTGGTACATTTGAAATAGTCTTTGGCAGCATCTCGCAGTGAGATAAATGAGTTTGTTAGCCGAAAATGGAACTAGGCAGGAAAAGCAGACACGATTCATAATAAGAAGGGTACAATGTGCTTTCTGCAGACTATTTTGAGAGAACAGATGTATTACTTGGCACCATATAATAGAGCATATCTATTTTTCCATGGTATAGGCACTAACTAACTTGGCAGGACCTCAAAAATCAGATAAAGGGTAGACATTGGTGTAATGAAGGGATATTTGGCAGGAGTGTCCAGCCAAGTCTAAAAATAAGCCTATCAGTTTTGTGCATCAGGAAAAATAGAGGATGTCAACTATGCTAATGTGGGCTTGGTGTGCATCAGATAAGCCGTCCAATCGTATTGAAGGGAGGTTTTTTCTCTGGCTAAGAGGACCTATCAGAAACATGCTTAATATATGCTTTTCGGATTACTCTCTTTGTCTTTCTGTTCCTCATTTTTCACAGTCTCTAACATGTTAGTACTTCCACTGAGGAGAAGGTCCCTAGAGATGTTCCTACTATGGGAACTTCCTTTGATATACGTCATGAATGGTACAAGGCTTCAAAAGACACAGGAGAGATGCAGAGGAAGATACTTGGGGGATAAATACCTATCTAGATACTGCAGCACCCTTGGCTAATAACATGTGGTATCAGCACATGAAGGAAGTAGGGGAAACCATCTAAGGAGAGTTGCTACATCTTCGCTCTCATACCCTATGCCATGAATACAGTGCACACTTTCATCTACAGAGAAGTGCCAGAACACGATGCCAGGTGCTTCATTCATCTTGCAGCATGTATGACCAGAGGACAATTTTAGGGAATTTGGACCATTTTACGATAGAGATCGAAATGGTTGTTTCCATTCCTGGATCATTATATGAAGACTACACAGGTGGAAAGGGAACCTGAATAGGAAAGCAAGATGCTTGTGTATCCTGCAGCAGGACAGGAAGAGCTAGTCATTGAAGATATGAAGAGAATGGATTGCCCTGATGTAACAGAAATAGCTAGATCACCTGGATTTTGGGAACAAACTCAAGTCTTAGTCTATGGACGAGTAAAGTTCAAGAAGGGATGGAAAGGAGTACGGATGTCCTGTGCAGAAAATGTACTGAAGTCAGAATATGTGCAAGAGGTGCAGAGACTGAACAATGGATGTTTGAAGTCATGAGCTAAACATGCCAATCTGCTGACATGGGTAGAAGATGAATCAGGTCCAATGGTTGTGATCCCATTGGTGAATGCGACATTGTGCATCCGAAGACATGGAAAGAATTGTGTGGGAGATAACAAAGACTGCAAAACTACAGTTGATGCCTCCAGGATGGGAGAAGATACAGATGTCCTCATGGATCGATATTGAGCTTGTGAGCTTAGGACCTACATGAAACTGCCCAAGGATTGGGGTGGAGTATGCTTCTTGGTGCTCATCTATGTTCCAGCATTAGTGATTCCTCAGAGTGACTTGAATATTGGAGAATTTCCAAATGTAGTTGCCCATTTGAGAAGAAGAAGATCGCTTGAATTTATCAATTGAACCAGAAGAGAGAATTACTTCTCAGTCAAGTCAATAGAAGCATATGACTCCATTCCTTATGAACACAGGCTGTTCAGCAAGACTGCTTCAATATTTATGGCTATATTCAAGCCTGGGAGCGAGACGATGGCCAGTGCCAAGTGGTTGCAGATTACAAGATGGGAGCTTCTGCAGACAATCAGCACCACCATAAAGGGATTCAATTCTATTAAGGAAGAGCTGAGGGCATACGAATTATGACCCTGCAGAACAGATATGTCCTTCACATAATCACAGCGATGGAAGGAGGAGTTTGCACCAAAATTGGGTCATCATGTTGCACATTCACACCTTCTCACAATGACGAGAATGAGACCTTGACAGAGGCAATAACGTTGCTAACAAACCTGCTTAACAAAATGGAAGACAAGACAGAGGAAATTGCAAGGGAAAGTTGATTTGCTTCCATATTCTCATGGATTCTGCAGTGTATGGCAAACATCTTCAAGTTTCTGGGAGCAATATTGGTGATGTGATGTTTGGATTCTGTGTAATCAGGATAGTGATGAAGGAATGAAGATGAAGATTGATGTCGAATCTGGGTTTGGACCCAAGGATTTGACTAATGAAGATGTCAGAAAATACATAGAGGCCAGCATCATAGCACCTGAAGGAACAAAGTTCCTATATCCAAAGAATCATAAGAAGTATGTGGGACGATGTGTCTATTGTAATCTGAATAGACAGTGAAACTACATGACCTGGAGTGTAGATGAACAGGTAAAATCAGCTGCAACCCTGAGGCAGGTGATGAAGATCTGAACTCCAAAGAAGCACTTTTTCAAGAGAAAATATCAAGATGTGGAATCCATTGAAGAGGTAGTTGATGACTATCAGAGGGGGAATGTAGAGGAGCAGTAACAATCCTCTGCAGGAAATCCCACACCCCTCCCTCCTTTATGTTGGAAGCCTGAGATTGTGCCATACTCAACACCAGCTATTGTGACCATACCACAGCGTGTATTCGAAAGAAGGTACCCACTGAGAAAACCCTATCATATATATCCCCAAAGAGACGACAATCTGAGAGAGGAACTCCTTGAATGAATATGCTTTGTGAATATGCTAGGGATTATTTGACACAGAACACATTTGACTATGTAATTCACATGGCGATGAACTGCATAGTTTGGGTGTTGATTTCCCTTTGTTTGAAGATATTATATTTACTCCACTTGAGCTTTCAAATGTGTCCCCCATCAATTTCCTAACAAGTGCTGTCAAAGACAATCATTTAGGTTTTTAAATAAGCACTGTATAAGCATTTGTCAGGTATTATCATCCTACTTACCATTAGTATACTCGTTGACATATTTGGCTCCTTGACACTATCAGGGGATATAGAGAATGCCTAGCATACTGGCTATCCAAATAGTCAGCATGTGAAAAGAAATTGTACACAGATGATATAGCAGCTATGCATTACCTATTCCTCCAAAACAGCTGCAACCAGCAGAACTGGTGGCAAGATTTGCTCTCCTGGTGGAGCGGTTACAGGACAAAATATGTGAGGTTTGTAAGTGGCACTCGAGGAATACCCTCCTCAAACATGCTCATGCCCCTTGGTTTGATGGCCGCTGTAGGGAAGAGAAGAGAACTTTAAACAACACAATCAAGGGAGGCACCCTTTCAGCCAACCAAATATACCACCAGAAAAGAGAATATAAACGTTTTCTAAAAAATGAGAAGCAAGAACTTATAGAGAAACAGTGGAATCGTTGATCTCTGTCAGTATCTAACAACAAACACAAGCTATTTTGGAAACTGGTAGCTACAGGATGGGAGAAAAGAGGGGAACCCCGAGGAGGAATGATCACTAAGAATGTATGCATGGGTGTCACACTTTCAGGGGATCTTCTATGAATACCACCAGGAAGAGGATCAGCCCACACATAACCTACAGTAAAATAACTGTTGCACCCAGAGATCATTGAGGGTATTAATCAACTGAAGCAGCCCAGATATGCTGGCATATTTCTGTTGGATTTTCCAATTGGCGGGGTCCTATCCTGGGCAAACTATTTGAGGCAATCAATGAGGGTGTCAGAACACTGGAGAAGTGGCATAATTTTGCCAATATTTAAAAAACGTTCCCCATATGATCCCCACTTTTATAGACCAAACTCCTTAGTGGAAATAGCCTCGAAAATGCATGCTAAATCTATTCTCACGCAGTTGGGGCACTAGATAGCCGAGAATAACATCCTGCAAACATCCCAAGCTGGTTTCGGACATGGCTTCTCTACTACCGATCACTGCTTCACACTAAGAACAATCATCAACTTATACTGCAGGGTTAGGGGTGTATTGTGTACACAGCATTCCTTGATCTTGAGAAGGCATATGATTCCATAGACAGGTGCACTCAAGGCCATAAGCTTGAGCCCAGCGGGCTGCCACCGGGGCTGCTGAAACTGATTCAAATCTGCTACAGCGATACCAAAGCTGCAGTAAGGTACGCTTGTGCAGGCGGCATTACCTCCTATTTTGCACCAACAAGGGGGTAAAGCAGGGCTGTCCACTGCCCCCTTGATGTTCATCCTGTGTATGTTAGATTTTGACCCGGGCAGGGCCAACAATAAGCTTCTCCTCCCCAGATTAGGGAACGTTGAGTCACAGTGCCCTACTGTACACAGACGACACAGCGATCCTGGCACTAACGTCAGAGTAGCCTTAAGTCACGACCATCATATGAAAACTATTTCCTAGAAAATAACAAACTAAAACTAAATAAAAGCAAAACCAAAATTATGATTTTTGGCACCCAAAGTAAACCTTGTAGCTGGAATATAAAAGGATTATTAATAGAGCTGGTAGACTCCTATATGTATTTAGGCTTATTCGTCTCTAGCAACAGTCAATGGGTCGCACATATAAAATACCAGTCTGACAGGGCAGCCCTTAGGCTAAAAGAGCTTTTGAGATTCTATCATTTATATGGGGCGCTGAGGCTGGACAAGTTTATGGATGTTTACAAGCTGAAAGTATCGCCATTAATGCAGTATGGAAGTGAAGATTGGGGGCACCAGAACTGTAAACCCCTGGAGGAAGCACAGAACATATACCTGAGACAATTACTGGGCCTTCAACCTGGTAGCCCAAGCAGGCACCGAGGATTGAGCGGGGGATCCAGAGTGTGAAACTACTAGCACTGACCAGTTTCTTATCTTATTTGGAAAAATCCAAATTAGGTCATGCAGACAATTCCGACATGGTCGCTGGGGGAGATCGAGGCATCCAAGAGCATGGGCAAATATGAGTGGTACGGGAATGGGTGTAGACTTTGGCACAACTTCATAACAGCAAATGGGGATAACTCAGCCAAGTGCACTTTGAAGCAAGCCAAATCAAACATCCACACTTGGATTACAAAAAAGGCCCTGGAGTCTGATGTAGAAAAAAACCAAGTAGCTGATTCATGGAATTATTTGAGCCAAAAAACGGGGATTTGTGCGCCATTCTGCCCGCAAATCCCCATTTGTTAAACAGGGATTTGTGGGCAGAATGGCACACAAATCCCCGTTTTTTGGCGCAAATATTTCCACGAATCAGCTGTTAAATCTCTATCTTCTCTAGTTGTGTACGCAGATCTGAAAAATGTCAAGGCGAGTCCAGGTGCCATTGATAAGTTAAACTCACTGGCAGGTAGGAGTCTACTAACTTTGACTAGTTTGAACTTACTTCCCTTACTGCAAAAGACAAGCTGTGTTAAGGTTCCAATGTATGAGGACCTGGATCACTTTCTCTTGAACTTCCCGCAATACCACAAGGAGAGAAAGGACGGGCTAAAACCATACTTCCTAGGTCACTATATTAGGTTGTGTAAGGGAGCTATGTCTGCTGTATTTAACTCTGAGGACATATAACCTGGCAGCGTTTATAAGTACAGCTGTAAAATTGAAATTTCATATCATGCATGGATGAGTAACTAACGGGCATTTGAGCTGATCAACACTATCTGCTTTAATTGCAATAACGCCCAGGGGAGGACGAAACTGTAACAATCTGTTGTATTGTCCAATGTATGGTTGTTATTGTGTATGCGTTTTTATTGTTAATAGAGAAATCCGAAATTAAACTTTTGGATTAAAGCACCGTATAAGGATCTGTTAGGTATTACCATCCTATGCCCAGCTACCAGCACCTTTTGGCAGCTATTGACCACATATCTCCAAGCACTGCATGATCACCTGAGATTGTGTTAAAAATGCCCATGTACACAACCCATTGGCATGCATTTACCTGAAATGCCGAGGCACTCACAACAATGGTGGGTGCGTGTGTGTGGTTGTGTTGATTGTGTGTTGGGGCAGTGTGTGTCTATCAGTGTGTTAACAGTGTTTGGGCAGTGTGTTTGTGGGGGAGGGCAGTGTTAGTGTGTTTGTCCAAAGCATGCTTGTGTGATTCTTGTCATTGTGTGTGAGGGGAAGTCTGCATGAGGATGAGTGTTGGAGCAGTGTGTGGTGAGGCAGTGTGGAGAAATGTGTGTGCGAGGCGCGGGGTGGGGTGAGATATGTGCGTGTGTGGCAGTGGGTGTGTGTGGGGAGTGTTTGGGGACAGTGTGTGTGTGTGTGTGTGGAAAGATTGGGAGAGTAGTGTGTGTGACTTGTGTGTGTGAGGCGAGAGAGTGAGCATGTGTGGGGACACTGGGTAAATGCATCACAGCCATAACCACAAACACAGCAGCTGTTGTGGATTATATGATGTACAAAAGCCCAAAATGCTATTGCTATAGAAACATAAGTCCGAATGGTTTATGGTCTTTTTTTGGGGGGCTAGATTGGGAAAAGCTACTGAAATATGTGACCCCACTGTTAGCTGTAAAACCTTCTGGAAAGAAAGTTGTTTCAGGCAGGGAGGCAGCAATAATCAAATCAAATCTATTTGTTCAGGAGAGTTTCATTGAAAACTAAGCAAATATTAAAACATACATGGTAGTTATATTAAATGTTATTAATCTCAGAATTAAAAACTTTAAAAAAATTCTTACTTATAACACACTTTCTTAGTTTGCACAGTATATAAGAAAATAGCTCTTTATCATCTGGCCGTTTCTGCGCAGGACTATTTTGGAGCAAACAAACATAACATGAACAATAGCATGTACTGGCAAAGAGTGAATTTTTCTGTATATTAAACCTTTTTCTAGGCTCAGTCTAAGGCTAGTTCAAATATTTACTAAATCCTTATAGAGTGAAGGAGGCGTCATTATCGCGGGGTAATGACCTGCCCCTAAATCGAAGAGTGGGGCGGAACTGAGAACTAATAAGGTAATTATCCCAAGCGATAATGACCTCTCCCGAGGGACAGGAAGATGTTGACTAAAATGGAAAGTGCTTTTACTGTGGGGGAAAAGCATGAACACACACGAGTACCTTATAATGTTACTTTAATAAACCCGGCACTAATACAAAATGTACACATGTTGACTTTCATTTTTGTTTGTTAGTTTGGGGGATGGCACTGCACATGCCTCTCTTTTCCTTTGCACGACTAAAGACAATACTTTTGCGCTGCTTGTCAGTCTGCTGCTCAAGTCAAACAGCCTCATTGTTTGTTTGGTGGTATCTCTGTGGTAAATCCACCGAGATCCCATCAAACGGTATTACTGTTACACCGCTTGGTCCGGCAGAATTACTGCTGGATTACAAGTGGTGGTGGTAGGCGGTGTTAATCGCCACTAATTGGAGTCCATAGGACTCCATGGGTATCTCGGTGGTATTACCACTGGCGGTAACTCCATTTTTGGGTGGTAAGGTGGAGGAATTACCTCCAACCTTTTGCTTGAGGTTTTTCTCTGCCTTACCGCCAATCCTGTGGATCGGCATGGTAGTAATACGGCAGTAACACACTGGTAGTTAATTTACCACTGCCATTGCCACCATTTTTGGCCACACCACAGGCCTCGTAATGAGGCCCAATATGCTTGGAATGAAATATAGACTGAATTCTTATCTTTCTGAGAGGATGCATATAATGGAATCTATGTACTAATTACATTTGAAATGTAGGCAGATTTTCAGACTTCAGGGGCAAACATAGATTTGCAGCGGGTGTGCCCAGATGCCACAATCTTATTTCTTTTTAAAACACACTCACTTACTTTTTTCAGAACCTATACTCAGAATTGCTGTAATATCATTAACAGTTACTCTACAGCTGTGCAGTTGCCCTTACTCTACGATTACTATATGTGTCCTCACCTTGCGCCAATAAGTGTGCCTCTCCCTATCAGCAAAGGAAGAGTGGCACAGAGAGATTACATGGAATCATTTCGGGAAAAGAGGACAGCGGCCGAAACCCTGAAAGTTAGTTCAGTTGATAATGAGTTTCATACATACAATATTTCCATGCCGAAAGAAAAGATGAACACTTCTAAAATGTCATTTTAATCGCGTTGCAATGGTGGAGATTGTAGTTCTAGGCAGACAATCCTAAAATTATATAGATAATGTAGAATTGTAACCAAACCAATCCAATAGGATGTTTTTCATTTGAATGTCAGAAACTGAATAATGTGAACACTGAAATGTGCAGCACATGTGTTCATACAAATAACGATTTGAACGCTGAGCACTTTTGGTGCCGAATCCTAGAAGGCGTAAACAACGCTTTACCATTTGCGCTGCTTTCTTTTTAGGAATCGGTGGAATGGATGTAGTAGGGAAAACATACTGTTTCACCCAATTGAATTTCCCTAAGTATCGCGTTTTAAAAAACATGTTTTTCTATTTCTTTTAAACAAAGGAGTTTTCGGTTTATGTAAAGCATTGTAATAGCAAATGAAAACATATACATCTCAGCAGAGGGAGCTGAGCCTACCCTACTGTTCGATATTGCAGTGCTACGAAATCCACTAAACCTCTGATTGGGAGACAGCGCCTGGCAATTGCTCACATCTTTGCTTACTGCCTGTACCATTTCCCATGAATGGAAAAGTGGGCTCTGTTCTTGGACCCTCTTAGTCGTTTCCTCTATACAGTACCACTAGTGGTGACTAGTTCGCCGGAGCATTGTGTTCCTTCCAAATCCACGACAGACAACTCAATTGTAGCTTCGCTTGCATGGGTATCATATTGACCTCTAGGTAAGGCATTTCAATGGACGTCCCAGGGGGCACTCTTAGCAATCTGTTAATTATCATGGCCTCTAATATGCCCATTTCTCTCACCTGCGCCAGAGCCCATATTTTTGCCCCATATGAGATAACAGAGGCAATCTTAGCCTGATATAAGTGTAAATTCGCACCTGCAGAATAACCGCCGCCCCTTGAGGCAAAGGCACTTATGACACTCATCAATGTTGCACATTTCAGTTTAGTGTTCTCAAGGTGCTTGGCCCCCTCAGCCCCTCATCCAAGTAGATGCTGAGGTATTTAAAGATCGTAACAGATTTAACTGCAATCCCGTCGATCGTCCATTTAAAGCCTCTCGCCTGTGCTGCCTTTGGCCAGAAAAAACATACTTTTAAGTTTTGTCAGTGTTTATTAGCAAAGAGTTGGAGTTAGCAAAAGCAGCTTGTTCGTTCAAAGCCGCCTGCAGGCCCCCGGGTGTAGAATCCAATAGAACCAGATCATCAGCATAACCCAACCAAGATACAACTCTATCACCAGCCGCGGGGAGTTGACTAAGTGGCTCAATAGTGCACTTCCCAAAACCAATAAGTACACATTAAACAACATGGGTGCCAACATCACCCTTGTTTGAGTCCTTTGGTAGTTGCAATCCAGCCAGTTGTCCCGCCCACTGTGTCCATATGATCTTAACACGAGTATGGTCGTGTAGACAAATTATCATTTTTAAGAGGCCCAACAGTATTTCACCAGCCAACAATTTGTTCCATAGCATCACCCTGTCGACGGTGTCCAACGCAGCACTAAAATCAATAAATGTGGCATACATCATCGACTTCCGAATAAGCCATGTCTGCTGGATGATAGTATACAGGGACAAACAGTTGTTAGTGGTATTGGAACCTTTACAGAAACCAGTCTGATTGAAAGGAATGATGTTAAACTTGGTAGACCATTCTTCAAGTTCCTGCAAGAATATGCGTGAGAAAATCTTCGAAGCAATGACTGGCATTGCCAAGAGACGATCGTTTCTTGGGTCTGTGTAAGATCCTTTCTTATAAACTGGCACACTTATGCCTTCATGCCATGGGGCCGGTATTATTTGGGTGTCACTAATCCAAACAAACAGCCAATGACGTGTCTCAGTACTAAGGTCCAGATCCTTCTTAAGGATGGAGCTACAAATCCCATCCAAACCTAGGGCTTGGAAAGACGTACACACAGTTATTAATCTGTGTATGTCACTGATATTTTTCCCGTTATCCTATCAGTGTTGACTTAAAGATGCAAGGATGTCACTCAGGCTTCCCCTCCAACGTATTGTGCCACATATTCTTCCCACTTAGACCCCACTGCTCCATTTAGTTCCCTAGATCTTCTTGCATGGCCATTGATAATTTTCCAAAATAGGGCTGAATCATGGATTTGAGAGGAGTGCACAAGGAGGTGCCAGATTGATCTTTCCCTCGCAAGTTTCTATTTCTTGAGCCACGTAGCATAAGCCCTTTTTAAAGCTTTTGCTCATGAAGATTGTTGAGATGGCTCCAAGGACTCTCGGACTGTAAGAAGATTCAATTCAACACTACAGCTAAGTCAATGCCTAGTCTGGGATACTGAATGGAAACCCTTATTGATATATCTTTATATCCAGTTCATGAGTTCTGGATGACTAACCCTATATAACACCCCTCTCTTAGAATCCCCCTGACCCCACTGAGCCAAGAAGTAGTTCTGTTTTGCAAGTTTAAAAGGTTTATTTGAGAAATAAGATAAAATGTAGATACCGCACTTTTATAATAAATTAATAATCGATATCGCCCTTATAAATATAATGTAATCAACAATGGGTAATCTGACACTAGCACACTTCTTTATAATCTATGAGGAGTTAGTATAGGATGGATCAAGTAGCAAAAATACTTTTATGATTTCAAGGGAAAAGCAATGAGGAATAAAATGCAGTACAGATATACTTGATATGATTTTAGCAAAAGATAAGATAATCACTTTTTCTCTGGCAATTCACCCCCCTCCCCTATGCAATGTAAGACATGGAAGTAGATGGAAAGAGGAGCACACAGTTCTCAGGAATGCAATCAAATACAATACGAAATTCAGTTCCCCCCAGCAACTTAGAGAAATCAGGTCTGAGTTTTAAAACACCGGCCCAAGTGCTTTGAATGTGGTGGCAAGGAAGTGAAAAATATGCCGAAAATGGTTTTAATTCCCTTTAGGAAGTTCAGGGTGAGTGAGAGATACTTGCCCGCGGGAGAAAGGGCGCGGGTGTTAGCGTCCCGCAGTTTGGCCCAGGAGGGCCTCCATACCGAAGCCACTCCCCCCCACTACTTCTGCTGTTAACGGGACCCGCAGGGTGAAGCCCACGGGAGAAAGGGCGCGGGTGTTAGCGTCCCGCAGTTTGGCCCAGGAGGGCCTCCATCCCGAAGCCACGCCCCCCCACTACTTCTGCTGTTAACGGGACCCGCAGGGTGAAGCCCGCAGGAGAAAGGGCGCGGGTGTTAGCGTCCCGCAGGGTGTTCGCGGACCCGTGGTGGTGTACCTGGACTGTGAGGTGAGACTGAGGCATCTACTGTGGGGAGGGCCAACAAAGCCAATAAGGCCTACAGCGTACTGTGTATTGTGGAGGGCTAGACCTCTATTACCCCCCCTGCAGGCGCTTAAGGGCATATCATGGTTGGTCTTCCCCAGGATGTCGCCAATGGAGCCATGGAAGGTGGAGACATTTCTTCTCCTTTTTCCCCACTTCACCTCTCTAAATCCTCTCTTCTATCGAGTCTTCAGGGACCCTCGGCCCCACTGGCGAATCGGAAGCCAATTAAGGGCAGAAGGCTGAGGGGAGGTATGTCGAGCAAACCACTGGGGGCTATGCAGGCAAAGGGAACTTGCATTGGGAGTCTCTGTGGGAAAGGAGTTCCTGTCCAACTCTCCTCGGTCACTGCTTGCACCAAAGAGGGAGCCTCTTCAGAATCCTTGCTCAAGCCACCCTGCCGCCCCCAGCTCGCAGGTGGAGCCCCTACTAAGGCCCTCTGGGACCTCCTGTGATCATGTTTCAACCCCTCTTCTTACAACCGGACATATAAGCCCATTTCTGGATGACCTTGGGACCCCTGTCAACCTGTTAACCCCTGGAGGGGGTCTTGACTGTGTGGCTACAGCCGGACTTCTGGATACCTTTGCCAACGGCTGTGAGAGGATCTCAATAGGGTTTTCGAAACTGATCAAAGGGAATGTGTCGCTGGCTCCATCTATGGTCCCACCTCTGTTGCCTTCTCTGGCGCTGGCCCCTCTCCATCCATCTTCCGGCCAAAACCATGAGGTTATAGTTCCTCATACTGAAACTGAAGCCCATTCCGCCGCTTCCCTTGTGCCCATGTTTGTGGTTCCTGAGGCCTTGGGTCCAGTCGACTTGAGCGGGGGAGAGAAGTCCTGCCCTCCGTCCAGATCTGGTACTAAGCCAACCTCTGATGCTCCCCCAGGGGTTGGCTCTTTGCCCCGTCTTAGCCCTCCCTTGGCCTCTAAATCCACCCCAAAAGGAGAACATTTTCTACCAGCCCAAACTTCCTCTGATTTTGCAACCCTCCCTAGCTGTCCCTGGAACCTCCTGTTATCAGAGATGGTCGAGATCAAAAATCTTTTGTTAGTATTGATCAAGGGGACGCGGGGACTAGGGGGGAGGAGGGTACGGGTAGGGAAGGTGAGGGCGCAGTAGGGTCCGGCCCAAGGGGTCCTAATCTTGACTTTGATAAAGTGATATATCCCTCGACCCCCTGTCCGTCCCTGGCTACCTCCGTGGCTAGGTCTCTCCAGTCCCTGAGGAGCCGACCAAAGCTAGGTTTTCCCCCACTGTCACCCCGAAGGAGGGAAACCACTGATCTAGACTCAAATACTAAGCCCCCATTGTTGCAGCATCGCGTGGGGAGGAGGGTCAGTGCCTCAATCCCCGGTCCGGGCAGGCCGAGGTTGGGGCGCCTCACTAATGAAGGCTGTAGTAGCTCCATGGTCCTCCTTCATGGTGTTCTAAAACCCACTTTTGGCATAAGAGAACCAAGGGACGCCATGCGGAATAAATGTCTACATTGGTTGCGGGCTGTGGGGGAGTGTGGGTTTGTGTCCATGGGCTCTCTGTTGGAGTGCACCAGACTGTCCAATCCTTCAGCCAAAATGGACATCGTCAAACTGGTTTTTGGGAGCGCCCATCTGGCAAGGGCCGTATTGGAAAAATGTAATGGCCACTGGCTGACAGGGAAAAGTGGTATCACTGTCAGCGCACCCCCTATACCTGCCCTTGTGTGCCCTGCAAGAGCCTCCTCTGGGTTTAGTCCCCTTTCAGGGGCAAATCTAACCGCCTTGGGCCCGAGGCGCTATGGGAGATACCAGAGGGAAGGTGGTTGAGGGTTCCTGATTATTGGCCTAGAGATCTGTGCGGGGGCACTCATGGATGGTTTGGTTCTCTACTTGGGTGTGTTGTCGTTCTTCTTTTTTTTTTGTGTGTTTCTCTATGCATTCATGTATTAGAACTGTTTTTTAGGATGCACTTTGATGGCCTTTCAGGCCGAATAAAGTTGTTTGACTGACTGACTGACAATACGAAATTCAGTTCCCCCCAGCAACTTAGAGAAATCAGGTCTGAGTTTTAAAACACCGGCCCAAGTGCTTTGAATGTGGTGGCAAGGAAGTGAAAAATATGCCGAAAATGGTTTTAATTCCCTTTAGGAAGTTCAGGGTGAGTGAGAGATACTTGGGATGAGTTCAGGCTCACTTTAGCAATGATTCAGAGATGGTGATTAAGAGGCAAACGAATTTTTAGCAAGGAAAGAAATGACTGCTGATGGTTACACGTGGCTGGATTTGTAACTAAATCGCGGTAAAATTCGCGAATGCGTGAATCGTGATTGCGGAAAAAGTATAAGGAGTAGGAAGTCGTTTCTAGGCTTGTTGGAAAGCTTAGATTCTAAGCTTTCAGAGGAAAGTTAAACCAAGTTCGTAGCCCAAACGGATATGAACGATTTTGTAAAGGTCGTTTTTCGGATTTAAAGTTTACTCAAATTGACAAGTGACAGCTAGGCAGCTGCAGAATTGACAAGTGACAGTGGTGCAGCTTTACAAAATGGCAAGTGACAACTTCTAGGAGGCAGTTCTGGTTAGATTAAAATAGTTTGGACTAGATTATTTTAAACTAAGAGCTTATTTCTGTCACAATCTGACCTAAGTACTCACAATATATTTTGGAAGGACTGGACCTCGTCACGGATCTGATCAATCAGGCTAGCGGCACTTCACAGCGATCAGGTCTCTGGTTCTGCGGTTCTGCACGGTCTGGTCTGGTCTGGCACTGGTCTGGTCTGTCCGGATACAGCGGTCTCTGCACGACTCCTGGATCTCTGCACTGGTCCTGGCAAAGGTTCTTGTCAAGGGATTCAAGCAGCTCGCCCGGCTGTGAGTAGCTTGCAATGATTTGAGGCCTGCTGCAGAGAACTCAGCTTGTGGTTTTAGGCCTCTGATTTAGGTTCTAAAGTATAAGTTCTAGGTTCTGGAGTATGTAGCTGGAGTCAGTCTGGAACTGGTATCTTCTGGATGTGGTGTGGTCCGGCAAAACGCTCCGCAGCAACTGGATTTGAATGTCCTCTCTAGCTTCCAGTGGCTCTTTTTATGTCTTTTGAAAATGGGTGTGTGCGCAGCATCACTAAGCCAGCCCCTCTCTCAACTGATCATTGGTCAAGCTTTTCTCTCTTCCTTGATAGGGGAAAGGAAATGTGAGTCATGGTGATGCTGTTTTATGGCCTGCAGAAAGGACACTCCCCTGTCAAATTCCACACAAATCTATATTTGACCCAAATACATATTGCACAGATACGCAGTTGTTTAAAATTACATGCACCCATCACATATCACATGAGGTAAAATGTGTTCAAACTCTGCTCTTCCTGGGTGCTTGCATTCAGAAATGGCAACATTTTGCGCTTTTTAGTAGCTTTCCCCATATCGGATTTTTCTCCAAATTTATACAATTGTGTGCAAGGCATGTGGGCATTTAGATAAGGAAGTGTCAGATTATTAACCTCCACACATTTAGAGTAACAACCTCTTTTCCGCTCGTAAACCCCCAGATCATACCACCGGGTCCTAAAACCTCTTAAAATGTGGGCAGAAAAATCACAAGAATTATGGTATTATTTAGATAATTTTGACAAGTCCGCACCATGAGTTATACATCTTTCTTAAAATCATATTCTGGCCAACAGGGGTGTGTCTTCCCAGGTCACATGGTTGAGAAACCAGTTTGCCCACTTTCTTTAAGCTCAGCCTGTTCTCAGAGGGGGCTGTCCCTCCCCGTTTCTGCCAAGAGGAAGCCACTTTACGACCTCCCCTATAAACCATCTGCCTGAGTCAAGGAAGGGCTTTGTTCAAAAGGAAGCCATTTACAACCACCCCAATAAACCATCTGCCTGGGCCCTTTGTTTAGTTTCTTGCAATCCCCTGGTAATTCAATCAGAGAGTGTGTGACCTCCTTTTGGCAGGAGCAACAGAATGCAGCCAGGCCTGGGAATGCATTTGTTGGGCAAGCCCCCACTCCTGTCGGGTGTAGCTGTCTGGCAGAATTGGAATCTATTTAAGCCAGTATTTAGCTACATGTCATTTTTTGTTCCCCAGTTTAAGTCAATACAATTTTTACATATGCAGCTAGAATGCTGATTCTAAGTTCAAAACTATGACATTTTAACAGTTACAAACTATGTGACACTCAAAAGTAGGTCACTCAGTTAATTTAAACATTTCGATTTTGGTGGTTTTAATCCAGTTTCAGTTAGACTGCTGACATGCATAGCTCAGCCAGTTTTGTTATGAACATTGTTTTGGGCTCTTCATCTTCCCAGATTTTGTATGCACACATACTTCATTCTGCCAGATGTCTGCTGGTGTTCAGTGAGATTTTTGGATGTGTTGCAATGTTTGAAAATAGGCATTTTGAGCTGGCATTCAGAGAAACCAAAGGTAATTTTAAAGCGTTTTTGAGCTAACAGGCGCTGCTGTTTTACCTTTGGCACCCATTCCACTCATGGCACCCTGGCCCATCATGCTCGCACTGGTGGGCGGCAAGTTAGGCAGCCATTTTGGTGTACGCACAAACTGCGTGGTTCTCCTGGATTCTGGCGCACATGTGTACTTTTTGGCCATCTTGGATTTTCTAAGCCCACAGCACCAAATGTTGCAGCATGATAGCTCAAACGTGGGTCAGGACACCCAACAGGACTAATGGTTGCAGGGCTCTGTGTGGAGCACATTTTTTCTGCTTAATTTCCTTGTTACACCGATGTACATGTTTTTTATTAGATATAATGGCCACCCTGTTATTGGTTTTACATTTTACCCTGGAACAGGACCTAATACTTTCCATACGGGCTTCAAAGTGGCTTATGGCTATCAGCCCATCTGCGGACCCAGGAGAGGCAGAGGCAGTGCCCTAAGATCCCAAATAGCTTGTAAAGTATATCAGACAACGGCAGAAGCTCTCTCCAGGTTGTCCTCATGCCAGGAAATCTAGCTCAGTACAATGTTATCCTGTACTTGCCCAGGATGTGTGGGTGCAGGGGTTATGTCTGCCAATTTTAAGATAACCACCAAGAGGCGATGGTCAATTTTATCCCTGTGTAATACATACATATCTTTAACCAGATTGTATAGGTTAGATGCAAAGACGTAGTCCATTATGCTAGAGGATACATTTCCAATGGGTGTATCACTAAGTGGAGTATTGGATGGACAGGAGCCATTGACCATGGTGAAATTATGGGAATACAAAACATCAGCCTGGCTAAGGCCCCGTACTGCACAAGGGAAGAAGTGCTTGCCAATTCACCCACTAGCAGGCAAGTGATTTTTGCTATCCTTGCATTAAATCCATGCAAATGTTTACCGAAGAGCTGTGGCCCAAGTTACTAAGGACCCTTTTCACTGCCCTTAGCATCAGTACATGACACGCCTTGTAAGGGGATCTTACTGTATAGGAGGTGCCAGCCCCTACCCCCTCAACTGAGTATATATAATATGATAGGTAGGCCGAATGGTTCTGTTATTACAGAAATCAGGATTAAAGTGCCTTTATTTAAGGTAATAAGTTTACATGGCACTGCACATCTTTGGGTTAGAGTGACCCGGGAAGTGAAGGGTGCTTCAAATATCACACACATACCATGAGTATATAAAGATATATCATGAATAAGGAATACAAAGTAAGAAATGCTTAAATACATAAATAATAGCTCTCTGAAGAATTGATAAAATGACAGACAAGATATATTTCAAAATATATACCTCAAGCACAAAATGGTGTCCAGTTCTAAGGCAGGTTTGAGAGACTATGACTCATGCCAAGAGTTTTCAGACAAGCAACAGAGGCTGGTACATTTGAAATAGTCTTTGGCAGCATCTCGCAGTGAGATAAATGAGTTTGCTAGCCGAAAATGGAACTAGGCAGGAAAAGCAGACACAATTCATAATGAGAAGGGTACAATGTCCTTTCTGCAGACTATTTTGAGAGAACAGATGTATTACTTGGCACCATATAATAGAGCATATCTATTTTTCCATGGTATAGGCACTAACTAACTTGGCAGGACCTCAAAAATCAGATAAAGGGTAGACATTGGTGTAATGAAGGGATTTTTGGCAGGAGTGTCCAGCCAAGATAAGCCTATCAGTTTTGTGCATCAGGAAAAATAGAGGATGTCAACTATGCTAATGTGGGCTTGGTGTGCATCAGATAAGCCGTCCAATCGTATTGAAGGGAGGTTTTTTCTCTGGCTAAGAGGACCTATCAGAAACATGCTTAATATATGCTTTTCGGATTACTCTCTTTGTCTTTCTGTTCCTCATTTTTCACAGTCTCTAACATGTTAGTACTTCCACTGAGGAGAAGGTCCCTAGAGATGTTCCTACTATGGGAACTTCCTTTGGTATACGTCATGAATGGTACAAGGCTCCAAAAGACACAGGAGAGATGCAGAGGAAGATACTTGGGGGAAAAATACCTATCTAGATAATGCAGCACCCTTGGCTAATAACATGTGGTATCAGCACATGAAGGAAGTAGGGGAAACCATCTAAGGAGAGTTGCTACATCTTCGCTCTCATACCATATGCCATGAATACAGTGCACACTTTCATCTACAGAGAAGTGCCAGAACACAATGCCAGGTGCTTCATTCATCTTGCAGCATGTATGACCAGAGGACAATTTTAGGGAATTTGGACCATTTTACGATAGAGATCAAAATGGTTGTTTCCATTCCTGGATCATTATATGAAGACTACACAGGTGGAAAGGGAACCTGGATAGGAAAGCAAGATGCTTGTGTATCCTGCAGCAGGACAGGAAGAGGTAGTTATTGAAGATATGAAGAGAATGGATTGACCTGATGTAACAGAAATAGCTAGATCACCGGGATTTTGGGAACAAACTCAAGTCTTAGTCTATGGACGAGTAAAGTTCAAGAAGGGATGGAAAGGAGTACGGATGTCCTGTGCAGAAAATGTACTGGAGTCAGAATATGTGCAAAAGGTGCAGAGACTGAACAATGGATGTTTGAAGTCATGAGCTAAACATGCCAATCTGCTGACATGGGTAGAAGATGAATCAGGTCCAATGGTTGTGATCCCATTGGCGAATGAGACATTGTGCATCCGAAGACATGGAAAGAATTGTGTGGGAGATAACAAAGACTGCAAAACTACAGTTGATGCCTACAGGATGGGAGAAGATACAGATGTCCTCATGGATCGATATTGGGCTTGTGAGCCTAGGACCTACATGAAACTGCCCAAGGATTGGGGTGGAGTATGCTTCTTGGTGCTCATCTATGTTCCAGCATTAGTGATTCCTCAGAGTGACTTGAATATTGGAGAATTTCCAAATGTAGATGCCCATTTGAGAAGAAGAAGATCGCTTGAATTTATCAATTGAACCAGAAGAGAGAATTACTTCTCAGTCAAGTCAATAGAAGCATATGACTCCATTCCTTATGAACACAGGCTGTTCAGCAAGACTGCTTCAATATTTATGGCTATATTCAAGCCTGGGAGGGAGGCGATGGCCAGTGCCAAGTGGTTGCAGATTACAAGATGGGAGCTTCTGCAGACAATCAGCACCACCATAAAGGGATTCAATTCTATTAAGGAAGAGCTGAGGGCATACGAATTATGACCCTGCAGAACAGATATGTCCTTCACATAATCACAGCGATGGAAGGAGGGGTTTGCACCAAAATTGGGTCATCATGTTGCACATTCACACCTTCTCACAATGACGAGAATGAGACCTCGACAGAGGCAATAACGTTGCTAACAAACCTGCTTAACAAAATGGAAGACAAGACAGAGGAAATTGCAAGGGAAAGTTGGTTTGCTTCCATATTCTCATGGATTCTGCAGTGTATGGCAAACATCTTCAAGTTTCTGGGAGCAATATTGGTGATGTGATGTTTGGATTCTGTGTAATCAGGATAGTGATGAAGGAATGAAGATGAAGATTGATGTCGAATCTGGGTTTGGACCCAAGGATTTGACTAATGAAGATGTCAGAAAATACATAGAGGCCAGCATCATAGCACCTGAAGGAACAAAGTTCCTATATCCAAAGAATCATAAGAAGTATGTGGGACAATGTGTCTATTGTAATCTGAATAGACAGTGAAACTACATGACCTGGAGTGTAGATGAACAGGTAAAATCAGCTGCAACCCTGAGGCAGGTGATGAAGATCTGAACTCCAAAGAAGCACTTTTTCAAGAGAAAATATCAAGATGTGGAATCCATTGAAGAGGTAGTTGATGACTATCAGAGGGGGAATGTAGAGGAGCAGTAACAATCCTCTGCAGGAAATCCCACACCCCTCCCTCCTATATGTTGGAAGCCTGAGATTGTGCCATACTCAACACCAGCTATTGTGACCATACCACAGCGTGTATTTGAAAGAAGGTACCCACTGAGAAAACCCTATCATATGTATCCCCAAAGAGACGACAATCTGAGAGAGGAACTCCTTGAATGAATATGCTTTGTGAATATGCTAGGGATTATTTGACACAGAACACATTTGACTATGTAATTCACATGGCGATGAACTGCATAGTTTGGGTGTTGATTTCCCTTTGTTTGAAGATATTATATTTACTCCACTTGAGCTTTCAAATGTGTCCCCAATCAATTTCCTAACAAGTGCTGTCAAAGACAATCATTTAGGTTTTTGAATAAGCACTGTATAAGCATTTGTCAGGTATTATCATCCTACTTACCATTAGTATACTCGTTGAAATATTTGGCTCCTTGACACTATCAGGGGATATAGAGAATGCCTAGCATACTGGCTATCCAAATAGTCAGCATGTGAAAAAAAATTGTACACAGATGATATAGCAGCTATGCATTACCTATTCCTCCAAAACAGCTGCAACCAGCAGAACTGGTGGCAAGATTTGCTCTCCTGGTGGAGCGGTTACAGGACAAAATATGTGAGGTTTTAAGTGGCACTCGAGGAATACCCTCCTCAAACATGCTCATGCCCCTTGGTTTCATGGCCGCTGTAGGGAAGAGAAGAGAACTTTAAACAACACAATCAAGGGAGGCACCCTTTCAGCCAACCAAATATACCACCAGAAAAGAGAATATAAACGTTTTCTAAAAAATGAGAAGCAAGAACTTATAGAGAAACAGTGGAATCTTTGATCTCTGTCAGTATTTAACAACAAACACAAGCTATTTTGGAAACTGGTAGCTACAGAATGGGAGAAAAGAGGGGAACCCCGAGGAGGAATGATCACTAAGAATGTATGCATGGGTGTCACACTTTCAGGGTATTTTCTATGAATACTACCAGGAAGAGGATCAGCCCACACATAACCTACAGTAAAATAACTCTTGCACCCAGAGATCATTGAGGGTATTAATCAACTGAAGCAGCCCAGATATGCTGGCATATTTCTGTTGGATTTTCCAATTGGCGAGGTCCTATCCTGGGCAAACTATTTGAGGCAATCAATGAGGGTGTCAGAGCACTGGAGAAGTGGCATACTTTTGCCAATATTTAAAAAACGTTCCTCATATGATCCCCACTTTTATAGACCAAACTCCTTACTAGAAATAGCCTCGAAAATGCATGCTAAATCTATTCTCACGCAGTTGGGGCACTGGATAGCCGAGAATAACATCGTGCAAACATCCCAAGCTGGTTTCGGACATGGCTTCTCTACTACCGATCATTGCTTCACACTAAGAACAATCATCAACTTATACTGCAGGGTTAGGGGTGTATTGTGTACACAGCATTCCTTGATCTTGAGAAGGCATATGATTCCATAGACAGGTGCACTCAAGGCCATAAGCTTGAGCCCAGCGGGCTGCCACCGGGGCTGCTGAAACTGATTCAAATCTGCTACAGCGATACCAAAGCTGCAGTAAGGTACGCTTGTGCAGGCGGCATTACCTCCTATTTTGACACCAACAAGGGGGTAAAGCAGGGCTGTCCACTGCCCCCTTGATGTTCATCCTGTGTATGTTAGATTTTGACCCGGGCAGGGCCAACAATAAGCTTCTCCTCCCCAGATTAGGGAACGTTGAGTACAGTGCCCTACTGTACACAGACGACACAGCGATCCTGGCACTAACGTCGGAGTAGCCTTAAGTCGCGACCATCATATGAAAACTATTTCCTAGAAAATAACAAACTAAAACTAAATAAAAGCAAAACCAAAATTATGATTTTTGGCACGCAAAGTAAACCTTGTAGCTGGAATATAAAAGGATTATTAATAGAGCTAGTAGACTCCTATATGTATTTAGGCTTATTCGTCTCTAGCAACAGTCAATGGGTCGCACATATAAAATACCAGTCTGACAGGGCGGCCCTTAGGCTAAAAGAGCTTTTGAGATTCTATCATTTATATGGGGCGCTGAGGCTGGACAAGTTTATGGATGTTTACAAGCTGAAAGTATCGCCATTAATGCAGTATGGAAGTGAAGATTGGGGGCACCAGAACTGTAAACCCCTGGAGGAAGCACAGAACATATACCTGAGACAATTACTGGGCCTTCAACCTGGTAGCCCAAGCAGGCACCGAGGACTGAGCGGGTGATCCAGAGTGTGAAACTACTAGCACTAACCAGTTTCTTATCTTATTTGGAAAAATCCAAATTAGGTCATGCAGACAATTCCGACATGGTCGCTGGGGGAGATCGAGGCATCCAAGAGCATGGGCAAATATGAGTGGTACAGGAATGGGTGTAGACTTTGGCACAACTTCATAACAGCAAATGGGGATAACTCAGCCAAGTGCACTTTGAAGCAAGCCAAATCAAACATCCACACTTGGATTACAAAAAAGGCCCTGGAGTCTGATGTAGAAAAAAAACAAGTGGCTGATTCATGGAATTATTTGCGCCAAAAAACAGGGATTTGTGCGCCATTCTGCCCGCAAATCCCCATTTGTTAAACAGGGATTTATGGGCAGAATGGCGCACAAATCCCCGTTTTTTGGCGCAAATATTTCCACGAATCAGCTGTTAAATCTCTATCTTCTCTAGTTGTGTACGCAGATCTGAAAAATGTCAAGGCGAGTCCAGGTGCCATTGTTAAGTTAAACTCACTGGCAGGTAGGAGTCTACTAACTTTGACTAGTTTGAACTTACTTCCCTTACTGCAAAAGACAAGCTGGGTTAAGGTTCCAATGTATGAGGACCTGGATCACTTTCTCTTGATCTTCCCGCAATACCACAAGGAGAGGAAGGAAGGGCTAAAACCATACTTCCTAGGTCATCATATTAGGTTGTGTAAGGGAGCTATGTCTGCTGTATTTAACTCTGAGGACATATAACCTGGCAGCGTTTATAAGTACAGCTGTAAAATTGAAATTTCATATCATGCATGGATGAGTAACTAACGGGCATTTGAGCTGATCAACACTATCTGCTTTAATTGCAATAACGCCTAGGGGAGGGCGAAACTGTAACAATTGTTGTATTGTCCAATGTATGGTTGTTATTGTGTATGCGTTTTTATTGTTAATAGAGAAATCCGAAATTAAACTTTTGGATTAAAGCACCGTATAAGGATCTGTTAGGTATTACCATCCTATGCCCAGCTACCAGCACCTTTTGGCAGCTATTGACCACATATCTCCAAGCACTGCATGATCACCAGAGATTGTGTTAAAAATACTCATGTACACAACCCATTGGCATGCATTTACCTGAAATGCCGAGGCACTCACAACAATGGTGGGTGCGTGTGTGTGGTTGTGTTGATTGTGTGCTGGGGCAGTGTGTGTCTATCAGTGTGTTAACAGTGTTTGGGCAGTGTGTTTGTGGGGGAGGGGCAGTGTTAGTGTGTGTGTCCAAAGCATGCTTGTGTGATTCTTGTCATTGTGTGTGAGGGGAAGTCTGCATGAGGATGACTGTGGGAGCAGTGTGTGGTGGGGCAGTATGGAGCAATGTGTGTGTGAAGCGCGGGTGGGGTGAGATATGTGTATATGGGTATGGGTAGTGGGTGTGTGTGGGGAGTGTTTGGGGCCAGTGTGTGTGTGGAATGTTTGTGAGGGTAGTGTGTGGGAGTTGTGTGTGAGGCGAGAGAGTGAGCATGTGTGGGGACACTGGGTAAATGCACCACAGCCATAACCACAAACACAGCAGCTGTTGTGGATTATTTCATGTACAAAAGCCCAAAATGCTATTGCTATAGAAACATAAGTCCGAATGGTTTATGGTCTTTTTTTGGGGGGCTAGATTGGGAAAAGCTACTGAAATATGTGACCCCACTGTTAGCTGGAAAACCTTCTGGAAAGAAAGTTGTTTCAGGCAGGGAGGCAGCAATAATCAAATTAAATCTATTTGTTCAGGAGGGTTTCATTGAAAACTAAGCAAATATTAAAACATACATGGTAGTTATATTAAATGTTATTAATCTCAGAATTAAAAACTTTAAAAAAATTCTTACTTCTAACACACTGTTAGTTTGCACAGTATATAAGAAAATAGCTCTTTATCATCTGGCCCTTTCTGCGCAGGACTATTTTGGAGCAAACAAACATAACATGAACAATAGCATGTACTGGCAAAGAGTGAATATTTCTGTATATTAAACCTTTTTCTAGGCTCAGTCTAAGGCTAGTTCAAATATTTACTAAATCCTTATAGAGTGAAGGAGGCGTCATTATCGCGGGGTAATGACCTGCCCCTAAATCGAAGAGTGGGGCGGAACTGAGAACTAATAAGGTAATTATCCCAAGCGATAATGACCTCTCCCGAGGGACAGAAAGATGTTCAAACAAACACGAGTACCTTATAATGTTACTTTAATAAACCCGGCACTAATACAAAATGTACACATGTTGACTTTCATTTATGTTTGTTAGTTTGGGGGATGGCACTGCACATGCCTCTCTTTTCCTTTGCACGACTAAAGACAATACTTTTGCGCTGCTTGTCAGTCTGCTGCTCAAGTCAAACAGCCTCATTGTTTGTTTGGTGGTATGTCTGCGGTAAATCCACCGAGATCCCATCAAACGGTATTACTGTTACACCGCTTGGTCCGGCAGAATTACTGCTGGATTACAAGTGGTGGTGGTAGGCGGTGTTAATCGCCATTAATTGGAGTCCATAGGACTCCATGGGTATTTTGGTGGTATTACCACTGGCGGTAACTCCATTTTTGGGTGGTAAGGTGGAGGAATTACCTCCAACCTTTTGCTTGAGGTTTTTCTCTGCCTTACCGCCAATCCTGTGGATCGGCATGGTAGTAATACGGCAGTAACACACTGGTAGTTAATTTACCACTGCCATTGCCACCATTTTTGGCCACACCACAGGCCTCGTAATGAGACCCAATATGCTTGGAATGAAATATAGACTGAATTCTTATCTTTCTGAGAGGATGCATATAATGGAATCTATGTACTAATTACATTTGAAATGTAGGCAGATTTTCAGACTTCAGGGGCAAACATAGATTTGCAGCGGGTGTGCCCAGATGCCACAATCTTATTTCTTTTTAAAACACACTCACTTACTTTTTTCAGAACCTATACTCAGAATTGCTGTAATATCATTAACAGTTACTCTACAGCTGTGCAGTTGCCCTTACTCTACGATTACTATATGTGTCCTCACCTTGCGCCAATAAGTGTGCCTCTCCCTATCAGCAAAGGAAGAGTGGCACAGAGAGATTACATGGAATCATTTCGGGAAAAGAGGACAGCGGCCGAAACCCTGAAAGTTAGTTCAGTTGATAATGAGTTTCATACATACAATATTTCCATGCCGAAAGAAAAGATGAACACTTCTAAAATGTCATTTTAATCGCGTTGCAATGGTGGAGATTGAAGTTCTAGGCAGACAATCCTAAAATTATATAGATAATGTAGAATTGTAACCAAACCAATCCAATAGGATGTTTTTCATTTGAATGTCAGAAACTGAATAATGTGAACACTGAAATGTGCAGCACATGTGTTCATACAAATAACGATTTGAACGCTGAGCACTTTTGGTGCCGAATCCTAGAAGGCGTAAACAACGCTTTACCATTTGCGCTGCTTTCTTTTTAGGAATCGGTGGAATGGATGTAGTAGGGAAAACATACTGTTTCACCCAATTGAATTTCCCTAAGTATCGCGTTTTAAAAAACATGTTTTTCTATTTCTTTTAAACAAAGGAGTTTTCGGTTTATGTAAAGCATTGTAATAGCAAATGAAAACATATACATCTCAGCAGAGGGAGCTGAGCCTACCCTACTGTTCGATATTGCAGTGCTACGAAATCCACTAAACCTCTGATTGGGAGACAGCGCCTGGCAATCGCTCACATCTTTGCTTACTGCCTGTACCATTTCCCATGAATGGAAAAGTGGGCTCTGTTCTTGGACCCTCTTAGTCGTTTCCTCTCTACAGTACCACTAGTGGTGACTGGTGCATAAAGGGAATTGGGGCGCACCCCCTCCCATTATGGCCCCAGGGCCACAGATCCAATGTCACGCAGGATGCGCCAGGTAGGGAGTGCTGCTCTGTGTTACAGAGACTATAATTCCCCAGTGTAACAGAAGCCCTCATCGAGGTCCCGTCCAAGATGGCGGCCTGGAGGGCCTCTGTCTCTGCAGTCACCAGGTGACGATAAGAAGCCACTCCTTCCTCTGCGTGGAGCATGCAGAAGAAAACTAACCTGGGTGGTAGAGCTGCTGAGGGACCGGTGGATAAGGTAAGTGTAAAACCACAATTCTGTATGTGCATGTGTGAGTGTGTGTGTGTCTGCGTGCATGCGATTACGTGCATGTGTTTCCGTAATTGTGCATATGTATTCTTGTGTACATGTGTATGTATGTGTGGGGGTGAGGTAGCCAGAGATGCCATGGGCACCAGAACGTGTGTTTTACTTTTTGTGCAACACTGTGCATACAGGGCAATTCAGGCATTTACGTGCCAAAATGTTTACAGGCAAATTGTGCCAAATATATCAAAGAGAAGCAAGGGTCTTGAGTGTGTGGCGTTGATCATGTGCCATCCATACTCGCATATTGGCTGGGTGTGCTTGGAATGCCAGGTCCGACGACACAGAGCCAGGCGAACTGGAGGAGGCACCCCCGATAACCCGGGCGGCGTCCTTTTCGGTTCCCAGCCCCCTCTCCCCCTCGTAAGGGGGAGGGGGTGCTGGGTCAGGGCGGCTAAGTGGAGAGCCCGCGAAAGAAGAGGCGCGGCAAAAACAGGAATTGCCCGCCAAAAAGTAGCGCGGCAAAAACAAGGAAAGCCCGCGAAAGGCAACAAAGGGTGGGGGCGTGGTTCCCTCTTCATAAGGAGCGGGGCTTTCAGCAGCAGCACACAAACAACTGCAGCCGAGGGACACCCGTGCTCGGTGCACAGGTCTGCAGTGGAAGGTTTTTTCGTTTTCCAGCTGAAGAGCCGCGTCGCTGCCGGTGGGGATCGGAGGCCGGTGCTGGAGCCCGGGCTCAGGAAACGCCGTTCAATGCTGGGCTGCGTCGCTGCCGGAGAGGATCAGCTGTGAGCCGCAGGGTTGCCGGTGCGGAGCGGAGGTCGGCGCTGGAGCTCGGGCTCGGAGAGCGGAGATCCATGCAAGGCGGGTCTACGTCGCTGCCGGTGAGGAACAGCTTTGAGCCGCAGGAGTGCCGGTGCGGATCGGAGGCCGGCTCTGGAGCTCGGGCTCGGAGAGCGGAGACCCATTCAAGGCGGGTATACGCCGCTGCCGGGGAGGAACAGCTGTGAGCCGCACGAGTGCCGGTGCGGATCGGAGGCCGGTGCGGGAGCTCGGGCTCAGAGAGCAGAGACCCATTCAGGGAACGCTGCTGAGCGGGGAGCCATCACGCTGACGAACAGCTGAGAGCCGAGGCACGGCGGATCACAGCTAAACGAGGAGCCTCACAGCTGGACGAGCACTCAGGCAGTGGTGAGTGGCCCCGTACAGGAAGGGGCATCATCTAGGAAAGAGCCGGCAACGTGGTCTGGGGTAACAAAATCCAACGGCGGCCGGCGCAACCGACAGTTTCGTTGCTGGTAAGCTCACGACAAGCTTGCAGGCTCACGGCAAGCTTCCGCTTCAGAGAGCATCGAGGGAGCATTGTGTAGTACGCGAGCGGCGGGGAGCATGGACATAGAGGCCTTCATGGCGATGGCCAAACTGGTCACAGCGCAACATGGCACAAACTGGATGGAGGCGCTGACCAGTCAGGCAGGAAGAAATCACACGGTTGTCGGGGAGAGAGCTCACTCACCTCTAATGTTTCAAGAGGACGAGGAGATCCTCATGGAGGAGCAGGAAGTAACATTGGAAGAAGAGGAAGAACCGACAAGGAAGAGAAAAAGAGTGCTGACAGAAAAAGCCAAAGCTATCAGAGAACAGGCCACGAACAGCAAGAAAGGGAAACCAGGCAACAACAAGGGTAAAGGACGGGCGCAGCAGGTTGCAGCCGTACCGGCACCTGCGCCTGCTCCTGTGCCCAGGACGCAAGGGGCATCCAACACACCTGAAGCCAGACCGGCGGCAGTGAAGGAGATGGGATCACCTTCCATGGAGGTGATGAAAGGTATAGTGTTACAATGCATACAAGCCTTGGGTAACGGGGGTAATGGTCCACTCTTGAGTGGTAATGTGAATGCGTTTAATCAGTTGGGGCAGGGGGCGAATGTATTGCAAGGGGAAGTACAGCCGGTTTCAATGGGAGGAGCCACGGGGCAGTCAATGGGAGGCTCTCTGACAAACGGGGGGTCCAACACAGGGGTGCAAAGCCCAAGGGGATGGTTTAACGCACTGTCGGGGAATGCGGGGGCTCAGTCGACAGTGGGTCAAGGGTCTGTCGTGGCTAATTATGGGAGCTACATAGGGAATCCTGCGGCGTTACAGGTCTCTTTATGTCAGCAGGCCACGGCAGGGAATCCGGGAAGCTCAGTTGGGGGGTCAGGTCTGGGAGGTAGTGGCTCATTGGGTGAGACAACAGCAGGAGTGGGGCCACAGGCGTCACCATGGTGGGCTCAAGGGGTGGCTAATTTGGGGACACCTCAGGTCACCGATAATGGACAAGGGGGTTTAGGGGGTACTATGACTCCATACGGAAGGACCATGCCTGGTTTCGCCCCAGCAAGGGTGTCAGTAAATTCCTTATCCTGGCACATACCCCTCACAGTTAAGGAAAGGGTGTGGAGAAAGGAATTTGTGGAGATTTTGGAATTTATACAGATGGAGCCAATGGGGAATGGTTTAAAAGAGTTATCAGAGAAAGAGAAGGAGAAGAAAGAGAGGGAGACCCCTAAACCTGAGGCGACCATACACAATTGGATTAAAGCCTTTTTAATTTATACCTCCGTAATGATTGAGAAACACCCACAGGATGCCTCAGCAATGTTAGCATATTGCCACTACATCCAAGATATCTACTTGAAAAGAGGGGGGGGGCTGGCTTAAATATGACAGGGCATTTCGTCTAAAGATGCAAGTGTGGCCAGCTCTAGCCTGGGATGAGATGGATGTAGGGGGAGTGGTGGACAAACTGGTACTTAGCAAGGAAGGGGGTGACCAGGCCACCGGTGAAAAATCCCAAGTTGTATGGAGAGGCAGAGGTGGTTTTACGCGAAGGGGAAGGGCGTCCTTTCGCGGGCACTCCTCCTGGAATAACAGAACCATCTACCATGGGGAGCAGGCAGAATGCTGGAGGGTCAACTCGGAAGAAGGTTGCCCGTTTGGCAAATCCTGCAGATTCAAACATCCAAGAGGAGGGAGCTATAGGGAGCAGAACACCTCCGCCAGCGAAAGCAAGCACAAGCCCAGTCCCAAAGAAAAGAATAAGGGCAAAAGGGAATGAAATGCATGTCTTGTTGCCAGAAAATGCGCCACTCAAAGTTGGTAAGGCATCCATTAAATGTGGGCTACCTACTCCAGTTAACATCCAGGCTATGACTCCATGGTTAAATATGTATCACAACGTTGAGCACGCTAAACTGCTGTGGGAGGGGTTTAGGCGGGGTTTTAAGATCCCATGTACAGAAAGAAAAAAGGGCAGTGAGGTGCGCAATTTGCGGTCTGCCTTGCAGATGCCAGAAGTGGTGCGCCAGAAGGTCGCTAAAGAGGTGGCTCTTGGCAGGGTAGCGGGGCCTTTCACACAACCCCCATTCCCGAATTTGGTCGTGTCTCCTCAGGGACTGGTTCCCAAGAAGGAGCCGGGCCAATACCGCTTGATTCATCATTTATCCTTTCCAGTAGGGGAGTCAGTGAATGATGGGATCCAGGAGGACAAATGCAGGGTTCAGTATGTCTCCTTTGACGATGCAGTTGACATGGTAAGGGCGGCAGGTAAAAAGGCTCTCCTAGGAAAAGCAGATATTGAATCAGCGTTCAGGCTGCTGCCCATTCATCAAGAGAGTCAGCATCTGTTGGGTTTCAAGGTCCAAGGAGGATATTATTTTGACAAATGCTTACCAATGGGGTGTGCCATTTCCTGTTCTTATTTTGAAGCCTTTAGCTCATTTTTAGAGTTTGCGGTCAGGAAGGAATGTGACAAAGGGGCACTGTTGCATTATTTGGATGATTTTCTATTCATGGGGAGAGATGGAACAGATGAATGTCTAGAAATCATGCGGGTCTTTCACGAAGTGATGGGGTTCATGGGGGTACCGTTGGCTAAAGACAAGACGGTGGGCCCTGTGACTTGCCTGACGTTCTTGGGGATTGAGATTGATTCAGTTCAAGGGCTGTGCAGGCTTCCACAGGACAAGGTACACAAGATGAAATCAGCTATTGCGAGCTTGAGGTCCAAGAAGAAGGCAACGTTGAGGGAGCTCCAGGTCATCGCGGGCAACCTTAATTTTGCGGGCATGGTCATTCCGGTGGGGAGGACATTTGCTAGGGGCATTGAGTTGAAAATGATTGGTTTGAAACATGCTGGTCAGCATTTCAGGTTGGGGTCTGATATACAGGAGGATTTGGCTATGTGGGATGAGTTCTTGGATAGCTTTAACGGGGTCTGCTTGTGGAGATCTGTCTACAACAGCAAAGCAAAGCGTAAATTGTTCACAGATGCAGCAGGGGGTTTCGGGTTTGGTGCGATTCTTGGTACTCAATGGTGTGGAGCGGCATGGCCGGCCGAATGGCATGACCAAGGGGTCACCAAGGACATCACCCTGTTGGAACTCTTCCCAATTGTGGTAGCATTCAAGTTATGGGGGGAACAGCTGGGAAACAGCAAAGTCACGTTGTGGTCAGACAACCTAGCGGTGGTGCAGATAATTAATCACGGTGCGGCTAGGAGTCCCAGGGTGTTGCGACTATTGAGAGAGCTCAACAGGTGCATGCTAAAGTGGAATATTGAAGTGCGCGCTAGACACGTCCCAGGGGAGCATAACACAGCTGCTGATGCTCTCTCTCGTTTGCAGTGGGGGAAATTCCGAGAGTGTTGCCCGGGAGCAGAAAAAGGGATGACGCCATTCGATGCAAAGTGGTGGGACATGATTTGGGGGATCTAAGTGCCCTGATTCAGACGGCGTTAGCTCCAGGCACGAACACAAAGTATCAGGCATGCTGGAAACGGTACCTAAGCTTCAAGCAAGAGGAGCTGGGGAATACCATGTTGGAAAAGCCTGTGAGGGCGTTTGTGGGTTGGGGATGGCAAGCAGGCAAGTCCAGGTCATGGATGGCACATCACCTGGCAGCCATCGCTCATTTTTCAAAATTGCAAGGGGAGCCCGACCCGACTAAGGAACATTATATTTGTATGGCCATGAAAGGATGGGCCAGACAGGTAATACCAATAGGAGATGAGAGGCGCCCCATAGATTATGTCAAGTTACAAAGGGTGGTGGCCAGTCTAAGGTTGACCTGTCACGGGGATTTCGAGGTAACATTGTTCAAAGCTGCTTTCTCGTTGGCCTTCTTTGGGGCCTTTAGGGTAAGCGAATTAGTCCCAGAGAACAAAGGCGCAAAGGGTTCGAAATATTTGCAGATGCAGGATGTTCAGGTCTCTGAGGGTGGACTATCGTTATGGCTGAAAAAATCCAAAACAGATCAGGAAGGTAAGGGGTGTACGGTGGCGTTACAACCCATTGCAGGATCCACGGTGTGCCCAGTCCGGGCCGTGGTTGCATTTCTCGAAGTAAGGCCTCCTTCCGAGAAAGGAGCACCGTTTCTGATACACGAGGATGGCTCCGCACTAAGTCGATTTCAGTTTAAGAGGGTGATGGAAATGGCATTGGCAAAAATTGGGGAGAATGAGGGAGTGTTTGGTACGCATTCATTCAGGATAGGGGCCGCAACATCAGCAGCGGCAATGGGGATGAGTGAGGTTACGATCAAGCAGATAGGTAGATGGAAGTTAGGGTGCTTTAAGAAATACATTAGGCCCGAAAAATTGTAAGGGTGACACGCCTTCTTCTTTCTCTCTCCCCCCCTCTCCTTTTTTAGCATCCGCCCGGAAGAAGAAGACAGCCGTGTGGGTAGTAGGACATTCTTTTGTGTCCAGGGCGGGGGCCAGCTGGTCAGAGGAGCAGGAAGCACTAACAGCAGGGGAGTTCAGGATTAGGTGGCACGGGGTGCCTGGCATGAGGTGGGCACAATTGCGGGGGAACGATTTAACAAGGCTGGGGAGAGGGGCTCTCATGAGGGAGATGATGTATTCACTGCAAGAAATTTCAAGCCAGCTAGGGGAAACAGAAATATTATGGTCTGAAATCATCCCAAGAAAGGAATGGAAGGGGGCTGATAACCACGCCGCAGTAGAAAAATCTAGGCGAAAGCTGAATTGTGCGATGGCAAAATTTTGCAAGGGTAGGGGTTTTGGGCAGATTAGGCACGGACTCATTAACTTAAAATCTCCAGAGTATTTTTTAAACGACGGGGTGCACCTATCTCCATTGGGGATGGAATTATTTTTCTGGAACATATGCACAAAGGTACTAGTGATGTGAGAGAGGAGCAAAGGGGGGAGCCACGTTGGGCGGAAACCCAGACGTGGCGTGGCGGTGTTTGGCCAGACAAACACAGGAGACAGACTCCGGAAGAGCCAGGAGAATGCGGGAAGGGTCCTCGCTCTTCCCAGATCCAACGCCCCTTGGGAGCCTAAGCGGCAGGGGCGGCGGGGAAGGACTATTACGGCTCAGCTTCCCCCAAGGAAACGGCACTCTCCCCGCTCAGGAGCACCTGCAGGGGCAGGACAGGCTCGGATACTACCAAAGCAGGGAGAGTTGGGCCTACTGATGGACTCTTGGGAAAGGAAAAGGGGGAAGCAGGTCCTTGGGACACGGAGTAGTCGCCGCACCTGGCAGACAAAGTTTTTTCCACAAGTGATGTACAGTTTGGGTGTTGTATTGTGGAATAAATTTCTGCGGCCTTCTTATGCCAACAAACAAGCAAGTCTCTTTCTGCACTTTCTGGGGGGGAAAGGGCAAAGAGTGATGGTGTTATGCTATATGTTGGGCATAGGTGGACGGAAGCCGGAGTTATGCCAGGTCCGACGACACAGAGCCAGGCGAACTGGAGGAGGCACCCCCGATAACCCGGGCGGCGTCCTTTTCGGTTCCCAGCCCCCTCTCCCCCTCGTAAGGGGGAGGGGGTGCTGGGTCAGGGCGGCTAAGTGGAGAGCCCGCGAAAGAAGAGGCGCGGCAAAAACAGGAATTGCCCGCCAAAAAGTAGCGCGGCAAAAACAAGGAAAGCCAGCGAAAGGCAACAAAGGGTGGGGGCGTGGTTCCCTCTTCATAAGGAGCGGGGCTTTCAGCAGCAGCACACAAACAACTGCAGCCGAGGGACACCCGTGCTCGGTGCACAGGTCTGCAGTGGAAGGTTTTTTCGTTTTCCCACCCACCAACCCTACGAACAGATCACTCAAGAAACGCCTGGTCGTCGGCGTCGCAGGACGTCTAGGCGGTGTGGCGGTGTTTGGCCAGACAAACACAGGAGACAGACTCCGGAAGAGCCAGGAGAATGCGGAAGGGTCCTCGCTCTTCCCAGACCCAACGCCCCTTGGGAGCCTAAGCGGCAGGGGCGGCGGGGAAGGACTATTACGGCTCAGCTTCCCCCAAGGAAACGGCACTCTCCCCGCTCAGGAGCACCTGCAGGGGCAGGACAGGCTCGGATACTACCAAAGCAGGGAGAGTTGGGCCTACTGATGGACTCTTGGGAAAGGAAAAGGGGGAAGCAGGTCCTTGGGACACGGAGTAGTCGCCGCACCTGGCAGACAAAGTTTTTTCCACAAGTGATGTACAGTTTGGGTGTTGTATTGTGGAATAAATTTCTGCGGCCTTCTTATGCCAACAAACAAGCAAGTCTCTTTCTGCACTTTCTGGGGGGGAAAGGGCAAAGAGTGATGGTGTTATGCTATATGTTGGGCATAGGTGGACGGATGCCGGAGTTATGGGCATGGGCATCCTTTGCCCGCGGTGCCCTGGTGGTAAAGGAGTGGTTTCTGAAGGGAATCCCCTTAACCACCTTTTTCTGACTGTCCACAACTCTTAGTTGCTGCTGAGGGGATACATTGTGTGAGTGAGCCAACATCACAACTCTCCGGGCAGCTCTTCATGATTAAACAATTATTGTATTCATTTAAATCGTTAATACATGCAAAGCCCCACACCACAACCATGATTGGGCCTGGGCCAAACATGGCGGGGCCTGGGCCATTTAAATGTTTAAGTGATTCTTGGGAAATGTGCCATGCTCCCCGGAGTAATGTGAGCCTTATGACTGCCACGTGCATGCATTGCCTTTGCGCATGCGTCACTCTTCTTTGGGTGCCACAGGCAGGCGTCATACACATATTTCCGAGAAACAGCTCATTGGTGCTACATGCCTCAGCGTGCAGAGACGGATCTGCAATACGTAAGGAACCCATGTTTAAGCTGATAGTCCTGTCGGTTGCACGGTGGCACTGGGGTTTGCTTCAAGCCGTGTATATCCGATAATTGAAGCCTATTGGCACAACAGCGCACAGCGACGCAGCTTCAGTAATACATGTGTGCCTGGCCAAAACATTCTAGAACATAAGCTAGAAATAAACCTGGATCAGAAGCTTTGCTGGCTAAGCTGTTCACATGGTGAAATCACTTTAGGAACTTCGTTTAAAAAAGAAATCCTCCCCCCGGAGCCTGCAAGGATATTTCTGACCAGAAAGCAAGCCATTATGATTCATGTCATAGTGTGTTGGCATTTTGCACCTAAAATAATGCACGTTTTTTAATATCTGAATACTTTTTCTGATTTTCCAGAAGTGCAGTATTCCTTTTACATAAGCACTTTTAAAACCATTTAAAATAAATATCTTAAATAAAAACGGATGGATAGTGCTTCTTAGAGTGAATAGTTTGTATTGCTCGCCACTGACTACAAGTCAGAAATGAAGTATCTTTGTTGATATTTTGTGGCTGTGAGGTAACCATGAGTAGCATGCTTTGCACAGGAGTATCAAGCAACACTGCGAACATGTAATTATATTAAACAACACCTATCACTCAGCTGTTTATTTCACTGAAAGGAGAATGAGAATGAGTAAGTCGTTGATGTCGAAAAACCAATGAAACTGCAAATGTAGGAAATAGGCATATATTTTCGTCTCTTAATTTGGCCTGATTGATTCCTGAATGTGAGACCAGCAGAGCCTGCAACCCTGGCACATATCAGCACTAGCAGCATGACAACCGTTTTAGAGGGGCAATCACGGCTAATGTTTGGCACTATCTACATAAAACCATGTTTAAAGTCAATTCTGGAAAATATTATACAGAGCCAGAATAAAAGTGTATTCTTACAGTAGAATGCTGGAATATACTAGGCAACGTTTACGTGTAAATTAAATACAGAGGCAATTTAGGAATATATTTGAACAGCAAGAGTGAAAGTGTGTTCTTACATTGGCATGCAGGCATATATTAGGCACAGGCAACATGAACTTTTTTTATTGGCCATAGTGGCATGTATTGGTTACAGCGTAAATGAGCGTGCTTTTCTACAATAGCATATAGACATATGAGCATGGCAAGCATGACAATGTTTTATAGTAGCAATACTGACATTTATTTGGCGCGGCCAAAATGAATGTGTGTTCTTAAAGTAGCTTGTTGGCATACATTGGCAACATCCAGCATGAGTATGTGCTCCTAAAGAGGCATACTGGTATATTGGATACTGCTAGCATAAACATCTTTCTATATATAATATTTGCCATATGTAATGTGGGCAAGGCCATTCATCATAAACATACATTTTACAGTGGCAGTGTTGGCATATATTGTGTGCACAGGCATCTTTACATGCATTTTCCATCAGCAATGCTGGCATACATTTTTGTTTGGATTGGTGCACTCCTTCCTGTGTTCGGAAGACAGTTAACTTCCTTGAATTGAGGTGCCAGCTTATTTAATAGTAGGCGGATGCTAGACCAATGTTTGTAACATTGTCTGGAAGCAGGTAGCTCTTTAAAATGAGCCCATTATTTGGCTGTCTTAGGTCATCGGAAAGACGGCACATCACAATACACTGTACAAGCTACCGCCAAAGAGTCATCAGTTCGATTTAATTATTCCCTCAGTGACATCTTCATTGCAGAATTTTCAAGTTCTTCATCCACAACTTTACTCAATGCCGAAGAGACATGTCACTCGTTGCTCACAACAGAAACAATATTATTTTTTTAAATAATTTTTTTAAATTTCATACAGTTGAACAACTCAACTTTTAAAATATCAAAGCCAAACATGACGTTACATTGCATATGAAACTTGTAACTACAAACAATTCATAGCAAATTACTTGCATAGGTCACCAAGAATAAATGCATTTTTTTTCAGAACATTGCAAAATTGCCATAAATCCACAATGTCTGGCTGCTCCCGTAGGTCAATGGCTCCAAAACACGCACCCTAAGGGGCAACAGGGCTTCACAGGCCAGTAAGAGGTGTTTAGCTGTCTCAACACTGTCCTCTCCGCATAATCGGCTGGGCCGGCAAGCTCTAGGTATGTTAGCCCAGGCCCCAACTATTACATTCGTTTTAGCGGTGTTAAACTTGACCTTTAAATAATCCCATACAGTGGAGTTTCCAAGAAAATTAGAGGTATACCCTGGTACCTTTTCTCTATTTAGAAAGTATTCCATAAAGTTAGCTGCATGGCTCTTTGAAGCAAGGTCTACCATTAGCTGTTCATTGCACTGTGTGTGAACGATTATCTCAATTTTTTAAAATAGTTCATAAACGGCCAATCTAGTGCTTCGTTTGATAGCAGTGCAAACCATCTCTTTGCTAGCAGCCAAGTTTTGACCAAGCAGCTACTGGGCATAACATGAAGTCTATCTAGGCTGCAAGGCTTCGTACAATATACCCAGCATGGAGTTCGCCGGAGCATTGTGTGCCTTCCAAATCCACGACAGACAACTCAATTGTAGCTTTGCTTGCATGGGTATCATATTGACCTCTAGGTAAGGCATTTCAATGGACGTCCGAGGGGGCACTCTTAGCAATCTGTTAATTATCATGGCCTCTAATATGCCGATTTCTCTCACCTGCGCCAGAGCCCATATTTTTGCCGCATATAAGATAACAGAGGCAATCTTAGCCTGATATAAGTGTAAAATCGCACCTACAGAATAACCGCCGCCCCTTGAGGCAAAGGCGCTTATGACACTCATCAATGTTGCACATTTCAGTTTAGTGTTCTCAAGGTGCTTGGCCCCCTCAGCCCCTCATCCAAGTAGATGCTGAGGTATTTAAAGATCGTAACAGATTTAACTGCAATCCCATCGATCATCCATTTAAAGCCTCTCGCCTGCGCTGCCTCGGCCAGAAAAAACATACTTTTAGTTTTGTCAGTGTTTATTAACAGAGAGCTGGAGTTAGCAAAAGCAGCTAGTTCGTTCAAAGCCACCTGCAGGCCCCTGGGAGTAGAATCCAATAGAACCAGATCATCAGCATAACCCAACCAAGATACAACTCTATCACCAGCCGCGGAGAGTTGACTAAGTGGCTCAATAGTGCACTTCCCAAAACCAATAAGTGCACATTAAACAACATGGGTGCCAACATACACCTTTGTTTGAGTCCTTTGGTAGTTGCAATCCAGCCAGTTGTCCTGCCCACTTTGTCCATATGATCTTAACACGAGTATGGTCGTGTAGACAAATTATCATTTTTAAGAGGCCCAACGGTATTCTACCAGTCAACAATTTGTTCCATAGCGTCACCCTGTCGACGGTGTCCAACGCAGCACTAAAATCAATAAATGTGGCATACATCATCGACTTCCGAATAAGCCATGCCTGCTGGATGATAGTATACAGGGATAAACAGTTGATAGTGGTATTGGAACCTTTACGGAAACCAGTCTGATTGAAAGGAATGATGTTAAACTTGGTAGACCATTCTTCAAGTTCCTGCAAGAATATGCGTGAGAAAATCTTCGAAGAAATGACTGGCATTGCCAAGAGACGGTCGTTTCTTGGGTCTGTGTAAAATCCTTTCTTATAAACTGGCACAATTATGCCTTCATGCCATGGGGCCGGTATTATTTGGGTGTCACTAATCCAAACAAACAGCCAATGACGGGTCTCAGTACTAAGGTCCAGATCCTTCTTAAGGATGGAGCTACAAATCCCATCCAAACCCAGGGCTTGGAAAGACGTACACATAGTTATTAATCTGTGTATGTCACTGATATTTTTCCCGTTATCCTATCGGGGTTGACTTAAAGATGCAAGGATGTCACTCAGGCTTCCCCTCCAACGTGTTGTGCCACATATTCTTCCCACTTAGACCCCACTGCTCCATTTAGTTCCCTAGATCTTCTTGCATGGCCATTGATAATTTTCCAAAATAGGGCTGAATCATGGGTTTGAGAGGAGTGCACAAGGAGGTGCCAGATTGACCTTTCCCTCGCAAGTTTATATTTCTTGAGCCACGACGCATAAGCCCCTTTTAAGGCTTTTGCTCATGAAGCATGTGGAGATGGCTCCAAGGACTCTCGGACTAATGGTTGAAGGGCTCTGTGTGGGGTGCATTTTTTCTCCTTAATTTCCTTGTTACACCGATGTACATGTTTTTTATTAGATATAATGGCCACCCTGTTATTGGTTTTACATTTTACCCTGGAACAGGACCTAATACTTTCCATACAGGCTTCAAAGTGGCTTATGGCTGTCGACCCATCTGCGGACCCAGGAGAGGCAGAGGCAGTGCCCCAAGATCCCAAATAGCTTGTAAAGTATATCGGACAACGGCAGAAGCTCTCTCCAGGTTGTCCTCATGCCAGGAAATCCAGCTCAGTGCAATGTTATCCTGTACTTGCCCAGGATGTGTGGGTGCAGGGGTTATGTCTGCCAATTTTAAGATAACCACCAAGAGGCAATGGTCAATTTTATCCCTGTGTAATACATACATATCTTTAACCACATCGTATAGGTTAGATGCAAAGACGTAGTCCATTATGCTACAGGATACATTTCCAATGGGTGTATAACTAAGTGGAGTATTGGATGGACAGGAGCCATTGACCATGGTGAAATTATGGGAATACAACACATCAGCCTGGCTAAGGCCCCGTACTGCACAAGGGAAGAAGTGCTTGCCAATTCACCCACTAGCAGGCAAGCGGTTTTTGCTATCCTTGCATTAAAGTCCATGCAAATGTTTACCGAAGAGCGGTGGCCCAAGTTACTAAGGACCCTTTTCACTGCCCTTAGCATCAGTACATGACATGTCTTGTAGGGGGATCATACTGTATAGGAGGTGCCAGCCCCTACCCCCTCAACTGAGTATAGATAATATGATAGGTAGGCCGAATGGTTCTATTATTACAGAAACCAGGATTAAAGTGCTTTATTTAAGGTAATAAGTTTACATGGCACTGCACATCTTTGGGTTAGAGTGACCCGGGAAGTGAAGGGTGCTTCAAATATCACACACATACCATGAGTATATAAAGATATATTATGAATAAGGAATACAAAGTAAGAAATGCTTAAATACATAAATAATAGCTCTCTGAAGAATTGATACAATGACAGACAAAATATATTTCAAAATGTATACCTCAAGCACAAAATGGTGTCCAGTTCTAAGGCAGGTTTGAGAGACTATGACTCATGCCAAGAGTTTTCAGACAAGCAACAGAGGCTGGTACATTTGAAATAGTCTTTGGCAGCATCTCGCAGTGAGATAAATGAGTTTGTTAGCCGAAAATGGAACTAGGCAGGAAAAGCAGACACGATTCATAATGAGAAGGGCACAATGTGCTTTCTGCAGACTATTTTGAGAGAACAGATGTATTACTTGGCACCATATAATAGGGCATATCTATTTGTCCATGGCATAAGGCACTAACTAACTTGGCAGGACCTCAAAAATCAGATAAAGGGTAGACATTGGTGTAATCAAGGGATTTTTGGCAGGAGTGTCCAGCCAAGTCTAAAAATAAGCTTATCAGTTTTGTGCATCAGGAAAAATAGTGGATGCCAACTATGCTAATGTGGGCTTGGTGTGCATCAGATAAGCCGTCCAATCGTATTGAAGGGAGGTTTTTTCTCTGGCTAATAGGACCTATCAGAAACATGCTCTAAACAAAGTAGTCATTTGCATAAGGATGTTGCATCATCCAAAGATCCTTTATAAGCAGGTTGTAGGCAAATTGTTGCTGAGTGCTTTTCCAGAGTGTGTCGTGTAACCACACTTAATAAAGAATGCTGATAAAATCTCCCAGGCACCTGATTTCCTTTTGTCTCTGTCCCTGAGAAGTGTTCATAGATGCCAGAAGCTTGATGGGATGGAAAGAGGACCCCCTGTTCACTTGGCACCCAGCCCTAAAGTTTTTCATAAGATTCAGGGACAAGGACCAAGGCTTCATGTTGGTGTGCTGACAGACAGGGGGAGATTCCCGAAAGAGATGACAATGTGAGTGACAAAACTATAGTATAATCTTATTTCTGTCAGAAGCGTCTCCCCATGACCGTCAGCATGGCACACTTGACATCTGTTAATTATGGTATGGTATGTATTATGAGGGACATAGGCAACAGAAAATACAACATGTTTATGTACATATTAAGGGGATTGTGATGATTTTTAAGTAACAGGAAATATTGTGTGGAGATAGAGATAGAAGCGTCCAGAAGCCTGACCCAAGGGAGTCTATAAGAAGTTTTTTTTTATACTCCAATAGGAGTCACCAGGGTACGCGTGAACAGCTTTACATAGGGAGACAACTTAAATCCTGTGACAGAATACTTGAATAGGGGCAAGGAGAAAAAGGGTCATCACTGAGTCCTTTTAGTAAATGTGTAAAGTCGACTAGTCTGTCTGTGTTGTGTGTTGAGTTGAGGTGTTGAAAAAGTGACAAAAGTTGTGAAGTAATTTAAACACAGTTAAGGAGCTAAGAAGACCATCTAGGAAAGTGGCTAGCACCAATCAAAAGAATAGATAGGGTATTGAAATTAGAGGCTTGAACAAGCAATTAATGGGGCACGCTCATATTTGTTGTTTTGAAATATTTGGAGGCTTTATTTAAAGAATCTGGAAAAAGTATGCAGTCAATTGTGACTCTCCTCAACACTTTTAAACAAGCAAGTGAAATTGAGTAAAGGGATAAAGGCAAATAAAAATGATAAACACAGAATGAGAAGGCTTTTGACAGATTGAAATGCTTTAAACGATAGTAAACCGACAAGCGGAACACACAAATGAAGACTGATTAAGATGGACAGCGGAAGGTTTGCCAGCACTCTTTCTGATTAAAAAAAAGTGCGTAGTTGATAGAAGCTACGCATCATGGATAGTGAGATTTATGTTTCAAAACTGTGCCGTTGAAGTTAGCTAAGGTTCTTTTTCAAAGCTAAAATAAGGACTGACACAGAGCCAGGAGATGATTAATAGTGGCAGAAAGCCAAGATCATTTGTATTTGAAAAACATGAGATAGCTCTGTGAGTCAAAGTGGCTAAGTATCAGTTTTGCACAGAGAAACATCAATATACTGCTGACAATATCTTTTATAAAACACTAGTGAAATCTTGAGAAGCTTAGAAAAATGTATGTATGTGTATTAACATTGAAACAGAAAAATAAATCAAAAGTCATGAAGATATGATTGAAAAGAGTGGCGATGAATAGAGCCAAAGCTGATGTATGTATACGTTTTTTTGGAACAAGTATTGGTTTATTTGTGTATTTTTTGAAATATTCATATTTTTTTTACAACGGCTGTAAAGTGAGCCAGGGCTGACTCACACCCTTATGGAAATGTAGCCTTGAACCAGAACTCATTGAATTGACTTTTGTTTTTTTGGGATTTTTGTGATGCACACATATAATGCTTGTGTTTTTGTTTAGGGAAGCTCAGCTGTATGTATAAATGACAAACACCAGCTGAAGAAATTGACAATTGAGTAGGTTTCGAGAACAGTATTTTTTCATGGCATTTGTGCATGTTTATTGAAGCCATGTGCCAGGGAAGCACTGGATCGAATTATATGACATTATGGGATACTTAAGCTCCTGGTTGAGTAAGTTAAGCAAAGATATATATTGTGGAGAATTGTTGTTTTGCCAAAGAAACTATATGTGATTGAAGCCTATTGTGAATTTACAGTTTTACACTAGAAGCTGCCACCAGTTTTTTCACATATGTGAACAAAGGAGGTCCCATTAGGTCCCTGTTAAGCAGACACTAGATCAACCCTGATTTGTTAATTTCACTTGAAACAAAATAGGCATTTTCATTAGTGATAAATTGGACATTTTGGAAGAGCATAGATCATAAGTCATGCATGGGCCAATCACGTAGATAAGGAAAAGAGGAAAGGTGCATTGCTAAAAATTTTCTATAAAACGGAAGAGCAGATGCACAGTTTATTCTCCTAGAAATTGAAACAGAAGGTAAGGAAGTATGCCAGCAGAAGGAGAATGAGAAAAGTACACAAAATGATTAGGAGAGCAAAATAAAGATAGAGATTGGAAATGAAAGGACAGGAGAGTGCTATAAATACAATACAAGAACAGTGAGAACATTGGTAATTAATGATAGGGGGAGGAGGCATTGGATGGGCACCACGATACAGAGTCATAAGGATATTATACATGCAGACTCAAGCAGATGCACCAAAGCCAAAGCTCATTAGACAAGCTTCAAGAGGTGGTACAGCGTCTCCCCCACTGCACAGCATAGAAAGAAAATGAATGTGCCTAACATCACACAATTTGTGAAAACATGTAGCCGAGAATAAAAATGTAATTATGAGTGCAAATTACATTAAGAAGTAGATTCATGCAATAGTGAATGATATAAAATTGAGCACAGTGAATATTTATGGGGAACATTTATTTATTTATTTAATTCATTTTTTACATTTATTATACACCCAGACCCCTGGGTATCATGGGGTAGTTGCAGAAATCGTGATTATATTGGGTAAGAATAGCAAGAATTAATAATATAAAACACCTTTTTTTGGCAACAATATTAAAAGTGCATGTATTGATGCAAAGATTTGTATTTAGAATGGGGAAGCAGTAAGTAATGAGAGGAAGTACTCTCAAACGTACCAAAGTTAAAGTTACACACAATATAGAGAAAAAAGAAAGCATGATATATTTAACCGTTGTATTGAGGAGAGATCTCAGTAAAAAACTAGGAGATAACATGCACTAGTTTAGGGATTAGTTATGAAGATGCACAAGAAACCACACTAGTACTTTTAAGGCCTGAACACATAAAGGAGTGGGGTTTGTTTAAATTAAACAAATTCATGAATAAATACCAGCAGGCTGGGCACTGACAAGGAAAAACAAGGAAGGCTTGGCACAATTATTAAGCACAATATGGATTACTAGTATGCATGACGAATTGATTTATTAGGAGGAGTAGAATTTGGAGACATGAATAGAGAAGACATTTTTAATGAGATCGGGAAAAAATTGAGAAAATTCCCTGTCATGATATGCTTATAAGGAGAGTGGGAGTGGCACATATATACACATGCACACATGCACACACACATGCACACACACACACACACACACACACAATCTTGTGGAAATAAAGGCAATCAATGGATCACAGGCTCAATTCACATAAAACACATGTCGATAGTCAGAGAAGGAATTCAATACTGCCATGAGAACACACACACATACAGGTTGCTTATGCTTTACATTGGGAATACCAGTTAGGGACATTATTTCTTGCTGAAATATGATAGATTCGGTAGATTTTTGGAGACCATAAATGGAAAAGAGATAAGGATACTCTGAATTTACCAGCTGAAGAAGAGACAAGAGAAGAGTTTGCCAAAGATCAGACATTGTATCAGACGTAAGCGCAGAGAGTGCAGCAGGTACAGGCGAGTGCAAATGAATCCACAACAAGGGCAATCGCAACAAGCCCCCATGCAGACACAGCAATACGCAAACATAGGACAGGTGTTGACACCCAGAATAGGAGGTGCTACTGTGGTAATAGGAAATCCTTTCACAGGAGCGGGAATATGCCTATACCCACAATAGAGCAACTCACAGGGTGACTTGATGTGTTCAGTACTATCTGTGACACCAGACCCCCAAGAGGAACCAAGGGTTAATGTGACAATAAGAGGCAAATCCTTTTCTTTTGTAGTAGACACTGGGGCTACACGTTCATGTATACAGGACGGAAAGTATCCAATGTCATGAATTGCCATTACTGCTCAAGGGTTCTCTGGAGCTAAAAGTCGAGTTCCTTTTACTGATAAATTACCAGTCTCTATAGGAGAATGTGACATGTCTGTTCCTTTGTTATATTCGCGACAGACACCAATTAATATTTTGGGAAGAGATTTGATGACAAGACTTGACATGATGATTTCATTCACTGACCAAGGTGTGTTCCACTCCAGGAATACAATATTTAAACATGGGCAAATGTATTCTGGTGTTCACATGGCAAGTAGCTCTGCAGTGCATTCCAGTAGAGCCAGAGGTTTTCTTGTCTGGAGTGAGCATTCTGCTGACATAGCTACCTGGTTTAGTGGGAAAAACTGTGAGAATACTTGATAAGCTTTTGTTCAGACCACAGATACCCATGGACGAAGAGGGGGGAAAGACAATGCCTATAGAATTGGAAACAGCCATAGTACGAAGGAAAATGGTGATGCTCAAAGGAATGGACGAGGAGGGTAGACCATGGAGAACAGTAATAGCTCTTGGAGAAGGTTAAAGATTGACTGACATCACTGATGATGACATGTTTAGAGAAGACCATACCAGATGATGACGTGGTGTTTTTTATGAGCATCACATACTGGATAAAATTAGAGAAGAGGGAAATCTCACAGCATATGGCAATAATGCGGTAGCGCCCAGCATAATTTCAGGGAGACTTGGAAAAGGTGCCAAGTGTCCTGTGGACCACAGGCTTTTATAACGTGAGTCTACTGAAAGGAACAGGAGAACAAAATAAAAGTATACACGTAAGGGATTATAATATGTAAAATATGAGGGTTTGTGTTGTGATTAGACTAATTGATGTAAGATAATGATAAACAGTTAAAACTAAAAGTGCTGAAGAAAGAAGATCAAAACCAAAAGATTGACATCAACCCAGCGATGAAATAAATAAATAAGTAAATAAAAAATGATGAATTAATGCATATTAAAGCAGCAAAAAACACAAGTCCATAGAAGGTGCAAATAAAGGAACAATGAATAACAGTGATGGAGGAAGGTGTGGATAAAATACCCACACCTTCCTGGATAAGATTTCAAACAATAAACTGCAATAGATGGTGCTTTTTTAAATTGATCAGTGTAGTATATTCAATAAAAATAAAATGTGATTATTGAAGGGCCAAGAAGGCATAGATGGCCAAGATTGATGTAACAGTATGATAGAACTTTTAGTAGAAGTGCACAACAGAACATATGAGAGTAAGTAACAAGAACATTGTTTGCATTTATTTAAAGATGTTGATTTATATATTACAGATGAAAAATATTGTCATTTTTGGAGCACGGGAGGAAAATGGCTTTATGGCCTCAGTGGAGTATAGCAAAATAATGAGAAGAAACATTATGACAAACGTAAGTACTAGTGGACAAGTAGAGAAAGAAAAGGTAAGTACCAGTTGACACAGTAAGTGTGTGAATAAGCCTTATTGATCTTTGTTAGGAGTAAGAACACCCAGGTGAGTACAGAAAAAAGGCAGTAAGGGATACAGTTGTTTTGAATAGATAGCATTTTTCCCAAGAAAGGTGTAAACAGGTGTGAGCGTAGGATACCATATATATGCGAGCATGGCCATATCTAATGAGGAGAATGAAGAAGACTTTGGGATAGAAGGTGGAGTACCCTTTTTGTAATCATGGTGATAAGGAAATGCTAAATATGTACATTTGGCAAATCCATGAATCTTTAAGGATATGCAAAACAGTATATGCCTATATGCCACACTTGTATGCACTTAATAGTATCAGGGCTTGTTTCGAAATACCACAGGTAGGTAGGATTAGTGTAGGAAGGGAAACACAAAATGTTAATAGTGTCTTTCAACAAAATAAATGCAGCAAAGGAAGAAGAGACTTAGGTCCCACGACATAAGGAGGAGGACTTCAAAAGTACAGAGAACATTTTCAGCATAGCAGAAGAGACTAAAACAGGCCTGTTACTACACTTATAACAATTCAACTAAAAGTGCACCAATGGTTTTATTTTTCAGAAAAAGCAAGCCTGCATTTTATTGGGCTGAGAATGCCATGGTATGACCTCAGCAACATCATGTTGAAAGAAAAAACAAAGGCCTACTTTAAGGAAGTAACTAATCGCTTTTCCAGCTTATCATAACATTGCCTCTATTTTGGTTTCTACAGGGAGCAAGCAACCACCTCACCTACAGATACGCCAAGAAGAAAGAAGGGGGAGCGACTGATGAAGAAACATCCTTTTTTTTAATGCTTTGAATTTGTTATGTTGTTTGTTTTGTCATTTATTATTTTTAATCATAAAGACGGAGACAAAAATAACTCTATTGGTATGAAGAATGACAGAACCACAGAGAAAATGCTTCCTTTGTCACTTAGAAAATGAGTACACCATAAAATTGTTTTGAATGAAAGCCTCGGGAAAATGGGGCAATTAAAGAAAAAAAAGTAAGTTTGCGCTTTACGGTCCCATGTCATAGAGACACCCAGGTATCAGCCAGTATGTATGAATCACAGGTGACTCTAAGATATGAGAGAAAGAAGCAGCCATTGTATTATATTAGAAAAAGAGAAAATTCATTAGCAATTGTTTTTAAGAGATTGTAGTGCTTAAAGGATTTGGTTTAGGTTTGAGGAGGCAGTACTGATAATGAACAATGCACGTATCCTTCAGGAAACTCATCCACTCTTTATATTACAGATAGCCAGGCGGTACCTGCACTCCAGGTGATTAACAGCACTGCTCCTGCGAGCAGGGAGAAAAACCCATGTGGTCAAAAAAAGAGTTTTTGAGGGACCCAGCAGGATGCCCAGTTGTAACTAAACTTGAAGACTTTTTTCTTATGAGACTCCCCCATCATTGCATTCCCGAGAAATAATTGAATGACCACCTGGCGATTTTATGTGAATAGAGAAGATTGAGAGTTTGAGTCCTCTGCGGTTACAAAAACAGTGAATCCAAAAAGACTGGCCTATGAATTAAGGGGCCCTTGAACTTGCTGCAAAACAGCCCAAAAGACAATTAAGAATAAAATATAGACTGAATGAGAAAGGTCCTTGGACTTGGAAAAAGGAGAAAAAGAATTGGGTGGAAGATGTGACAATGAAGACGAATACGAAGAAGACAAAATGAATGTGCATGGGGAAAGGGCAGGGACTAAGGACGTGTCGTGGGGTAGGAGGAAGTAAAAAATGTTGCACGTGGAAGGAACAGTAGAAAATGGCCTTGTGGGTTCCCTCAAGGAATGAGCAAATGTCCTAAATGATCTCTCCCGATTCTCCTGGTGGCTGAAATCACTTGTTGTGCATGTTATTTTATAATTAATTGGGTAACAGGGGTGGGATCCAGACAGGAGAAAACAAAGTTATTATTTGGGGATATGTACATACACAGATTAAAAGAGGGCAAAACATATGCAGTGATCTTTTGATCTATATCTTAGATTAGGAGAATACAATATGGTTGAAGACACTGTTGATTCTTTAGAAGTATCTTTTATGATACCTCCCATGTTGAGAACAAGCACTACATTGAGGGGGTGACTGTGATAGGGATGCATAAGTACACTGCATATGGGGAGGGTGGACACTGAGTATAGTGGTCAAATCTTAACCACTGGTCAAATATTGACCAGAGGGGGGAAATGTATGGGAGGAGCCAACCACACCGCCCTCAACTGAGTATAGATAATATGATAGGTAGGTCAAATGAGTCTATTATTACACAAATCAGGATTATAGGGCCTTTAGTTAAGGTAGAAAAGTGCACATGGCACTGCGCATCTTTGGGTTAGATTGACCCAGGAAGTGAAGGGTACTTCATATATCACACACATACCATGAGTGTATAAAGATATATCATGAATAAGGAATACAAAGTAAGAAATGCTTAAATTCATAAATAACAGCTCTCTGAAGAATTGATACAATGGCAGACAAAACATACTTAAAATGGATACGTCAATCACAAAATGGTGTCCATTTCTAAGGCAGATGTGAGAGACTATGACTCATGGCAAGAGTTTTCTGACAAGCAACAGGGACTGGTAAATTTGAAATAGTCTTTGGCAGCATCTCGCAATGAGATCATTGAGTTTGTTAGCCAAAAATTGAACTTGGCAGGAAAAGCAGAAAGGATTCACATTGAGAAGGGCATGATGTGCTTTCTGCAGACTATTTTGAGAGGTCAGCTGTATTAATTGGCACCATATAATGAAGCATATCTGTTTTTCCATGGCATAAGGCACTAACTAACTTGGCAGGACCTTGAAAATCAGATAAGGGGTAAACATTGGTGTAATTAATTTTTTTTGGCAGGAGTTGAGAACTGTCATAATGTGTCCAGCCAAGTCTAAAAGTAAGCTTATCAGTTTTGTGCGTCAAGAAAAACCTTGGATGCCAACTATGCTAATGTGGGCTTGGTGTGCATCAGATAAGTCGTTCAATCGTAGTGAAGGGAGGTTTTTTCTCTGGGTAAGAGGACCTATCAGATAAATGCTCTAAACAAAGTAGTCATTTGCATAAGAATGTTAAATCATCCAAATAGCCTATATAAGCGGGTTTAAGGCAAAATATTGCTGAGTGCTTTTACAGAGTGTGTCGTGTAACCACACTTAATAAAGAATGCTGTGAAAAACACCCAGGTACCTGATTTCCTTTTGTCTCTATTTCTGTCCCTGGGAAATTTTCATAGATGCCAGAAGCTTGATGGGGTGGAAGAGGGCCACTCGTTCAGTACAAATTCACAACATTTAGGACTTTCTTAGATGGGAAGGCCGCAGCCGAGAGGAAGGTGACTCTCCCAACAAGAATATTCTCATCGTCAACTAGAACAGCCTCTAGTGACAATGGAGTCTTAACACCCAGAACCAACCCTCCTTTCGGGCCCTGAATGGCTAGGCAGAAGATGATAGTCCAGCTGTCAATCTCTTTTTCAGACGTAAGCCAGGTTTCCTGTAAGGCCACAATAGTAAAATTACCAAAAAAGTCCATTAGGCCCCTGTTAAGATGTATTTCTGAACTCTGACCTGGTGGACAGACGTTCAGAAGGTCAGCCTACTTTCTTGGAACAGGCTAACTTTCTGGACAAGCCTGACCAATCAAGGTAGCATTGGCGGCAGTCAAAACTAGGTCTCAGGGGGGGTGAGGGTGATCGAAAGCCCACAATGAGCACACACAGTAAACAACACCACAAATTACTCTTAGTCAGGTGTATATTTCAAAAATACATATACATTTATTAAAGGCCTTTTAAGTCAAACACAAGTAAATCTTCAGCAGTATTAACAAAATTAACACAACACTAACTATAAAACATATATACAGTAACAGTGGTGTAAAATAGTATTACAGGGGGCTGTACTGGCTCAGGAAGGTGGGTGAGGTGATGAAGAATAATTTTCCACTATTCAAGTAGGGTGTCCCTAAAATGGCAGAACAGGTTCCAAGAATTGGGAATAGCTCAGTAGCACAGGCTATCTCGATAAAGGAGAGTGGCCCTCATGGGACATTTGTGTGTAAAAATCTATGGATGCGCCAAGGGCCACCAGTAAGTGAGCAAATGCTTACCGACCCTCAGTGCACTCTGGACCAAACTTCACCAGTCAAGTCCAGTTCGTTTGCAGGTTCAAATCCTGCAGTTGCGCGGCTCTGTGGCTTTCCGGGCTGCATTCTGGGATTTATTCTGTGGCGGGACAGTGGTGATTTCTACGCTGCTGGTGAAGGGAGCAGGCCAGTTGTACTGCAGCAAGTCTTAGGGCACAGGGCGGCACAGCAGCAAGGCCCCCATGAAGATCTTCACCACAGCTGAGCGACACAGTGACCGCGTATGCTCAGGTTCAGGTGTATTCTCCTAATTCCAGACCTGGGAATGCTAGGTATACTTATCTCGGTGGGGGAGTGCCTTATACACAGAGTTTACGGTCTGCAAAGGCTAAAATCGAAACTTGAGACAGCAGCGGTTCCAGGGCAAAGGTCCTGTACAAGCTGGTGAGTTCATTGGGCGTTCCAGTAACTCTTCCAAAAAGACTTGCTTACAGGTTAAGCAGGAGGTGCCGAGAGTAGTTAGTCCCAGTACTCCAACGGGTCAAAGCTCTCTTGCAGGCCTTCTATGATCTATGAGAAACATAGGCTCAGACGGGACAACAGCGGGGTCAGGATGCCAAGTCTTCCAGAGGGTCACCAGCGGTTCCACGGATCTGTTTCTTCTGTTCAAGATACTTGGCTCCTTTACTTAGTTCAGTGTGAACTTAGAAGATCGACCTGCAATGGGTTTAAGGTGCATTCTCTTATCCAAAATCTCCATTGCACCAAAACCAATAAGAGATCTGCTCACATTCAGTCATCCCAGACATGGACCAACCATGGACGACGGTGGTCCCAGTCATCCCAGCACACCAGACATCCTGGCTCACAAGATGTGTAATGGAACTAGACAGCTCCAGTCCACATCCTGGATGCACACACACAAGGCATGCAGAAGCCTGCAAAAGCTTTGGTTTGTGCAGGTGTCTGCGTGACCAAATAAGGAATTTCCTAGGCTGGCTCGATCTGGGGAAGGCAAAGGGACAAGATGGAAATGGACAGACCAAAGGACCTTGTGGCATGGCGATTTTGGGCACTGGCCACTGTCCTGGGCCAATCGCGGTTTGGACCATAGAAAAGAGTCAAAAGTGCTTTAAAAGTAACTGCTGCCACCAGCTCTGTCCTGGACACGGTTGTACATTCACCAAAAATCCTTCGAGGTTGTCTAGAGCTTTAAAAATGAAAAAGGGACCATGTGCACTGATAAAATTATACTAAAGGATAGCAACCAAGTGAAAGACTAAGGGAAACAAAGTCTCCCGGTACTGACAGTCTTAAGGACATGTCAGTTTCCCCATAACAAAATGAGCAAAAGCCCAGCGGAGTACATCAGGAGACTGGGCTCCACTAGTAAAAGTCAGGCTAGGATGGTCAGACAACAGTAAAAAGTTGGGGGGTTCACAACTGGAGGGAAAATTACCCATGAATGGAAATCTTTCCTAAAAGCCCCCCTCTTCAAAGATGTGTGAATTTCCTTGGGTGTTCCAGCTGAAGAGCAGAGAACAACAGTTGCGGTCCCAACTAGGGCCACACCCTGCCGCGCTGGTCCACCATGTTAGCAAACCATGCCCAGTAGGATTCATCAGCTTGGTTGACAGCAGTTGGTTTGTAACTCTTTGGCATTGCCCGAGATGCAGAGTTAGGGGATTGTGTTAGTCAATATTGATATTGATATTTTATTTCTATTGCACTTGTACACAAGTGTTTCAGAGCGCGACAAGGTAAGGGAGGGGATCAGGGGAGAACAAAACTGCGATCTTAAAAGGCCTAGTGACATTGAGAACGCGCAAGTGCATGGGAGAGGGGGAGGGGAAAAATGCATGGAAGGGGGAGAAGTGAAAAGTGCGTAGCAGAGGAGAAACAGATAAATAATAATAAATAAATAATAAAGGCAACAAACAGTGGTAGTACAGCCAGCAATTTGCAAGTGCTAGGTTTAAGGCAGCAGACAGGGTAGGTCTGATAAGTGCAGGAAGAAAAGGGGGGGCTGTATGGGTACAGGTACAGACCCCAGTGCAAGGGGTGTCCTGGAGGCAGTGCGGGAGGGTGGCAGGGTGAGCAGGTACCTGGGCCCGGAGGACAGAGGGTGGCCAGGTGCACGGTGCCAAGAGAGAACAGATCAGCAGGGGACAGGGGGAACGAAGGCAGAAGAAAAGAGGAAGGTATTGAGGTGCTTCCTGAACCGGAGTTGGTTCTCCTCAAGTTTTAGAGTGGCAGGGAGGCTGTTCCAGAGGGAGTCCCCAGCCGAAGACAGAGATGTACCCACAGCTTGTTTCTTTGAAAAACGACTGACCCTGAGGGAGTTAGAGGTAGAGGAGCAAAGAGCTCGAGAGGGGTGGTATTTGCAGAGGGATAGCTGAAGGTATTTGGACCCAGGCCCCAGAAAGCCTTGTGGACAATGCAGAGGGTTTTGAATGTAATCCTTGGATCTACTGGGAGCCAATGGAGAGATTTCAGAGCTGGAGAGATACGATCCCAGGGCTTGAGGTCAAGGACAAGACTCACAGTCCTGTTCTGGATTAGTTGCAGAGGGCGGAGTGTAGAGGCAGGTAGATTCAGAAAGAGGCTGTTACAATAGTCCAACCTAGAGAGAACCAGAGCTTGGGATACCATGAGCTTCTGGGTGAAGGAGAGGAAAGGTAGATTACCTCTGAGGAGGTGCAGTAGGAAGTTTGACTTTTTAGAGACCTTAGAGATTGGGCGGAGAAGGAAAGGGTGGAGTCAAAGATGACCCGAGGTTCTTAGCCTCACAGGTGGGGGTAGGAGGAGGGCCAAAGGAAGCCGGCCAGAGAGTGAGGGGAAAGGATGGTGAAGCCAGACTGGTGGGCATGGAGACAGCCAACAGAATTGGAATGAAGGTTAAGCTGAGAGATGGGCAACTTTTTCAGGAGTTTCCCCAGAAAGGGAGTAATGGAAATTGGGCGATAGTTAGCTGGACAAGTAAGATCAGCTGTGGGTTTCTTCAGAAGAGGATGCACAAGTGAGTGGATTAGTGACACCTGAGCCATCCCTATTACTATTGTACTTAGACCCGAGCCTCCCACCTGCGGCCATGATTATGTCGATTAAAGTACATTCATTGCCCAGTTTATATAGGGCTGATCGATGATATGATCTACAGATGTTCAGGACTATGACTCCCATGATTCCTCACTGTTGACTACGCTGGCCAGGGCTGATGGGAGATTTAGTCCAAAACATCTGGAGAGCCAAAGGTTGCAGACCCCTGATCTACAACATATGTCATTGTAGACTCTGCATGAAAAGAAATGTTAGACGTTGCCAGAGGCGTTGCTAGGGGGGGGCAGAGGGGGCTATAGCCCCGTGTCTCCTGGTTGTAGCCCCGGATAGAAGCTCAGGGGCTACAAACAAAATGCTAGCTAGCCCCGAGTCCCACCAGTCCCAACATTAGCTTAGCGCCTGATCCTTTCTAGACCTAGCAACACACCTGGACGTTGCCCTCTCACACCATTGATCTTCACAAATGTCCAAAAAACAAATATTGTTGCTGGTGATGAATCAGAGCGGAATCACAGAGTGGAAGAGCTCTAGCCCCCTGGAACGAATGATGTAAGTTCTTTTAGGGGGCGCCAAAGATGCCATGAATGTGTACAGCCTTAGATTTCATGGATTGAGAAAGTGTGGAGGCCATCGGTACCACTTCCTGATTGGGCTCCATTTGAGTGGTGGCCGTGTTAGAACTCCGAGCAATGACCACCCCTGACTCGGATGGTTGGGCCGAAAATATATCTTCTAAGTTGTACGTTATCTCCTCACTGTTAGTAAGAGCTTGTGCTTAATTCTTCTGTTTGCTGACAGTATTCATGCCTGAGGTTGCCACCTTTCTCCCAGGCTGATCTACTTGCACTTTTCTTTTGTTGCCACGCCCTTGATTGTTTTTTTATGGACATTTAAATTGGGCAGTAGCAGCGCTCAGTTTAACCTCAGGAAGACTTTCAATTATTGTTGCAATTATAGCAGCACAATTTGTTAGACCCGGGCGGTTCGCTGAGTTTCTAAGATCTCCCGCACCCTTCCCCCTGCCCCCTTTTGTTTGAGAGCTTGCATTCAAAGCTGCTTAATTAGGGCCGCAGGGACAGAAGACACTGTAAGCAGTTTTGTTTTCTTTGTTACAAGGTCTTCATACATTATGGCCTGCTTAGGTACTTTCTTTTTTCTGTGCTGATTCCAAGCAGTAGTTTCCAAATCCGTCACATGCTTCCCTGAAATTTGTGAATTCGGATCCATAGACAATAACATGCTGAACTGTTTTTTTGACATTGATTGCAGCAGACTTAGTCTTGCATTAATTGTTTCCTGCAGGTTAGCAATAACGCTGGTCGCATTGGCTAGTTTTTGGTGATCATAATTCGGCCAGATTGGCCCCGGGCCTTTGCCAAACTTTGCCGGTAATGTCCAATTTAGTTGTTCACATTTCCATTTTAGTTGTACTAACAAAGTTGGAAGGACGTTGAACATAATTGCAGAAGAGGTGCTCGAGTTGAAGTCTCCCCCTCCCCTGCACCACTGCCGTGACCAACTCATCGCAATCAGCACAAGCTTCTTGAATGTCCTGCGGATACTCCTCCATGAGCGTCCCTCGCCTCCCACGGGCATGGGCGTAATTTTAGGGGGTACAGGGGTGTTTGTCCCCCCCCCAACTTTTCATGCCACACCATTGTGTCCCCATTGATTAGGCTTGGGCACCTTTTCTTCAGATGTCATGTCCCTCCCCAACTTTTTCAGCAAAGTTACTCCACTGCCCACGGGCACTCCCGGTGCTCCAGATAAACGTTGAGTCCCCAACAGGGAGGGAAAGTGACACAGGGCTCCTTTCACTTCGTCTATTTGTGCATAACGTGACATTTGGAATGGTGGTTTTTCTAATAGTGGCAAGGACGGGAGATGCCGGTCCTGGAAACAATGGTCTCCCATAGAGAAGCTCAAACTCAGCGCTGTGAATTGCAAAGCCCGGGACTGGGCTAAATGAAAGGAAGCCAGAAAGGGGGTATGCCATGTACTGGTGAGCACGCGGTAGCAATAGAGATAATGGAGACATTGTCCTCTTGATCAGCATGAGTGATTAATGCTGTCACAACCCTTTCAATGGTTTTAGACCCTAATCAGGGTACCGAGGCCAAACTTTTGTTGGTAAAGTGTATGCAAAAAACGTCATCGGTATTGAGGGATTTATTTACCCCACCAGTTGCCCCACAAGCCACAGGCATCATTTTTTATGGCATGTAGCACGATGGTCAATAGCTGGGTAAAAGTCGGTGATTTTTAGGGGTGATGTGTTGCCCCCACTGGCTTTCTTTGATCCCAGAGACAGTCGTGGACAGTTTTTTTTAGAGAGCGGGCAGAGCTGTGCACATCAATTCCAGTCACAGTCGCACCGCCTGTAAAAGAGGGTTCCTCCATAGCATTCTTCAAGCTAGGTACAATCGGCTCAGCCGCACGGTCCCCGAGGGCTTGTTCACTCTTGTGCGCCGACAGTACAGAGAGACCTTAAAAGAGTCCTGGATAGCAACAGTCGCGCGTTTAGCTGTGCGTGTTTTGATGGAATTTGGTGTACAACGCGTTGGCATGTTTGAATCGGGTCAGATTCACAGATTCACAGCACACAGCTTAAGGTACGACAGAGTTCAGGAAGAAAAGCAAGGCCCGAAGAAGTAAGCAGAACAGCTGGTTAGAAGGCAAGACAAACTTTAGCAGTGGAGTAACTTTGCTGAAAATGATGGGGGGGGACATGACATCTGAAGAAAAGGTGCCCCAGCCAAATGAATGGGGACAAAATGGTGTGCCATTAAAGTTGGGGGGACAAACACCCCTGCCCCCCTAAAATTACGCCCATGAACGTTAGTAGGACAATGTAAGGCTTCCACAGACTACACCTACTTCTCTGCACCATGCAGCAGTGTTTATCCGAGCAGGTACTGTCAGTTGGTCGGTAAAGGTCTCCTCTCTAACGTCCGGAACACACTGAAACAGTTTCGGCACTTTGTGACCCTTCGCTTAAGTCCAGGGTTTTTTTTAAAGCAGAGTCTTAAAGTGGTAGACACTAGTTCTCCAACCGCCGTAAAAGTACATTAGGTGTACACGTGTCTGTTCCAACAAGAAGAGTGAAACATACTGAAACACTTCCAGCACTACAGCAATACTGTCCTTTAGCTCTGACTTGTGGACAAACCCTGTAAAACGGATACAAATAATACTTACTCTGGCACAGGCACTTCAGGCTATCACTTCAGCCTTTCAGCAACCATTTCCTGCTCACTGGAATTGGGCTCTTTAAAATAACTAAATAAGTGACTCATGAACGTAATAAACGGAGCGTTAATGAGGGTCCGGCCGGTTGTTTTGCAGAGGGGATTGGGAACTCCCCACATGAACTTCAGCTCTAAATGCCCCTTTAATTTTATATCATGTCTTGTAGTCTCCTTGTTTTTTTCCTTATTAGCAGACATCGTCCTCTCCCGCCTGGACTACGCCAATTACCTTTACCTTGAGTTCCCTGCATATCCACTTAAAAAGTTCCAATGGGTCCAAAACACCACAGCTTGGCTCCTGCTGGTCCTTGGTCCCAGAGAGCAAATCACACCTGCCCACCATGTCCTCCACTTGCTCCCTGCCGGGCAACAGGCCACCTTCAAAGCCATGTGCAGCACCCACTGTGCCCTCCCCAAGACAGGCCCAGAATACCCCCAACACAAACTCACTCCTTACTAACGCAATAGAAACATTAGATCAGGCATCACAATCCTCCTTGTGATCCCTCCCTTCAAAACGACTAGAATCCTCCTTCGATGTCCAAGCACCCACCATCTGGAACACAGTTGCGCTTAGCTTCCACTGCTTAGAGGATCACCTTGCCTTCCGTAAGGCCTGCAAGCACTGGCTTACCCACCCTGCAACCTGACAAACCCATGCCACACGTTGGGCTACTTCCCATCCTGTCAAATAGGCCGAGGCAGCAATCAACCCCTCATGAAATGTACTGAGTGATGGAGAGAATTAACTTCAGCAGACCAAAGGACAGAATTTGAGCCACATGCACGAAACCAAGAATCCATTCAGGACACAGAGGTACATATTGCACTCCATGTTGATGGAAGCTAGCCGAAGGCACGGCCACCCGCCCACACACATCTGCGATCATAAACTACCTTAAAGCACATTGCACAACTCCTCTGCGATAAGACTGCAGCTATGTCCAAAGATAGAAATTCTGTCTATCTGGACACATAATGGGTCTCCGACACTCGCATACTCTCCGTCTACCTCACAGCACGCATCCATATGCTTGCATGACATGGGTAGCTAACAGGGACTCGGCCATCCCTACCTACCTTTGTATTGTCTAAAATGCACTCACACGCTGTAAACGCCTCTGATGAATTTCCCATACCTTGTACTTCGGTCCTCAAAGGTGTTCACCTACATCGCTTTGAGACTATACCAATGGGAAAAGATGCTATACAAATGACAAATGTCATTACAGTACATTACAATACATGCATTAGGTCACCTTTCTCCATGTAGCTGAAGACAATACTGGACATTTTCGCATGCATACTTGAAAGCACTGCCCTGCTCCATCCACTTCTGGACTTGTGTCCAATTGATCAGAATGGACTAAACTTGTCACAGCAGTGAACTTCTGTATGTTAGGAAGGATTTCTCTTTACTGCACCTTTCCTTCCATTTTTATGGACCTCCAAATATGTTGCTTTTATTTTTGATCCTGACCTGTACTTTTTACAGTGCAGTGAAGCCTTAAGCTTCACTACACTGTATTTTGATGATCTGTTATGGGGAAACTGACATGTCCTTCAGGTTGTCCTTACTGGGAAACATTGTTTCCCTTAGTCTTGCGACTTAGTTACTACTTTTAGTAACTTGTTATTGTTTGTGTTAACTTTTTATCATTGTACAATGCATCTTACAATGCAGGACAATGGGTTACACTTTCAGTTTTGCCCTAGACTAACACTCAAAAGTATTTTTGGTTACTCTAGGTGTGCTAAATAGACCAGCTGGTGGCAGCAGCAATTCTTTTCCAATTTCTGATGCTTTTCGTCTTTGCCTTACAGCGTTTACCACATTTGGCTACTAACTGTGGCTAATGTCCAAACATGGCCGTGCCACATGTTTTTTTGCTTGTCCTTTGGCCATCTTGTTCTTTAGCCTTCTTCTTGGCCTGTTAGGCTGGGAAAATCCATGTATGGATGTCCAGTGGTGGGAAAGCAGAGGCTTTTTGCAGGCTACTGGAGGGCTAAGTGTGTTTGCTGGCAGGATGTGGGCTGGGACTTTCTGGTCCCAATCCACAAACTGTTTTCAGTGTTTCTGAGTCGCATGCATGAGTGTTCCTGCCAGTGGTCCTGATTGGATCTCTGCTGGGGTGTGCGTGTGTGTGTGTGTGTGGTTAGTCCTGCTATTGGCTAGTGGGAGTTTCGGTTCTTACCTGGCTTTTAGGATAAGAAGAGGACCCCTGCACCCATTCTTCAGAGATCCTGGAGTAACTTGAAGGAGCCACGACTCTTGTCTAGCTTTGAAACCCGTGAAGACACCGGAGACCCGACTGAAGGAGGCCTGGCAACCAACTTCTGCTGCTGTCCTGGTGGAGCCCTGTCTTGCTATTGATCTTCAGCAGTACTGTGAGGGAACTGCAACCCATGGAGTGGAGGGAACATCCATTCCTGATGTCTGCTCGGTACCCTGCGAAGAAGAGCCTTCAGAAGTGTCCCGGGACTGTCCTGTGGCTGACCAGCTCCGAGTTTGGGCAACCATGCTGCTGACGGCACCATTCCAAGTTGAGGCCTGGAACTTGGGGGATCTACAGCTTGTCTTACAAGACTTACCTCAGCTAGAATTCAGAGTCGTAGCATAAATAGGACCCGGAATAGAAGGGAAAGTGTGAGCACAACAAGTGAGGCCTTTTATGTCACCTTGCTGCAGTGAACACCATCCGAAACAGCTTACCTGAGTTGAGCTCAGCCCTGAAAGGAATCCTGCATTGTGTTTTTCTGTATTCTTCATCCGAGAGTCCTTGCACCAGCGAAAGACACCAACCGGAGATCAGCTCAAACCTGCAACCCCTCCGAATCAGGGCCTGAGGCTGATGGCAGGAAAAGCAACCTCGGACCTTCTTGCGTTGACCTGCCAAGTCCTGGGAATAATTGGAGTATGGGGGGTAAGTTACAGAGGTTCTCACAATCCCCATAAACTCCCTTTAAAAGTTGTCCTAACTTTTATAAAACGTTTGCTTTACTTTGGCTTTGCCAGTGCTTGCACGCGCAAGCCTTTTCCAAACGTTGGGGGACACTTGTTTTAGAATATATTGTCCTCTAACCATTGAAACTGTTCACTGGACCCAAAAGACCCAACCTTCATTTTTTACCTGCATCACAAACTGTGTCTGAACTTTTCTGAACTTTTGGGTATAAGGCTCCAGACAATTTAGCGGAGGACTTTTGAAGTTAGGGTTAATTCTCTGTGGATCTGTAGTACATAAAATTAATCTGCACTTTCTTTTAAAGGAGTTTGATTTGTGTTATGCCCTTCTCTAGTGGCTGTATATATGTAATCTATTATAAGTGTTGTGTGATACTTCTACCTGTTAGTAGTCATTTTTCATTGTGATATGTGGCCATAAACAATTAACTGTATTTGTATACATACTGTCTAAGTGTAATTTGTGATTCCCATTGTGTGTCCTCATTGTGGACCATTTACAAGGTCACTACCTCTTGAGACTTAGCCTAGACCTCTCGTCATTGCTACCTTGAACTGGTTTGGCTACAGCTCCCAGAGTTGTCCCTGTCACAATATAGGTTGGCCTTCTATACATTTGTCCACCAGGCCAGAGTATAGTAAATCAGTCCTAACACTGAACGACAGCCAAAGTGGTCATAGGTAGGGTGGATGCACCCCTCTTGGTGGTTTTGGCTGACCCAGAAGGACTTTCCCGGAAGTAATCTACCCCCCCCCCCAAGCAGGCTACGTCACACAAGAACTACTATTTCTGTCTATTGTTCTCGGAAAGTGGGGGACAAACATGCCTGAAGGCCTAGGAGTTGGTATTTCTCAAGTTTCGCTAGTCATATGATCAGAAAACTATGTAGCCACTGGGCTGGAAGAGGGTTAGATTAGTTAGGTGGTATTGTAGAAGGTATCCATGATGCGTTCCTTGACTTGCAATCCAATGAATAAAATCATTTATGTTTGCCATCTACGAAATAAGAAGCTGTGACTGGTTTTCTTCCACAGGCTCTAGCCATAGATTTCATTTTTTGCTCCTTCAATCCCAAAAGAGGAGCACCCCATATAGGCACATATACACCGGCCCATGCTTTAGTACCCTTAAACTCAAGCTCAGCTCAGAAATGGCCAATAAGCTCTATGTTATTCTTATTGAACCCTCTACATTGGGAGTCCACCTTGATGATACACTGTCTTTTACAAGGCAAGTTAATTCCATTGCCTCTTCTGCTACCCACACTTCCAAACTGATCAATGCCTGCAGGCCATTCTTATTTCTCAACAGTTGCCTTACCATTGCCTGAGCTGTCATTGGTACGAGACTTGACTATTGTAATGGATTTTTTGCAGGTATGTCCTCACGCAACATACATAAGATGCAGGTTATCCGAAATAATGCTCTCTGGGTCGGCCCTCAACATCCCTAGACAAGAACACATCTCCACAGCAAGAAGAAATGCACAGTGTTCCTGATACAAGAATGTATCATGTTCAAAACTTTGTCCATCACTCACACATGCCTCTGTAACTCTGCTCCCCCTTACCTCAAACAGAAAGTCAAGAGAGCCCAATCATCATGGCCAACTAGATCTGCCTATGATCACCAGCTCGTCATGCCCAGATTTAAACAGCCCAAAGCCGGTGGATCAAGCTTCTCAGCCTTGGCAGCTAAACAATGGAACATTCTACACCCAACCTTGCGATCCAACCAATCTTATTGGACCTTTCGGAAAGCCCTAAAAGCATTGCTCTTTGCATAAGCCCCTACTGAGGTTATTTCATGCATGCAACTTGTACTGTAACAGCGCCTTGATGCCCTAAGGTTTAGTTTGTTTTATAAATGTAAAAATAAATAATAGATAGCACAGGAAGTGGTGCACTACAGCTCTGAAAATATGTGTTTACCCCCAAATGAGCAAGCATGTCTAGTTCTTCCTCATTTAGCGTGATACTGGCTTTGGGGGCCTTATTAACTTGCTACTGATCTCATCAGCTCTTAAAACCTAATTTCTTTCAACATCATATTTATCCACATAACTTTCACCATCTTCATCATTGTCCTAGACCACACTCAACATTTTTATTTAACATTTGAGGAACTAACGCAAATAGTCCACAGAATGTAGAAACATGGTCTTTGTTAATGCACTGTTTACATGGTTTTCCTGGTGGGACAATTCAACATATTGGCTAGGCGAGACTTAATATCACACATATATCAGTGGAAAGTGCTTTCCTTTAGCACCACACTAGACACAGAGATGGCTGCCAACAGGTTCTTGCTTACGGGACTGCACATACATCATGTATGGACATAGCTCTGAACTTTTTGTGTACCCATGGTGGGTTAAATCAGGAGATGTTGAATGAATGCACAAAAGGAGTTGATAAGTTGTTCTAAGCCTATTAGTGTAAAATCCACAAGGATAAAATCATCTGCATAGACCAACCAGGATAGTTTAAGAGAGCTTGCTTGTGTAGAGATTAAAGCCACTTTCTCTAAGTCATCACCAAATCTGACACATAAATGTTGAAATGGCAGGGTCCAACACGCACCTTTGAAAAAGCCCCCTAGGTATGGGGATGTTTTGAGAGAGTTAGCATAATTAAGCCTTACTTGTACGTCAGTTCCAGCATGAAGATGGATAATAATGTTGAAGAGGCTTCCCCATAAAAGATCATAACTCACTAGATCAAAGGCTGCTGACAAATCAATGCTAGCCAAACAGATGGGAGATGCATGCTTACACCAGGAAATTTTGTGAAAACAATAAATAAGAACGTTGTTAAGGATGCCCCTATTATTTTCTGTCTGTTTTTTTATATGATCAGTGTTAAGAGCCCAACTTTCAAATTCTTTAAGGATTAAAGATATGAATTCCTTACTATTTCCATTAAGCTGAGCAATGGGTCTAAAGTTATGTGGGTTAGTTGTAATTCATTTTTATAGACAGGTACAATATGAAGTTTTCCAATAAGGCAGTGCCGTACAAGAAAGTAGGATATGCACAAAGGGAATATACAAAACAAAAGTCCTTGACATAGAAGCCTGTTTAAACAGTTTGTTAGGTAATTGGTTTGGACCGGAGGATCTTGAATTATAGGCTCCATTTATGACAAGGGCAATGTTCCACATCTTAAAGTTTAAGTTCCAAGTAATTGCCATATTATTCAATGGTGAGGCATTTTACAATTGTAGGTAGAATGTAATCTCCCAAACAATTCAACGCAATCGCTTTCTTCTATAGGGTTCAACTGTCTCCCTGCTTGATTCATTTCTTTACAGTTAATATGCATCCAAAAGTTTGATTCAGACTTCCCCACAAATATCGCCAACATTCCTTCACCGTACTTTAAGAGAAGCTGGTGGCAATACTAAATCTGCCAACTTTTATACATTTGGCGTTCTTTTTTAATGTCAAATTCTGTACATATGGGGACAAAATGACCACACTTCATACTTTGAATAACTTGCCTCAATACCTTCTTATCAGAGGGAACAGCTTTGTCAAAAGCTTGTAGATGTTTTTTTTATGTCTGCCACACTTTGATGGTATAACAGTTAAAGAGCTCAAGGTTCCTTTCATAAAGAGGTGAAAAGAGCCAGGGACAACGGTCTTATGTGCAATCATATGGTGATTGATTAAATATATGAGTTAGCCTATCATTACATGTATTCAAATTTGTGCAATTCCAGATGATTTGATTATTGTCCTGATTAATAGTCAGATTAATCAGTCTCAGTGCTACCGTCTCTCCATTTCCTAATACAAAGAATACAGAAGCATATTATGGTCATGTATATCTGTATCAAGGAATTTCAAGGAGGAACATTTATCAAACAGTGTCAAGGTAATCTAGGATAGATGTTGCATTGCCCATTTGCCGTATATCTCTTCGTGGGATGTAACCAGGAATATTCCAGTTACGGATATTTAGTCCCCAGGTATTGAAAGAATGGGCCCACTGATTCCCAGAATTAGATTTTAAGGCTGCATCTACAGAAAACACATATCCTCAGCCTCACTTAAATATGGATCCACAAAAGGATATGTAGAACTGAGGTCATGAGCCAAAATAATGTTACGGTTACTGGTAGTCAAATGTCATTTCTCTAATAAACCAGAGATATTGGCTATCATTACAAGTTTGCCTGTATCCCACTGGTAATTCCGGTGGGTTAGCGGCCAACTAACTTACTGTTTTCAACTGCCCAATATCCTGGAATTACCAGGATATTACAGGTGTTGGAAAGGGTGGTAAATCCCCATTCCATGGAGTCCCATATGACGGCCCACCTCCCAGAGTTCACGCCACTGCTGGCTTCTCTCTCCTGCCAATGGTCAGGAAATTGGCTTCCACTGCAGTGCTTTGCAGACCGTCCTTGGATGTCCCTGCTACAGAGGATCAGCATTCGTACAGCTTTGTGCTCCCAGGTTTGAACTTCCCGGGCAGGGCTAGCTTTACTCCGGCTGTTCTCTCCATCTTGCAGGCCTTTCTCACTCTTTATTTCCTGTAGCTGGATCCGCCCCAGTGTAAAATAAAATTCCTTCCTTACTGTTGTTGAACTAATCTTTATGCATGCTTGTGGCCAACTCTGCTCAGTATCATGTTAAGGCAGCCTGTTATTACTCTGCAGGTTTATTTGGCTCTTCTTCATCTGGGTTATATTACTTTGTGAATCCAAGATTGAAGAGACATTATCATAACAGACAGGGTTATCAGGGATTTCTGACAAGGACTTGGTCCCAAGGCAAAAGGGGTTAGGGAGTTCCTTCACAGAACAGGAGTCCTTATTTCCAGGAGGGGAATCTCTCCCTGTGAGGTCCCGCTTTCCACCAACCCCTAGGGGGTTATTGGGTAGCAGCAGCACCTCCCTAGCCTCACAGGTAAGGGGTCCCCTTTGGGGAGAAGTGACGAGATCTCATGAATCATCACAAAGGACAAGATGTGATGTTTCCTAAGCCATTAAAGCTTGTAATCGGGGGCAGACTATCTTTTGTCCGCAGAATGGGTGGAAGACTACAATTAGTCATGTTATTGCAGCCATTATTTGCAATTGTACATATAGTCGTCAGTAATTGTAGCATTTCCTTAATAGACTCCTTTTCAGTGATATGTACAGACCGGCGATCTTGGGAGGATAAAATCGGCACAAAAGTATTCTAAATGTTAACCACTGGTGTTATGACAAGATTCAGTAGCGTTTGTCGAGCATTTCTTCCTGCTCTTTCTTGTTTTATTTTTAGTGTTACTTAGTCCGCCCCCAGAGGACACCGTAATTATCTGCAATGATGGTTCAACCAAGAACACTTCTTTTACATTCAAGTTTCTTAGTTGATGATTTTCGGTTGACACTCCCCCTTTTTTTTGTTCCCCTTCCCTAGTTTGATCACAACTGCAACACTTCATGCATTTGCACTAGGAGAAATGCTGTCAGGCCTAGTATGCTAGTTTTTCTGTTAGATCATTTGGAAACTTCAAGGCCTAAGAATGATTACTGTACTTCCTTGTTCCCTTCCCGCCTTAAAGTGCTTTGAAGCACTCAACCTGTGTATAAGCGCTGTATAAATAATTATAATTACTCCCAATCCTTTTAAAACATTTTTTAGTCTGCTTGCGCTTGTGGGAACATTTGTTTAATTTATTATTCCTACATAAGTCCAGAGCAGGACTATTTTGACCTTTAAGTGCATTTGAAATCCATTAAAATCTTCAGCATGGCCGCCTATAGTGTTATCACTTAATATTAGGATCAGTGAATCAAATGTCACGAGCCCGACTCTTTCACTACTGAATCCATTGAGGGATTGTTGTGTATTCGAAGGTGGACATGTGTCCTTAAATCATGGCATGCAACACAGGAATCCATTCTAGTTTTCATGGAATTCAACAGTACAGTATGAAGTTTGACCCCTGCACTTATGTTTTCGTAAAGATTGACTAAACAGGTACCAAATTGAGGCCAGAGATAGACGACGTATCCAAATTCTCTAATTTGCTCGGATTAGTAACATCATTGTGCAGAATAGAGTGCCCAGTGTGTGGGTCGGCTGAAAAGGGTGATTCAGAGGAAGCGTGCTCTGTAAAAATAGATGGAGTGTCAGATAATGAACCAAGTGAGGTTGAAAGGCTTCCTTTATTCTTAGTTAGTTGACAGGAAAGATTAGTTCAGACCCAGTTTGGTTAGATATACATAAGGTAGTTAAAACAGGTAAACTCAAGATAAGCAGAACCTTTGTGTCCAAAGTCGTCGAAGCACGAACATTGTTGAGTCAAATGTCAGAAATGGAACAATTCATCCCGTTTCTTTAGCTGGGAAGATGTATGTGATCTTATTGCCACCATGAGCAATAGGAGAGGCTGAAGGACATATCAGTGGGCAGAAGGCGCCTTAGAACGAGAGACAATATCATTCCTCAAAACTTCTGGGGACTTTGCTGACCCTGCTGATTCCATTGCAGAGAACTCAATGATGGAGCAGAATTACTGCCTAGATTATACATTAAATACAACAGGTAACATGCGTAAGGAAACTCTGCCAATTTGAAGGTTACTATCACCACCTGACTTCAACTGAGTTCAACTGCAGTACAACTGCACTCTCCGGCAATGCGCACCATTCAGCGCACAACCGCAGTATTTCTTATCCAAGGCTTGATTCGCTGCAAAATCTGCTCCTTGTAGAAAGCTACAACACTGCTCACAAGTTCCTGCAGCACAACTGCATTTTCGGGCATTCCCAAGGACCAATATATAGAGTAGCATCCAAACAAAGGACGTGTTTTTGACCTTAGGATGGGACTTAATGAGTTAGCTTGACAATGAGAGCTCCAAGTAGATTTTAGAAACCTTGCCCAATAGGTGACGGGAGGCAGCAAACAGGAGCTTCATTTTATCGGCACAACCAGTTTTCACACATCCACACATCAATGTGTTGAAAAATAGATTGAATGCAAGACATGTTGCATTGAACATCCCGGTGCGAAAAATAATCTGCATATACATGTAGTTTCAAACTCTCAATAAATCAGGAGCCCCGGGAGTCCCACATTTTTTTTCTTCCAAATTTAGATACAGCCTCCCCAACTTTAACACTAAACGACCTGTTGCTCAAGAAGCAAATAGACCAGCTGGTTGCACTTTCTGACACCCCAGCCACATCCATAATCCACTGAATTAAAAGGGAGTGATCCAAGGTGTCAAAGGCTGCCAACCAGACCAACAACATTATTTAACCAGGGCTTCCATTGTCAATAATCTGGAGAAGAGACTCGTTTACTTCTAAAGAGCTAGTTCAGTACGTCTAAACGGATGAAAGCCAGAAAGCCTGACTACCAGAAACCCATGGTCTTAAATATAAGGCTGATATCGGAGAGTAGATGCTTTATTCTTTTTATTTTTCAAAAAATGAAGTATTGGTAATCAACTGATATTTATGACATACCTCAGGGTGGAGGGTGGCCTGGAGGTGGGCGGTAACTCAAGAGTGCTTTATGTTGTTTGGAACAGTGGAGTCTCTAAAAGAGGTGTTAATAAAGTCAGTGAGTATGGGTCTTAAGGCATCCATGCAATACTTGATGATACTAGCAGGGCACAGATCCTCTGGACAATTAGAGGCCTTAATACCCTTGGTTATGGCCTTGCTCAGTGGCGGCTGGTGACTTTGAAAGGTGATGGGGTGCACATTTAGAAGGGGGAATTTGCAAGCGAGTGAGCGAGCCTGACCCCCATCAAGGTGGGGACAGGGGGCATTCCCCCCCACAAACATTTTTGAAAAAATCCTATACAATGTGCAATTTACTTCCCACACTCACACAAACCTGACCTAAAAAGCATTAAGTTTTAGGTACTAACTATAGTGTTTTCGATGGTCTGTAAAGAGAAAGCAAGAGAGAGAGACTGGTCTGAGAAAGGGCAACATATACTCAGAGCAGATGACCGAACAATGCATAACACTGGCTATAATACCTCTGAATGGGTCATTTCTAGCTATTAAGGCAGTTCAACACATTTTAAAAAAGGACGCAATGTCAGGTGTTTTAAAAACATGGCCTTGGTTTGGTTACTCATCCGAATCCGGACTCGGGTCCTGAGAGACCCCCCTCTCATTGTGCACTCGTGCCCCTCAGAAGGTAATGTGCCCACAATGAACAAACGATCATGTGGCTGTTTCAAAATGTTTGCCGACATTAGATATGCATTTCAAAACATTACATGATTATTTGCTAAGTGTTGGTGCATTACTAGCATTATCTTACTGAAGGTCAGGGGTCACGATAAGTCAACGACTTGAGAGAGGGTCATGTCAGCCTGTCTTTTTTTATTATAAAGTCAGGAGTGATGTAAAACATATACATGAGGCATCTATCCCTCTAAATAACCCTTCCCTCATGTTTCATGCATATTTTACCTTGGCACCTCCTGCGCTGAGATTGGACCATGCCTTTATGGGCGGTGTCGATGAGTTGCCAAGTCAAGGTCTGTTTTCCTCCGTCTCTTCTGCGAACAACTGATCACTGAAAAAAAACACTCTGAGTACTTGCACGTGTGACGCATCAAGACACGAGTACATCTAGCAAAGGAATACAGTGTATCTACATATATATACTAGGACATGGTTAGGGTCATGACCATGTCATAGGAGCAGGGACCCCTTTCAACCTCGGGTGAGTGGCCTACCGGGGCACTGCCAGAGCCGGTCCCATCCTAGAGGTGGTGTGTGGGACTTGAGGAGGAACGGAGTCCCTGACTCCTCAGAGTGTCTTGTCTGTACAACTACTGGCACCACTCTCCCTCTCACAATGCCAGATAACCTCTGTCCTGGTCAGGTCACTTTTGTTCATTTTTTAGAACGACACATCCCAGAGGTCTCTGTGACACTGCAATGAAGGAGGAAGATAAACGTGAAACACCAAAGATCAAGTTACCCGATGCGGGGAACCCACACTGGGAGAAAGAACTGTTCTACTCAGAAACCATGGAGAATGTGCCAAAGACCAGAAAGGTGGCAATTCTTACACAGGGCTTTAAAATCTGTGATACAAAGCCCCCAACCCTGGGAAGAAAGATACATGATTGATTGGTCCTACAGAGCGGGTGACCACAGGGACCAATGGGAACAGGGGGGTGGGTATAGAGGCTGGGTTAGCCCTTCCAGGCAGATGGACAAAAGGTGTTCGGGTGAGGTCCAGTGTGGAGGTGGTGGACCAAAAGACCAGGAGGTTGGAAGGTAGATTGTGAAAAGGGGTATTTGCGAAGACTTCGGCAATGGTGTAAGAGAGAGTTTAGGTAAGGTATTGTCTATGAGAAAGAGGGGTACCAATTGCGAGTGGAAGGAGTGTGAGGGAGTGACTTGTGTAGAGAGAGTGAAGAGAATGTGAGAGTAGAAAGTGAAGGGGGAAATAGGCAAGCAGTGTTTAGAGTGAGTGGAGGTGTATAACTGAGAGCGTAAGAGGGAGAGCAAAAGAGAAAAGGTGGGTGGTGAGAGAGTGATAGAGGAGTAAGGAGTAGACGGGTAGGGCAGAGAGCAGGGACAGAATGGTGGTATACAGACAGAGAAGAAAGAGAGAGAGAGCGAGTAGAGAGCGAGAGAGGGTGGAGAAGACCAGGAGGTAGAGCGAAGAAGAAAAGGGAGAGAGTGGTGGGTGGGAGAGTATCAGAATTGTGAGGAAGTGAGAGGCCAGTAAGATCAAAGAGGGGAGGAGATTGGATAAAGAAGAAGGAATAGTTGGGGAGGTGCAAGAAGAGGAGGCAGGTGAAATAAAGGACTTGCATGGAGAAAGGATAGGAGGGAGGCTGTTGGAGAGAGAGAGAGAGAGAGAGAGAGAGAGTGAGAGAGAGAGAGAGAGAGGGAGGTAGGGAGGGAGGGCGGGAGGGAGTTGTTATTGAGCCATTCCCCTTTAGAAGTACCCATAGGGAGACAAATAGAGAAGGCAGGGGCCTTTATAACCTCCTGTAGGAGTAGACTAACCAAGATTGCAAGGGTTACCTTGCATTAGTCGAAGTCTTGGAAAATGTTGTAGAGATTGGAGCAGACATGGAGGTTGGCAAAGTCATAGGGTAGCCCTTAGTCCAGTCTCACCACAACCTCCCCAAGAATACTTTTTAAATCTTTTGAAGACATCTGTGACAAGGCATACTGATGAAGATCTCTTTCTGGCTTTGAAGCTGGCAGGGAGAGTGACAAAGGGATCTGGGTACCTCCCGGAGCCACTGAATGATTTGCCGGAGAGTGCAATGGGGAGGATCCTTGGGTCGCCTTCCTTCAATCCCGGTCACTTGGCAAGGGCCAGTCACATTGCCTCAACCCTGTTTGAGTGGGTCAAGATCCCTCGAACATAGCAATTGACCACGGCAGCTTAGTACACAAAATCTTACTACCTCAACCCAGGCCTATCCTACAGTAGAGACCCTCCACAAAATAGAAGCTTGCCATGACAGTTTAACACAAAAAGCCCTGCTCCTTAGATGTTAACCTAGAGCAGTAGTCCTCAACGAGGGTTATTCCCAACCCTTTAAGCAGATCCAAACCCTCAGAGCATGAGTTGATAAATACTCCTTTTAGAGAAAAAAGAGTCATTTTATTCTTCTCAGGTCACCAGTGAGGGTTTGCACACATTTCCTTGCCAAGTTACAATCGTGGACAACGATTCATCAATATGCGTTAACCAGCTTTTATGTTTCTTGTGCCTACCAACAGGGTGTTGTGGATCAGAAACTGAATTCCAAGTTTCCGAGAGCCCCTATGCCCATGTCAATATGCAGATAACTTGATTTCTGTGTTCGGTCCTACTCTGCCTTCTATGGTCGAGCAGTGGGGTCTTCCTGTAATTGTGGGCAGCTACAGAAATAGGAGTCCTCTAACCCATAGTACATGAATAGGGTCTCCCATCTCCTTCCTTGTCAATCTTGTGGAGTCAATGGCTTATGAATTGCTCGTACCTTCATGGGTTCTTCTATGTTTACCTCTGTGATGGTGGCCTACGTTGGTGGCCGATTCCCCCAGGGTCTAACCTCATTCTTATGGTCTCCCTTCCTTTCCTTGAGTTGCTGCTTAAACTGCAATGTGGCCTTAATTAATTATACTTAGTTATTGGGACAGGGAACCATATGGACCATCACATCCTTAATTTTATCTTCAAGCCCTTTATAACAAATTAATGTTGCAGTCTCATCCGTCCAATTTACTTCATATGCCAATTGTTGGAAGTGTGACATATAGGGAACCAGCTAGCCGCCCCCTTGTTTAAGCTTCAGCAATTGTAACTGTGTGGACAGTTTAATCTGTCTTCTTTTGAATATTACTTTAAACTGAGTGAGAAAAGTATCATAGTCCCTCAGCCATGGACTATCCTGCATTATAAATGGAGTTGGGCACCTTAGGGTGTCCTTGGTTAAAAAGGATACTATGAAGGTCACCTTTGCTTGATCGGATTGAAACTCATGTGGGCGATGGGGGAAATGTAATCTACACTGTGCTAAGAAAGCTGCACAGCATTGTGAGTTTCCTGTACATTTCTCTGGAGGAGTGATTGTAAATGAACTAGGATCCAAGTCCTATAGAGCAGGCCCTTGTATCCTGATTAATATTCCTCCAGATGCTGTACCTTCTCTGGCTCCCTGTGCGTATTACTTCCTGTAATATTTGCCTGTAGTTTGTTCACCCTATCCAGTAAAATGGCATTTTCAGTGTGAGAGGTGTTCACCTCTGGCTGTAGTTCACGCAGGTCTTGTTATGTGTTTGTTTATAACGCACCGATAGCCCCCAGGCATCAGGGCGCAGGAGTGTCCGGGGTAATTCAGTGTGCATAATATTATATGCTGTAGAGGGCGGTCTGCGGAAAGATAATGAGATTATCATTGGAAGAGGTTCCTGAAACTCCAATAGTTCTCTTCTAGTCGTAGAGTTAGTGGCAATTTGTTCCAGCATTTTGCTGCCTTCACTGGGAAAGATTTTCCCCACCCTTGCACACGTTTAGCTCTAGGAATATTCAGATAAGCCTAATCCTCTGATCTAAGGTGTCTTTGAGGCAGGTACAAAGAAAATTGCTTCTTAAAATATCTCAGGGCTTCTCCATACAGACATCAGTGAACTATGGTCATCACCTTAAAGTGTACTCTCTCTTTCACTCTAAGCCAGTGAAGGGATCTTCTCCCCATAGTCACATGCTCCCTTTTTTTGATTCTCTTGGTAGCTCGAACTGCGTCATTTTCCATGACCTGACACTTTTGTATATCCCTCTTCGTGGCTCCTATCAGTAAGGCGTTACCGTAGTCAAGGCGTGACAGAATGACCGCTCTTGCTATAGTTGCTGCATGCTCTTCATTAATAAATGGCCTTATGGCTCTCATGAGACGCATGTAGTAGGCATGGTTTTTCTGCAGGTAGTTAACCTGAGCCTCGGATCCTACTGATGCTTCCACAACCATCCCTAGGGTTTTTACGTGGGGCACCACTGGGATTTAAGCCTGTTTGATAGTAAAGGTCCGGTATTCTGTCCCTAACTTGGATCTGGCCTGTTGCGTCCTAAAAATCATCAGTTCGGTTTTCGCATTATTAAGACACATCCAATGACGATGCATCCAAATGTCAATAATGCGATAAACCTCTGATATTTTTGCGCTGTCGATGCTGTATTCTCCCTTGAGTTCGAAAATGAGCTGCGTGTCATCGGCGTAGTTAGTAAAGAACACGCCGATTTGTTCCAGGAGCTCGCATAGACTTTTCATATATAAATTAAATAGCAGCAGTGACAGGCTAGCACCCTGGGGACACCAAAAAAGATAAGGGCAGCCTCAGAGAATGTGTCACCCCAGTGGATCTTAGCACTCCTGTCTTTCAAAAATGATGCTAACCACTCCAACGCATTAGGCGTGCAACCAACTGTTTTAGCCAGTGCTTCCTGCAGGAGTTGGTGATCTACCAAGTCGAAAGCCGCGCTGAGATCCAACATCATAAGGATACCAGTGCTGCCCTTGTCCATCAGGTCTAATATGTAGGTCTGAATCCCTTGGTGCCTCTGCTACCAAGGGATTGGCGTCTGAATCCCTGCTATATGGTGGCCAAGCAAACTGTTGTGTTTCTTGTACCTACCAATAAGGTGTTGTGGATCAGGTGCCAAATCCCTAGGCTCTGAGAGTCCTTATCTCCATTTCAATATGCACTGAGGTATAAACCAGGGAGCAAAGGGGTTAATGATAAAGCATGAAGATGAAGGATAAGGGCCTTGTTCTGGAAAGTTGCTTGGGGTGGAGACCTCTCTCTGCCACCTGTATGCAGTAGAACAAGAGTGGGAATTAGCTGGGAAAAACCATGACCCCACAACTCCCACCTGGAATAGAGACTGACACCCTCGAGACACTGTCGATGTGACGTCTGGAGAAGGACGGATTAGCTGAGCAGCCAGTAGCAACAAGCTTCAGGTGCGGAATGGGTTCCTCTGTGGGACATGGGCCGTCCAGTCCGAGGAGTAGGATATGCAGTGAACTCGACACCTGAGTCAGGAGGAAAACAACATAAAGGGGTGTGCACAGGATGCAGACAGGTGTCTGGTAACATCGTGAAGGCAACATGAGTGTTGCTAGGCAACTTGTTCTAGTCCCTTGTTTCTTTTTATGTCCTCTTCATGCCGGGAGTATTCTTTTGGTAAGCAAAGCACCATCTTGGAATGGCTGTGCCTTCACAGGATACAACACCTGCGCTGAATGAAGAATTTCCAAACCAGACAATCTTTTTCTTCCCACCCAGTTTCACCATGCACAGATGCAAGGTTACTTATTCCTCCCCTGGGACAAGTCGTATCTGTAATAAACAACTCTTTTGGCTCAACTATGGCTTCTCTGACTTCTGATTCATGCACTAGGAAGACTGAGGGACCCAGCTTTCAGTGGGCAATAAGTGGACAAAAGAGAATACGCCAGCCAGGAGTCCAGACCAGTTCTAACATCTAAAGGTATGTCTGGCCTCAGTATAGCCTTAGGTCAGGAACCTGTCCGTACACATGACCCTAGATACATGGCCTAATCACAGCACAGCCAGACTACACAGGTACAGAAACTGAAGTGAAGGGCTTCCCATGCGGGGAGGGAGGAGGTTAATACCTTTGATTAACCAGCACTCTCATTCAGGGTTTTTGGGTGACATGAGCAGTAGGCTTACTTTTGGAAGAGGTTGGTAGAGGAGAGGTGAGGTGTGGAGTATGCTGAGGACGTGGCAGCCGTCGAGCATAAGAGGAAGTGGTGAGAGCTGAGAATGAACAGGTGGTGATATTGGAAAAGAAAGTTATAACAACAGTAGAAGGGATTGATCAGAGGGGGTTGGTGGTGGTAGAGGAGGTGATAACCTCAGGAGGAGAGTAATCAGAAGGAGGCGGTCAAAGGAGCCAGTAACATTAGTAGAAGGTGGTGGAGAGTTAGAGAAGATAGTTGTAACAGGAGGTGGTGTCAAAGACTTGGCGGAGGGGCTGTAACAGAAATGAGTACCCGGCGAGGGAGAATCAGAATGAAAGAACCATTCTGATTGGCCCTCGTCTGGGCATTACCCGGCCGGGAATCCCTCGGATTCCACGCCTTTGTCCCCGGTGTGGCGTGGCAGCCCCTCAGCCAATGAGGAGGCTCGAAGCTGGACCATCCCTGCTCCGAGCCTCCACACGGCTGGAGGCCGCCTTCATCCCCCGCAGGGATTCAGGTATGTTTTATTTTTGTTTTTTGTTTGTCCACCCGCACAACTCCACTTACCTTTAGCCTGCATTGTCCCCGGTGGGGGGCAATGGCAGCCTCCAGCTATGTGGAGACTCGGAGCAGGGCCATCAACGCTCCAAGCATCCACACGGCTGGAGGATTCCTTCGTCCCCCGCCGGGGACCCAGGTACGTTTTTCATTTTTTTCATTTTTTTCCCCTCCCTCCCTTCCGCTCTCCCAACCCCACTTACCTTCAGCCTGCTTTGTCTCCGGTGGGGGACGATGGCAGACTCCAGCCGTGTGGAGACTTGGAGCTGGGTCATCCCCACTCCGAGCCTCCACACAGCTGGAGGCTTCCATCGTCCCCTGCCGGGGACCCAGGTAGGTTTCTTTTTCATTTCTTTTCCCCTCCCTCCCTTCTGCCCTTCCAACCCTGCTTACCTTCTTCTCTTTATTTTTTTGGGAGCAGATGCGCTGGGAACAGAAGTGTTCCCAGCGTGTCTGCTCCCGATGGCTGCCATGGAAAGAGAAAACGGACTACGTTTTCCCTTCCCCGGCAGCCTTTTTCTCATTCATTTGTTTTTTTTTTCTGTTCCGAAACGCTGCAGTGTTTTGGGACAGAAAAAGATGCTTTTAGTACCCTGGTCTCGCAGATCTTGCAGGCCGGGGTACTAATAGCAATATGCCCCTCGCAGCGGGGGGCATTACCGAGTCATGTAATGCCCCGCAGCCTTCGTTAAGGCCTTTGCTTTGCTCGGACCTATAACTATGGGCCCATGGCATTACCTGACTCGGTAATGCCCCGACGCTCGGGGCATATTGCTTAATTAGTGCTCAGTACTTGAAGGAGATATTAACATCAGGAGGAAAGAGCAAACAGAAGGATGTGGCAGTAGGAAAAGAGGTGGTAACATTAGAAAGTCAGAGTGATAGGGTGTTTGGAAGTACCAAAAGAGGCCCTAACTCAAGAGGCAGCCCTGACCAGGTGGAGCTGGTGGTAGGAAAACAGTGAGCAGTAGGTGAACCCTGAGAAAGCAGTGGGGTAATGGGAAGAAGAGGTTGAAGGAGGAGTCTTGAACAATAGGGAGAAAGACATGACCCAAGAAGGTGGTGCGCTTAAAAAGACTTCTTTAGGTAGAGGAGGAGGAAGGGCCTTGGAGGGACACACAAACAGACACCAACATGGAAGTGATTGGCACAGAGGATGGCAGAGGAAAGTGGAGATGTTCAGTAACTAAAGGAGAGAGAGAGAACTATTACAGGGCTTATCTAGCCAAAAGAGCCAAGTTCCCCAGGGCCTGGTCAGCCACAGACAGAACCAGAAGCTGCCACATCACGACACCAACAGGATCCGTGGTGAAACACCACTCATTTTTATATATATCAGATGGACGACATCTCTTAATACACTATAAGCTCTTGAAAAGAAGGATAACAGGACACAGAGGCATAACAAGTGAGCAGATCATGGTCTACATTCAGTCATTAGCCATAACATGGTCTGCAGAGTTGTTCAAGGGGACCTGCGCCTCGATAAACTTCACTGCTTCGTCCGGGACAGTGAAGAAGTAAAGCTTCCCATTGAAAGTGAACTTAAGGTGTGCTGGAAATAACATAGCATACTGAATGTTACGTTCCCTGAGCATCTTCTTTACTCTCAGAAATTGGCGTCCCTCCTGCTGCACCCCAGTTGAGAAGTCTGGGAATATTCCAATGATCTGGGAGCCCAAGTGCAGTTCCCCCCGCTCCCTTGCCAGGCGAAGCAGGTGGTTACGGTCTCGATAGTTCAGGATCTTTGCTATAATGGGCCTTGGAAAGTCACCAGGCTTAGGGCGCGGGGCAAGGGCATGGTGGGCTCTCTTTACAGCGAAAAAGGGGGACAGATCAGGGTTAACCAGCAGGTCCTTAAGCAGGTTCTCTACAGCTAGCTCCATTTTTCCCGCTAAGGCATTCTCAGGCACACCAATTATACGAATGTTATTTCTACGCGACCGGGATTCAAGTTCGTTGAACTTTGACTTGACGAGTTTCATATTGTGGGTGAGGGAAGCGACGGTGCTCTGAAGTGCAAGTATGCCATCCCTGTTCGTGCCTATCCTGGTTTCAGCTTTGGTGATCCTAGTGCCTGCGTGGTCAAGCTGTGTTTTTAGTGATGCCACATTGGCATTGATATCATCCACCTTTTCATGAAAGGACGCAAAGTTTTTAGTCATGGACTCCATCATGCAGGTTAGGTTAGGTCAGGCACTGGCGTCGCTGCCGGCATTGCTGCGTCACATTGAGATGGTGTGGATTGCTCCTGCTCCTGCCTAGGCATTGTTTTGGTAAATGTGTCCATAGCGCCCGCATTCTTCCCTGCACGAGATTTGTTAGACATCCTCTGAACGATTGAGGGCCCACGTGTTTTCGCCGTACAGTACCTGTTGGCAGGTACCCCAGGTAGTGGCCAGATGTGACCGCAAGGATGACGGATGTAGTGCCCAGGGGTAGTCCGGTCGGCGTCCGGTCATGATGATATGAGCAGGGTGGGCAGAGGGGGGGAATCGAGGCTCAACCCAGGAATGTGGCAAGGCACAGTGAGCAAGGAAAGCCAAAAGTGCATTACAGGAGTCGCCGTTGTAGTCTCAACCCTCACAGAGCGGCACCAATTCGTGATCGCTGCAACGTTGTATTATACAGTTCAGTGGAGGGATTCTGCTATATCTCCCCTTTCAGCACAACAGGCACCACAATGGCAGGGCGGGGGACAGCCACAGTGCAACAGACAGGCCCAGAACAGTAGGAGGTGAGCAGATGATAATGGGGGTCTCCTAGTGCCCGGATGCCGAGCAGGGGATCAGATCAGGTGTCCGTCCGTGAGTATGACTGCAGGTGCCCTGGCTTGTATGCAGTGGCAATCAGTCAGAGGAGGAGACCCACCACAGCTTGCATGCATTTGAGGCCAGTCCTCCCAGTCTAATATGGCCCAAAAGGCCTCCACAGGTTTAGTTGGCAGCCAGAGTCTGATCTGGGGCTTCCCAACCGCCACACCGCAGCACACAAATCAGTCCTGGGACACGGGGGCCCCCGTCTATGTGAACAATGCTCTTATTAATGCTGTGGCGTGGGCAAACGACAGTGCATGGGGCCGGGCCCAATGGGGCCGGGCCCAATGGCGCCCGGAGTAGCAACTCAACAAGCATAAGACCACAGCTGGGTCCGCACAGTAGTCCGACACTTACTTCGGGTATGAGAAGGCATTGGAGAGGCAAGCGGCAGGTCCCCAGCCGCAGCGTTGTCCTGGTCGGTGCAGGCGTGGAGATGTGGGAGAGGAGCAGCTGTCCCACGCCCGCCCGATACGTCCGAAGCCGGGCGTGCCTTCATCCAGCTTAGGGCGAGGATAGAAGCAGGGCACCCCAGCCGGGTCCACGGTCCAGGCCTCAGGTATGTTGCGGAAGGAGGGGCATCGCCCGGATCTAGCACTGCCACCTTGGACACCCACCACGTCCCAGCCGCCGCCCCAGGGGGCCAGCAAGTTAGCCCGCCCGCATCCAGCAAGGGACCGCAGTCCGCCTCCGGTCAAGGCGGGAAGAGCGGTGCAGGTTTAGGAGCTCATCGGAGCACATCGCAGGGGGCCAGCTGGCCTTGCAGTTGCCAGAGCAGTGGGCTCACAGCTCCGTTGATGAGGCGGTCAAAGTGGTGGACACCAGCCAGATATGTTGAGCGGGAGGAGGCAGCGAGCCACCCCGCACCCAGCAGCAATCTCGACGGCAGTAGCAGATGGCAGTCCCAGCCCGCTCCTCAATCCACACGGGAGCGAGGTCGCCTAGGACAGGCAGGTAAGGAGGTAACAGGTGTTCTGCGCAGGCCCGCGGGCTTAGGTGCGTAGAGAACTGCAGCACGGCACCCGGGCCAGTAACTCAGCTGGAATTCGTCCCAATTGTGCTCCATAGTTTCTTAAGGATGTTGGAGCGTTATGGGATCAAACAAAGCAGTAGGTCCGCATTAGCAGCGATTCTTGCTGGTGTGCAATGCGGAGCTCGCAAGTTAGGCATCCATTTCCGAAGCTGCACAACAGCGCCCCACATGTCATGTCATTCTTTATACAAATGGAGCATAGACCACTAAATGTTGCTGAAATCCAAATGGAAGGGAAGGACATTGCAACAAGTGCATCAATGACAATGCGCACACGTGTCGAAAGGTTTTTCATTCATGATTTCTAAGCAACAAGGCACTAGCAATGTGCCTTTTCAATGCCATTTTCCTTACAATTTAAAGGAGGGTTTTGGGCAGGGACATGAAAATATAATAGCAACAAGCCAAACAGGCATCACCCCACACATGCTAGAATGTATTTTCTGCGTTTAGGACATCGTTGGTTGAAGTCTTCTGACCTAAGAGGCAGGCTGCACAGAAATTCTTAATGTGTGAATAGACTCAGAAAAACCAACTGAGCACATTTTCTAGGTTTTTTTCTAGCCCGATATATCCAGTGTAAGCTTCAAAGTGCCATCTCCATCATGGGCTTCTGGAAAGGTTCTGCAACCAATAGTTGGTACTTGTTCATCCCATCACCTTTTGGGTTTAGGTCGACTCTATAAAGGAGTCCTCTTCTCTCTATGAAGTGTGGGGACTTCCACCTCTTGCTTTCTTCTTCCCTCACTAGCGCTTTCTGAGCATGTTCCAGATATTGATCTATCTGTGGGGTCCCTGCGAACTCCAATGATGCTAGACCTGGAAGCCCCTTGAGGTTTTGGCGTTCGTCTAGGGATTTGGTCATTTTCCCGAACCCGGCTTCAGCCATATAATTTTTCTCTAGACTACCGACTTTTTCTACTCTCCCTCTCACTGTCTTTCATTCCTCTCCCCAATCTCACGATGCTGTGCAAAATGTTCCGGTCTTCTACTCCTTCCTTCCATCTCTCCCTCTTTCCCAACCTTTGGTCTTCCTAGGTCCCATCTCCCTGTCCCTCCCTCTACCGTAGTCTTTCTGCAATCTCTTCCTTCTCTCTCCTCTTCTGTCCTCCCCCACCTGTCTGCTCGCACTCTCTACCTCCCTCTACTTTCCCTCTCTGACACTCTCCTTTTCTGTCTGTCTGATGTTCTCTCTCTCCCTCTCTCTCTTTCTCTACCTCTCTCTCTCATATACTATCTCCACTTCCATTCGCCACCGAATACTCCCTACTTTTCCTTTCTTCCCCCTATTCCACCAACTACTTCCTCTGATCTCCAACTACTGTCGTCTCCTCTTCTTCCCATCGCCCTCTCAGTCACTCGCCTAACTCTCCTCTAACACTCTCTTCTAAGACTCACTCTTTCTCTCACGCACTCACGCACGCACGCACGCACGCACACACACACTCACTCTCTCCTGCAGAACCTACTCCCACACACACTGCCACAGTCATAGCTTCACTGTTACAATGTGGCATAACTCTCTCTCTCTTACATTCAATACCTTACTTACACTTTACTTTCACCATGTCCACAAACTCCCCAGCAATCCACTCCGCCGCCTGTCCCCCTCCTTGTCACCTGACCTCATCGGAACACCTTTCACTCTGTTTTGTTTCCTCTGGGTCCTTTATACCTGGGACTTCCTATGCCCTCCGTTCCCCCCTTCCCTTTGCCAGTCCCCTGACTGTAAGGACCAGTCTTATCCGGCCCTTCTACCCGACTGTCGGTCCACACAGAGTAACATTTCATAAACCCCTTTCAGCCCAGTCCCTCTTTTTGCACCTGTCGTTGTGTGACCCCTGCATCTCTCTCCATTTGGTGCTCGCTCAGCATCTGCTTCTGATTTTCGCAGTAAGTGATATTTGATTACCACATCTTGGAAGCTGTTAGTCAGTGGAGTTGCATGCATGCACTCCAGCATCGCCAGTGACTTTGCTTGACTGGTCGTTATATATTCTCACTGCTGCATAGTAATCTAGCGCTTGAGGTCCTGAAACAAATAAGGGCAACATAATTGACCTTCTAATTCATTTGGTGATAGTGGTAGCAAGGTGTTAATTCACAGCACATTCAGGGGTTCAGGGACTAACGCCCTTCCAACTTCCTCACCCCACTTCTGGGGTAGAATCCGCTTTGGCACTCTCCCTGGTAGGCACCTACCCCAGGTTGGGAGGCATCCCCTTTCCAGCCTGACAGTGTCGAGCCTGGCCCCTGCCTCACACCCACCTAGTTGACTGTCTTCAGATTCCCTTGCCAGCCAGGGTCGTTCTTTCTGACAACCTTAGCAGCCAAGCTGAGAGATGTAGCTGGGACAAGTTAAGGATTTGTAGAGCAGGTTGTGCTCTAGGAGAAGGAACTAGATCTAACACCAGACACTCTGAACAAGCTAGATTCACCATGCTTGTAAACCAGGGCAGCTGTGTCCAGTAACGCACCAACAGAATCAAATCTGCACTTGCTCTCCTTCATTTTACCAACACATTGAAGATCATGGTAAAGATAGTAAAAGCATATTAGAAGCCCTTTGGCAGCGTGATCAACAGAGCATTTACTTCATAGGTCAATTGGTCTAGACTCAGGCAGCAGAAGAGTTTCAGCATATGGTTCTCTCTTATTGCAAAAAGATGTAATATCAGGGACCCAGTTCTCCGGCAAATCTGCAAGAGACTTCTCTGGACAGGACCTACGTTAGGGACGAGGAGGAATATTCTTCTCCACTTGTGTGTCTTGGTGTTCAAAGTTCTCTGGATAAACGTCTGATATTGTTGGCTACTTCTTTTCTGCCCATTCCATCAAAAGATCTGAGAGGACTGACAGAGGATCCACCCTCCTGACCATGTGCCTGTTGATATGCATCGTGTAGACTGTGCTGTCCATTCAGATCAGGAAATATTATCTCTGTAGGTCTGGAGCTAATGAGGTCAAGGATGAGAACACTGCTTTGAGATCCTTCCAATACAAAGACTAGCCCAGATCCTAATTGCTCCATTGGCCCATGATCTCCTTGTGCCTCCATGCTGCACACCAGCCAACCGGCTGGCATCCGCAGTTAATATCTCCTGGGGTGGAGGGTTCCCAGCTTTGCCCTTCTCCAAGAGAGTTCATTGCAGCTACCAACTTATTTTTTCCCTCATGCTGGATGCTACTGGAATCTAAAAATAGTACCTCGCTGATTGAGGATCAGTGGTAGAGTATGTAGTTCACCACTGGGTTTATCCAGAATCTGGCCCAAGGAACACGCTTGCAGGCCTATCTCCCCCGACAGTGAGCATGTCCTTACTGGTGCCATTTCCTGACACCACAACTGACAAAGCCTTTGTTGTAACTTCAAATTCCTTGTCTCAGGCAAGAACACAGCCCTACTGGCAGTGTCGATTCCAGCTCTGATGAAGTTCAACTCTTCAGCTGGAACTAGCTTGGACTTGGGGAGATTGTATAACCCAGCAGGTCCTTAACATCTCGGTTTGAGCTCTGTCCTGCCATTGGTGATGGTTGAACTAGACATCCAGATCCAGGATCTGAGCTCATCCCTTGTGCAGCAGTTCCACTGCCGGTGGGTGCCATCAGTATGTTAAATATTCTGGGGACTGTATTCATGCCGACAGGAAGGACTGTGAACTGGAGAAACTGCTTGTAACCTTCTCATATTGGAGGGTGATGATAAGTATTCTGTAAGTGGATGGAAGTCATTTATTCCACTTTTTCTACTCGGGAAGAATAACCTGAAGAGTCGTCATCTAGAACAGTAATGCCTAAATACTTTATCCTGTAGCCTTTGGCGAGAAGAAGGATTATAGAATATAATAATTTTCCTTTTCCTTGTTCTTGCAATCCGGACAATCAACACCTTTCAGAGGAGGTCCTCTATATGTATAGGCAATGCTTCTGCTTTGTCCTTTGGCATCTATGTGATCACAGTTCCGGATTCTGGAGGGGCTGTCAAAAACTCCAGCTTGCAGCCATTCTTTCTAATCTTGAGTGCCCGTGTATCCAACATCAGTTCCCTCTAGGCACTGGTAACTTGAATTTGGCGGCCCCGACATCTACCCCACTGGAAACAATCCTAACTCTGCTGCCTTCCAGTAGTCAGGAACTGTGTGACCTCACAGAGCTGGGTGAAGCAGAAAGGTTAGTGTGTCCTCCCTATTTGATGAGCCACCCCTCCCTGACTGCCGTGTTCCCAAAGAAGGCCTTCTGATATTTTAAAAGACCAGGAGTCTGGCTGGACTTTTCTTGGGAGGAGCAGACTTGCCTTGAGAGGCGATCTTCAAATACCTTTTTGATCATACCGTCAAGCAAAGGCCCAAAGAGAGTCTCCCATCTATACAGTTTGTACAGCTCTACACTCTTCTGTGTAACATCAGTTCTGCGGGTGTGAATGAGGATATTTTTCCTGGCTCTGACTGATGCACTACCTGTTAGGGCCGTTACTAATTAATTCATTATTTTTTTAATAATGCACTCAATAATGAAGCGCAGGACCAGGATTAGGACCTGTGTTGATCTGTGTTGTCTTGTTTCTAAGCTAAGCGTGTTTCCCTGAGATGTCCTGCCAGCCCTCCCGAAGGTTACGATGGAATCCATCACTGCAGTAAACATAAGATGGAATGGTTTCTCCATTACAGTCAAGGTGTTGCTGCAATCCTTATCTGATAAGGCAATCTTGAATGTCTTCTTTCTGAGGGAACTCATCAGGGAAATTCATGTTTGACCGCGCACATATCACTAGCCTTTTTTCTTTAGATATGTACTGTAGGTAACTCCAATCAAGCAATCCCACTAAGTCAGTGCCTTGTCTGGGATGCCCAAGGGAAGCGCTTATTTATATACTTTTATTAAGTTATAATCTGGATGATGAACCCTTGTATAACACCCTCTCTTAGAATCCCCTTGACCCCCCTGAGCCAAGAAGTAGGCTTGTTTTGCAAACTTAAAAGGTTTATAAAAAAAATTAATCAATATATATATATCACACTTTTATAATAAATTAATAATTGATATCACACTTATGAATATAATGTTGATCAACAATGGGTAACCTGACACTAGCACACTTCTTTACAATCAATGAGGAGTTGGTATAGGATGGATAAGGCAGTGAAAATACTTTTATGGTTCCAAGGGAAAAGCAATGAGGAATAAAATGCAGTACGGAAATAACTTGATATGATTTTAGCAAAAGATAATATAATCACTTTTTCTCTGGCAATTCACCCCCCCCCATGCAATGTAAGAAATTGAAGGAGAGCACACAGTCTTCAAGAATCCCAACAAATGCAATACGAAATGCAGTTCCCCCCCAGAAAGCTTAGAGAAAAACAGGTATGATTTTAAAACACAGGTCAAAAATGCTTTGAATGTGGTGGCAATGAAGTGAAATGATGCTAAAATTGATTTTAATTCCTTGTAGAAGTTCAGGGTGAGTGATATCTAGTTTATATTAGTTCAGGCTCACTTTAGCAATGCTCTATGAGTAACCAGCAGGTTAAAACGAATTTTAGCAAAGGAAAGCAAGAAGCTGCTGATTTTTACACGTGGCTGAAATTGTGCAAAATGTCAAATCGCGGCAAATTTACTCGCGCGCGACGAGCATAATTACGGAGGCACTATATGGAGTAGGAAGTCTGTTCTAGGTTCGTTGGAAAGCCTAGAATCTTAGCTTTAAGATGAAATCTCGTTCCTAGCACAAACGGTTTCGGAGATACGGACGATTTTGTGAAAGTAGTTTTTCGGATTTGAAATTTTAAAGCTCAGAATGACAGATGACAGTTTTCATTTTTAAAGATGACAGAATGACACGATTCTAGGAGGCAGTTCTAATAGGCTAAAATAGTTTGGATTAGATTATTTTAAACTAAGAGATTGGTTTTGGCACAGTGAGTACTCACACTATATTTTTGAAATAAGCCGTCAAGGTCTGGTCAGATTGGACGGGACTTCTGGCGGGTGGTTCTGAACAGCGGTCTGGTCTCTGGTTCTGCTCTCAGCACTGCACAGTTCTGGTCTCTCTGGATCTCTGGTCTCTCTGGATCTCTGGTCTCTCTGGAGGTTGATGGATTTGAACTCTGGAGTCTCCCGGCAAAGCGTCCGCAAAAAAGTGGAAAGTGAATGTCCCTACCTGTCCTGCACTGTCTGCTTTTATGGGCTTAGAAAGTGGGTGTGTGCGTGGCATAACTGAGCCTGCCCCTCTCTACTTGTCATTGGCCCAATTCTCCCCTCTCCCATGATTGGGAGAAGGAAATCTGAGTCAGAGTGATGCTGTAGGTTTTATGGTCAGAGGAACCTCCCCTTGTCAAATTGCACACAAATCTATTTCTGATCCAAATACATATTTATCTATGTACCATTTTTCTCATATTATAGGTCCAGTTAACAGAATTATCCCCTTTTCATCCAGATAACGACCTCTAAACCTTTCCAGATTTTACAAAAATGTGCACCAGGGATGTGGGTTTAGATGATAAAGTGTCAGATTTTTAACATGCATACATTTGGAGTAACAACCTTTTTCCGCTACTATCCCCAAGAACATCCCACAGGGTCCTACCACCTTTTAAAATGTGCACGGAAAAATCCCAAGAATAATGATATTATTTATATAATTTTGACAGGTCCGTACTATGAATTATCCATCTTTTTAAAATTATTCCCTGGTCAAAAAAGGGTGTGGCTTCCCACATCACATGGTGGAATAAATGGTTTATCCACTTCCCCGAAGCTCAGCTTGCTAGCAGAGGCACTGCCCCTCCCAGTTTCTCCCCAAAGGAAGCCATTTTACGGCCCCCCCAATATAACATTTGCCTGAGCCCAGGACAGGGCTTTGTTCAACCTCCTGCACTCTGCAGGTACCCCTCCTTTAATTCAATCAGAGAGGTGTGATCTCCTTTTGGTGGGGCAGCACGATGCAGCCAGGCCTGGGAAGAGTTGTTGAGCCAGTTCAACTCCTGTCGGGGGTAGTTGTCAGGCAGAATTCAGCTAAATGTTACTTTAGTTCCCAGTTTTCTACATTCAAATCCAACTTACATGCAGCTATTTTTTATATATAAATTAAATAATTACTTCCTTCAAGTCATTTCAGAATATAGTTTTACATTGTATCCACCTCTTAGCAAGTCTTTCCTTGGCCTGGTTTGGGTTCATCTGTTCAGTTTTACACAAAAGTCTGGTGGTTTTAAAACGCCGGCTTTCTGATAGTGGTGAGTACCAGTGTTGCATCCATTTTTGACATTAAGAAAATGAATTCCCCACAGTTCTGGGTTGCTTTTGGCAATCAGCATTGCCATTCCCAATGGTTTCAGAATACTGTGTGTGTAGCCCAATGGTGGTTTTATGCAGTGCCCTCCTGTGCACACAACATAGGCAAAGATGGGTGGCAGCCTATTCTTCATGTTTTCCCTGTGCACTCTCTGGGGAGTTCTGGCCATCATGATGTTTTCAATGCCAGTAACGCACAGTTTTATGGTAGGGCTTGGATGCATAGGTAAAAACATCCCACAGTACTTTCTTCTTACATCCAAATCTTCCTCCTCTTCTTTGGAAGTTCCAACCTTTTACCTTTATTCCCGAAACTTAAAGGTAGCTGTCTCAGATTCAGCCTTGTTGAACTCCTCCTTCATTTTGGGAAGGCTGGGGGCCTGGTTTTGCTGCGCCAGGGAGGAAGAATATGAGGTAGCATAATAGGCACAGGTGATTCATGGTGGGACCTGTGCCTACTCCTGGAGAGATCTCTTCTTGGGGAGCTATTCCCTCTTGGGTGTGGTCTCTCCCTCTTGCTTCTTCACTTGGAGCAATCCCTTCCCTCTCCTGAAGATAGCTCTGTATTGGAGCATCTGTGCCTATGTTGTGGGGGGCTACTGTGTGGGGTTCTAGATCTGCTCTGCAAGAAGCACAGCAGCTGTTAGTCCTCTCAAAAGGCCAGTATCTGAGTGCACTATGCACAACAGTGAAAATTTACCATTGAATGTTATGGCGTCATGATTGTTTCTGTCTATTGCATCACATGACATCACCTCCTGTTATGTTGCGCATGAGCACATGATGGCCCTGACAGTCTTTTACAGCATCCTTTGCCTTTCCAGATACCATGAGGCCCCACCTCTCATTGTGGGAGGCATTGGTTCAGCAGAGCTCCCTCCCTGCAGATAGTCTGCAAAATCGACCAGTAATCTTCAGTAGGCTTCTGTACACAGCCTCGTGCCTCACTCTTGTGGAGTTCCTTCAGAATAAAAAGAAGGAGAAGGCTGGGACGTTACCAGTCTGAAATACTATTAGCACCCGGGGCATGGGAAGCAGCCAATTGTCTTAGCCCGCGTTCCGTGTAACCCGATGGCTCCTTTCCCCCCGCCCTGCAGTGCCATCTTCTTCCCACCCTCTCCTTCATTTTTTTAGAAACCCCAACCCCTCACCCCCAGCCCCACTTACCCGACTGTGGTGGCGGCGGCACTCACCGCTGCCACGGCTTCACTCCGTCTACCTTGGTTGTCCGCCATGGAAATGGAAGAGGCGCTCCTTATGGAGCCCCGCCTCCCAAATCCATGACGGCCATCTTTTGCCAGTATTTTCATTCAAGGAACAGGACGTGTTCATTTCTCGAATGAAAATACATTTTTACTAACACCCCGGGTTTCCAGATCGGAAATCTGGGGTTCTAATAGCATTAACATTCTCTCTGGCATGCCGGATCAGGTGTTATCGGCCCAAGGACCCTCTTTAAAGGCCTTTGCTCCGCACAGGCCTTTAACTTGGGCCGATAACACCCAATCCGGCCCACTGTATCGGGTGTTAACGCCATATTGATGAGAGCCATAAGGGGAGGGGCAGGTGACGCAGCATGAGGAAAAGCTTTGGCCCAAGTGGTAGAACTACAAACCTCCCCTATGATGGGATGGCTTGGGAGCAATTCAAAGTCTTGTCCTTTTGCAGGATCCCTTGCATTCAAAAGTATTGCAATTGGGAACCGAAAAGTTGCCAAAAATGGTGTTCTCGAGTTTTATCCCGACCTGAACAGCATCTTGGAACTGTGTGGCATACATTCGTCCAATCGGTATCTGAGGTCTCTGGTTTGAGATTTTAAGAACAGTGCAACCGAGTACACAAGAGAGGCGGGAGAAGAGCAAATGTTCGTAGGCTGGATCGATTTTTCAAGAGCGTTCGACCTAGTGAATTGAGAACGCCTCTGGGCAAAATTGAGGAATTGGGGTGCCCCAAAGGGACTACTATCCATGTTAATAGAACTACATAGAGACACCTCGCTAAGGGTCCGCTTAGACGAGGTAGGACACCTTACTTATCCGATTAAGGCTGAGAAAGGTGTAAGGCAAGGATGCCTGGGTGCACCATTCTTCTTTAACTTGTACCTGGCAGACATGGGCCCTTATCTGCAATCATCGGCGTTGGCGAGTCCAAGGATCAATACAACTAAGGTTCATTGGCTCGCCTACGCTGATGATATTGTCCTGTTAGACAGGACAGCTGTGGGCTTGCAACGTCTCCTGAATGGACTGAGCGAGTATGCTAAACTCAATGACCTGATTATTAACCCAAAAAAATCTAGGGTGATAGTATTCAAACACCCTTGCAAACAAGTAAAGTCGATTTTGCATGTTGGGTACTAGAAGATCAGGTCATCCCGAGAGTGGAGGAAGTACTATATTTGGGCTACTCAGTCCACGCCTCTCCATTAAGAGGCAAAACAGAACATGAAATACAGGACAAAGTAGATAAGTTAGTGCCGCAGATGAAGAAGATCCTTTCTTACACTCTGCAAATTCTCCATCAAGCCTCTAATTAAATTCTATGTGGCAAATATAGTACCAGTGATCCTGTACAGCCTAGAAGCGAAGCCAACCCTGTGGGTTATGGATTGGCAAAAGGTCGAAGGGTCGATCTGGAAAAGGGCCCTCTGGCTCCCCTCAAGTCTTCCACTGCCATGTCTAAGGTTTGAATTGGGTCTCAAATCTTTGGGGTCAATGGCATAATGGAGGTTGCTTTCTTTGTATAGGCTTATTATCTCGCCCTTCAAAGAATCCATATATGAGGACATTAAGTTACATCTAATATCCCAAAAATCAAAGATGCCGATCCATCTAGAGCTAAGGATCAAGAAAGTTTTGGAGAAGGCAGATACAAACATCGAAATGTTAATATCCAATCCATTGAAAGTTAAAAAAAGAAATGGACTGGATCACAACTGTTGAGAGGCTGCGTCTAACCAAGCCTTGGAATAGCTTTATGGTAGTGGATAAGAAACTGGGCTATTTGCCGGACTACTTGATGAAATTCCCAGACTGGGAAATCAGAAATACATTTCTGAGAGTGGTTCTTAACATCATCCATACTGGGCAAATTCTGAATATAAGAGGACAAGGGAAAATTGCAATCAAACTATGTAGTAACTGTGAGAATCCAGCTATGCAGAGTCTGAAGCACCTCCCGATGGACTGTGAGGGTACATGGAAAATAAGATTAAACTACTTCTCTCAATTTGTGGAAAGAGAAGAATGGCTGCTCTCAGTGGATCTCAGGTCAAAATACAGCTATAACAATAGCAGTAGTCCACCTCTACTAAGGAGTGGAATTATAAACGATCAACACTCACAGACTATAGACATTAGCTAAATAACATGTTTGGAAAAGTAAAGCAGCCCGACTAGCACGTGGACTATGTAGTATGTATGTGCCCAATAGTTGTAAAATACGATTTTTATTCTTTATACTATGAGGGCCCTGGTTCCATTGTGTAATTTTCCTTTTTTCTTTTTAACATAGCTTTAAGATATTGCTTAATTGCATCTTTTTCCTATTCTGTTTTTCCTTCTTTCCCTTCACTTTCTCTCTTTCTTTTATCTATTTTCCTGTTCTACTAATATATGTGTCAATGTTTGTCAAAGTGAAATTTATATTAACAGATGAATATTGTAAATAAAGGTATTTTTCTTATTTTAAATGGTCTATCTTGTAAAGGTTGTTGTACAACCATAAACAAATTTTAAAAAATAAAAATAAGAACAGTGTGAATGCACTCTGAATGGTTGCTTTTGTGTCATTATTTTGCAGCGGTGTGTGAAACTGCCATATTGACCTAACGGATTGCTGTTGAAAAGGTATGTTTATTAATTTATTTAAAGGAAAGGGAATATGGTAACACTTGGATTTCCTGCCATTGGAAAACCACTGATTTACCAGATAAGATGGAGGCGCCACCTGGCATGGACTCTGATTTGACAGCTGTTGAAACTGGGGTGGCAGCATGCTCAGTCATGGAAGAAGTGTATAGTGTGCCACCTCCATTTACCTAGATTGCGGTAGTTCTACTCCTGTTTCTATTTTATTGCATTTGTTTAGCATCATCTAAAAGCCATCATGCTGCCGAGAGAAAGCCAAAACCGACACACACGAATGAGAGACACACAAGTACCGTTATGCTTTCCAAATCTACTGGACAGGCTTTAATTGCTATGAAGGACAAGACATTTCAGACTGCATGGACTTTCGGAGGATGGCAGTTCCCCAGACAGGTACGCTGCACAGTAAATGAACACCAATATCAGCCTTCTCCACTTTTTTTAAAAAGTCAGGCAGTAGAGTGATTATTGAGAATTTTGTTGAGTGATTTCCTTCTAAAAAAGGCAAGTCTAACAGATGAATCACATATATATATATATATATATATATATATATATATATATATATATATATATATATATATATATATATATATATATATATATACTGCTTAGGTGCCGCATGCTCGTTGGTTGCCACTGGGAGCAAAGCAGGCTACCAAGGAATCTATCTAATATAGATTTTAGGCCTGGTTTGTGAACCAGTTCGATATCCTATGTGTTCATGGGATGATGATGCATCGGTATGGCTTTTAAGTTGACCAGTGTGTTTGCTATAGGCCATCAGCTGCAGGTGGAAGGGGCGGCAAGGGCACCTATTTATTTAGGTTCAGGAAACTGCTTTTAACTCACAACATGACATGCCTTTAAGCGTCAGGGTATATTTTGTAATGCATTTCTACCCTACAAACATGATAAACAAGGGGCTAATTTTGCAAAATTCATATTTTGCACCAGATAATTAAATTACATGAAACTAATCAAATACCCCAAAGTAGATATTAATAAACACAACGTGGCCATCGGACAATAACACCAGGAATGCGCATACGAGGTCTGCAGAACCTCACTGTGTAGTGGTGTCTAGCAAGCCTCTTTTTCATCCTGGAAGGACTGGGAAAACAGGCGGCCAGCAGGGTCTGGGCTTAAAAACCCAAAACGCAGTGGGCTGCTGGAATGGGCAAACAACTACAACCCCCGGCACCCCCCTCGCCGCCCAAGCACTGTTACCCACCGATCTCCGGCCAATGGGATTCTTTCGGATACACGTGTGAATTTTGGGCCATTGTAATTGGTTGTATAATTATCCTTGGCACAGAACGTGGCGGTGCTTACCATGCATTTCTATGACAGAGGTTTCGTGTGGCTCACTATTAAAATATGCAGAGCTCCACAAGCATTGCTAGGGTGGCGGGGCAGGGTGTGGGTGGGTAAGCGGTCTATTGCCCCAAGTCTTCTGGTTGTAGAGCGAGTTAGAAGCTCAGGGACTACAACCAAAAGGCTAGGTAGGCCCGAGTCCCAACAGTCCCGACATTAGCGTAACCCCAGATCTAGACAGACCTAACAACACCACGCATGTTTCCCCTTGAGAAAGTGACCCAACACCGTTTTTTCTTGGAATTCTGGTGACTTGTAGTTTTCCTTCAATTAAACTAAGAAAAAGAAATCTACCGCTCCCAGAATTCAAAGAGAAAAAACAGAATGGATGGCCTTCTCACGCGAAGCAAGGGCCAGTTTGAGAGCTGTGAATATGCCCGGTAATCCGCGAATTGCAACTCTTTTTAACTCCAGAATCGCAACAAACAACCGAGCATGTTTAACAAGCTGTCATCAACCTTGCCCCTGTTTACAATGGACGACTTGGTAAACTGGCCCATTGCTGCAGCTAACCTTGGGGCTAATCTGTCCAAACAGTTGGGCGGGGTTGCACGCTCTTCTCTTCAATACAGGAAGACGTGTTTGATAGTGAATGCATGGTATCTAAATGTGCTCTATGCCCTATTTATGCCAGCAGGAGATTTTACGTCCGACCTTTGAGGTTTAATGCAGGGTGAAGGCAAGCTATCACTAACTAGTCAATAAAACGAAGTGGGTCTTTCCAAACAAATGATGTCTCCTGATGTAGACGGCCCAGCACATGCAAAGCAGGTTTTGAAATACATGTGGCCCAAGCTTTGGGAAAAAGAAAATTCCTAATAGATCATCACTTGACAAATAGGTGTGGGTATGGTGTGCACAGAAACACTGCACAAACAAGAAGATGTTATAGCTTTGAAAGGGGTCTGGACAAGTAGGCCATTAGGCTCATAATCCTCGCAACCATAGGTAGAAAGATTAAGGTTAAAAGTGAAAAGGTAGCAGCTTGTCCAGACAAGGTAGCAAATGGCCCTAAATGCTGGGCAGACCACCTAACAATCTTCTTGAATGTTGTTTCCCTGAAATGCAAAATCGATGAATCTTGAATGAAGTACGCTTTTGCAGAGCCAAGCGGCCCGGCTTTCACAGAGAGCAACACTCTCTATGTTGATAATGAACATGCTTTCCATATACCGCTGGCTTGTGCCTGGAAAGCAGGGTTCTATTGTCTGCACACAGGAAGCCACTCCTAGTCTGCTGGTGCACTTGATTTTTTTCTTCTCCGATTGCCCGTCCTGTTTCTGCTTGGCGCTGGGCTCCCATGCAGCAGTTGTACCTCTTTTCATGCATAGTCTATCATGGTTCTGGGAATCCAGCCAGTGAATCTTAGCGTGTTGCCTTATTTTCTAGCTACACTATGGGTTCGAGGACTGTGACTCTCAGTTTGTTGGTGTATTATATTTCTGAATTCTGGGTTCTGATCAACGTCTCACAATCAATTGTTATATTTTCCACTATGTTCCTAATTCACAAGAAGCAGTTCATGAACAGTTGGTGTGTTATATTACTGCAGATCATGCACATTGCAGGGGAGCTTGGTATGCACGGTCTCCATGACTACGTTGTGGTATATTAGGCAGCATCTCTTATTTTGTTGGTACATTTTCAGGCTATATCCCATTCATAGGAATTGGCTCACGTGTGCTTGGAGCTTTCGGACCACGTTAACGGTTCACAGCACCTATTCCTGGTCTGTTATTGCATTGTCTGACTTGGGTTTTATACTATTATTATTATAATATGTCATGACTTTAATCTGAATTTCCTGGAAGTGGCTTTATATCTGTTTATGTACACCTAGCGACTACTGCATCAAAGAAAGAGACTTGTGAACAAGACAGGTAGAGGCCTAACAGCCATCCACAAAACCTTGTCTCCTTGCACCAGACTTGACATCAGCGACATTGGCTCCTTCAAAGTCCTCTCCTGCCACTTCCCGCTCTCCCCGACGTAAACAGTCACCTTCCATCTCATCTACAGACCACCCAAACCCAACACTGCCTTCATCTAAGACTTCACCGACCTGGTCACCACCATGCCCCTCACGCATGCCAACAACATCTTCCTAGGCAACTTCAACCTCCCTGGCAACAAGGCCACCAAATCGATGAAGGAAGCTCTCCTCAGCCTTCTCGACACCCTCAGCCTCGCACAGCACATGAAGGACCCAATGCACGAGAAAGGTAACATCCTCAATCTAATCATCACTGCACTGCCCTCCCTCCACTACAGCTCTCCTCTCCTGCTTGACTGGTCTGACCACCTGGCCCAGTCTTTCAGCATCCTGCACACCACCCCAGTCAAGCACTCCCAGCAGAAACCCATCAGACAAGACTTCAGGTCCTTCAAGAACTTCCCGGTGGAACCCCTCATGGAAGACCTTGCCAACCTCCACCTCACATGGACCGAACAACCCCAACCGAACTGCGACTCTTTACTGAAAGCACACAACACCACCCTCTCAGCCTCCATTGACCAACACGTGGCTCTGAAACAACGCACCTACAAACCAAAACCGTCAGCACTCTAGTATACGCAAGAACTCAACCTCAAGAGTCATCAGTAAACAAGAGGAAAACTGGTGCCGCTCCAGGACTGCATCCGACCTGGCGCTTCTCAAGGAACTCAGAGCCACCCGCCGACAACTAATCAACACAGCCAAGGCCTCCTACTATCAGAACACCATAGCAGAAGCCGACAACAAAAGCAGAGTCCTCTTCAAAGCGGTCAAGCACTGGGTCAACCTGCTACCCAACCGTGCCATATCACACTCCATCAAATAAATCCCCCGCCATCAACACCTTCTTCATTGACAAAATAAACAAGATTGGTCTGCACATAGATACCAACTCTGCGTCCAGAGACCCACCTCACGTCCCACCTTGCGAAATCTGCACATGCTGAACAACATTCAAGACACTCTCTACAGAGGACCTGGTAAAAACCCTGGCTGCCCTCAAATCCACATCATATACAGACAACATCCTACCAGCATCCATCCTCAAGACCTTCCCTGCAGAAGCTCTCCTTCCCTACTTGTAGATCATGAACGGCTCACTAACTCAAGTAACCTTCCCATCAACCCTAAAGAAAGGACAAATTCTCCCTCTACTAAAGAAATCCATTCTGGATTCCGACAACCTAGGTAACTATCGCCCCATCACCCATCTTCCCTTCCTAAGTAAGATCATTGAGAAAGCTGTAGCCGCGCAACTGCAGAAACACATCGGCACCAATCATCTCCTCCAAATTTACTAATCCGTGTTCAGATACAGCATGGAGACGGCCACCATATAGGTGGTCGATGACGCCCTCAACATCCTTGATGATGGCTAACCCTGCCTCCTGGTTCTACTCAACGACTCGACTGCTTTTGACACAGTAGACCATCAGGCGCTCACGGACACCCTACATCAGCGCATGGGGATCAGCGACCTTGTGCTATGCTAATTCAAGTCCTACTTTGCCAACCGCCAGCAATTTGTTCAGATGGACTCCTCTATATTACAAATGCTAGCATCACCTGTGGAGTCCTGCAGGGTTCTATCCTCTCCCTAGTGATCTAACCTCTATACATGGAGGTGCCAGGGCCGTCCTAGTCACACACAACATCCACATCCGCCAATACGCTGATGACACACAGCTATACCTCAAGAATGACTCCATCAAGGACATCCACAGGCCCAAACCCTGCCTCTCATTGATCTAGTCTTGGATGTCCAGTGCATACTTGAAGCTCAACCCCTCCAAGACCAAATTCCTACTCCTTACCAACAACACCGAACACCCAGACATGCAGACCTGGCTATCAACCATGACCCTGAGGGCTTCACACCCGAACTCACTTCATGGGCCATGTCCTTCTGGAACCACATCGACAAACACCTCTCCTTCAAGACACACATAGCTAAGAAAACTGAGACAGCTTGGTATCAGCTCTCCCCTCTGTGGAAATCCAAGCCCTTCCACTCACCAGACAGCTTTATATCCACCGTTCAAACACTGGTCTTTTCCCGCCTGCAGGGGGGCAATGCCCTACTCAAAGGCCTCATTTCATCCTCCCTTGTTCCCCTGAGAAGTGTTCTACACACGCCCACATGCCTCATCAAGGGTCTACGCAGATTCAACCACATCACCCCAGCCCTCATTGACCTTCACTGGCTCCCACTGCACACACGAATCACATTCACGTCTTTGTGCATCACCTATAAGGCAGTCGCCCTCAAGACACCCAGCTACCTCACCGAAAAAATCAGCATCTCTTGCGGACAGTGTGACACCAGACGCCAGGACACGTGCAGACTTGAAAACTGCCACTGCAAAAAGGAAAGGACCAGAAAGCCTTCTCTGCCTACACCCAAGACTATGGAACCTCCTTCCCCTCTGCATCAGACTCGTCCCCACGCTCCTACAATTCAGAAAAGAACTCAAGGCCTGCCTCTTCAAGGAGTGTCTCCTCCTCAACGCCTAGGCCATCACATCTGGCTCGCTAGATGCCGTCCGCACCTCTATACCCCGCCACCCTCTACAGCTGTACCCCTCCTCTGTGCCCCTCTGTATCTTGTTCTCTGTTCTGTTGTTACCTCTGAAAAGTGCTCCGTTTTGCATCTGTTTTGTACACCTCTGTAAAGCACCCCGTTGCTTCTCAAAGCTAGGTCTGCGCTCAGTAAATACCATAATAATGTGCTCTAGCACCTTCAAGCGTCTTTTGTGCTAGATGGAATTACAATAGTGATCTCAGACCAAATAATCAGACAGACTCAAAGAATAGGGTAACATACTACTTTTCTCTCAAATTAATAAAGCAGGGTCAGCTGGCAGGCATCGGACTGATGCATGCACTCTAACACAGAAGCTTGATTACATGGAGATCTTATACCCCAATATGCGTCATCTATGATGTCATTCTATATGGCAAAATACAAAACCTATTAGAGGACGGGATTGGTTAAGGGGAACATATCTACTTATAGAACATATATGGATTAGTGCATCATTGGCTACCCCTTATCTATAGGGCACACTTTGAACTACCTCTAAATACATATAGTACTGATCATAGTGGACAAAACAACAGTCGATTGGTCTATGCTACATTGCACGTTAGGTTGTCCCTCGACCCCACTGATGTGTTGGCATACTATCCCAACCTTGGACTTTTGGCTCCTTAGCAGCAAGTATGTGAAACAAAACCTAGGTGTTTGAATCCCATCAGACTGCTCCCCATTTTCCCAATTAGTCCACAATCTCTCATCGGTAGGCTATCAACCAAAGTCTTACGTTTGTAGTCGACCTTGTTGCCTGCTCACTGTCCTGGAACATTCAAGGGAGTGTCAGCACCCCACTATCTTAGCTTAAGGCTCTAATGAATAGCCTTTGTTTTCAACTTCTGAGCCACGTGTGATGAGACCACGAATTTGTCAATTTCTGCCTTCCATTTACTGCTATTTGATTTAATTATGCAGGGTTCTGTTGCTCCTCTTGGCCTCTAAAGACTTGCTCACTCTATCTCATATGAATTTTGTACACTTTTAATTGTCTAGCAGTTTGGCTCTCACAGATGTTTTCGTCTTCTATCTATGAAGAATGTCCCACATTCAGAGCGTGTCCACATACTCCTTTTGTGCTCTGTGCTTATCCTTTTAAAAATAGCATCCTTAACTCGTGCCAACCTTGACTCATTGTCGACTCTGCACACAGAGCTATTTTTTGCATCTCTTAATCCTTCAGCCTCGGCCTGTCTCTGAGGTAGCTTGTTTAACTACAACGTGAGCGAGCTTCCATTTTCTTACTATGGTCGTCCTTGCCATGTTATATATTCCTCAATAGCATGCTTCTGTATGTTTTCTTTCTACCTTGCGTTACTGCGTATTTACAGTTATTGGTCAATAAGTTACTTCATCTTGTTTAAATCCATGATTACTTTAGCTTTAGGTACATGTTACTCTTAGCGCTTCAGTTACAGTGTTACTTCTAAATATTTTCATACCTTTTCAGCATAGGTCATATATCTTCTTCATGACATCATTTTGCCCTTTTCAGATCTCACTTTAACCTCCATCCATAGTATTCAGTGATGCATTCTGACATGTTTGCAGGCGACATCCTTCCATGTAACATTCTTTCAGTGCGAGGGTACATTCTGTATGGCTGTCTGAGTGCATACCGTCTCTCATACACTCGATGCGGTGTGGGAACAATGCAGGAGGTCCCATTTATTGCTTTTCTCTGACTGTTCCAATATGACAGTGGTAAGGGGGTGGGAACTGGCAAGATAGCGTCTACCTGATCCTCTACAATAATAATACCAGGTTGGGTCTCTACATTTTGGTGTGCTGTTTGGCTGGGTTTGGGATCATGGTCTGTTGGTGTTTTACCTGGCTACCTACATTCTGGGTGGCTCCAACTTCTAAGTTTCGACTATTTAAAGCTTTCCCTAAAGGAGACCGCTTAAAGTCAATCTGTAAAAGGTATACTCCCTACGTTTTGCATTGTTCAAGCCTACCATAAATCAACTCTTCTGAATGTCGACCTTCTTTCTATTTTGATTGTGTTTTTTCATAATGGAGGGATCAACGCCATAACCTCCTTAGCATTTTTTATTGAACACAACCATCAGTGCAAAAACAAAATATTAAACAGGCACAGGAAAATTCAATTAGGCAACATGATATCCTCATATCATTGTTCCCAAAATTACATAATACACTACACCACCCCAAAACAATAACATGGTAAGATCTGCTAAGGAATGAAATAACATCAGGCAAGTCTGCTGCCTTATGTGTTTGTATTTCTCAAAGGTGCAGCTCTTTTTGAACTCAAAATGGGGATTCCTAGACTGTTCCCTCTCGTGATAGGCATCACCACGGACCAGACCTTGCCGTAGCTTTTCTAGCAACTGAAGAATAGCAGTACACAGAAAAACAAAAACGCATAGGTCTTTTCAAAATAGCAACTTATTTATTACAGTGTGACATATATGTACCACTTTTTGTACTTTCCTGCCTTGGGCTACTCCAAGATCAGTAACTACCATTCCAAGATGGCCATGCATGTAAGGAGCCGATAGTGGCTGACATTTAACAATAGGTATCTAGTCCCTTGACTCTGTTGGCAGTACTTGGGTATCTGCTGGGGCCTGCGCTTCGTATGTTCGTGCCACGGGTTTCTACTGTCGAAGTCTGTGGCTCCCATCCATCACCAAGGTACGGAAGCAGCCTGATGTGACACTGATCTCCAGCTCACTAGAGTATTATCAGTGGCATCACATGGGGAAGGCAAAAGGTTGGTGACATCTGATGCGGTAACTCATGGTGTCACTGCCTCCATTCTACCCCAGGAGGGGGTGACACCATGAGTTACGCACCGGGTGTCACCAACCCTAGTGAAGCCACTGACTGTCCGTCTGTGTCTGCGAGAGTGGGGGGGGCCATCATGCAGGTCATCGCCTCATCTTCGTCGGAGGAGGAAAGAAGGTAGAGATGAAGCCGGACTGGCTCGGAATCTGGTGCAGACTGGTGACGCCAACGCAGAGACCGGCCGGAAACAGTTGATCCTGTGAGAGCCGGATGTTCTCTCGTGAGATCAACTGTTTCAGACCGGGTCTCCGGAGGAGGAATGAGACCGCGAGCATGCACACAGCTTACAAAAGCAGTGAGCATGCTCATCTAGCAGTGCCAGCATTTTAGAAGCGGGTCCTGTAAAGAAAACTGTACAGTATACAGGTGTTCCCAAAATCCCGGGAAAGGGTTTTTAATGTAAAAAGAACTCTCGGGACACAGGGACGAAGTGTAAAAAACCTGGAAGTCCCGGCAAAATTTGGATGTCTGGTCACCCTACGCTAACCTAACACATCCCCTTCTCTTTCAGGTCTGCCAGATCACCGGGAGACCATGCTGCAAATGACAGTGGTGTGCAGTATAAATTTCAGTAACATGATATAACATGATATGACATAACATAATCATGCACTGGACCTATTTTTCATGAAGCGCAGAGCACTTGGCATTACTTGCACTCATGTAGCCTCTTGTCATCAATTATGATCCTCATCACCTAATAATTAGAAGCCTAGTAATTTAGTCGCCTAGCAACATTGGCAGATGCATATCATAGGATGAAAAAGCACCTACCCACAACTCTTCTCTCCCTATGTGGCTTTATTTACAGCGCACATTACACAGGCTGACATAATTATTAAAATAGAGGTGCTATTGAATGACTTGAAAGAGACGGATACACCCCCAACGAGTGGCCCGACAGAATGGTAAGAGAATCAGGTAGCTCCAAAAAGAGGTAAAAGGAGATGGAAGAGGGCACAGAGTTCACCTGATTTTACTCCGGCACCACTAACACAAACAAAGCTCTCTTTCCCTGGGAGAACTATATCTCTCAGGAATCTTGGTAAGCAGGCTAAACTGGGGGATTTACCAACCACTTTGACTGAGTTACCACGCGACCCAGGCCAAGAAGCAGGGCACAGTTTCGAGGAATTTAGGAACATAGTATGGAAAATATTTCTTTAATAGTGTATAATAAACCTTCTGCAAGGCCCAGGGAGGTAACAAACATCACCTGTCATCAGACCTGCCTAATCTCCGTTTTTTCCCCAGAGAATCTTGAGTTTTACTCTCTTCTCCTGGTTTCCGGGGAAGAGAATGGAATCTTCGGTATTTCCCACAGTCCGAGCAACTCCGCCCACGCCTCCTTGTGATTGGCTACAAACAGACCACTAGTGGCCAATCACATGGCGGTGTGAGCAGAGACAAAGTTTTGAGCATACATCCTGCTCAGATTTACGTAATTTGCTGTCAGGTTTGATTTCTTTATCTGTGGAGGGGGCGGGCAGGCGTACTCTTAGAGACAATGGGCGGGGCATCGAGTGACATCATTCTCTGTAGGGTTTTTTACGAATGTAGGCAGGTCTGCCTTTCATTGATGAACAAAACAGCGAAATGCCATGCCAGAACAGAGTCTCTCTACGTTGTTTGCCAGGCAAGGACCCTGAAGAGTTCTTACGTGCCCCAGCCTCATTAGTAGAGCTATTGCAGAGCAGTGAGTCTGCAACTCCTGCCTTTAGCTCATGAGCCAAGCCAGGAGGTTAAGGACAACCACATTTGTAACACTCATCGCAGAGGTGGAGGGGATGCTTGTCTAGTCAGTGCCTCGCTGCATGATGATTTAAATGCCCTCAAAATGAAAGCAACAATGCTGGGAGACCAATTCTAAAGGGTTAATCATTTGGTTTCAGACCTGATCAGCTCGATGCTGAACACTCACCGCTGCAGCACCACACATTCCGCCGCCTATTTTGTGATCAAATGGCCAGTCTCTGAAACCTCGCTCCCCTAGTTCCCAGATGTTAGTGGACATCAGGAGTGAACAACTGTTGCTGGCAGAACAATACCCAAAGTCCTGTTGGCTATTGCTAACCATGCTGTCCTTAAGGTACCTCCAGAATATCGGTGCTCTGATATTAGGTTTCTCGAGCAATTGTAAAAGTTCCTCACGACGCGGGCCTCATTATGAGTGATGCAGGTACCATTAAGAAGAATCCCCCAAAGGTAGAGAGAAGTGATACAAAAATGCAAATCACAGCGAGCAGGTCAGAACAATCTATATAATGGCAGTCCCAAAATGACCGCCCAGCGCCTCTGAGCAAGATGATGCATTGCTCAAACACTGCACCCATTGGTCGCAGTATAGGATGGCTGTATAGCCAACATTTGTTGCGATACAGTTGATGTGAAATGGGTACTTGACGAAACGAATATGGGATGGTACATCATTAAAATAGTGTTGATGCATAGCTCCTTTGCTGGGAGCCTACTGTCTGATGAGGATACGGCCACCCGTCCTAGTGAGTCCATAACACAGAACTGCCAGTTCAAACCAGTGAACATAATGCAAATAGTGGGTTGGAAACACAGTGAAATAGCATACTTTTTTTCTTCATTGTGTTATGATTTCAAAGCATCAGAGCACCTTCAAGGCACTTACCCCGACTCCCCCCTTCCCCTCTATCTCTCTGCACTTGCACGCTCTGAATGCTCACAAGGCCTAGTGGCCGCCTCTCTTTCTTCACTATTATAGCTGCTTTTCATTCCCATGTTCCCTCCCCGCTGCCCTGTGGGCGCTTTAAAACACTATTTACCTGATATATAAGCGCCATACGAATGCACAATAAATAAAATTAAAATAAATACATTGATAGAAACCTTTCATTTAAGAGCATTTCCAACTGAAAAGTAAAAAGAAATCCTTACAATTGGTGTGCTTGGACTTGGAATCGGTCCAATTGGTGTGCTTGGACTTGCTTCAAACCAGGATTTACACTAGGAAGAGCACTCCTGGAGCCATTTCTGCAAATCACTGTTGGGGCCAAGTATCATGTGTAGGAGAGCAGCTGACTGAAGATCTGTGGGTGACTCCCAAAGAGCCTTGGCATCTCTTCGTGAGTTTGGCCTGGTGAAGCCCTGCTAAACTATCTCATCTGCGAAGGCCCTTTGCGGTGCTGCAACCCTTGGACTAAGGTGACTGTATATATGGTTGATAACTGATTATTGTGTGTTAATACTACTTGCTTGTTTTATTTTTCGAGTGTATTTTTGGGTTTATAATATATAGAGTATGTTTGTACTTACCTCTCTAAAGTGAATTATTGTGTGCTTCTCTGTGGGAACTCCTTGTGGACCCGTGACCCACTCACTTCTCCTGAGACTAAGCCTTGACCACTCTCTGTGCTTACCTTGATTGGGTTTTGGGCTAACCTCTCAGAGTTCCCCAGTTCACTAAAACTAGTGTGGCCTTCTATAATATGTCCACCAGGCCAAATTGTAGAACTCCAGGGAAAAGCCAGGTTTTCAGGGCCTTTCTGAATGGCAGGTGATTGTCGATATTGTGAATGTGAAGGGTAGGGAGTTCTAGATGATCAACACTTTGATTGAGAAAGAGGATCCTCTCAGTCTGCTGGAGTTGTAATGTGGGACCACTAGGAGAGATGCTGTGTGAGAGCTGAGATTTCTTGAGGGGTGGTAGCGAGTGATTTTGTCTTGAAGGAATTCTGGGCCGGTGTTGTGTATGGCCCGGTGGGTAAAGGCAGTTCGCGTAGTTTAAGGGGGAGAGGATGATGGAGATGATGGCGAAGAAATGGTGAGGATAGGTGAGGCAAGGGAAGATACGCCTGAGGATGCATAGATGGAAGAAACAGGTTCTGGATACAGAGTTAATGTTTTGGGAAAGGGAAAAATCCATATCCAGTGTGCATCAGAGGTTTTTCACAGAGGTGGAGGTTGCAGGTGGGGGGGCGTAGGGATCGTAGCCAGGGAATAGGTTGGGGGAGGAGCACTGTCTTCCTGCAGACTAGGATTTCAGTTTTCCCAGGATTGAGGATGAGGTGGTTGGTCATCACCCAGTAGTCAATATCCGAAAGGCATGAAGACAGATCTGGACGGTTGGAGTCTGGCTTTTTTGGGATTTTGGCTCTCACAGATGTTTTCGTCTTCCTTCATTTATGAACAATGTCCCACATTCAGAGTTTATCCATGTACTCCCAACATCCTTCCATGTAACATTCTTCCATGCGACATCCTTCGACACGTTCAGTGCAAGGGTACATTCTGTATGGCTGTCTGAGGGCATAATGTCTCTCATACACTCAATGGGCCTCATTACACGGTAGGCGGAGGACCAAGGTGCTATTAGCACCTTGGTCCATGCCGGTAAAATACCGGCACCGCCTTGGAGGAAAGGGGAATTACCGCCCTATTCCAAGGTTGGCGGGGCGGTAATTCCCCTTCCCCCATTGCCCTTCCCCATTCCCATTTTTGCCCCATGGGTCTCTATGGGAATGGGGAAGGCGCTAATTACGGTACCGCAAATTGCGGTACCGTAATTAGCACCCTGGTCCCTTTGCGGGTTGGTTTTTAACACCTGCTAAACAGCAGGCGTTAAAGTACCAACCCGCAAAGGGATCTCGTAGTAAGGCGGTAAGGGTTTACCGGTACCGGTGCCCTTACTGGTACCAGTAAACCCTTACCGCCGTCCATGTAATGAGGCCCAATGTGTTATAGGAACTATGTAAGGGGTCCAATCTATAGTTTTTTCCGACTGTTCCAATACGACAGTTGTGAGGGGGGAAACTGGCAGGCTTGCATCTACCTGCTCCTCTACATTCCCCAATCTGGTCGAATTTTTGACCAAATTCTCTTCTTCCATAGTCCTTATCTCTTCATTGTCATTTGTCAGCATCTTCTGTTCATCCTGTTTCTTTTTTGGAATCGAAATCTTGGTCGCCCCCTCAAGTGTCCTGCATTTTGTATGTGTTCATCCACACTCCAGGGTATATGACAACATTCTCCAGAGGGTGAACAGAATATCCAATGTCCTACATACCTTTTCCGATCCTTAGGGTAATGGAACTTGGTTCCTGGAAGTGCTAGGGTACTCTTCTTTATATTCTCATGGTACTAGCTTCATGTTGCATCTGTGAACCCATTGCAGCATCGATATCAATCATTATTTTCTTCCTAATAGCTTTCTTGGCTGTCTTCTGGCATTGTCCCAAAATGATCCTTATGAGACAGAATCCTAGCAATACCATTATTAGTATTGCTCCAAGTATTTTGAAAGCATTTGCCAGCCATGTTGAAATCCACGATAATAAAGATGAAAATCAGTCATCTCCCACTGTCTGTTCAACTTCATCCTCCATTTTCATATGCAGGGTCATCAGTACACCTATTGCCTGTGTCAGGGTTTCATTTCCTCCATCATGGGCAGGTAAAAAAATGTACAGCAAGAAGGCCCGATCTTGGCGCACAATTCCAACATTGTTGTGGCTGTCCACCATTAAATCCTCCTCTTCCTTCAGAGTTTTGAAATCCTCCTTGTCCCACAACTCTACGCCCATTCCCTCTTCCTCTCAGTCAAACATTTGACCCGTTCCGATCTACGAGATATCCGGCTTTACTCTGCTGTCCTGGCTATGTCTCCACCTTCATTACTTGTCAGTACCGTTCCCTCAATGGCTATTTTGGACATTTTCTACTGAACTAACTTTGCTTCCTCCTGCTTTCTATTCTCAGCTTTCTTCTTATTTTTCTCCTGTATTAATCAGCAGCAATGCACGGTTCTCAATAGTATTTCTGGCCATGGCTTAGCTTCCATTCCCACATGTTTTTTCAATTGCCATTGTACTTTTTCAGGCAGCCCCTGACGCAAAATGTGATAAAATAATTCTACTGTTTCATCCCATGGTTCACAAGTCTCCTGTCGCCATCTGTCCTGAATATCTTGAATGAAGGCAACAGGATCTCATCCTCTCCCATCTTCCGAGTCATAATTGCACCCATGTCCGATGTATCAGGATATCCCGCCTGACCGCTCACCATTCATCTGCTCTACAATTATTAAATGGCGCTCCATCATGTGTCGTGTTTTGTGCAGTCACACCTGCTTATCCTGCTCACTCCTAAATGTCGTCACCTCTCTCCCCTAGGTTAGCGGCTAGCAGCCCTTTTATGTCACCTATGGCTAACATCATTCCTGATGTCATCCTCTCTAATTCATGAATCCATTTTCCCACACTGGAAGTTAAACCCATCAATTTACACCTTAAATTATCTTTCTCCATCTATGGCAATAGTATATAGTGTGGTCTTCCTTCCCGTTTCTCCACTAATGGGAATTGGAAAAATCATGATTCATAATCATATTTACCTACACTCTGAGTCTTCAAGGCAGAGCTAGTCTATCCCATTTTTTTTTCTTGGGATTGGTCTTAACCTGCTTACATATGGCGGGGATATATCCCCTGCACTGGGCGTTCGTACTGGTGGTCGCTCAGTATATGGTGTTGGTTCTGATGTCCTCTCTTTAGGCTCCTCTAAATCTGACCATTTTACCCCTTTCTCCATGCTTGACTCTTTTGAAAACCCTCATGCATCCTCTCTTTGCACTCTTTCATTCTCCTCCCTTTCTTTGTCTGACATCATTATACCCCAGCTGGTGTGACTATTGTCTCCTTCTGCGTCATCGAAATCTAATCTGTTTAAAGACATTGGGCCTCATTACAACTCAGGCGTTAAGGGTTAACACTGTTGTTAACCCTTAACGCCTGATTCCAATTTTAACGGCTGCTTTTAGCAGGCGTTAAAATCCATGGCGCTAAACCGCCTTGGTGCTAATTACGGCACCGTGATTTACGGTGCCGTAATTAGCGCCTTCCCCACTCCCATTATGCCCTATGGGGCAAAAATGGGAATGGGGAAGGGTAAATGGGAAATAGGGATTTACCTCCCCACTCACCTTGGAATGGGGCGGTAAATCCGCCATCCACCATGGTGTAAACGCAGTTTACACCATGGTGGTAAAGTTGGTGTACTTATCGCCTGGGTCGTAATGACCCCAATTGTTCCATATTCATCTGTTATGACATCACCTGATCTACCTTCAGTTCCCTTTAATAGGGATCCTTCTATTTTCTCTTGGGTTCTGTACCTTCCTCTGTCCCGCATTTGCCTGTATAGCTTCCCAAGCTTCTGCTCTATGTCTCCTGTATCCTGCCCACCATCACATACTGATCCGGCATTCCTTGCAACTCCCTATGGGACTGTTGTGACCCTCTGTCTTCCTCCAGTCATTCTTGTGGATCAATCGGCACTATGCTCCTATAGCATAAATATTCAATTTCATCGTCTTTTAATCCCCTACTCTTGTTAATTTCTTCTTCTCTTCTCCTCATCTCCCTTAATTCATCTTCCTCTTGCCTTCATTGCAGTCTACGTACTTTGGAATTCTAGCTCTTCTCGTTTCTTCTTTTCTAGTCTCTCTTTTTCTTTTCTTGCCTCATATCTTCTTCGTTGTTCCCTTTGCTTGCATTCTTTATCCATCTCTTCCTTATATGCTCTTATTTCTTCTTTCGCCTTATTTTCCTGCTCTTCTCTCTCTTCTCTTTCTCGGACTGCATCAATTCCCTTATTGTCTAGCTTAAGCAATATTTGTCCTCCCATCCATTCATTCTGCACTATTGTTACTCCTGTAGCCTTTTTCTTTATTTCTTTGTTTCCCTGCTTCTTTGTCTATCTCTAATCATCTGTCTTCTCTGTCCTTCCTTTCATCACGCTGTTTGCTTTAATTGCGTGCTAACATATCTCTGTGTTCTCTGCTCTTGCTCTCTTCTGCATTATCCTGACTTCTGTAAGAGGAGGACACATACATTGGATTAACACGCCCCCTGCTGCTTTTAATTCCTTTAAGGGATACATTTCCTTTCCTCTGTGTCTACACTATTCTCTTCAGGAGGGGAAAGTGGAGCCAAAGGCGTTTTATCCTCCCCTTTATGCTGATTGTGCATCCACTCCCTATAGGCTGGATCCTCTTTCTCACATTGGTATATTTTCTAAAGTTCTAAAATGGCTAGTCTTTTCTACAACTTTTTCCTCTTATATGTGGCATGCAAACATGTTGTCACATGCTGTAATACATCTTTTGACAGCGAACCTGTAGAGGAGGTACCAGACATGGCCTGCATCCCTGCCCCTCATTTCGAGGAGCCAGTAAAGTACTCGCCAAGGTATGTGACGTACGAGGAGCAGCTGAACCAACAAAGGGCTGCAATGGGCCTTTGCCCTGTGTACATTGGAGGATCAATACCTGTTGAAATGCCCATAACCAGGTAACCCTGGGCAGCACGGTACCCAATCAGACAACCATACCAGCCGGTGATACGGAACGATGAGGAATGCCTACACACCGTCCATGAAGAGACCCAGAAAGCCATAATGGAAGACCAGTGGAGATGAAACAAGGACCAGAGCAGCTCCAAGAACAAACTGAAGGAGTACTGAAAGCATGCATGCCAGTACTGACAACTGCGAGGATAATTGTAATGGACAAAGGGGAGAGACACTGTTAAAACGTAAGAGAATGATGTCATGAGACAAGATGGAAGCAACCGCCCTACTGAACGTGTGTAAATAAGCTTGAAACGCAAGATGCTAAGAAATCGATTCTGCTTGCAATGCTTAGTAGAAGTTAGAGAGGCAAGCGCCAACTGTATACATCTACCTCAATACAGCACAATGTACACGTGCAACTCCATTTTGTATAAGCAGAAGTACTCCCAGACGGCCAATGCCTGACTGGCCAGGTTTCATATCCAGGCCAAAGCAGAGGAAAGGAGCGGAATCGAAACCTAACTAAGGATGGCTCAGGACTGGGAAAATCGAGGTCAACCAGAGAAGGAGAGGTGAGCATGAGCTCACGAGGCTTCAACTTCAGAGCATGCCAGCCCGCCCGCCAAGGTCAAGGTAAGAGAGGCCCATGCAGGTGGCACACAGAATTAAATGCACAAAAGGTTGGAAACTGAAGCAGATTCACTTTGGACCAACACGTGACCAGACAGGCGCGAAGATGTACCACCGCCTGATGTCATCCAGAACCAGAGGGTGCCATAACTTTTCCTGATAAGAGACTACCGATCCGAGGCCATACCCAGCCAACTAATTGACACATATCCCTAAACCACTGATTGATGGAAAGAAGGCAGGTTGAATCTTGAGACACTAGGCACCTGGGTGTCTATTCTGCATGCTGCTAATTGAAATAGAGATTTATGTTTAGGGGTGTAACTTGCCCAATCACAAGGGACCATGTAATCTAGGTTCCTATAGACACTGTAACCAATGAGACGTCGTACTTGTAGTGACGTCAATCACGTGTGGTGTAGAGGGAAGGGCATAGATGCCCACCAGATAAGAGTTATCCAATCCACTTGCATTATTTCCATATACAGATATAGCACCTATACTTAAGTTACCTTTCCCAACCAATTATATTGCATGATGTTTTTGTAGAATTAGACGTCAATGATGACAGATTTTGCCCATAAAAGAGGCTGTTGGACTAATGTTCGAGGAAGTCGGGGTGAGGCAGGTGTTCGCGATGCTGCTGATTTCCATTTGCTGATGTATGTATCATTAAAAGGACTTCCCTTTGCCAATTTATTGAGTCCAGATTATTGAACCTTGCCGGAGTATGTGAATCCTGCACTCTGTCCTTGCATGGTGCAGCTATCTTGTATGACAAGTTTTCGAGGGTGAGTGCTGACCAATGGGCCCGTCAGTAATGACCTTTCCTCGTCAACACTTGGTAGCGTGAGGATGGTTACGGCCATCGATTATTGATAATCGATTAATATAGTTATAAGACACCTTTAGACCGACGGCACAAAGTAACTCTGGGCCTTCGGGTACATCACAAGTCCTTTCGCTATTCCGGCTGAGTAGGCTGAGAAGCTTCCCATGGACAATGATAGTGTAATTATTCCCAAAAAATCTGCAGTATGTCTGAAGGAACCCACCTTTCCAAGCATAACTCTTCTCATTCCCACGGGCAGCGGATTGGATGAAAACCATAGGAAGTGGAAGGGGCGGTGATCCTGAAGTTCCAGAGAGGAGAAGAGTCGATTGGTGAGTGAAACAACCAAACTCGTTATCCTGGCAAAGGTCTTAAAGAGTAAGAAGGGAAAGGTAATGGTCGGTGGTGGAGAAAAAATAATACAGCTAGAAGTAGAAAAGACTGTATATATAGATAGGGGGTAAAGACCTGGTAACCTGAAGTAACTGGGGAAAGATACCGGGGGGGCACCCGAGATTAAAAACTGTAAGGAATACTGGGGGGGCACTTGAGAGAAAACTGTAAATTCGCCTTGTTCCTGCACTTTAAAGAGTGGTCAGAAGGAACTTGAACCCAGAGCCCACAGAGGGGGGACTTTAGGCTACAATGACGTTTAAAGACGTCAGAAAGGGCTTAGTTTAAAACCCATGACGGGGTAATATTTAGAAGGCAAGTATACGTTGACCAGCTGGTGTCCGTCTAGTCTGTCAAGCGTCTGCCCTATATGTTCCGTGTATGCTGAATGTGGAATTATTGTGATATTAAATGATGGTAATGCATTTTTGTTTTACGCGATTCTGTAAATGAGAGGGAATCGCCACTGAATTGATGTGTTTTGAGTAAAACTGTTGGTATAAAAGTTTGCGGAAAATTGGATTGGAGCTTGGGTATGTGGTGCATGCTCATAATGGTGTAAAGTTGAAAACTGCATGAACATTGTTGGTGACAAAATTAAGAATGGAGGAGGTTACCCCACTTGCACACTTGTGCAAACAATTGCCAAACATGCTGCAAAGCTGAAGAAATATAGCCAGGAATGGGTTAAGGGCACCGCAAATAAAATGCTTATGCCGTGGCCCCAGAATGGGTCATTGTCTAAGGCTGTCTTACAACACATGACCACATTCCTACATGCCACATATAGCGGGAAGAAGCTTGAGAACGCCTTGCCGTTCTCGAGCTTTGGAAAAGGTTTGTACAGTAAAGGAAAAAGAACCTCCCGCAGACTGGATACTAAATCTATCTACGGAGGGGGGTGAGACACCTACCGTGCCACCTGCCCCGTCAGAACCAGTTGTTGAGGGAAGTAAGTCGGAGGGCCTTTACCCACTAAGAGAACTTAAAGCAGCCACAGATTGTAGCAACCCTGCATATGAGTCACCTGGTGTAGCAGTGATGAGACGATAGAGAAGGAACAGGAAATTGACTCGGCCTCCACAATCCCATGGGACAAAGAGAGGCAAGGCAAGGAAAGGAAGGACCAGGCACAAACGAATGCATCTCTCAAAAAAGAGAGAGAGGGAAAGAAGCGGAAAGGAACCGATGAGGTAACATTTGCAAAGGACGAATGGATGGGAGGGCAGATACTCTTGAAATTAGATGGAAAAGGAAGTGATGGTGCAAGGCCGAGTGAATGGTCAGACGAGGCGTAAAGAAAGGAAAGAGAGAAGGAAGTTGACATAAGGAACGAGAAGGCAAGAAAGAAGGATAGGTTGAGGCGAGAACAACTATATCGCGAAGAGCAAGGTATACCGCTCAGTCGCACGCAATATGCAGCCTTTGAAAAGTACAGGCAGAACATGCTAAAGTTGGAGGAGGAAAGGAGAGTGCACGAAAGGAAAGTGAAGAAGAAAGAAGATGAGGAAAATAGAAGGGCAAAGGAATGTAGAAATGAATGGATGAGGGAAGTAGATAAGGCTAGAGAAGAAGCGAAGAAGCAAAGAGAAATGGATGAGGAAGCAGAGCGTAAACGCAGGCAAAGGGCGCGAGATTTGGAATATTTGCAGCGGGAAGTGAAAAAACCCAATCCTGTTGTAGACTGGGAAGACATAGAAGAGTTCTTACCTGCAAACGCTACGGTACCAGGTACAAGCGGGTCAGCTATTGATGATGACTTCGACACCAGAAGCATCGGGGAAGCGATTGATAAAATATATGATGAGATGGGATTGGAATGAATTTCCCAAGAGGGAAGGGAAGATGAGCGCTTAGAGAGCTATATGACACTGAGGATGTCTCCCGGAGTAGTGGGAGTAGGGGACATTCCCTAGATAGACTAGAAGATAGGCAGAACGAAGATGATGCAAGAAGTTGTGCAAACTGGGAATACTCACAGTCAGATTCCGATGGAGAAGCGGAGGACGTGGAGTATGATGAAGGGAACCGAGGCGAAAAGTGGCTCCCAGGGAACCGAGAGGTGCGATGGTCTGATACTAGGGGGTCCAGAAATAGAACACCGGAGTCCGCTGGACAGTCCAGCCGATATGAAGAAACACACCGCGGTCAGAGGGGGGCGTCAGCACCTGCCTATACTGATAGATTAAGGGCATTGCCGGGTAGACGGCAAGGCGGGAACGCCACCCCGGTGAGAGACCGAGGATGTATAGAGAAGGAAAAGGAGGAGTGTGCGTTTCAATTCCCACTATTAGAAAAGGGGGGAGCAAGACCACAATATATTCCATGGCCACACATGGATCGAGAGAATCTCAAAAATAAGCTTCCAATGTTGACATCGGGAGCCGGGAAGTGGATACATGAGCTAGAAAAGATGACAGTGGTGTCACCCTAGCCATAGGGGACATCAAGGGCCTCCTAATTGCTATACTCAGAGAAAGAGCAGATGATGTGTGGAAAAGGGCAGGCTACCCTAGGGTAACCATAACTAACACCTCTCATGACGGAGCGCCATTTAATAACTGCAGAGCAGCAGTGTGGAAAGCGCTGCGTACGCTATATCCAGACACATCCGATATGGGAGCTATAATGACTCAAAAAATGAAGGAGTCAGAGGATCCGTTGCTTTATATCCAGAATTTTCAAGACGCGTGGGTGCTCCAAACGCATGAGTCTTGGACAAAATCTATCCCTGTATTCTATCATATACTGTGCCAAGGGTTACCAGAACCGGTGCAAAAACAACTCAAAGAATTGGTAGGAATAGAAGCTAAACCGTGGGCCGAAATCCAGTTGACAATTGGCCATTATTGTAGGCTGTTGCAAGAAAAGAATCGAAAGAAAGAGGCAACGATAAGGGAGAAGAGGCGAAGCTAGTGCAAAGGAAGCTCTCAAAATATGCTCTCGAGGGAGCCATGCTAACAAGCCCAGCCGATTCGAGTGCGCAATGTGCCACTAACCCGCCACAATCAGGGTAACGCGGGATATTATCCGAGAGGAAGGGGATTTGGAGGAAGAGGATGGCAGAGTAATCAGGGAGGCTTTAGAGGTAACCAAGGAGATTTTCAAAATGTTCATGGAGGTATCCAGAGCGCACCAATGGGCAGTCCAGCTGTGCCAGATGGACAGATGGCCCAACCACCGCCAGAGTGTTGGCTGTGTGGAGTGACAGGGCATGTGGCATGCACGTGCATAAGCCAAGGCATGTGGTAGAACAATCAAGGGATGGGGGCAGGCACAGTGGATCAACCTGCTACCCCACAACAGGGCAATGCACAAAACTATACCGTGCAGCAGCAGGCAGCTGGCTTGCAGCAAGGTGCACAGCAAGTGGTCCAACCACTGAACATGGGGAATGTACTGCAGGGACAACCCCAGCAGGCACTGCCACAAGTGGTTCAGGGCACTAATTCAGGTGGAGGAAAGCCACAGGTATACAATGGACCGAACCTATATATGAAATACGACGGCTCACAGGAAACTCTGATATGTTCTATCCTATCTGTGACACCAGACCCTAAAAGGGAACCTAGGGTAAATGTCACCATAGGGGGGAAAGAATATTCCTTCTTAATTGACATGGGTGCAACGCGCTCGTGCATATGAGAAGGCAAGTTCTCCTTGTCCGGCGAGGCAATAGACACCCAGAGTTTTACTGGAGCTCATAGCAGAATTCCCTTTACTGATGCACTCCCAGTCTCAGTGGGAGAGTGCGACATGAATGTACCTTTATTCTATTCGCGTCAGTCCCCGGTGAATATCATGGGTCGGGATTTGATGACGAAGTTGAATATGACCATCTCGTTCCCTTAGGATGGCATACTGTGCTCCACCCCAGGAATGCATTATTCAAACGTATGCTAAATGATCAGAGCATACTCTGGATGTGCAGCCATGAGGGCTGTACCACTGGAGCCAGAAGTTTTTGCATACGGTGTACGAGTGCTTATGGCGGGATTGCCAGGCCTCGCAGACAAACCTATGAGAACCCCTGATGAATTTCTATTCAGGCCAAGAATACCCATGCACGAAGAGGAGGGACACGTGTTTCCCTTAGTGATACCCTCTGCCGCGGTGCGAGGAAAGGTAGTATTATTTGAACGATATGACGACGAGGGCAGACCATGGTGTGCGATTGTCGCCATAGAAGAAGGGTATCGAGTGACTGACGTCACCAATGACGATCTGTTCGAGGAACACCCTGACCTAGAAGAGACACGGGTGGAAGTGAGTCTCATATTTTGGGTCAACATGATCAAGAGGGAGGTACCACAGAGAATGATGTTAGCATTGGTACACCCCGAATACTTTGATGATGACATGGGCCTAGTTCTTGCCAATGTATGGACTACAGGGCCCTATGATGTAGGTCTCCTGAAGGGGGCCGGCAAAGTAAAAATTAAATTGAAACCAGGAGCCATTCTTCCACGAGCACGACAGTATCCCATGTCCAGAGAGGCAGATGAAGGGATCGCAAAGACAATCTCTGCCATGATGGAGCAGGGCATCCTAGTGACGTCAGAATCACCTTGCAACACAGTGATTTATCCTGTCAAGAAATCAAAGGGAGGGTCCTGGCCTTTAATGCAGGATTAACGAGCCCTAAATGACATAGTCGAAGCCGAGTTCCCTTTAGTCCCGAATCCATCCACAATTCTGGGCAACATACCCACTGAGGCGAAGTACTTCACGGTGATCGATTTGAAAAATGCATTCTTCTCAATTCCATTGCACCGTGACTCACAAGACCTGACATCATTTACTTTCAGACAAATGCGCCTAAAAAGTACTAGGGTGCAACAGGGGTATTGCGAGTCTCCATCTATTTTAAACAGAGTCCTGCAAATGGACTTAAGCAATATTGCGGTGGACAGGGTTGTTTTGCAGGATGTAGATGACATTCTAATCTGCAGCATCACTGAAGAGCAATGCCGACATGACTCAGTCCAGCTATTAACTATACTGGCTGAGAAGGGATGCAAGGTGGACAAGGACAAGTTGCAGTACTGCCAACGGGAGGTGTTGTACATAGGGCAACTGATCTCACATGAGGGGAAAAAGGTAACCCCAGAGAGGGCCGAGGCTATCATGAACACAGCCAAGCCGCGCACAACAAAACAAATGCAAAGCTTCTTAGGCCTGTGCAACTATGTCAGAGCATGGGTCTTTGACTACAGCTCATACACCAAGCCCTTGTTACAGGCCCTTAAAAAGGCCCAGGTGACGAGGGAAGAAATTGAATGGAATGAAGAGATGGAGAAGGGGTTTACCGAACTCAAGGGGGCAATTTGTAAGGCCCCAGTTCTCGGGAATCCTAATTATGCTGAGGAATTCTATTTGTTTTCTCATACTGATGGCAATTTTATGATGGCAGTGCTCATGTAGAGAACCTCATTGGGATATAAACCCCTAGCATATTACAGCGGCAGTTTGGACCCGGTCATGAAGGGCCACTTCCCATGTGTACAAAACCTAGCTGCCGCCGCGTTCGCCATTGAGAAGGCGTCATCCATCGTGATGGGGTGCTCCATGACATATTAGATTGAGCACTCATTATTCACCATAATAGAGAAGCCAAAGGGCACGCTGACTTCTCAGAGAGCATCAGCCTACAAGGTGATTATCTCAAATCCATCAATCAAGATAGTGTGATGCAAAACTGTGAATCCTGCTATGTTTATTGCTGAGCCAGTCACAGAGGGAGAACCTGTGCATGACTGTGCGACCTATGAGGAATTCTATGATGAAATCCCAATGGTAAAGGAAAATGCCCTGGCGAATGGAGAGGTCGTCTTTATTGACGGGTCATCGAGAATTGACCAGGAGGACGGACAAAGGTATACAGGCGTGGCCGTAATCAAACACATGGGAAATGGAGAGTTTAAAGTACTTGTCAGTGCGCGAATACCATCTCATTATTCGCCACAGGCTGCAGAACTAGTGGCATTGATACTCGCCATTGAGAATCACGCAGACCAGGAAGTAACAGTGCACAGTGACTCCGCCTATGTGACGTCAACAGTGCACCCAGGATTAGCACCCTGGAAAAGGAGGGGCTACCTCCGAGCAGACGGCACACCAGTGCAACACGCAGCCTTATTGGACAGGCTGATAAAAGCACTACAGCTCCCAGTGGGCATAGCGGTCGTGAAATGCACCGCTCATACCAAAGGGACAGATTTCGTGTCACGTGGAAATCATGAAGAGGGCACGGAAGCCAAGCGCATGGCATCCCAAACTGAAACAATCATGGACGTGGATGCAACATATACCCATGAGAGGATGATGATAGCACGAGCCACACCAGAAGCCTATAGTAATATGGGGCAGTCACAGTTAATAGAGATCCAGGGGGAGGCACCTCAAGAGGAGAAGAATCTATGGAAGCGTCAAGGGTGTTCTTTAAACCCCTCAGACGGATTGTGGAGGCAAGACAGCACTGGTAAGCCAGTAATGCCTGTCGCCCTCCTAAAAATAGCTCTAGAACAGCTCCACTACCCTTTACACCTGTCAAGAGAAAATCTTGCTGCAACGCTCACCGAAGACTGGTTTACACTGAGTTTAGCTGAGCATGTTGCATTCTTTATGGTAAATTGCATTGTCTGCCAACAATTCACCTCTGGGCACACATTAAAAGTAATGAAAGGAGTCATCCCAGACCAAATGGACTTTTCCAGCACCTGCATATCAATTATGTCGATATGATTCAGGTATGCATTGGGTACAGGTATTTACTTGTGGTGGGTGTTCCTTCTCCAGATGGGTAGAAGCAGGTCCCTGTACACACCCTGATGCTGCCTGTGCTGCCAAATTCCTGGTGAGGGAGGTCTTCCCTAGATGGGGGGTGTGTGAGGTTATGAGATCAGACAATGGGCCTCATTTCATGAATGCAGTGTTCGAACAGATTAGCTTGTTGCTGGGTATAAAGCATAACTTTTCATCGGCATATCATCCAGAGGGAAATGGGATATGTGAACTCAATGGCTTGCTTAAGGAAAGGATAGCCAAGTTGAAACTCACATTAAGAAAGGGATGGATGCACTGCCTACCACTGGCATTGTATGCGCTTCAGAACCAACCAGGCTCCGACCATCATCTTACGCTGCACGAAATAGTCACTGGGAGAAGGATGAGGACCCCTCTTACCCCCCAAGACAGAGCTAGATGTGATGCCCAGTCAACTAGGGAGGTCCTGGGAGAAGAGATGAAGGCGTACCTTGACTGTCTCATAGCCAGCACCTCTATCATTTCAGGCCAGCTGCAGCGACGGTGGATAGGGGACAGCACAGCACGAACCACAACAGACAGTGCTGATGAAGGCACAGCTCTCAGCCTTGACGCACCCCTAGTCTTCCCGGGGGACAGAGTTCTTGTGAAGAACTTTACGAGAAAGAAATGGGACGAACCAAGATTTAACGGCCCCTTCATCATAGAGGACTCCACCCCGTCTGCTGTCAAGCTCGTGGGCTGAAGAGCCTGGATTTTCATGAACGACATCAAGCCCTTCATAGGAGAGAGCACTCCTACTACATCTACTGCCAAGGAACCCGCATACAACGAAGAAGAACCTCAGCACGTCCAGACGAGATCTATGGCGAGGAAGAAGGACGCATGAGCAGACAAGTTACAAGAACTAAAAAAATATATAAAAGTGAGACTTTCAAAACAAGACAGTTCTTCAAACCAAGTGAAAGGGGACAAAAGGACAATTAAATGAACATTCAATGTAGCCAACAAAGAACTTTTGTGAAAATCTTGTCCACACTGAACCTTTTCTATAGGCATAAAAAAGACAATAAGAAGCAAGCAAACACCCTGTGCAGCCAAAGGTGCAGGGTAAATGAAGAAAATCACATATTCATATCAGCAAAAGCGTTAATCTCAAGAACATTTAAAAGCCACACAAAGCATTGAAAAACCTATGACTCTGATAAGCAATAAAACAAGACATTCCTGAAGTCCAAACTCGTTCTCCTGAAGCGTCCAGTACCAAGACTTTTTCACAGACACATGGTTCATCCCAGCAGAAGCCTCACGTGGGATGTGCTAACCTACTTCCAACTGGTGGTACTGTCATACCCGTCACTCATAGGGAGAGAAACAAGTGTCACTGAATACATTCAAGACCCAGAAAACGAGTAGGTAATCAGGCAGCTATTGACTGTTATCGCAGAGGTCTTTGCTGAGTTGCACGAGCACAGTGACTTAAAGACCAATACTCCCGCCTCAAGCAGTCATTGACGAAGTGACCTACACGTTATTCTTTCGAATCATTGAGGAGTGCCCAGAAATTGTCGGGAGGACCACAGATACACTGACGTTCATTAGAGATCCCTGAAACAATCATTTTCTAAACCAGATATGGAGTAAACTAAATAATGTGGTAGCAGACCACGCAGCAGGAAGGTGCAAGACCTGTTCAAAACTACAGAAAGACTTCTGATCGGGACCCAACAAAACAAAGCAAATGTCCCTGTCCCCTGCAGACACGCAGCTCGCCCACAAGTCCTAATTAGACTTGTTGCAGACTATCCAGAAATGGTGGGAAGACCTGCTGACGTTGCAAAGTTTCTCAGAGATCCAGTCAATTTCCTACACATGAAAACCCTTCTCCATGGCATCATGCTCCAAGTGGAGCTGTCCAACTTCCAGCGAGAATTCCTAAGGAGATTAATGTGAAACTATCCGGTGAGGGACAGATCGAGGAAGTAAAAACAGATCGCACTGCATGGAAGACCTGTGACCTAAGAGCCAAAGAGATAGAGCAAATGTCATTAACACCCGAAGACAGTCGATACGCATTTCACGTTTTCTTTCATCTCATTGAAAACTTTCCAGAACTAGTGGGCAGACCCCACAACATTGATGTGCCCACGTTTCTCAGCAACCCAGCAAAGAATGCCCAATTGAATAGGCTCCTGAGAGCTATTGCATCACAGCTGAGAAGCAACTATGGACATCCGCTGCTAAGAAGAGCCTTAGAAGGGAGAGATCCGAGAAAAAACTTTTTCATCATCCTCCCACTAGGGACAGAGCAAGGAAATAAAGACACAGTTCTTCATGCTTTTAACGTAGGACAGATCGAGGAAAGCAGAAACAAGGATACCAACATCGTGCTTTTATTTTTCCTGTTTTTTTTCCTATTTTTCATCATCATCCCACAGTGGAGTAAATGGGGGGGAGAGAGACTGTTCAGCAACTCGACCTCGAAGAACCAAGCGAAAGGAGCAGAGCCACGAACTTCACTGCCGTGTTTACCTTTTTCAAACTTTTTCTTCTTTTTTCCTACCTTCTCATATGTTCACTTTTATTTTTATTTTTGTTTTTATTTTTTCAACGGTTTATCTATGCGTGATGTGCAGCAAAGCCATCCTTTCATGGTGGCGCAGTGAGCAGATCCCTGCATGTCCTCAGGGCCGAAGCGAATTGGAAGAGTGCCCTGGGACTACGTTTATCACGGAAATACAAAATGAATGTGATGTGCTGAAAACGATAGTCTAACCTTTTCCATAGTCTAGCAGAGGAACTGTATTACATTAAGCAGAGGCTATCATCATTATCACTTGTAAGAGAGGGAGGACGCTGAACTGCACTTGTCACTCTAGTGTGTACTGCAATTTTGAGCGACGAGATTAGAACAAGAAGAAAAAATAGACTATTGACTTTGGACATATGTGAAATGGGGGCACAAAACAGTAATTTAGTCGTGCCGCCAGCAGAAGGGCGCCCCCGGTTTCCTGGAAGGAGATGCTGCAAACTGTCTTTTAAAGCCGTGATATGTATATGCATAGTGATTATTGAAGTATGTTTGCATCTAACTATCAGAACTGCATATATTATTGGTGCACAAAGCATCCCAATGTCTGTGCATCCACCAGGTAATGAACGTCTTGGGCCCACAAAAGCACGCAGACCTTATAGTGTTATCCCTGTTCCAAGAAAAACTGATGATAAGACAAACGGTTTACAGTTGAATGTAATTAGTAGTAATACATATACCCTTGAAGTAATGCATGGTGAGAAAGGCTGGAGACAGGGTCAGCACGGAATGAATGATAACATAGCACTGTCCACGGCACGCACCCATACACTGAGTGCACACGAACAAGGGCAAGTGTCAATGGCTACGCAACCTCAGGCCAAAGCAGCTGAAAGAGAAAAGTCACCCGTGGAACAGTCAGCTCCAGAAAACAGGGAACCAAGGGAGAAACCGAACAGAGAGGGCACGGCAAAATCCCTCAATAAAATGGAGGAAGCTACGAAAGAACTCACTGAGAAAACACATGTGGTAGTCGAGTATGTGTTTCCACTCATACTAAGAGCAAATAAACTACATGAAGAGCTGAGCAAGACAACCACAACTGTGATAACGAGTATGCCAGCTCCGACGCCAGAAGTAACTGCCAAGCCTACGACACAGCCACGGGTCGGAAGGCTGGTAAGCCACATGTGGTTGGAGGAGGTCTACAAAAGAATGCCGGAGGGAAGGAAAAGAAGCGCAAGACCTCCCCCCAATACTGCAGGACAGGAAACGATACCTGCCCCTCCAAGGATGCTACCTGAGAAACTGCCTGAACGAAAAAGCAGTACAGACGCATTCAGAGACATAGTGATGGCTAACTACAGAAAAACATTAAGAATCAAGAGAAGCCCATATGAAACGGACAATGAACTAAACGACTACTTGGACAGCACAGCCCATCTTGCAAACAACATATGGTATCAGCACATGAAGGAAGTTGGACGATGAACTAAACGACTACTTGGACAGCACAGCCCATCTTACAAACAACATATGGTATCAGCACATGAAGGAAGTTGGACGAAGACAATCAGAAGGAGAATGTTTCGTCTGTGCACTCCTGCCATACAGCATGGGAAAGTCTGAGATCTTCGTGGCTGTAGAAGTAGATGTCCCCACAGCACACTGTATGTCACACGTAGCAATGTGCAACACCAGAGGACAATTTATGGGAAGAGACGCCTCGCTAATATGGGCCAACGAAAAGGACTACCCTGATGAAGACGGATATGTCCATGACATCAAAAAAACAAGAAACATGGTGCACACCAAGAAACATATAATTACATATGAAAACCCTGACGTCAAAGGATCAGGAATAAGGTGGGAAATAAACTCAAGACTGAACGTCTAGGGGAAAACGGCAGAAGAAGCCCAAATATGGAAGAACCAAGGGCAAATGCAGATCTGGGGATCAGTAGTTTGCCCAGACGGTTGGGAACAAGGAGTCATAATCTGCCGAGCTTGGATGGTCCTTGGAGCCTGCCAAAAAGCAATAGAAAACTCACAAAGATTATGTAAACCACTATGGCCGAAATTGGTAAAGCTGTTGACATGGGTCGAAGACAGAGGAGGAACCTTGCAGATAGTACCACTGGAAACCCCGAAACTGTGCTTCAGAAGTAATGGCACAAGGAAAATGGGGGAGAACCAAAACTGTGGACGAATATATGAAGCCCCAGGAATGGCACAAGAAACCGCAGTCCGAATGGACCATTATTGGGCATGTGGATCAAAGCCCTACATAAGACTACCGAGAAACTGGGGAGGCATATGCACACTGGTGAATGTACACGTTCCAGCACTGGTGATTCCAAAAAATGAACTGAATTTGGACAGTTTCCCGAAAGCAGATGCTCACCTGAGGAAAAGGAGGTCTGTGGAACTAATGTCAAGGATGAACAGGGAGAATTACTTTGCCGCCAAATCAGAGGACATATTTTATGCTATTCCCTATGAACACAGGCTGTTTAGCCTAACTTCATCCGTATTTACAACAATACTTTTACCACACATCTAGGTTGGTGCAAATGCCAAGTGGTTGCAGATAACGAGATGGGAGTAACTGCAGACCATCAATTCCACCATAAAAGGGTTCAACGCAATCAAGGAAGAACTAAGAGCAGTCAGACTGATGACCCTCCAGAACAGATATGTGCTTGACATGATCACCGCAATGGAGGGAGTTGTTTGCGCAAAAATTGGAGAATCATGTTGCACGTTCATACCATCCCACGACAAAGAAAATGGAACCCTCACAGAGGCCATAGGCATGTTGACGACCCTGAAAAACTAGATGACCGATGAAACAGATGAAGTAGATGATGACAGCTGGTTCAGAAACCTATTCTCATGGGTCCCGCAATGGATGGCTGATATTTTCAAGTTTCTGGGAGCCCTGCTAGCAATGGTGCTGCTAGGATTCTGTGTTATCAAGATAATTATCACACAGTGCCAGAAAACTGCAAAGAAGGACATTGGGTTGAAAATCATGATCGATGTCGAGCCAGGTTGGAAGCCCACAGACCTGACAGATGAGGAGATAAAGGACTTTGTGAAGGCCAGTGAATTTGCACCAGAGGGAACAAAATTCACTTATCCCAAGAAACGAAGAAGGTATGAAGACAAATGGATTTACTGCAGTCCAAATGGACAATGCCAATTGATGACCTGGAACAAAGATGAGCATGTGAGAACAGCTGGGAGCCTGAAAGGGGTGATAAAGATATGGACACCAAAAGTGCATACATTCACGCCATCTTGTGTAAACCCTGAAGACAACGAGCAGGACACTGAAGAATCAAAGAAACTCAATATAAAAGAGGAAGCAGAAGTGGTTGATGAACCGACCAGAGGGGGGAGTGTAGAGGAGGTCCCAGACATGGCCTGCACCCCTGCCCCTCATTTCGAGGGTATCAGGTAATATTTTCGCCAGCAGAAATATCGCCGAACATATGGTCGTCGGGAACGGCCATAGCGATATTTTTGGTGGCGAAAATATTAGGTGCGGGGGTTGCGGGGGTGTCCCCCGCACATAAAAAAATGATGCGGGGGTTGCAGGGGTGTCCCCCGCAGGGTCCATGTGTTATTTTCACCGTAAAAATATGACACTAGGCACCTGGGTGTCTATTCTGCATGCTGCTAATTGAAATAGAGATTTATGTTTAGGGGTGTAACTTGCCCAATCACAAGGGACCATGTAATCTAGGGTCCTATGGACACTGTAACCAATGAGACGTCATACTTGTAGTGACGTCAATCACGTGTGGTGTAGAGGGAAGGTCGTAGACGCCCACCCGATAAGAGTTATCCAATCCACTTGCGTTATTTCCATATACAGATATACCACCTATACTTAAGTTACCTTTCCCAACCAATTATATTGCATGATGTTTTTGTAGAATTAGACATCAATGATGACGGATTTTGCCCACAAAAGAGGCTGTTGGACTAATGTTCGAGGAAGGTGAGGCAGGTGTTCGCGATGCTGCTGATTTCCATTCACTGATGTATGTATCATTAAAAGGACTTCCCTTTGCCAATTTATTGAGTCCTGATTATTGAACCTTGCCGGAGTATGTGAATCCTACACTCTGTCCTCGCATGGTGCAGCTATCTTGTATTACAAGTTTTCGAGGGTGAGTGCTGACCAATGGGTCCGTCAGTAATTACCTCTCCTCGTCAACAAACCCTTCTGAGACCACAACATGAGTAGCTTATTGGTTGTCCCTCGAACCCATTCTGAATGATATTTGCTTATTTTTTTGCCATGTATCTCAGTAATGTCCTACACAAATGTAAAAGAAGTGTATCCCCCATGATGACAGATCAGTTTTGATCGTCGATACTTACCCGATTTTTTATTCGATTCTTTATTTTATCAAATATACCCGCCGATCAATTGGCGCAGGTACCATCAATCACTGTTTGTAATCCCACTCGGGATATATTTTAACTGCTCACTTTTCTTTTTGTGAAAATCTATGCAACAATATTTATTTCCCCTTCATTTAAACTTTCTATCAATTTTTATTATATCGTTCTTGTAGTATTAGTATATTGAGAGTCTCTTCTTTATTTATATATTATTTGCCTTTGATTTTTTGCTTCCTGATTGACGTCAATCTCTTGGTCAAGATGTTCACCAATCTCTTGAATTTTTGACTATCGTTTTATATTTTTCAGTCTAAACACAACAAAAGATCAACTTTAACAATTTTACAACCTCACACATGCACTTTTAAAATGTTTAATGCGTTCACCATCCTTTACTTTCTTAGTAAATGTATCTCTTCTCCGTTTCACTCCATTCTGAAGTTTGATACGGAAACTTCTGCAGGCCTTGCCTCAGGAATCTTTAATAACTTAGGGGCTGATTCATGGAATTCTTTGCACGGTTCAAAGTGACTTTGCACTACTGAAAAGTGACTTTGCACTGCTGATACAAACCCTGATTCGTGTAACTGTGCTAAGTGTACATCTGCAGTGCAAAGTCAGTGCAAAGTCATTTTTGCATAACAAAATGAACTTTACACAGTTCCATCAATCAGGGTATGTGTCGGCAGTGCAAATTCACTTTTCAGCAGTGCAAAGCCACTTTAAACTGTGCAAAAAATTCCATGAATCAAGTACTTAGTGCACACCCTTCTGCCCCCCTCCCCCATCCCCTGGGATCTTAAATCGAGGTATCTTTTTCTATTTATAATCTTCCCAAATAATCCTGTTACCTTTTCACACATATTTATTTATAACACAATCCCTCCCCCTTTTTTTGCCACCATATTGTTCTATTTACCTCCATCACTCAGTTAGAGTCCTCCGGCATCGACTCTCCCCTCAACCAACCAATATGCCTTCCATCGACAGGGGCTCTGTGGGGACTGGACAGGAATTTCATTAAAGAGGGATCTGCAAACCAAATCTTTTTCACATGTGACTCTGCGCGCTGATCTCCACAGGAAACTCTGCGATCTTCTGGCCAATGGCAGGAGTAGCCGAGTGTCCAGGTGCCTGGATCTGGACTAGGTCGACTAGACCGTAACCATTTGCACTGCTACAAAATTGTGCTGTAGCACCTTGAAGCATCTTTTGTGCTAGATGGAATTACAATAATGGTCACAAACCAAATAGCCAGACAAACTCAATGAATATATCAATGTTCTACTTTATTGTCAGTTTAATAAAGTAGGGCTAACTCACAGACATCGGACTGATGCATGCACACTCGCAACTAAACTTGATTGCATGGAGGTCTTTTACCCCAATATACGTCAACTGTGATGTCATTCTATGCGGCAAAATACAAAACCTATGAAGGGTAGAGATTGGTGAAGGGTAAATATCTACTTATAGAACATATAATGATTAGTGTATCATTGGCGACCCTTTGTCGGTAGGGCATGCCTTGAACTACCTCTAAATACATAGAGTATTGATTATAGCAGATGAAACAACATTGGCTCTTGCAACATTGTGTGCAACATTGTGTGTTAGGTTGTCCTCCAACGCCACTGATTGGTTGGTATACTATCCCAACTTTAGACTTTTGGCTCTTTAGCAGCATGTACGTGAAACAAAACCTAGGTGTTTGAATCCCGTCAGACTACTCCCCATTTTCCCAATTAGTCCATCAACTCTCATCGGTAGGCCACAAGCCAAAGTCTTCCATTTGTAGTTGACCTTGTAGCTGCTAACTGAACATTCAAGGGAGTGTGAGCACACTATTATCTTAGCTTCAAGCTTTAATGAATGGTCTATGTTTTTGACTTCTGACTCACATGTGAAGAGAACACAAATGTATCCGTTTCAGCCTTCCTTTTACTGCTATTTGATTTAATTATGCAGGGTTTTGTTGCTCCTCTTGGCCTCTAGAGACTTGCTCACTCTATCTTATATGAACTTTGTATGCTTTTAATTGACCAACAGTTTGGCTCTCACAGATGTTTTTGTCTTCCCTCATCTATGAAGAATGTCCCACATTCAGAGCTTATCCATGTACTCCCGTTGTGCTTTAGAAAATAACATTTTCGCTCTGGGCCAACCTTGACTCATTGTCAGCTCTGCTCATGGAGATATTTCTCTGCTTCTCCTGATTTTTACAGCCTCGGCATTTCTCTGAGATAGCTTGGTTAAGTTCAACGTAAGCCAGCATCAATTTTCCTAATATGGCCATATTTGCCACGTTATATATTACTTCATAGCAAACTTCCATACGTTGTCTTTCTACCTTGCATTACTGTGTATTTACAGTTATTGGTCAGTAAGTTACTTGATCTTTTTTAGATCCATGTTAACTTTAGCTGCAGGCTCATGTTACTCTTGGTGCTTTTAGTTACATCATTACTTAGTATTTTCATATCTTTTCAACATAGGTTCAAATATCTTATTTATGACATCACATTGTCCTTTTTAGATTTCACTTTAACGTCCGTCCATGATATTCAATGATGCATTATGACATCTCTGCAGGCAAATCCTTCCAAGTAGCATTCTTCCATGCAACAACTTTCCACGCTTTCAGTGCAAGGGAACATTCTGTATGGATGTCTGAGTGCATAATGTCTCTCATACACTCGATGCAGTATAGGAACGATGCAGGGGGTCCAATCTATAGTTTTTATCCAACTGTTCCAATACGATGGCAGTGAAGGGGCAGGAACTGACAGGCTAGCGTCTACCTGCTCCTCTACAGACCTATTGGGGAAGGAAACCCTGAGACCTCAACTAGAGAATAGCCTGGATGTCCAAGAAGGTTGAAAGATTGGTTCTCTTGGGGAAGGGAACCCCAAGATTTTGTGAACTGAGTTGAATTCATGGAGAAGAAAACCTTGACACTTTTTGAAGTGTGTTGACCTCTTGGGAAAGCAAGTCCCAAGATCCTTTGAACTGTGTTGCCATCTTGGGAAAGGGAGCCCCAAGATCTTTTTGAACTGTGTTAAACTCTTGAGAAAGGGAGCCCCAAGATATTTTGAACTGTGTTCAACTCTTGCGGAAGGGAACCCAGAGGCCTTTTGGAACTGTTCTAAACTTGGGGAAGGGGAAGCTGAGTATAAGCCAGGAGCTGGAAGAAGCTCTGAACTTTCTTTTGAACACTATTTATTTTGTTGCTGACCTTCCTACATATTGTATATATTTAGTTGTGAGGGCAGGTATAGATTTTTGGACACAGTGTTTTGAGTTGTACTTGATGACACAGACTATCTGACATTTTCTTTTGGTAGGGAAATCCTACCTTAGCGTAGGCAGGTTAGGCCTTACTCCATCCTGACATTTAAGAAAAATAAACCAATTTTTAGAAAGTTGAATCTGTTGTCTGTGTCTTACTTCATGATGCCTTCATACTATGGGACTTCTTAGGGTGATTATGGCAGTACACTCAGACACTAGAGTTAGAGTCAGATTGCCACACAAATGGGAATTAACTGACCCATTGCATACATACGTTGGGCTGAAACAGGGAAGCATACTTGCCCCTATTCAACTTATATCTGTCAGATTTGTCACGAGAGCTAGCCACAAGCAACGCTTCTCCCCCTAGACTAGGCTTGACGGGCATGCAGTGGCTCGGGTATGCTGATGATCTGGTCTTAATGGCTTACACCCCTCTTGGCTTTACAACAGCAACATAACACCATGCATGCTTATTCAACCAAAAACGGCCTAACCATTAACTCCAATAAAACAAAGATCATAGTATTCCAAGAGGGACGAAGTAAGACTAACAAAATGTTCAGTTGGAATCTTGGCACCAAAGAATTAAACACTGTAACACAATATGACTATTTAGGAATGACTATCGACAATAAACTTCCCTGGAAGACATAGTTAGACAAATCAAAATTAAAGTATGACAGCAGCTTGGTGGAATCCTGACCTTCTCTAGGGGACACTGTGACTACTCGCTGAAGTATGTAATTGATGTTTACACAGCTAAATTCCCCTCAGCTATCCCATATGGAGCTGAAATATGGGGATGTAAGCACATTACTGATATGGAGAGACTAGAAGAGCAACGTCTAAAAACTATAACAGGAAGTCCTCCCAATCTCTCTGCTGAATACCTTCTCACTGAATTTGGCATCAATGGCATCACCAGCTTGTACACCAAATAATATTAACTTATAGCTCTACTAAAAGCATCTTTTTATATACGTTGTTACACTATTGTACTGCCGAAAACGTCACATTTTGTTTGACTTCTTTATCTATCTAATGATATTTTATTATTATAAATGATCAGATTTTAATTCATGTTAGAAAATGCAACAGAATTTATAATACAAAATACATAACGGCTGGTTTATGATAAATAAACAAATACATATATAAAGGCTTCTTAGAGGGAGCCATTTATCGTCTAAAGTGCATACATTCCATTACTGCTGCTGGAGTAATCATGAAGACACAATAACATGCAATTCAAAAATACAGGTTGCAATGCTCTCCAAAAGGGAATACGATCTAGTGCAGACCACAGGGTCAATTCTTCCTGCTTGCCTATTCAACAAATATCCATCAGAAAATGAAGAAAAAAAAACCATGACAGTCTGTGTAGTAATGTTGCTACAAAACCGCACTATTCAGCTGCAATGCAAAATAGCGATGTGTCTGAAATGCACAAGTGCAACTTCACATGAAAGGTGCTGCACTAGGTCCAATGCTACCTTAAATAAACAATTATATTTAGAAATATAAATGTCATCAACAATGTACGCATTTGCAAAAGAAGGTCCACACAGGTGCACTGTACCTAACACATACTTTTACAAAATCAAATCTGTAGAAAAAAGCAAATATACTCAGTAAAAAATAAAATTAAATAGAATAATCATTTCGCTATGCATGGTTCATTTTATCCGTAGATCTGTTAGAAAACCACGCCTATCCATAAACATTGATCTCTCTAAACACAGATCATTATTAAATCTGTGGCCCTACTTTGAAAGCACACCTGCCCTGAAACAGTCATACGGCTATACTGGGAATATTATTTCCGCGGTGTATCTACTGATGAACTACTGCCCGTGAAAAGATATGCCAAAATCAACATAATTGCAAAGCCAGCCCGTCTGGCTTCATAAATATAGATCTTCTTTGCCATGTGGTGGAGTGCAGGGTTTGGAGAAAGAGCAACAACAATGGCAATGTAATGAAACACAAAAGTGAAAAAAACAACAATCTGCGAAGCAACTGGGTCGCAAAAGCCTGCCTCTAAAAGCATTATTTACCAATCTCTCTCCACTTACACAGCTCCGCTCATTCTTACAAAATGACCATTGCTACAAACAGAGCTTTCACAAGGATACACTGGGCCCTTCTCTAATATGTACCTTCAAGAGCTCTGGCAGAGAGCTAAAGCTCTCACGAGCCAGACACAAACCTTGATGTTTTTCTGTATCAGCCATGACAAACTCACCAAGTCATGTGTTAGTTGCTTTGGTTTCTGGGACTCCTAGTTTGTCTGTGCCAATTATAAATACAGAACAACAAGCCCCACAATACAAGGCAAAAAACAGAAATGTGTTTTCGATCACACTCGACTATAGGAATATTTGTGATGTTGTCTCATCTAGCTCGTCCTGCCCAAGAGCACTAATTAGAGGCTGTGTAATGGCATGCGATCTCTTTATTAAAGATATTAACATGAAAAACAAAGATGCAACAGCTCTTTATTGTTTATTTGATGTAAAATGCAGGATAGAAAAAGATAATTATTATAGACCCCGATTGATTCCGGAATGCAGGCAGCTAAGGCAGCAGCTGAGTCCTGAGGCTCCTGGCTCCCTCCCTTGATTGATTATATGATATCATGAACTCTAAAAAGAAAATTGATACTGCAGAGAATCCTATGCCCAAGAAGCCCAAATCAACTACAGAGATGGATGAGGTTCCTAGTATCCAGGATCTATATTATTTACTGCTGAAAATGGCGCAGGACTTAGGCAAAGTAGCCCAAGATGTGGTAGATGTCAAATCTGTGATGGAGGATATGTCACTGAAAGTTTCACAGCTGGATGGCCGGGTGTCTACTTTGGAGAGTGGTTCAGCATCACTATCAAAAGAGATAGCAGGTAGTTTCCGAGCCTGCAACAGCTTGAAAGATGATGTGCAGAGAGGGAGAGAAAAAAATCTGGAGTTGGACTTGAGAAGCCGGAACAAGAAACTGAGATTAGTGGGGATAAAAGAAGGAAACACTGAAGATATACTTAAATTGGTCTTGGATGTTTTGAAAACTGCCTTCAGGATGGAACAGACTGGATTTGGGGACATTGATAATGCTTACAGAGTTGGCAGCAAGAATGGTTCAAAGACCAGACAGATTTTGGTCTAATTTTTGTATACAAGAGTCAAAGAAGAGATTTTGAAGAGTGCGAGGAAGCTGGGTAATGTTTATTACAAGGGAAAGCAGATCTTCGTATATCTTGACTGCCCCAGGGAGTCTCTGGCCATCAGGAAGTCATTTAAGGAAGTGAAGGACTTGGCAAGACAAATGCGAGTAAAAGCATTCTTGAACAGAAATAATGTGCTGACCTTGGGACTTCCTGGAGGAGACAAAGCCACTGTGGACCCTAAAGAAGCATTGCTCTGGTTGGAGAAACTCTGTAATAAGAGCAATTGAAATGACTGGAAGCTAGTGTACCCCACGAGTATTGTTTGCATACTTTTGACTTTTGTAAAAATGTACTTTTTCATTCCTTTGCCACGGCTATATGGGAATTAAAATGGCGTTACTGTGTGTTTTTGGTTTTTGGTTAAGCGTTTTTTTTTTAAATGATCACTATCCGGGCTCGCGCTATGTTTGTGGAGATTGCAACGAGCCCGAGTTGAGGGAAGGACCTTGCGTTCATGATCTGCTAGCTCGAGGTACAAGTACAACGGGATGTTGGCTCCGACGTCACACAGAAGCTTGCGCTGTGTTTATGGAGAGTGCTGTGCTTCGGTGTTAAGGAAGGGGCCTTGCGTGACCAAGATCAACTGACTAAGGGTGTGCGTGCGAGGGGATGATGCATCCGGCATCACGTTGGAGCTCGAGCTGTGTGTATGGAGATTGCTCAGCTTCCGTAATGGACTGTCTATAATGAATGTATCGGCTTCCGTGTTGAGGAAGGGACCTTCCGCGACCAAGATCAGCTGACTCGTGGTCCTTGTACGGAGGGATGATGCATCTAACATTGCTTTAAAGGTGGTGCTTCGGGCCTGTCTCCAGAGAAGATTGTTTAATAATGGTGCTCGCTTGGCGTACGGAAGTATCGGCCGTCGTTTGTACTTTATGCTTATTTTTCATCTGAGCGGGGATCCTGGGCCAGCTATGTTGTCAGTTCATCCGTCGCCCTCCCTCGGGTGTCATCGTGTGAGGGGCTCACTTAACACTTAACGGGTACTAAGGAATGAGACCATGCATGGAGTTGGTTTTGGCGAGGGCTCAATTGGTGAGTGAGTCACCTTTGCATCTCTTAGACATTGCCTGTTGAAGTTCTCAGTGACTTGGGTAGCGCTTGCTGTCATCTTGGAAAGGCCTACGATCTGCAATGGGTTTCTTGAGTACCAACACGTTTGCAATGGAGGACTGTGCAACATCAGTATTTTATTTGTACCCGGGTCTACAGTGAAGCCTCAAGTTGTCTATTTTCGGCGAGATCATGGTGGAATAAGGTCATGACAATGGGGAGGGGACTGATGGTCAATTAATGGCACGATGGAGTGGGATTGGAATTTTTTTTTTGGTGCATCTTTTTACATGATGACTAGGATCTTTGCTGTGCATATTTGGGGAAACAGGTGATGCTCTTAGCGGAAAAGCAAATTCCAGATATTTCAAAAATCGCTACTCATTTGGCGGCCGGGCATGGTTGGTGGGTCATGTACTGTAATTGGTGGTTGGTGGCTTTCTTTAATCAGAGAGGGGGTAGTGCCAACGATATGTGTGATGGAGGGTTGTGGGATGGTGTGGCTGACAATTGACATGCAAGTGATTAATTGTATGGAGTATGGGTTAAGGATCTCCTCTACAGCTTTATAATTATTTTTGGCCCCGATCTATAGTGAGTGGGGCCCGGACAATAGTCCTTATTTGGATTTTAAACTTTATATATTGGCTTTGTGTTTTCTTCTAGCCTTGGGAGTCGCAAAGGGGTTAAAGTTGCGAGGTAGATTTGATTCTTTTTGATTTTTTGACGAATAAAGGAGAATGAAGGAGAAGGGAAGTGAAAAATGAGAGAGAAAAAAAGAAAATAGAAAAATGCTGAAGAGGTATGCAGTAATGAGATCTGACGTGGGGAGTGTAATTAGTTCAATTGGAAGTGTTTTACATTGAGTGTTTCAATTTTTATATATGGTTATGTTTGAGGTGTTTTATAGAGTTCTTTTAATTTGGGGAGGGATGGCCAGGCCACGAGGAGTTCCCATATGTACTGGTTGTATAGGTACTTGGGCTTGTGGCTCGCTGACTGTTTCTTTTTCAGAGGGGGTGGGATAGGGTGTTTTTCTGGGGTGCATTTTCAGGATTCATGGAATTTGGATAGTAAGATTCAAGTAGTGGCTTGGGGGAAACGTAAATTTGGGAAGATGAACACTGGTTTACGAGTAGTGACTTGGAATGTTAATGGAATGAACAATGTGAGCAAGAGGAGAAAGGTTTTGGATTTTTTGAGGGATTTGCAGTGTGATGTATGCTTTTTGCAAGAAACACACTTGAAGAAAGGTGACTTGAATTTGTTAAAGAAAGGTTGGGTGGAGACTGTCTATGGTGCTTCTTTTGACTCAAAGTCCAGGGGGGTGGCGATCCTTGTTAAGAAGAAGGCTCCTATTAAGGTTTTGAAAGATGTTTGTGATAAAGAAGGAAGATTGGTAGCGTTGTTGGTCGACATTCAGGGTCAGATTATCTCTTTGTGCAACATTTACGCCCCGTCTGTGGATGGTGGGTCCTTTTTTTGGAAGGTGGTGCAAACTCTACAGGATCTGGGATCTAAGGATATTCTTTTGGGTGGTGATTTTAACATTGTGTTGGATGCTACAATGGCTAGGAGTGGGAATTCGCATACGAAGCATAATGACAGACAGCTTTTGTCCTTGGTCGAATTGATTAGTGAGCACAACCTGAAAGATTGTTGGAGGTTGGAGCATCCCTCAAGTAGGGAATATAGTTTTTTTTTGGGTCCGCTTTCAGTCTTCTCTAGAATTGACATGTTTTTATTGGCTGGAAGGATGACAGAGTCTTTTAAAACGAGTGAGATAGGTGATATGCTTTTAACAGAACATGCGCATGTACTGATGCATGTGAGCTTGAGATATCCACTTCTAAATCACTCCTTATGGAGGTTGAACTACTCATTGCTGCAGAAAGAGGAGGATGTGGATGAATTAAGACAAGTGATTGATTACTTTGTATCAGATAATCATACAGGGGTTTTGAGCCCTAGTATTGTTCAGGAAGCATTTAAATGTACGTTGCGAGGTCATCTAATTGGTTTGTCAAGTGGGTTGAAAAAAAAGAGTGACAGTAGAAGGATTGAATTAGGGGAACGGATTAGTGTGCTTTCTAAGAGAGTTATGGTCGACCCAACGGGTTTTGATCAGATAGTTGAGCTGTAAAAGTCGACAAAAGAGATGAAAGTGCTGATAGATGAATGTGTAGATAGGAAGAACTTCTACCAAAAATGTGCGTACTATGAAAAAGGGGAAAAGTGCGACAGGTGGTTAGCTTATAGATTGAGGAAAAGGGAGGCTGGGCGTTGTATATCATCGATTAGGGAACAAGATGGCGAAATCACCTATGATCCAGAGAAGATAAACATGGTCTTTAGGGGCTTTTATGAGAATTTGTACAAGGATCAAATGGATATGGCGGACAACGGGGAAGGGTTTCTGGCTAGGGTGGATCTACCTAGATTAGCGGAGTGTGATTCGAAGTTACTGGATGAAAATATTACGGTGGACAAAATTAAGAGAGCAATTGGTGTGCTGAATACGGGGAAAGCCCCTGGGCCTGATGGAGTCCCGGTTGAATTCTATAAAGTGTTACCGGATTCTGCGTTGTCCTTGTTGAGGGATATGTATACTGGAGCTTTGTTGAGCGGGTCTTTGCCAGAGTCCACTAGACATGCAATGATTTCGGTTTTCCCGAAAAAGGGGAGAGATGACACTTTGCCAGCGAACTACAGACCTATCAGTCTAATAAATACAGATAATAAAATTCTGGCTAAGATATTGGCGCTGAGGATGGAGAATCTGCTTCTGTTGTTAATTCATAGGGATCAATCGGGCTTTGTGAAGGGGAGGAAGACATCAAGCAATATCAGAAGGTTGTTTAGCAGTATTTCCAAAGCTGGTGATCAATCTGGTGACAGTGCTGTCCTGTCGCTAGACGCAGAGAAAGCTTTCGACAGGGTCAACTGGAGTTTCCTTTTCTCGGTGCTGGCAAGAATGGGTTTTGGGGAAAAATTTGTGTCATGGATTAGACTGCTTTATACCGATCCCACAGCGGAAGTTAATACTAATGGGGTAAGGTCGGCGAAGTTTGGTTTACATAGAGGAACCAGGCAGGGATGCCCATTGTCACCTGGCTGGCTCTTTTGATCAGGAAAGAAAGTAGGATGGTTGGACTTTCGAGCTGGGGGTTGCAGCAGAAAATGTGATTATTTGCGGACGATATTCTTCTAGTACTTAGGGACTTGGATAGTTCTATCCCTGCCCTTATGGAAATAATGGCGGAATTTAGGGAATGTTCAGGGTATAAGATCAACTAGACTAAATCGGAGTTCATGCCTTTGACTCACATTCATGATAGACAGTCCATTACTGATTTAGGATTTAGGTGGTGTAGTGATAGATTGTCATATTTGGGCATTTGGCTAGTCCCCGATGTTAAGGATTTGGTATCGGAGAATATGAAAAGGTTATGTAGCACTCTGAGGGAAGATTTGGAGAGATGGAGTTTGTTGGGTTGTCTCTCTGGGGCAAGGTGAATGCCTTGAAGATGGTGGCTGCCCCTAAGGTTATCTATGTTCAGGGTATGCTTCCTTTGACTGTGCCGTCGTCAACGTGGAAGTCCATGGACAGAATGATTCAGGAGTTTTTGTGGGACAAAAAACCACCAAAGCTGAAGTTGTGGAAGCTGCAGTTACCGCTGTCTGAGGGAGGTTTGGGGGTTCCTAATTTTAAGGCCTACCATTTGGCCTTTCTGTCTAATTTTCTGGTTCCGTTTATTACTGGTGTTCAGGATGAATGGGTAGTGGCTGAGACTAGTTTTAATGGCCCACTGACTCCAAGGGCGTTATTGACTTCTACATCGAGGAAAAGTTTGTGGCAGGGATCTTTTTATTGAATGCTTGAGGGAGACGTGGAGAGGCCTGTGTGAATATTTAGGGGTTGATCCTCTTAGGGAACCTGGAGCCTTGATATGGATGAATCTGTCAATTAAAATAAAAGGTAATGTTATTTTCTGGGCGGATTGGTTTCTGGGAGGTGTGCATTTTATTTCAGACCTATTTAAGAGTGAAGTCTGGATGACAGTGAGTGAAGTGCAAGACTGTTATAAAATTGAAAACTTTAAGGTTTCGGGTTATAGGAAACTTAAAAAGGTGGTTGGACATTTTTCGACTGGTTGAATAGGATTGATCAAGATCTTTTTGCGAGGGATGTGGTCGGAAGGGGGGTTGGATTGGTCAGCAGAGTTTACATGGCAATTGTGTCACTTTACACAGGTAATGAGGTACTGAGGGCAAACTGGAGTAGACAAATTGGTTTGGATATCTCAGCTGATTTGTGGCATCGAATGTGTATGAATGTTAAGCTTTGTACTTTGAGTCTTGCGGAGAGATCGAGACAAATTAAAATTCTTAAAAGGATTTATTGGTCACCGGAGAGGATGTGTGGTAGAGGGATGTTGGGAAGTTCAGATTGTTGGAGATGTGTGCAGGAAGTAGGTACGTTGGAAGATTTGTTGTGGGATTGTAGGTCTGTGAGGCTGTTTTGGAATGAGGTGGGTCAAGTGTGTGATAGGGTGATTGAAGGATTGCCAAATTTGGATTTCAGTATGGTGATTTTGGGAAGTGATGAAAATCTGGATGATTTAACACAATCTCAGAAGAAGTGGTTGTTCAGGGGGACGATGATGGGTAAGAAGTTGATCTTGCGAAACTGGAAGACTACATTGACATTGAATATTGAGTCATGGTTGAGTGAAATGAAGGACTTGGCAGAACTGGAAAGTGTACTATACCGGAGGGAGGGAAAGAGGGGTTTGTTTGACAGAATACGGGGTAAATTCCTTTCACTTTTTGGTTGATGGGACTTGTTTAGGTGTGGGTATGGGGTGTACATAGTTTCATGATGGTTGATTTCTGGTTATTATTATGTCTTATGGTTTGTGCAATACGGTTTATTGTGTATTAATATGTTAACTGAGAATAAAGATTTTAATAAAAATAATAATAATTAGTATAGACCCATTGCTGGGCATCTAATGTGATTGGAGCCCAGATGGCCTAATAAAAGTCAGGGGGTGTCATGATGTAATTGTGCCTTGAAATCATTTAACAGTCCCTCTGCGTGAACATCGAATTGAAATAGCCTTCTAAAGGATTTTCTTGTGAGAGTGCTACAGTCCGTGGTAAATTATTGAGGCCAGACTACACACACAGCACTGTGTGGGGTGAAGCCAGCCTCAAAATCTTTGCGCAGCTGGAGGACTGTTTTAAAAAGTGGGTCACGAGTGGGTCCACGAGTGACCAGCCAAGACTTAATGCCCCTCTGACTACCTGCAAGCCCACTAGCAATTGTGTCTTCGCTTTATGCATTCTGGCCTTGATAACCCTCACACAAAAGTTGTCTCTCTGCTTCCACCTGTCCTGAAAAATTAAGGAAAAAAAGAGAAGCATAGGGGGGCAGTGTTGATAAGTTACGTGCTTCTGGGAATCAAACTGGGTACCTTCTTGGGGTCATATGAGGTGGCCACAGGTTCTAGAATAGCTTGCAAGCCTGGATTAGTATCACACTAGGAGCTGGATGTGTTGCCAGAAGGTGGCACATAGTTGCAGTACATTTATGAACCATTTTGCTGTCAACATCCCCTCTCCCTCTAAGATCAGGAGGCTGAATTGCCTTCTACTTTGGAGAGTTAGATAAAACTTCAACCCCCATACAGAAGATATTTAGTTTCACAAAGAGATGCTAATTATCAGGAGGTGCAGTGCTTAATTTGTAAAAAAATGAAGTGCCACTGCCAAAATATTTTCTAGCGCTCCCCTGACACTGCGGGTGGGTACCACTGATGCAACCACCCATAGCTGCTCCCCACAGTGTCGGCATATGTGGGGGTTACACTACAGCTTGCACCTGCTCATTGTGGCTGATGGATGCACTGACTATCTCCACTTCATAATTAATGTGAGTCTGAGACAATAAGTGCTGGGGCTCAAAAACGAGTGCCAGGGATGAGCCCTGGCAGACACCGCCACAAATTAAGCACTGACTGGAAGAGTGAGCCCTCTAAAAAGCTGAGCAGTCCATTCAAGTCTTGGCTTCACCATGGGGGTGTATATTGACATGGGCAAGGCGTGCTTACGTCCTCTGCCATTATACACTCCTTGCTGCTGCCTTTTAATGATAAGTTAAACGTAAACACACTCTTACAGGTGAACAATTTGAGAGGTTCTTGATGTAGCACCCCAGGCAGAGTGCTGCCTTTTCCCTTCGCATTCCTCAAAAGTGGAGGAGAGGTCTTAAGCTCTCCCACGCTTAAGGCAGGCTCCACCAATGTAAAAGTGTAATTTCAACCATGGCATTGTTGGAAACGTGATTCCTTGCCTTCTCTAAAAATACATTCTTCAAGTGTTGTGTATTTACAACCGTGTCACCTCTGTGCATCAGCGAACGTGTTTTAGAGCGTTTTAAATTTTGTTCAATCCGTTTAAAACGCCCTGGATCTGTTTCTGTAAACGCTGTCATGTTTTGCCACTGATGACCTCAAAATGAGAGGATGAAAAAGAGATTACGGTCTCTCCTTGTCATCAAAACAAAAATCCCAAGGCATCATAAAAGCACTGGCAGCGTCACGGCGAGCTGGGGCAAGTCTGGGCATGAGGACTCAGAGGCTGATCTCTGTCTCGGACTTTCGGGCACAAAGGCCTCCTGCGGAATCATAGTGGCTTACCTGGAACTAAATGTAATGTTTAAATACGGCTGTTAACATACCACTGTACATTACTTTGCACCTATGCTCAGCCTCAAGTAGTTTTGCCAGGGTCACTCAAAGCGGTTCACTGGGAGAGTAAGAATGTGTATTCCATTCCTGGGTTCAACAGCGCCACAAAATGGCGGTTCTGTCCTTTTAATCATGGAGTGCAATACTGTTCTCAGGCAGGGACTGGTGAAACCAGAGGGATGTTCATAGAACCCCTGTTGTAGCTACCTGGGACAATGCCTTCTATGGGGATTAGATGCACTCAAAAGCGTCAGGTACAGGAAACAGTCGACTTTGTAGGTTTCTCTAAGGGCAGGGTTGCCAGCTATAATGATAGAGAGATCTGGTCCTCCTGGATATCTTCCCTGGTAACAAGGACCCTTTAGGCTGCGACTTGGTTCAGGATCAGGCACCCAAGCACTCACAGAGAGGCAGTGGTCGAAGTGAGTGGGAGCAGTGTTCGGTTACTTTTATTTTTTACCGTTAACAGCTCCACTACTTTTTGCAACCATTTTCACCATTCTGGAACTGTTCTTTGTGAAGTTTAAGCATACTTCTCCACTTTACCACCGGATATCAGTTACAGCGAAACTGAAATCTATTTCAACTGAATGGACTGTCAACCAGCATGACTGCAACCCTTGAAAAATGTGTTGTGCGTTCCTCCTTTCCTTCCTTCTGTGTCCCCCGCCAGAGTCACAGTTCCACTACTTTTTTGGTACGCTTCTATCACTGCAGAAGGGAGATACACACACAGCTGGGATTGTCGAATTTCTGGAGCTCAGGCGCTCCAGCTCTGCCTTTCTTCTTCGTGGTGACACTTCCTGATATCACCACATGATTGATAGCATGTGTGTGAGTTGGTGCACGTCTACCGTTCTATTCATGGAGCCGCGCATACATGTAGAGTGCCACCTCGCGCTCTCACCTCCCTTCTCTTTTCTCAACAAATAACAAATACATGTTACCTCTCCCCTCAACAATCTGCTGGTAGATCAGTCAAATATATAGTCTTTCACCTTTGCTGGTGCCTTCACCATTCTCTGAGGCCTGCAAGGTGCGTTGACGTCTCTTCCTGGAGTCGCTCAGTCCTCTACTCCCTGTGGTGCGGCTTGGGATCATGATCATCATTGCACCCCCCTCCTTGGTTGTCTGCAGGATTCTCCTCCCTTGCAGTTCCTAACGGCAGCATCACACTTTTATGGTCTTTTGATCGGTGTGTCAGCTGTCTAAAATGGGAGACATTCCTGGTGACCGACACTGAACCTCTTTGCGCCGTGACCTTGCAACATTTCCTGGGTCAAAGAGTCATGCAGATTTACTCTGTGTTCGGCTATGCTTCACGAGGACTACTTCTACCTCCAAGTATGGGCACCGTGGCTCCTCTCCTTCTGATCTCCACTTTGTTCATCTTTCCCCTCTTGGCCAGGTATGCTTAGTTGTCCAGATTTGCTGTTTGCCATTGCGGGACGTTTGAATCAGTGTACAATGAGATCTGCCCTTCAAAACCATCCCTGGATAAACTCCTGTTGAGGCATGAGGCGACGACTGATACTCCCTCAGGAATTGGTAAATAGCTCTTTCAGTGTCTGTTTGCTTGTCTCAGGTGATTTGCAGAGTCTTGTTGGCCTGAGACCAGCAGGGAGCAATTCTTCTGTGTTGGACATCGAGCCTCTCCAGGAACACCTTCATATCTGACCCTTGAAACGGGGGCCCGTTGTCCAACTTTAAAACAGCTGGTAGGCCGTGCATCACAGAAATCTTCTCCAGCTTTGGGATGACTGCTGACGTAGCCGTTGACTCGACAATTTCCACCTCTGGGTAGTGAGATATTTGTCTACGACAGCAAGGCTCTATCTTCCATCCAGGAGAAATCCGACTTCCGCACTCACCCTCTCCCATGGGCGTTCACCCCAGTGCATGGACATTATTGTGGTTGGTGGTCCAGCCATCCCAGGCGAATGGCATCAAACCATGGGAACCAAGCCTTCTCCCTCAGGCAAAATTATCTCTTCTGCACTCCAAGTTGTCTGACGTGCACCAGCCATACCACCTGTCAGCTCTGCCGGGATCGCCAACCTCAAGCCATGGAACAGCAGCCCATCTGGGGAAATCGACAGTTCCTCCCGCCACCAAAATAGACTCAGTATCCTACGATGGGCTGATTCCATCCTGTGATGTTGGGCATCCAAAATGTTCTTCAATCGCCCATGAGAGGCACCTTGATTGTGTCAAAACATTTGTCCTGCAGGGAGGCAGTGTGCACTTCGTATCGCGTAAGGGCAATAGGCATGTGATCCGACATGACCATGAGCACCTGTTCCTCCAGGTGATTGCCAGGTTGGATTCTCGCAAGGTGGTGGTCCTCACGTGGTGAGATCGAAAGTCAGCTGGATTACCTGTTCCTGACCGATGCTCGATCACAAATTCATATTCTTGCAGTTGGAGGGTCGATTTTTCGATCCGAGATGGTGGGCAGGGGGAAGAGCCTGAGCAAAGCGGAATTAGTGGCTTGTGGTCTGATAGCACCTTGAATGACCGCCCATACAGGTAAAGATGGAAATGGCAACATCCCCAGAGCACGGCAATCACTTCTTTTTTAAAATTGAGAGTATCAGGATTCGGGTTGAGTCAGTGCCCTGCTGGCGTTTGCTGTAGGCAGAGCTTCCCCTTTCGGTGTCCGTTGAGTCAGCACAGCACTAAGTCTGTGGGGGATCAAATCCACTACCAGCTCAGTAGGCAGGGCAGGTTCAAATTAGGACATCGTGGCATTATCTGCCAATGTGTCTCGTTCACCACTTCATGCTCAGGACGTCGAACGTTTTGTCAAACGTCGCAGCGGCTCAGATATAGATGCCAAATGGGGAATGAATTGCCCGCAATAGTTGACCTGAACTAGGAAGCTCCACATCGCCGATTGGTCTGTGGGGGCTGTCGCTGCCTTACTATCCTTAACTTTCTGGGGATCGGCTGAGATGTCATCTTTGTGGAATACAAACCCAAAAAATGTTAGCTGGTCCTTAAGGAATTCACATTTCTTCCTATTCTGAGTGTGGCTGTTTTCTCTGCAGGACTGCCCGGAGCCGTGACACATGTTCGTTAAAAGTGGGCACGTAGATCATGATGTCATTGCTTACATTGACCACTCCCGGAATATCAGCAATCACTCCTCTGATGGTGCTTTGGAAGACCTCTGCGGCTAGCAAAATGCTGAATATGAGTTGCTTGTATCTGTGCAGGTCTGCATGGGACAAGAAGGTGGTAATGTAGCGTGACTTCCCGTGGAGCGGAAGCTGATGGTATCCCACTCGCAGGTCAAGCTTAGAAGTATTGATCGCCTTGAATGTCAGCCAGCAGATCATCAATAGAGAGGGTTTCGTGTCTTTACCTCTCCACAGCTTTATTTGGAGGTGCATGTCTATGCAGATCCAGAGTTCATGTGGGCTTTTAGGCTTCTGAGCCACACAATGGGAGACACCCACGGTGTGGGCCCAACTGCCTTCTGAATGATACCGGCCTCTTCCAGGTTGAGCAGTTCTTGTTCCACCATCGGCCTCAAGTGGGACGGAACCCATCAGTGTTTGAATGGCCACTGGTTGGACTGTAGGATCAATGTGGAGGCATATCTCATGCCATTGAAGGCAGCCTATCCCTTCGAATATGTAGGCGAAGCCCGCCAGTAGGCCCCCGTGCACTGCAAATTGGAATTTGATGAGATCGGGTTCTTCGGTGGTGTTGCAGGTCAACAGAGTGACAGTGTCCTTGTCGGTGACATAGGCCTTCCCATGAGTAGTAGCATTTGCATGCTGGAATCCATCTTAGCGACTCCTTGTAATGGTATCGGTGTGTCACTTCCATACTCGAAGATTCGTACTCTGGTAGGTCCAAAGGATGGGTGATGTTTCATGCCTCCGAACTGGCCTATGCTCATGACATTGACCGAGGCACCTGGCTCCATGATAGCTACGCTTCGATCAGAATCCTGCAGCGTGGCTATTGTCACTTCGATTGTTCGCATCTCAACGCTGAAATGATGAAGACATTGCAATCGTCATCTGAGTCTTCTGGCTCGGGGTTGACTTCCATGTCTACTTGCGCACATGAACCAGGTGTTGCATCTGATTTCTGGACGACGTAGGGTACATGCCTGCTTTGCATAGTTTGGCAAAATGACCAATGCGCCCACACCTGCATCACTCCGCACCCCAGGCAGGGCACCCACTGCGATGCAGCTGTATGCCTCTGCAATAGTCCCAGGACCACAAGGTGGAAAGGGCAGGCTGTTGCTCTCTCTCCCTTAACCTCGAGTCTGCAGTCGGCTGACCGGGACTGATCCTCCCAGGGAAGCGTTGCATGACAGGCTGTACCTCCTGGAAGTCAAGGGTCTGCAATGCTGCTTCCATCTTCCCAGCTCTTACTTCTCTCACTTTTTATGGGGGGGCCAAGCTCCAGGATTCACTGTAGTGGAATTTCCGGGTTCCTTCAGGATCCAGCAGCAAAGTTTGTCCACGTGTCAGCCTTGAAGTATCTGTGCCCTCACCTCATAGGTCTTATCTGCCAGAGCACAAGTGAATGTCATCTGCTGTACTTGCTCATGGAATGCATAAATTTGCTCCAGCGTTGCTTATCACACTTGTCGTAGCTGGAATCGCTAAAAATTGTCTTTCACGTGTGGGTTGAAATAATCAGCCAGGGATTTCTTAGCCCTGTCGTAAGAATTGTCATTCGTGGGAAGAGCTTTGGAAATTGTATGCATGCCTGGGCCTGCGTAAAAGAGTAGTGCGGATTTTCTTCGTCTGTCATCATCTAAATCGTCCCTTGTGTCAAAATAAAGCTCTCATCTTTCAGTCCAGGTGGCCCATTTGGCTCCAAGAGTGGACAGTGTTCCATGAGCATTCAACTCATTAATGGGGATAGAGTGCTATGCCACATGTGGCCTTGGTGCAGCCACACAAGGGATGGGCTCATCATCTTATTCAGCCATCCGCGTCGCCAGTTGTGGGGTTCACTATGGGCAGGGTTTCCAGCTGTGGTGGTAGTGAGCTGTCATCCCCATGGATATCTTCCCTGGTGCCAAGGGCCCTTTACGCAGGGCCTTGGCTCAGGATCAGGTACCCGAGCACTCACAGAACGAAGATGCACACAGCCCCGCCCCGCCTTTATTCTTCGTGGTTACGCTTCCCGGCGTCACCACATGATTGACTACGCGTGTGCGGGTTGCTGCGCGGCTCCTGTTCTATTCACAGAGCCGTGCATGCATCTAGAGCACTAGCTCGCATTCATACAGACTTCTGTCCTAAAGTCAAAGTTCGGAGAGAGGGGGCTGGGGCAGATGGTGTTGTGATTTATTTGCAAAGCAGCTGTAATTGCTTTTCTCCGTCACATTGAGAGGTCTCCGCGTTATTCGTAGATACAAACCGTGATGCCTATTATAAATCTGCTCAGTCAGGTTTGCTCTTTTTTGGCATTACTACTTCACTGCACTTGTTGATATAAAGTGATATAGCGGAAGCCTTCAGCATGTTTCTTTTTTTTTCGGTGCACGATAGTTGCACTAACAAAAACACCCCAAACTATAATATGTACCTAAGCTTTCATTTTCACAAGTATATGATCTAATTCTCGAGGTGACAGTTCATTTCTAGTTCCCGAGCCTCACTGTCTTCTACGCTTAGCGTCATGAAGCGTGGTGCTGAAGTGCTGCTTGTCACTAGAGAGAGCTGGTTTTCTCCAAGGTAAAGAATATCGATTCATGGAATTAATGTGCGCCGAAAATTCCCGCACAGAGGTGCCAAAACGTGCAAATCGCAGTGCAAGTGCGAAAATCGCAGTGCAAGTGCGAAAATCGCAGGGAAACCAGCGCACATCGATTCATGGAAGTCCGTGCGCGAGAAAAACATTGGATGTGCGCTGAAAATGTGCGCCGCGCATGCCGGCGCACAGGTCATCCAACAGCGTGCGCCACGGCCACTGCGAAATCGCACATAGCGCGGCGCACATCACAAAAGTAGGCGGAACACAGGGCGTAACACTCGGAATGGGGAACAACGCGTGAAAATATGGGCGTCACGGGGGAAGTAAAGGGGACAAGTGCGCGGAACGCCCACACGCTCGCCTACAACCCGTATTCATGGAATCGAATAGGGCAAACCAGCGCACGGTCAAAGACGCGCACAGGGCCAAACAAGTACGCCACAAGAAAGCAGGCGGTAGCGTCCCTGCGCCTGAAAAAAATGTGCGCCAAAATGTGCGATAACAAAAAGCACCCATATACAGCCATGATGAATGGTCCATACAGTGGCCCTCTAGGACAAATGAGGTGCAAAGGGGTACCGACAAACACGGACACCCGCTGTGTGAAAAATACCGTGTGCGTGTGTACCTGGGTGCACGCGAAGTCCCACACGCGATTGGCCTGGGTACGTGTACTTCGGGGTGCGCGGGAAGTTCCACACGCGATTGGCCTGGGTACGTGTACTTCGGGGTGCGCGGGAAGTCCCACACGCGATTAGCCTGGGTACGTGTGTTTCGGGGTGCGCGGGAAGTTCCACACGCGATTAGCCTGGGTACGTGTACTCCGGGGTGCGCGGGAAGTTCCACACGCGATTGGTCTGCGTACGTGTACTTCGGGGTGCGCGGGAAGTCCCACACGCGATTAGCCTGGGTACGTATACTACGGGGTGCGCGGGAAGTTCCACGCACGATTAGCCTGGGTACGTGTGTTTCGGGGTGCGCGAGTTCCACACGCGATTGGCCTGGGTACGTGTACTTCGGGGTGCGTGGGAAGTTCCACACGCGATTGGCCTGGGTACGTGTATTCCGAGGTGCACGGGAAGATTCACACGCGATTTCAGCAGGGTACGTGTATTTAGGTGGTGCCGGGGAATGCTACACATGACTTGGCCGTGTGGGTCCTCCCAGGTGTTCCCTCTACACCCTCCACGGCCCCTGCAGGCAGCCCACACCACAGGGGACTACCCTGCACCCCTGCTCATGTCCCACAGGCAACCCATCCACCATGGCCATGCCCCCCAGCCAACCCATATGTCACCTTGGACTACTGATCACCAACACATGTCTCCCTGCACCCCCACCCCCCAGCCACCAGGGGCACCCTCCACCAGGCCCCCACTCATGTCCCCCTGCACCCCCACCCCCCAGCAGTGCAGGGGCAGCCTCCAGCAGGCCCCCACTCATGTCCCCCTGCACCCCCACCCCCCAGCAGTGCAGGGGCAGCCTCCTCCAGGCCCCCACTCATGTCTACCACCACCCCCACCCCCCAGCAGTGGAGGGGCAGCCTCCACCAGGCCCCCGCTCATGTCCCCCTTCACCCCCACCCCCCAGCCACCAGGGGCAGCCTCCACCAGGCCCCCACTCATGTCCCCCTTGCACCCCCACCCCCCAGCCACCAGGGGCAGCCTCCACCAGGCCCCCACCCAGGTCTCCCACCACCCCCACCCTCCAGCCACCAGGGGCAGCCTCCACCAGGCCCCCACCCATGTCCAACTCATGTCTCCCACCACCCCCACCCCCCAGCCACCAGGGGCAGCCTCCACCAGGCCCCCACTCATGTCTCACATCACCCCCACCCCCCAGCCACCAGGGGCAGCCTCCACCAGGCCCCCAACTCATGTCCCCTATCACCCCCACCCCCCAGCAGTGCAGGGGCAGCCTCCACCAGGCCCCCACTTATGTCTCCCATCACCCCCACCCCCCAGCCACCAGGGGCAGCCTCCACTAGGCCCCCACTCATGTCTACCACCACCCCCACCCCCAGCAGTGCAGGGGCAGCCTCCACCAGGCCCCCACTCATGTCCCCCTGCACCCCCACCCCCCAGCCACCAGGGGCAGCCTCCACCAGGCCCCCACTCATGTCCCCCTGCACCCCCACCCCCCAGCAGTGCAGGGGCAGCCTCCACCAGGCCCCCACTCATGTCTACCACCACCCCCACCCCCAGCAGTGCAGGGGCAGCCTCCACCAGGCCCCCACTCATGTCCCCCTGCACCCCCACCCCCCAGCCACCAGGGGCAGCCTCCACCAGGCCCCCACTCATGTCCCCCTGCACCCCCACCCCCAGCAGTGCAGGGGCAGCCTCCACCAGGCCCCCACTCATGTCCCCCTGCACCCCCACCCACCAGCAGTGCAGGGGCAGCCTCCACCAGGCCCCACCCATGTCCAACTCATGTCTCCCATCACCCCCACCCCTCAGCCACCAGGGGCAGCCTCCACCAGGCCCCATATCATGTCCCCTATTACCCACACCCCCCAGCAGTGCAGGGGGAGCCTCCACCAGGCCTCCACTCATGTCCCCCTGCGCCCCCACCCCCCAGCCACCAGGGGCAGCCTCCACCAGGCCCCCACCCATGTCTCCCACCACCCCCACCCCCCAGCCACCAGGGGCAGCCTCCACCAGGCCCCCACCCATGTCCAACTCATGTCTCCCACCCCTCCCACCCCCCAGCCACCAGGGGCAGCCTCCACCAGGCCCCCACTCATGTCTCCCATCACCCCCACCCCCCAGCCACCAGGGGCAGCCTCCACCAGGCCCCCACTCATGTCCCCTATCACCCCACCCCCCAGCAGTGCAGGGGCAGCCTCCACCAGGCCCCCACTTATGTCTCCCATCACCCCCGACCCCCAGCCACCAGGGGCAGCCTCCACCAGGCCCCCACTTATGTCCCCTATCACCCCCATCCCCCAGCAGTGCAGGGGCAGCCTCCACCAGGCCCCCACTCATGTCTACCACCACCCCCACCCCCCAGCAGTGCAGGGGCAGCCTCCACCAGGCCCCCACTCATGTCCCCCTGCACCCCCACCCCCCAGCCACCAGGGGCAGCCTCCACCAGGCCCCCACTCATGTCCCCCTGCACCCCCACCCCCAGCAGTGCAGGGGCAGCCTCCACCAGGCCCCCACTCATGTCCCCCTGCACCCCCACCCACCAGCAGTGCAGGGGCAGCCTCCACCAGGCCCCACCCATGTCCAACTCATGTCTCCCATCACCCCCACCCCTCAGCCACCAGGGGCAGCATCCACCAGGCCCCATATCATGTCCCCTATTACCCCCACCCCCCAGCAGTGCAGGGGGAGCCTCCACCAGGCCTCCACTCATGTCCCCCTGCGCCCCCACCCCCCAGCCACCAGGGGCAGCCTCCACCAGGCCCCCACCCATGTCTCCCACCACCCCCACCCCCCAGCCACCAGGGGCAGCCTCCACCAGGCCCCCACCCATGTCCAACTCATGTCTCCCACCACCCCCACCCCCCAGCCACCAGGGGCAGCCTCCACCAGGCCCCCACTCATGTCTCCCATCACCCCCACCCCCCAGCCACCAGGGGCAGCCTCCACCAGGCCCCCACTCATGTCCCCTATCACCCCCATCCCCCAGCAGTGCAGGGGCAGCCTCCACCAGGCCCCCACTCATGTCTACCACCACCCCCACCCCCCAGCAGTGCAGGGGCAGCCTCCACCAGGCCCCCACTCATGTCCCCCTGCACCCCCACCCCCCAGCCACAAGGGGCAGCCTCCACCAGGCCCCCACTCATGTCCCCCTGCACCCCCACCCCCAGCAGTGCAGGGGCAGCCTCCACCAGGCCCCCACTCATGTCCCCCTGCACCCCCACCCACCAGCAGTGCAGGGGCAGCCTTCACCAGGCCCCCACCCATGTCCAACTCATGTCTCCCATCACCCCCACCCCCCAGCCACCAGGGGCAGCCTCCACCAGGCCCCATATCATGTCCCCTATTACCCCCACCCCCCAGCAGTGCAGGGGCAGCCTCCACCAGGCCTCCACTCATGTCCCCCTGCACCCCCACCCCCCAGCCACCAGGGGCAGCCTCCACCAGGCCCCCACCCATGTCTCCCACCACCCCCACCCCCCAGCCACCAGGGGCAGCCTCCACCAGGCCCCCACCCATGTCCAACTCATGTCTCCCACCACCCCCACCCCCCAGCCACCAGGGGCAGCCTCCACCAGGCCCCCACTCATGTCTCCCATCACCCTCACCCCCAGCCACCAGGGGCAGCCTCCACCAGGCCCCCACTCATGTCCCCTATCACCCCCACCCCCCAGCAGTGCAGGGGCAGCCTCCACCAGGCCCCCACTCATGTCTCCCATAACCCCCACCCCCCAGCCACCAGGGGCAGCCTCCACCAGGCCCCCACTCATGTCCCCTATCACCCCCATCCCCCAGCAGTGCAGGGGCAGCCTCCACCAGGCCCCCACTCATGTCTACCACCACCCCCACCCCCCAGCAGTGCAGGGGCAGCCTCCACCAGGCCCCCACTCATGTCCCCCTGCACCCCCACCCCCCAGCCACCAGGGGCAGCCTCCACCAGGCCCCCACCCATGTCTACCATCCCCCCCACCCCCCAGCCACCAGGGGCAGCCTCCACCAGGCCCCTCCCATGTCCAACTCATGTCTCCCACCACCCCCACCCCCCAGCCACCAGGGGCAGCCTCCACCAGGCCCCCACTCATGTCTCCCATCACCCCCACCCCCCAGCCACCAGGGGCAGCCTCCACCAGGCCCCACTCATGTCCCCTATCACCCCCACCCCCCAGCAGTGCAGGGGCAGCCTCCACCAGGCCCCCACCCATGTCTACCACCACCCCCACCCCCCAGCAGTGCAGGGGCAGCCTCCACCAGGCCCCCACTCATGTCCCCCTGCACCCCCACCCCGCAGCCACCAGGGGCACCCTCCACCAGGCCCCCACTCATGTCCCCCTGCACCCCTACCCCCAGCAGTGCCGGGGCAGCCTCCACCAGGCCCCCACTCATGTCCCCCTGCACCCCCACCCACCAGCAGTGCAGAGGCAGCCTCCACCAGGCCCCCACCCATGTCCAACTCATGTCTCCCATCACCCCCACCCCCCAGCCACCAGGGGCAGCCTCCACCAGGCCCCATATCATGTCCCCTATTACCCCCACCCCCCAGCAGTGCAGGGGCAGCCTCCACCAGGCCTCCACTCATGTCCCCCTGCACCCCCACCCCCAGCCACCAGGGGCAGCCTCCACCAGGCCCCCACCCATGTCTCCCACCACCCCCACCCCCCAGCCACCAGGGGCAGCCTCCACCAGGCCCCCACCCATGTCCAACTCATGTCTCCCACCACCCCCACCCCCCAGCCACCAGGGGCAGCCTCCACCAGGCCCCCACTCATGTCTCCCATCACCCCCACCCCCCAGCCACCAGGGGCAGCCTCCACCAGGCCCCCACTCATGTCCCCTATCACCCCCACCCCCCAGCAGTGCAGGGGCAGCCTCCACCAGGCCCCCACTCATGTCTCCCATAACCCCCACAACCCAGCCACCAGGGGCAGCCTCCACCAGGCCCCCACTCATGTCCCCTATCACCCCCATCCCCCAGCAGTGCAGGGGCAGCCTCCACCAGGCCCCCACTCATGTCTACCACCACCCCCACCCCCCAGCAGTGCATTGGCAGCCTCCACCAGGCCCCCACTCATGTCCCCCTGCAGCCCCACCCCCAGCCACCAGGGGCAGCCTCCACCAGGCCCCCACCCATGTCTACCACCACCCCCACCCCCCAGCCACCAGGGGCAGCCTCCACCAGGCCCCTCGCATGTCCAACTCATGTCTCCCACCACTCCCACCCCCAGCCACCAGGGGCAGCCTCCACCAGGCCCCCACTCATGTCTCCCATCACCCCCACCCCCCAGCCACCAGGGGCAGCCTCCACCAGGCCCCACTTATGTCTCCCATCACCCCCACCCCCCAGCCACCAGGGGCAGCCTCCACCAGGCCCACTCATGTCCCCTATCACCCCCACCCCCCAGCAGTGCAGGGGCAGCCTCCACCAGGCCCCCACTCATGTCTACCACCACCCCCACGCCCCAGCAGTGCAGGGGCAGCCTCCACCAGGCCCCCACTCATGTCCCCCTGCACCCCCACCCCCCAGCCACCAGGGGCAGCCTCCACCAGGCCCCCACCCATGTCTCCCACCACCCCCACCCCCCAGCCACCAGGGGCAGCCTCCACCAGGCCCCCACCCATGTCCAACTCATGTCTCCCACCGCCCACACCCCCCAGCCACCAGGGGCAGCCTCCACCAGGCCCCCACTCATGTCTCCCATCACCCCCACCCCCCAGCCACCAGGGGCAGCCTCCACCAGGCCCCCACTCATGTCCCCTATCACCCCCACCCCCAGCAGTGCAGGGGCAGCCTCCACCAGGCCCCCACTCATGTCTCCCATCACCCCCACCCCCCAGCCACCAGGGGCAGCCTCCACCAGGCCCCCACTCATGTCCCCTATCACCCCCACCCCCCAGCAGTGCAGGGGCAGCCTCCACCATGCCCCCACTCATGTCCCCCTGCACCCCCACCCCCCAGCCACCAGGGGCAGCCTCCACCAGGCCCCCACCCATGTCTACCACCACCCCCACCCCCCAGCAGTGCAGGGGCAGCCTCCACCAGGCCCCCACTCATGTCCCCTATTACCCCCACCCCCCAGCAGTGCAGGGGCAGCCTCCACCAGGCCCCCACTCATGTCCCCCTGCACCCCCACCCCCCAGCCACCAGGGGCAGCCTCCACCAGGCCCCCACCCATGTCTCCCACCACCCCCACCCCCCAGCCACCAGGGGCAGCCTCCACCAGGCCCCCACTCATGTCTCCCATCACCCCCACCCCCCAGCCACCAGGGGCAGCCTCCACCAGGCCCCCACTCATGTCCCCTATCACCCCCACCCCCCAGCAGTGCAGGGGCAGCCTCCACCAGGCCCCCACTCATGTCTACCACCCCCCCACCCCCCAGCAGTGCAGGGGCAGCCTCCACCAGGCCCCCACTCATGTCCCCCTGCACCCCCACCCCCCAGCCACCAAGGGCAGCCTCCACCAGGCCCCCACCCATGTCTACCACCACCCCCACCCCCCAGCCACCAGGGGCAGCCTCCACCAGGCCCCCACCCATGTCCCCCTGCACCCCCAACCCCCAGCTACCAGGGGTAGCCTCCACCAGGCCCCCACTCATGTCCCCCTGCACCCCCACCCGCCAGCAGTGCAGGGGCAGCCTCCACCAGGCCCCCACTCATGTCCCCCTGCACCACCACCCCCCAGCAGTGCAGGGGCAGCCTCCACCAGGCCCCCACCCATGTTTCCCAGCCAACATGTCACCACAATGTAGATCCCTGGCCCTTATGGTCAGCCTCCAAATGGCAAACACCCACCCGAGTATTGCATGCACCCACTTAGAAATGGCAAAAACATGATAGAAGCCCAATTGCAAGTTTGGAAATGAACACATGTCCCTCACATACACCCAATGGGTGTCAGTGAATGTCAAAACCCATATCATGATATGCATGAAACCAATGAGATGATACTACACATTGAACTTTGAAGAAAAAATATGTATTAAAAACAACATAAATTGAATCAAAAATAAACAAACAATAATAGAAATTAAAAAAAAAAAGAAACAGCAGGTCCGTGAAATAATGCTAAACCACAAATCATAATGCAAAGGAAAGGTGTCCAAAGTCACAGTCCACAAAAGTAAATCCAATGGAAAATTAAAATCGAAAACCATTGCTCCATGGCGAAATCATAATAAAAATTGAAAATCCAAAAGTCAACAATGTACAGATAAACAATCCAGGGTCCATGATCCCAACCGAATAAATGAAACCTATCTAATAACACTACCTAAAAAAAATTACTATATACAAAAATGTGGCCCATTGTCCAAAAGGTCCCAAAAAAATGCGAAACCAAAGGAAACCTAACACTAACTATATAACTATTTACAATGGCAGCGGGCTAGTTCGAAGGCTCACTTCGGGATGTTCCGGGCCAGGGCATCATCAAACTCCTGCTCAATGTCCCGGAGGCGCTCCTCCTCCATGGCCCCGAGGGTCCGCAGGGCCATCCACATGTTCCCCCCAAACTCCCTGCGGATTGCCTCGAGGCACTCGGCACGCCTCATGGCCCTCTGCATGGAGTTCTCCGCCCTGACCGTCGTGAGCCGTGCCTCTTCCGCCCGCTGCCGCTCCGCATCTATGGCGTGGCCCAACCGCTGCCACACGGAAGACACTTCCCGTCCTGGGTCCTCCTGCCCTCCGCCGATGCCTGCCCCTCCGATGTAGAAGGCCCGGAGCCATCATGGCTCCCACCACGTTGCTGCTGCTGCGCCTCTGCCCGTGCACTGCCTCCTGCTGCCTGCACATCCTCCGCTGGCTGGGGTGCAGTCGTTGATGTGGCCACCCCTGCTGGACGTCCTACTCCCGACTGTGGCAGGGATGCCTCCTCCACCAGCCTGGCCGCACCGTCAGAGGCAGCACCACAGGGCACCCAGGTGACTGATGGGTGGGAAGATGGCACAGAGGACGACTGGCGCATAGGGGGTTCAGTTGAGGAGGGGGTCGTAGCAAGCCCCATCAAACGGAGGAATCCGGCCTGGGTGACCTGTCCCAGTAGGCCGATGCGGTCAACGAGCCATTCGAGATGACGTGCAGTCTCCTCATGAAAAGACTGCAGGTCACCTCGCATGGCCCGTTGACGCAACGCCACACCAGTCAGGACAGGCTCAACCCGGACCCGGATAGCCACGTCCGCAGGCAGAGGAAGGCCAGTTGTCGTGAGCTCATCCCCTGCCTGAAAACGGGTCTGGACGTAGGCATCCCTGCTGGTGCAAGATGATGCAGTGACAGGATCAGGGACAGGATTGCACACAGGCACCTCCACGGCGACCTGTGCTGCCTCCTGTCCCTGGTCCTGCACTGCACCACTAGCACCAGTGGAATCCCCACCTCCAGACCCCGTCTCTGTTGCTTGCACGGCCTCCTCCTCCACCAAACCCCCCACCAACCTGGATGACTCCGTGCCATCTTCCCCCGTTGGGCCCTGTGGGGTCCCAGCTGCCCCTTCTGCTGCCGAGGAGTCCAACTCCGACCTCCGCCTCTTGGACCTCCCCCCGGCAGCTGCGGCCTAGGACGCGGCACCGGACTCCTCACTCCCCGACGAGATCACAACCTGGGAGGGGAGCCGGGCCTTGCGTCTCCGGCTGGCGGTGCGATCCCCGCCGCTGTGCTCCACAGCACCTTCTCCGCCCTCTTCATCAGTTGACGCTGCAGACAGGGAGAAATAAAACACAGGCATCGGGCACTGTACAATGGACACATACACACATGACAGTTGCACATAAGTGGCATTGGCAAACCTCAGACATGGCATCACAATGGGCAACACACATGTCATTTCAACTTGTACACATGAGCAATACCACAGCCACATTGCAACTGCCAGCACCATCCATACACATACAAAAGCATGAGCAGGCAAAGGTGAGCCAGACATCACATGCAACACAGGGAGTGCACTACACATGCACGCACACCACCACACTTGCATGCATGTGTACACCTCAGCCAACTGTCGCAGTGTTCCGATGGGCATCCATGTCACATCTGCCAATCAGGCTTCCACATCCCGCTGTCACATGCATCCATGTTGCATCACTGTTGCACCCTTGTCAAATACACACACATGCACATGTACACAGTGCTGATACATGCAGCTGAGAACAACATACATGCGTGACATCACGAACATGCCCACTTACATACACATTCATCCAAACATGTGTGCCCACGCAACTGCATTTGGCATGCAAGCCGACACACACAAGCACCATCCATGTCTCACACATGACAGCCCTCGCATGTGTTAGCCTCACGGTCCTGTACACCTCCACCCATACTCGGCCCCATACAAACAGATGTGCAACCGGCACACTACTGGCACATCACCACACGCACAGGTTATAATTATGATGCATGTACACTTACCGCTCGACTCCAGGCGGGTCTGCCTCTCAAGGACCTGGATGTGGATTGCTGGGGATATGCGTTCCAGGACCCTCATCTGATCTTCCGACAAGTGGCCCCGGCGCCCCTTAGCATCCGCTGCCTTCAAGAGGCGCCGGGCCTTGCTCAGGGTCCTGGACCTGAAGTCCTCCCAGCGCTTCTTGACATGTTGGAAGTCGCGGACTGCCACCCCCTCCGCGTTGATGGCAGTCACGATGTCGGTCCAGATCCGAGTCCGTCCTTCCTTGTGGGCGCGCACCCTTCCGTAGAGGGCATCATAATGCCCCAGGACTTGCTCCACCAGGACACCAACTTCCCTGGCACTGAAGCTGGTGCCCCTCTGCCTCTCTGGCCGGGGGTTGTCAGTGGTGCCAGATGTTGCAGTGCCCGACATGACAACCCCAGAGGCAGGAGTGGGTGGGCAACTGGGTCCTGGGGCTGGGCTGTGGAGCGATGGAATCGCAGTCGGGAGTCTTCGGTTCCAGCAGGGGTGGTCACAGCAACAACACCCCTGGCTGATGTGCAGGCAGCAAATGGCAGGGCACGTGGGCAGCAGGCAGTCAGGCAGCAGCAGATGGCAGGTGGGAGCGTGCTCGGGGCTCGGGGGGCAGTAATTCGGCCATGTGGGCAGGAGCGTGGTCTTCCGTGTGCTTACGCGTGGCCAGCTTGATACGGAGTGATTTGGCACGTGAAAATCCTGCATGTCTGCGTGTAAATCGAGGAAAGGCCCTTAGCGCGTATGCACGTCAGCACGCATATGCGATTTCATTGGACCAAAGGCCCTTAGCACTGTTCAAATGCAACATGGGTTGCCCTATGCGGTATGGCCACATGAAAGCATGCCAGTCTCTGTTCCTGGACATGGGTGGGGGTGAGGGATGGGTGCTGATGCCATGTACATGTATGCTGTCCATGTCTGTGTGTCTGACCTGCGTGTCTGTGACTTGTGAATGGCAGGGATGCATGACACATGTCTGTCGCAATGTTCAGGTTTACTGATGCAGCCTAGTCATCCTTGTATCCACTGTGTCTGTGGTGTACGAGGCCAGATGGATGAAACTAGGGTGAAGTGTGTGCATGTGATAGGCGTGGCCCATGATGCATGTGAGTTCCAAAACAACAGTGTATGTTTCAAGAATCACTTGGACATGTATGCTAATGTCCATAGCATGCGCCATGCCTGTTACCGCATGTGTTTTACCTGCACTGAGCCATGTGTTGTGGAAGGACATGATGGAAGTGATCTTTGACAGTGCCACTCATCTGCTATTGCTTCCTGTCTAGGGGACCATTGTACAGTACCCTGATGCTTGTGTTCTATGTCTCCCTCTACACAGCGCCACGTGAAGAAGAGGGCGGAGACGGCTCTGTGGAGCAAAGCGGCGGGGATGCCCCCACGGCTGCAGTGGAAGGGGTGGGTGAGCCCCACAGGGGCTTGCTACGGCGGAAGACGGGGTGGAGCCATCCAGGTTGGTGGTTTCCACAGAGGAGGCCGCTACTGAGGCGCACATGGGGCCTGGTGGGGGCATCCCTGCTGGTGCAAGTGTTGCAGTCCCGGGGCAGGGGCAGGAGGCAGCACAGGTCGCCGTGGAGGGGCCTGTGCATGTCACTGTCCCTGACACTGTGACTGCACCACCATGCACCAGCAGGGATGCCCCATCCCAGGCCCGTCCGCAGGTAGGGGGGATGTCCATGTCATCTGACTCCCCTCCACCTGCGGACGAGGGGACCACTGGCCGTATGGAGAAGGTCCTGATTGGTGTCGCGTTGCGCACAGGTGCAATTCGTGATGAGGTGCGTGCTTCCCGGGAGGAGCATGCATGTCATCACGGAGAGCACCGTGCCGACGTGGCCCAGTTGGGATCGGCCATGGTCAGGGGTTTCCTACATGTGTCGGCCAATCTGGCGACCCTCTCCTCCTCTGTGGAGACTATGCACCAGTCGTTCTCCATGCCGTCTTCCGGCCCAGATGCCACCAGGGCCCCCTGTGGACCTGCCCCGACCAATGCAGCCGGCTTGGTGGGGATCCCATCTCTGCCACAGTCGGGAGTCGGAGGTCCAGCAGGGGTGGACACACCAGCAACTGGACCCCAGCAGATGGAGGATGTGAGGGCATCATCGGGCAGGGCACGTGCACGACTGCGTCGGTGGATTCCATCAGCCTGGATGCCGTCGTGCTGGCACAGGCAGTTGCGTCGGAGGCAGCGGCAGGCTCGACGTGGGAGGCATCATGGCTCGGGGCCATCAACATCAGGGGTGCAGGCATCGGCCGGAGGGCAGGAGAACCCTGGAATGGGAGTGGCTTCTGTGTGGGAGCGGTTGGGCCAGCAGATAGGTGCGGAGCGGCAGCGGGCAGAGGAGGAAGGGCTCACAATGGTCAGGGCGGAGAACTCCATGCGGAGGGCACTGAGGCGGGCTGAGTGCCTCGAGGGTCTTCGCAGGGAGTTGGAGCTGGACACTGCTTTATCCCTGCGAGACCTCGGGGCCAGGGAACCTGCCCGCCTCCAAGCCATTGAACAGGAGTTCGATGATGCCCTGGCCCATGACAACATCCAGTGAGCCGTTGGACTAGCCCGCTGCCCATGTAAATAGTTATGTAGTTAGTGTTAGGTTTCCTTTGTTTTTGCATTTTCTTTGGACCTTTTGGACAATGGGCCACATTTTTGTATATAGTTATTTTTTATTAGGTAGTGTTGTTAGATAGGTTTCATTTCTTTTGTTGGGATCATGGGCCCTGGCTTGTTCACCTGTACATAGTTCAATGTTGGATTTTCTATTCTTTTTACAATGTACCCATGGAGCAATGGCTTTCAATTATAATTTCCCATTGGATTTTATTTTGTGGACTGTGACTTTGGACACCATTCCTTTGGATTCTGATTTTTGGTTTTGCATTTTTTCACGGACGTGCTTCTTTTTACTTTTTTTACATTCCCATTTCTGTTAGTTTATTTTTGATTCAATTCATGTTTCCTTTAATACATATTTTTTGATCAAACTTCAATGTGTAGTATCATCTCATTGGTTTCATGCATATCATGATATGGGTTTTGAGATTCACTGACACCCATTGGGTGTATGTGAGGGACATGTGTTCGTTTCCAAACTTGCAATTGCTGTTCTATCATGTTATTGCCATTTCTGAGTGGGTGGATGCAATACTCGGGTGGGTGTTTTGCATTTGGAGGCTGACCATAGGGACCAGGGATCTAGATTGTGATGACATGTTGGCTGGGGAACATGAGTTGGACATGAGTGGGGGCCTGCTGGCAGGTGCCCCACAGTGCTGGGGGGTGGGGGTGCAGGGGAATATGAATTGGACATGAGTGGGGGCCTGCTGGCAGGTGCCCCACAGTTCTAGGGGGTGGGGGTGCAGGGGAACATGAGTTGGACATGAGTGGGGGCCTGCTGGCAGGTGCCCCACAGTGCTGGGGGGTGGGGGTGCAGGGGAACATGAGTTGGACATGAGTGGGGGCCTGGTGGAGGCTGCCCCTGCACTGCTGGGGGGTGGGGGTAATAGCGGACATGAGTGGGGGCCTGGTGGAGGCTGCTCCTGCACTATTGGGATGTGGGGGTAATAGGGGACATGAGTGGGGGCCTGGTGGAGGCTGCCCCTGCACTGCTGGGGGGTGGGGGTGGTGGGCGACATGAGTGGGGGCCTGGTGGAGGCTGCCCCTGGTGGCTGGGGGGTGGGGGTGATGGGAGACATGGGTGGGGGCCTGGTGGAGGCTGCCCCTGCACTGCTGGGGGGTGGGGGTAATAGGGGACATGAGTGGGGGCCTGGTGGAGGCTGCCCCTGCACTGCTGGGGGGTGGGGGTAATAGGGGACATGAGTGGGGGCCTGGTGGAGGCTGCCCCTGCACTGCTGGGGGGTGGGGTGGTGGGAGACATGAGTGGGGGCCTGGTGGAGGCTGCCCCTGCACTGCTGGGGGGTGGGGGTAATAAGAGACATGAGTGGGGGCCTGGTGGAGGCTGCCCCTGCACTGCTGGGGGGTGGGGGTGGTGGGAGACATGAGTGGGGGCCTGGTGGAGGCTGCCCCTGGTGGCTGGGGGGTGGGGGTGATGGGAGACATGGGTGGGGGCCTGGTGGAGGCTGCCCCTGCACTGCTGGGGGGTGGGGGTGGTGGGAGACATGGGTGGGGGCCTGGTGGAGGCTGCCCCTGCACTGCTGGGGGGTGGGGGTGGTGGGAGACATGAGTGGGGGCCTGGTGGAGGCTGCCCCTGCACTGCTGGGGGGTGGGGGTGGTGGGCGACATGAGTGGGGGCCTGGTGGAGGCTGCCCCAGGTGGCTGGGGGGTGGGGGTGATGGGAGACATGGGTGGGGGCCTGGTGGAGGCTGCCCCTGCACTGCTGGGGGGTGGGGGTGGTGGGAGACATGGGTGGGGCCTAGTGGAGGCTGCCCCTGCACTGCTGGGGGGTGGGGGTGGTGGGAGACATGAGTGGGGGCCTGGTGGAGGCTGCCCCTGCACTGCTGGGGGGTGGGGGTGGTGGGCGACATGAGTGGGGGCCTGGTGGAGGCTGCCCCTGGTGGCTGGGGGGTGGGGGTGATGGGAGACATGGGTGGGGGCCTGGTGGAGGCTGCCCCTGCACTGCTGGGGGGTGGGGTAATAGGGGACATGAGTGGAGGCCTGGTGGAGGCTGCCCCTGCACTGCTGGGGGTGGTGGGAGACATGAGTGGGGCCTGGTGGAGGCTGCCCCTGCACTGCTGGGGAGTGGGGGTAATAGGAGACATGAGTGGGGGCCTGGTGGAGGCTGCCCCTGGTGGCTGGGGGGTGCGGGTGGTGGGAGACATGAGTGGGGGCCTGGTGGAGGCTGCCCCTGGTGGCTGGGGGGTGGGGGTGATGGGAGACATGGGTGGGGGCCTGGTGGAGGCTGCCCCTGCACTGCTGGGGGGCGGGGGTGGTGGGAGACATGAGTGGGGGCCTGGTGGAGGCTGCCCCTGCACTGCTGGGGGGTGGGGGTGGTGGGAGACATGAGTGGGGGCCTGGTGGAGGCTGCCCCTGCACTGCTGGGGGGTGGGGGTGGTGGGCGACATGAGTGGGGGCCTGGTGGAGGCTGCCCCTGGTGGCTGGGGGGTGGGGGTGATGGGAGACATGGGTGGGGGCCTGGTGGAGGCTGCCCCTGCACTGCTGGGGGGTGGGGGTAATAGGGGACAGGAGTGGGGGCTTGGTGGAGGCTGCCCCTGCACTGCTGGGGGGTGGGAGTAATAGGGGACATGAGTGGGGGCCTGGTGGGGGCTGCCCCTGCACTGCTGGGGGGTGGCGGTAATAGGTGACATGAGTGGGGGCCTGGTGGGGCCTTCCCCTGCACTGCTGGGGTTGGGGGTGGTGGGAGACATGAGTGGGGGCCTGGTGGAGGCTGCCCCTGCACTGCTGGGGGGTGGGGGTGATGGGAGACATGGGTGGGGGCCTGGTGGAGGCTGCCCCTGCACTGCTGGGGGGTGGGGGTGATGGGAGACATGAGTGGGGGCCTGGTGGAGGCTGCCACTGCACTGCTGGGGGGTGGGGGTGGTGGGCGACATGAGTGGGGGCCTGGTGGAGGCTGCCCCTGGTGGCTGGGGGGTGGGGGTGATGGGAGACATGGGTGGGGGCCTGGTGGAGGCTGCCCCTGCACTGCTGGGTGGTGGGAGTAATAGGGGACATGAGTGGGGGCCTGGTGGAGGCTGCCCCTGCACTGCTGGGGGGTGGGGGTGGTGGGAGACATGAGTGGGGGCCTGGTGGAGGCTGCCCCTGGTGGCTGGGGGGTGGGGGTGCTGGGAGACAGGAGTGGGAGCCTGGTGGAGGGTGCCCCTGACTGCTGGGGGGTAGGGGGTGCAGGGAGAAAGGAGTGGGGGCCTGATGGAGGGTGCCCCTGACTGCTGGGGGGTGGGGGTGCAGGGAGACAGGAGTGGGGGCCTGGTGGAGGGTGCCCCTGACTGCTGGGGGGTGGGGGTGCTGGGAGACATGCATTGTTGATCAGTAGTGCAAGGTGACATGTGGGTTGGCTGGGGGGCATGCTCATGGTGGATGGGCTGCCTGCGGGACATGAGCAGGGGTGCAGGGTAGTCCCCCGTGGTGTGGGCTGCCTGCAGGGGCCGTGGAGGTTGTAGAGCGAACACCTGGGAGGACCCACACAGCCAATTCACGTGTAGTACTCCCCAGAACCCCTGAAATACACGTACCCTGCTGAAATCGCATGTGGAACTTCCCGCGCACCCCTGAAATACACGTACCCTGCTGAAATCGCGTTTGGAACTTCCCGCGCACCCTGAAATACACGTACCCTGCTCGCACGGGGCCAATCGCGTGTGGAACTTCCCGCGCACCCCTGAAATACACATACCCTGCTGAAATCGCGTGTGGAACTTCCCGCGCACCCCTGAAATACATATACCCTGCTAAAATCGCGTGTGGAACTTCCTGTGCACCCCTGAAATACACGTACCCTGCTGAAATCGCGTGTGGAACTTCCCGCGCACCCCTGAAATACACGTACCCTGCTCGCACGGGGCCAATCGCGTGTGGAACTTCCCGCGCACCCCTGAAATACACGTACCCTCCTGAAATCGCATGTGGAACTTCCCGCGCACCCCTGGAATACACGTACCCTGCTCGCACGGGGCCAATCGCGTGGGGAACTTCCCGCGCACCCCTGGAATACACGTACCCTGCTCGCACGGGGTCAATCACGTGTGGAACTTCCCGTGCACCCCTGAAATACACGTACCCTGCTGAAATTGCATGTGGGACTTCCCGCGCATCCCTGTAATACACGTACCCTGCTGGAATCGCGTGTGATACTTCCCGCGCACCCCTGAAATACACGTACCGTGCTGATTTTGCATGTGATACTTCCCGCGCACCCCTGATGAACACGTACACAGGACATTCGCGTGTGGAACTTCCCGCGCACCCCTGAAATACACGTACCCTCCTGAAATTGCATGTGGAACTTCCCGCGCACCCCTGGAATACACGTACCCTGCTCGCACGGGGCCAATCGCGTGGGGAACTTCCCGCGCACCCCTGGAATACACGTACCCTGCTCGCACGGGGTCAATCGCGTGTGGAAATTCCTGAAGACATAAAATGCAAAGAAACCCCAGTTGTTTAAAAGGTGTTTGTTGTGATTGCAGGGCTTGTAATTAAGATTAGATAAAGAGAAGCTTAAAAGCAGCTCCTGGGTATCCAGCATGAATGAGTGACCAGGAGTTACCACTGGGGAACGAGGAGCTAGTACATAGCATTCCACAAATGTAACTTTCACATATCAATTTGTCTGTTATTTATGCTTAATTGGTGTATGGATGTGTTCCAATGTTTATTTTTAGATCGCCCCAAATGTTCACAGTTAAATTAACATAGGTGTGTTGGTTCCGGCATCAGTTGGCATAGGATCCAAAAGTAGATCCTAGTAGCTGTTGCTGTAAAGCTAACCAGGCTCTTCTAGGCTAAGGTCCCAGCGCGCCTAAAATTCGAACCCTGGGAGTGGTGTATCTGAGTTTCTTACAAAGGCACCTAAACATCACAGGTGATTAGTACAACTGATTGAGCTAATGATTGTTGTATACACTCAATAATCACATTCACTGCAAGCACCCACACTGAAAGGTGGCTTCTGTTTGAAGTCCATTGGAAGTCACCTTCTGGTGTGTGTTTTTGTGTCTTCTTTTAAAAACTGGAAAACATTAATTGGCTGAATTTCTGTGCTCAATACCCTTCTTTAAAGGTGCCCCTACCGTAAACATAAAACACCACCGCATCCGGTAGGATAGGACAGTAATATGCATGCTCTGATGTCGTACGAGTCACCCAACAGAAGCGCTTTCAATGAAGTGGGGCTCTTTCTGAATTCGGTGGAGCAGTAAAAAAAGAGGCTGTTATTCTGTTACTTCGGATTTCTATGGCGGTGAAATTACAGCAGCAGAATTTCCCCAAATCACCATGGAGTCCAGTGGACTCAAGAAATGGGACTACAACCGCCCTACCACCAATTGTTATTGTGTGGTAAACCCATGAGACTAATTGGTGGTAACACTAACCAATTTTGGTAGTAAATCGACAGATTTACTACTGAATTACAGCCAAGCTCGGAATGGTGGGCAGTACCTTTGATGTGCATCAGCACGCCATGCCCTGAGGGCAATGGCGTGCAGCCCCGGCTCGGAGGAAGTAGGATGCACTTCTGACACCAGTTGCACATCCATGGTGCATCTAGGTCCCCTTCACTGGAGTAAGAGAAAATAATCTCTGTGAGCTGCTGTGGACACTTGCCGGTGGTGTGCCTCACACACCACAGTTGGTCTCTCCCTGCTTGATGTCCTATTAATTTGCTGAAATCACAAAAAAAAGTCTTTGTCATTAATTACAAAACTAAGATATGGAATTCCTGAGGTGAATGCTAAAGCTGTCCTGTTTTTCCAAGAGTTACATTCTATATGTGCCCGATGAAGTGATGTGAAGATTAGGAGAGCTTCCAAATTAAGGTACTAGCTGTTGTCTTTTTGGGATATTACAGCGTAGTAGTTACGGTTAAGTTGGCTTTCTCGAAAGAAGAGCAGCTTTTGAGTGCTTATAACTTTGGTGTGGATCAACAAATTGGCAGAAAACATTGTAAAACAATATAGACCTGACGTTGAATTTAATTGCAAAGTTTGGTGCAGTTTCGTCAATGGGGAAGCAAAGTTGTAAGTGTGGATCAAATTTTTGTAAAACCCTGCTAGACTTGAATGAGAAAAATAATTTCCTGGTGGCTACAGCTCGAATCAGTGGGCAGATTTGCACTACACCTGCACAGGGAGCAGTGGCCTGCCCCCGAAAGCATGCTTTAGCAAATTTGGTGTTCATCGGTACAGCGTCTTTTTTCTTAAATGCCCAAAAAGAAGATACAAAAATTAGTGATATCTCGGTTCAGTCTGCCAACTCACTTCCTGCTTCTGTGTCCGTGGATACCTCTAGACCACATAGAGCCACATAACTCCTGCGGACATTGTACAAGGGTATTGATTGGTCAACTGAGAAATGTGACGTGCGTCAAAATCTTTAAAACAGACGCCATGATGTATTCACAAAATGCACCCATAGTCTACGAACATCGCAGTGAGAAAATATTCAAAAACACAACATCACACTTCGATACCAAAGGAAACAACCTCTGGGGAGGTGATGGATTGTGAGGAAGGGGTGGAATATATCCAGAAAAGGCCAAACATCTGGTAGTTTTTCTTATTTGATTCCACGAACACCAAATAGTTCACTATTATTTGTATTGGGATTTATAGCTCATTCATAGGATTTAAGTCCTTTTCCTTTCAGAGTAGGTTTCACAAACATTTCCCAGTACTGGGCACAACAAGGGCAAAGGAAATGGTCAGTTGACTCCTGCATCTTCCTTTCATAGTAGCAAACTACTTATAAACGTACTACGTGCATCTCATTCTCGTGTAGCACTACGAAAGTAGGCCTATCCAAAATATCTGGAGAGCCAAAGGTTGCAGACCCCTGCCATAGAGATTACCGTTCTCTGCCTTCTGTCATTTATTATTCTGTATATTTAATTTTTCTAAGAATGTCTCTCTATTGAGGATTGGGCATACACAGACATTCTTACAAACAAATCAGCTTAACATCTCACCTCCTTCTCTTCTAAACTGCTCACTTTAATGGCCCCTTTATCCTCGTTTTGGAAATGGAAAACAGCAGGGCCAAAGTAATTCGATCCACACATCCGAATGCTGAATGGGGATGAATGGCTCATGTTTGCAATTACTTTAATGTGAGGGTGAGTGCTGTGAAAAATCCAAGGAGCGCTAGGCGCAGTGTGAACTATGATTCCAGCAGGCAACCATTTTATCAAAGAGCCATTTGTCAAATGTAAACATCTGTGGTCATTTTTATGTTCCCATGCGCGCAGCTAACAGCAAAAGCCACTGGACAGAATTGGGCCAGGAACGAAACAACTTGGGCACGAAGAGTTGACTCGATTTCTGGGAGGAGTCTGGGGTTATTCCGTTGAGTAGTTGTTAAAATATTTGATGGAGAAGGGGATGCTCCCTACTCCCAAAATTATAGCTATATATGTGTCCCACAATGCATCAGCGAGGTTTTTCAGAAATGTAAAATCCACCATTTTATTTTGCTTGATGCAAGCGATTACCAGGGTTAAAACGGACATCATCGGGGTTAGCCGAAAATGAAAAGTGGATAAAATGGCATTTGGAGGAGGAAAAGGGATGAAAAGGCATCAGACTAGAGGTGGGGAGGGGAAAAGAGGACACCATGAGAAATTGGAGAGTTCGAAGGGGGGAGGAGGGCTGGGGACAAAGATCAGAGCTCGAACGCTTTCGCATAACCGGGTTTATACTGTGGATAACTGGGGTTGTAGTAGAAAATGGGATCAGGAATGAAAGTGCATCACACGAAAATAATCCTGGTTATTTGCAATCGTTTTATGGATAACCAGGGTTATTTGTAGTACATTTTAAAAAGAGAGAGAGTTAAAAAATTTGATTATTTCAAAAAAAGAGGAATTTTACAGATCCAGTTAGGTGGGGGTTAATGGTTGTGGCCAAAGCAAATGGGTACTGGGTTACTTTAAGGAAACAAATAGTGCAACATGGAAAGTGTACACAGTCGAAGGCTGTGGCCACTGGCCATGACCAATGGCCATGTCTAGTGAGCTCAAAATAAACCTGGTGTTCCTAGTGTTTGGCCACAGCCAAAGGCCATGGCCAGTGTGCCTGTTAGGAAACATATTGGAGCAATATGTAGAGTGAAGTTCCGGGGATTAAAAGGAAAGTGAAGATGGACTTGAGTTTGTCAGATCGTGTGGAAGTGAGGAGCATGCTGGAGCCCGGGAGTTTGGTGTGGAAGAAAGGCTGTGCAGAGGACGCCAACGACAAGCTGCAAGAGTCCATCGTGGATCTGTTTATGTTCACGTTTATGTTTAATAATTTCTACCGCGCTCCAGGTACTCAAAGCCTTAAGGGCGTAAAACATAGAACAAAACAAGACAAGACACATAGAAGAGAGGAGTCCGAGATCATGCTGCAGAGTGATGAGGCTTTGAGCGAACTAGCAGAATAGAAGTGCCTTCAGTTTCTTTTTAAACATGTCTGTGGACTCGATCCTGAGATCAGGGGGGAGGACATTCCAAGCTAATGGAGCAGCTATGTTAAAAGCTCCATTTATTGCAGACTTTAATAGTTTTGCAGTGGGTGGTTTTTAAGAGGTTGATATTATCAGGGGTCAAGTCCTAAAACTTAAAGTGGGGGGACTCATCAACAAACGCAATGGGATGTGAAGTCGCCAGAAATGTGCATATCAAGGCGAAATATGCTCATTTCATTAAATTGGCTTTGCATAAACACCCAAATTGAACCGGACGAATGGCGTTTGCCTTCCATAAAATCAACACAAACACAAAACCAAGACAGGATATTTTCGTCTAATAGTGTTTTTGAAAACGTTAAAAGGTGTGCATGTTTTAAACTCCAAGAACCAATACAAATGTTTTCCCTAGGACTTGCAGTACCGAAATGGGATATTTCACCTTTAGTTGTTTGTTATTTTTCATCAGGTTATATAGTGCAGCCTGAAGTGTCCGGCCTACAAATCTGCCGACTGCAGTTTAATCCCTGAGGTCGGCTTTAATTCATAAATTCAAAGAGGACATCCAATGTTTCTCTTTTAGCAAGGGGGACTGAGTCCCCCCTCTGAATAAAGTGGGTGGACTCCGTCCCCCTGCGTGTACCCTCGACTTGAGCCCTGGATATTATTGGATCATAGAGATCTGGAGCTATGTTTTTTTGTAATGGCTTCTACTAGATAAGTTGCCCGTAATACAAGTATGTGTGATGAGTAACATCCGGAAATGTACTCTTGCTTGAACGGGAAGCCAAGGCAGGCTCGTTCTTGCTTCAGACACATGATCCTTATGTCTCAAGCCTTTCACAGCTCTCACTGTGCCATTCTGAATGACCTGGAGGCAGTGAAAATCTGCTTGCGTAATGCTGGCTAGGAGGCTGCAGCAGTAGTCAATTTTGGATCCAATGATGGCTCTGGCTAAGGTTTCTGTATTTTTTTCTGATATCAATGGGCGAAGATGTCGTAGTAACTTGATATATTAAGATGAGGTAGAAACTATGCTGTTCACTTGAGCTTTCATATTCAAATTCTAGTCCAAAAGGATACCTAGGGCCTCATTACACGGTAGGCGGTAAGGGTTTACCGGTACCGGTATTTTACCAGTACTGGTAAACCCTTATCGCCTTACTACTAGGTCCCTTTGTGGGTTGGTACATTAACGCCTGCTTTTAGCAGTACCGCAATTTGCGGTACCGTAATTAGCGCCTTCCCCATTTCCATTATGCCCTATGGGGCAAAAATGGGAATGGGGAAGGGCAATGGAGGAAGGAGGAATTACCGCCTTCTCAACCTTGGAATAGGGCGGTAATTCCCCTTTCCTCCAAGGCGGTACCGGTAAATTACCGGCATGAACCATGGCGCTAATAGGGCCATGGTTTACCGCCTACCGTGTAATGAGGCCCCTAGTGTCTTAACTTTATTCTTCACCTAATTTTGCAAGTTTAATGTCAATGCCAACGATCATGAGCTCTGTTTTCTCTCTGTTCAGCGCCAGGCTATTCAGGACCATCCAAGTATTGATCACATGATAAGCTTCATTGATGTTTTTTTCATCAATACTATGTGACCCTGAGATAGGGATGACACATTGGGCCTCATTACGGCATGGCACTCCATGGCTCACCTTATTACGAGGTCCCCTAGTGGGTCCCCGCACAGAACATCTGGTCAGACCAGGCGTGCTTTGCGGGTCCCGCAAGGGGACCAAGGAGCTAATAATGGGTCCGTTATTAACGGGCTCGTTATTAGCTCCATCCCCATTCCCATTGAGCCCTATGGGGGCTCAAATGGGAATGGGGATTGGTTTTGTGAATGAGGAATTACGAGTCCTCCAAGGTTGGAATGACCCAGTAATTCCTCATTCACAGAACCCGGTACTGGAACCCGGTATGGAGGCAGCCATATCGGGCATGGCTATCTCCATACTCGTAATGAGGCCGATTGTGTGTCATCTGCGTAGTGGCAAATGGGATCCCCTCTTGTTCTATGGAAAAATGACACCATGAAGATGTTAGCAACTCCCACCTGTCTACCGCTCAGAAATGAGGTGATCCATTGAGTGGCCTGATCTGAGAAGTGGGCAATATCCCTTAACCTGGTGGTCAGGATGGAATGATCCACCAGACCAAAGGCTGCAGAGAGGTCCAGAATCATAAGCAGGGATGTTTGACCGTCATCCAAGGATTGAAGCAGCTGGGATTTTAGTGCCAAAAGAGCTGTCTCTGTCCCATGATTCTGCTGAAATCCAGATTGGTACGTATGCAGAATCTGTGAGCTATTTAAGTGGTGTGATATCTGATTATAAGCCACACTATCCAATCATTTTACAAAGAAATGGGGTATTGGTGATGGGTCTGAAGTTAGTGTGGGTCAAAGGGCAGAGATTAGTTTTTTTTTTTTAATTGGTTTCATTGATTTTAAACAAGGATATTGTGGTTTTCAACACAAACATAATAAAGTGGCATGGCAATTGCAAGGTGAGAAGAAAAAAAAGGGAAAAGGGAGGGAAGGAAAAGGAGAAGGGAAGGGAGAAAAGAAAAGAAGAAAGGAGAAAAGGGAGAAAGAAGAAAAGAAGTTGCGTTACAATTGCTCGTGGTACAAAGTATCACCGATTTATCCCTCGCCCGCCTCCCCCCACCTTACAACCCTCATGGTTACGGAAAACAGCAAAGATTATCATAATCCGGCAAAGGAGTTCTTAGACGGAATCAGATGCTAAGACATCGGCACTTCTTGTGACATTCAGAATCAGACTTGACATTACGGGCGAGTCAATATAATGGCGTTCAGTCATGTTGTGTTGCACACTTGATATTTTACGTAATGTACTTGGCTTGAAACTCAGACCATTCATTATCAATGGAAGTGTGGTCCCCTTGGATGGCTGCTGTCAGTTTGTCCATGTTGAAAATATTGCGGGAGACATTGATCCACTCGGCTTTCGTTGGTAGACTTGTTCTTTTCCACACAGTTGTGAGACAGGCCCTCGCTGCCAACAAGAGCCCATGCGTCATTTTGGGTGCCTTAATTATTTGTTCTTCCGTCTCCACTAGGCTAAATAGGATCATGAATGGTTGCTTCTCCCTCTCTTCCCCTTCAAGCTCTTTAATCCAATTGGGGACTTCATCCCAATATGCTTGGACCGCCCTACACCCCCACCACATGTGCCAGTAGTCTGCTTTCTGGCCACAGCCCCGCCACCAGAATGGGCTTACATCCTGATACATTCTAGCTAGTCTAAGTGGGTCGTATTGCCATCTATATAATAGCTTGATCCCATGTAATTTATACCGACATGAGATAGAGGTTTTCGAGGTCCTTCTACATATCTTGAGCCATGTCTTTGGGGAGAGGTGTCTGCCGAGATCTGTTTCCCACTTGTGCTTTAATGTGGCTAAGGGGGTTGTGTTAACTTCAACTAATGCTGTGTGCATTGCGCTTATAAGGCCCTTGGAACCTAAGCGGGTGTCCAGAATTGTCTCAAACGGAGTAAGATCTCTCTGTAGAGCTTCCCTCCAGACCTCTCGAGTCATGACACCTTTCAGCTTTAGATATTGAAACACTGAGAGTGGACCTAGGCCTAGGGCTTCCTCCAGCTCCTGGATGGTGATGAATGTGTTATTCCTCCATAATTGCCCGCCCTTTCAAGCCCTGCGTCATACCAAGAATCAAAACTGCCTGGATCTGGGATATCGTCCCGAACACCCGGTGCCCATAAGTGTGATAGGGGGGAGGGCCATGTTGTGATCCCTTTCATTCCTTTGTTTGGTTTCCATATAGCCCATATGGTCCCGAGAATGGGATGATTTCTGATGCTGTTGCGTAATAGGGGTCCTGGTACCCATAACCATTCTCCCAAAATGAATGGTCGGAGGTGGTTGTTGTCTAGACCTATCCATTGGTGCTCTTTTTGCTGCCTGACGTGTGGGATCAGCACTCGTAGTTGGGCTGCCCTATAGTAAAGTTCTATGTCTGGGAGGCCTACCCCACCATTGTCTTTCCGAAGGTGGAGCAGAGCAGCGGGGACTCTGTGTTTTTTGTTTTGCCATGGAAAGGTGTGCAGGACTTTTTTAGTGGTTGCAAAGACTTCTTTGGGTAGTTGGATATGGAGCATCTGGAATAGATAGAGTAACTTTGGCAAGATGACCATTTTAATTGTGTTCAAGCGGCCCATCCATGAGATGGTGAGCCTTGTCCACCTCTCAATATCTTTTTGAATTGTGTGTAATATCGGGGGAAAGTTGGCTTCAAATAGGTCACCCAAATCTCGGGTCACATTGATGCCCAAGTAACGCAGCATGGTGAGACTGACCTTCATCCCCAGAGATGCAAATCGCTCCACCTCTGAGTCCCTAACCTTGTCGAGCGGGAGGAGGACCGATTTCCCTGTGTTCATTTTCAGACCCGCCAGTTGGCCATATTCCTCGATTATCTCCATAGCTGCCGATATCAAATTTAGGGGGTTGGTTGTGTGCAGGAGGCGATTCGTTTTTTTTAACAATGGAGTGGTCCAGCTATTTTTAGGTCTTTTGGGACACAGTTCTGAGCAAAAGAGGTAGTAACAAATTTTGTAAGAGCTGAAATAAGTATGGGTGAGCACTCCTTGATGATCATGGCAGAGCAGGGATCCCCCTTATAACTAGTAGTTTTAAGCTGCGCAATGATCTTGGATAATTCTGTTTCAGAAACGGGTGGAAAGTTAAAAGTCTGATGTCCTTATCCTTTGCTGGGATAGCATAGATATTTGCTTCAAGATCTTTTTTATTAAAGGATATTTTTTCCCTTCAATATTCTCTTTGATCTTTTCCAGTTTTGCTAAACATAGCTGTCTGAATATTTGTACACCATATCTCATTTTTTAATATAGGGTCTTTATTGGGGCTCTTTGGCTTTTCCTGTTCCTTTAGTATTTTAAAAAGCTCCTTGTTGTCTGATGTTGCATTCATAATTCCATGATTCAGTGACTCCTTTTTTGCTGAGAGGAACGCCATTTTATAAGTTGTCGCTGACGGGAGCAGGCCCAACTGCGAAGCCGAATGGAAGAGCTGGTGGCACGATTGCAACAAGGTAGACCGTCAGGTCCTAGAGCAAAGCTAAGACCATGAGGAGCCGGGGAATTGTGGAGGTGCACCAGGACCGTGGAAGCAGACAAAAAGAGGAGAGGAAGCCAGCGACAAGGAACCCCATCCCAGGAAGGACCGGTGACTTGCCGCATCCCACGATAAGGTAAAGGTACGCACGGGAGACCCCGTAGGGATACGTGGGCGGCAGAGAGGGGGACACAACATAATGTTCTTCACCCCAGTAGCTATAAGGCTATTGGGGAACAGAATTATATAGAGTGCATCAGGGATGATCTCCCTCGTCCCAGTAGTAATGAAAAAACTACTGGACAGCAGAAGACCCCTGACCACCAGAGATGGGTCAGGGACCCTAACAATTGTGAACTGAGAATTCGAGGAGAGCTTCCTAGGCACAGTGGCAACAATAAGTGCATTGACCAGCAGAGACGGGTCGGGCACCCTAACAATAGTGAACCAAGTATCAGAGGAGAACTTGCTTATTGCAGTGGTAGCAATAAGCCCACTGACCACCAGAGAAGGGTCTGGGGCCACAACAAAAGTCAATTCGAGGAGCACTTCCTCATCAGAGTAGCAAACATAAGTCCCGTGATCACCAGAGAAGGGTTTGGGACTTTGCTAATACCGAGAGAGAGTGGCAAAATATACAAGTGGAAAGACATGAAAAAGAGCTTTCAAACACCAGGATAAGGGAGTCATTCTCCTGGAGAAGAGACTAAAGCCCTTGGAATATACTCAGGAGATGCCAGGGGAAGGGAGTCATTCCCCCCGGCATTACTTTGAACTGGACAGACCAATACCAGCAGAAGGGATTCATTTTCCTGGTCCAGAACATTGAGTTGTGCAAAGATTGTGTGGAACTACAAGCCAGAGGAAGGGAGTAATTCCCACAGAGGCCCTTTGTGCAAGAAAACATTTCTTTCAGCATGACACGAATATCAGGAGAACAGAGTCATTCTCCTGAAGAAGGAATTTTCTGCTGGAGTATTCTTTAGTTGTAGTGTAAGGGATAAAAGTAGGTTGTGACACAGGATGGTGGAGTTTGATTTTGACAGACATTCTGACAGATCATGTATTATTAGGTTGAGGCAGGGAAACCTCCATTCCACCTTTGTGTCATTTTCCTTCTTCTACAGCCTTAAAGTACACATTCCAACATACACTCAAGCAAAATAATACATAATTCCAGGATAAAAACACAGCCAACATTATGACCACACATAACACACACACTCACCTCATTATCAAGACCACACACTACATACATACTCAATTATCATAACCACACATATCTTACACACTGACCCACAATACAGACACACTGACCCCATAATATCCACAGTGACCCCATTATCATGAGACACACCCCATAACCACACACAGCATATGCACTTACCCCTGCAGCATGCACATCACAACATACACTTAAGGAAGGAAATACATACTAACCCCCACTGTGCACACATTACACACATACACTCAACCTCCAAAGAGTACACATCCAACATACACTCAAGCAAGAAAAGACATAATTCCAGGAACATTACCATAACCACACTCAGCATATGCACTTATCCCACTGCGTACACATCCCAGCATACACTTAAGCAAGGAAATACATTATTTAGGCAAGGCTCTGGCCGCCCTCCATGGGCCCTCTACCTTCGCCTTCCTGTGAAGCAAAAAACATTGGTGTCATCTTCGACTCCACTTTCTCCTTCTCTCCTCACATCTCAGACATTGCCTAGAAGGCCCACGTCAAGCTGCACCTCCTCAGAGGTATTCTACATTTTCTCCCCTTGCCCCTGAAGCTCTCTGTCTCCAGACTCTTGGTTCTCTCCCGGCCGGACTACTGCAACAGCCTCTTTCTCAATCTGCCTAACTGTACTCTTTGTCTCCTGCAACTAATCCAGAATGGGACTGCAAGATTTATCCTTGGCCTCAAGCCCAGGGACTGCATCTCTCCAGCCCTGAAATCTCTCCACTAGTTCCCGGTGTCTGCAACGATCAAGTTAAAGACCCTCTGCATCGTCCACAAGGCTTTCTGGGGCCAGTGTCCTCACGATATGCAACTCTCTCTGCCTAAATACCTTCCTTCTAGAGCCGTTCGCTCAGCTACCTCAAACTCTCTGAGGGTAAGATGCTTCTCCAAGCAGAGAGTGGGGGTACATCTCTATCCTCTGCAGGTGTGTAAGAGGATTCAATTCAACACTACAGCTAAGTCAATGCCTAGTCTGGGATACTGAATGGAAACCCTTATTGATATATCTTTATGTCCAGTTCATGAGTTCTGGATGACTACCCCTATATAACACCCCTCTCTTAGAATCCCCTGACCCCACTGAGCCAAGAAGTAGTTCTGTTTTGCAAGTTAAAAGGTTTATTTGAGAATTTAAACAATATATATATATCACACTTTATAATAAATTAATATCTGATAGTACACTTAGACATATGATGTTGATCAACAATGGGTAATCTGGCACTAGCACACTTCTTTATAATCAATGATGAGTGGGTATAGGATGGATAGGATAGCAACAATACTTCTATGGTTTCAAATAGATGCAATGTGGAATGAAAATGCAGTACAGAAAATAACTTGATAGGATTTCAGCAAAAGACAATGTAATCACTTTCTTGGACAATTCACCCCCCCTTTATGCAATGTAAGGAGATGAAGAGGAGAGCACACAGTTCTTAGGAATGCAATCAAATAGAATTCAGTTCAATTCCCCCCAAGCAGCTTATACAACAGATAGGAGTTTTGAAACACAGTCAAAATGCTTTGAATATGGTGACAATGACGTGAGAAATATGCTGAAAATGCTTTTAATTCCCTTCAGGAGGTTCAGGGTGAGTGGTATCTAGTTAATATTAGTTCAGGCTCACTCTAGCAATGATTCAGGGATGGTTCTTAGGAGGCAAACGAAATTTTAGCAGTTCAGGCAAAAGCTGCTGATTTTTACAGGTGGCTGAAATCAGGCCAAATCGCAAATCGCAGTGAAATTCACGAGTTTGTGAATCGTGATTACGGAGGTACTATAAGGAGTATGAAGTCGGTTCTTGGCTTGTTAGAGAGCTTAGAGTCTAAGCTTTCAGCGGGAAGTTAAACCAAGTTCGTAGCCCAAACGGTTCCAGAGATACGGACGATTAAATAAAGGTAGTTTTTCGGATTTTAAGTAAACTCAAAATGACAGGTGACAGCTTTGCAGCTGCAGAATTGAGAAATGACAGTGGTGCAGCTTTACAAAATGACAAGTGACAACTTCTAGGAGGCAGTTTTGGTTCGATTAAAATAGTTTGGATTAGATTATTTTAACTAAGAGATTGGTTCTGCACAGTTCTGCTAGGTACTCACAATATATTTTTGAAATAGACCTCGCCACGGATCTGGTCAGGTTTTGGACTGGACTCCAGTTCTGGTCTCGGCACTTCACAGTGATCTGGGTCAGCTCTCTGGTTCTGCTCACAGCGGTCTGGGTCACTCTGGATCTCTGGTCTGGTCTGTCCGGATACAGCGGTCTCTGCACGGCTCCTGAATCTCTGCACTGGTCCTGGCAAAAGTTCTTGGCAAGGGATTCAAGCAGCTCGCCCAGCTGAGAGTAGCTTGCAATGATTTGAGGCCTGTGGCAGAGAACTCAGCTTGTGGTTTTAGGCCTCTGATTTAGGTTCTAAAGTATAAGTTCTAGGTTCTGGAATATGGAGCTGGAGTCAGTCTGGAACTGGTATCTTCTGGATGTTGTGTGGTCCGGCAAAGCTTCCCGCAAGAAAATGGAAAATGAAGTCCCCTCTAGATTTCAGTGGTCCCTTTTTATGTGGTTTGAAAGTGGGTGGAGAGGCTAGCTTTCTAGGCCCAACCCCTTCAGAGTTCTGATAGGTTGGAGAATTCTTTGCGTTCTCACTGGAGAGCAGGATTGTGTGTCAGAATGATGTCATTTAATGGCTTGCAGAAAGGACACTCCCCTGTCAAATTACACACAAATCTATATTTGACCTAAAGACATATTTCATAGATACACAGTGGTTTGAAATTACATGCACCCATCACGTATCACATGAGGTATACTCTGTTCAAACTCTGATGTTTCTAAGAGCTTGCATCCAGAAATGGCAATATTTTGCGCTTTTTAGTGGGTTATGCAACATTGGTTTTTCATTAAAATTGATACACATATACACCCTCCCTTTACACATATCTCAGTAACTTTCCATTTGTCTAGCTTAAATACAGTGTCTGTGGTGTCAATAAATAGCGGGGTTTTGCCCCAGAACATCACACAAATTGGAGTTTGGGCTTGAATTGTAGGCAAAGTTTCCATTTTAAGGTTCCCCACATTTCACATTTCTGTCATCCGGTTACCAAGAGTTATCAGTGTTTCTGTAAAATATATATTTTGCTTTCAATTCAGTTCTCAGAGTGTTGGAGTCCGCCTCCAAGACTTGGGTGGGTCAGTGATCACATGTCTCTTCTGCTGGGAGCTCTTTGTGTACAGTCAACAGTCAACATCAGCATATTCTATTCAAGTGCAAGAGCCTATTGTGTGGTCTCTGGGAGGCTGCCAGCCAGTCTGCCTCCTATCAATCAAGAGGTCATGTGGGATTCTAACTCCTGGTGTGAATCTCTGGAGGTGAGAGGTTTCCCAGCCTTTTGGCCTGTTAATTAAAACAGATTGTCTTCTGGGAACAGCATGTGGTTAAGATTTTAATTAACTCCCAGCCTTTGATGTAAAGGCCTCTCCTGCAACTCCTGACATGCAGTTTCCCTGTCAGAGTTTAGACCGCTAGCGCAGCCTTGAGGTATTTATCGGTACTGCGTCCATTTTTGAATGCATTCCAAACAAGAGATTTTACATGGAAGTATATTATCCAGGTTCAGCACATGGCACTGGTGTGGTTATGCAGTAAAATAATGTTGTGCCCTTTGAAGGAATGAATTCCCAATAGTTGTGGGTTGCTTTTGGCAATCAGCATTGCCATTCCCAATGGTTTCAGGCTATTGTGTGGGTAGCCCAATGGTGGTTTTAGGCAGCGCCCTCCTGTGCTCACAACATAGGCAAAAATGGGTGGCAGCCTATTCTTCATGCATTTCCCTGTGCATTTTCTGGGAAGTTCTGGCCATCATGATGTTTTCCATGCCAGTACTGCACAGGTTTCCTATTCTGGCGTACATGTGGGCTTTTTCTAAGCCCACAGCACCAAATGTTGCAGCATGATAGCTCAAACGTGGGTCAGGACACCCAACAGGTGCCTCCCTCTGGAGCTGCCTCCTTGCCCCTCTCAAATTTGAACCAAACCACCTGAAGTTCTGAAAGAACGGCTCAAGACCTTCCTTTTCTGCTCTGCCTTCTCTCTTTCACTTCCTTGCTAACTTACCTGTCTGCTGTGCCGACTGGTTTCTTGGTACCCTCAGTCTCTCACTGGGTACCAGGCTCCCACATGACCAGTTTTCCCTTCACTGCCTCCTGGCCTACCACACACTTCGGGGCTGTAACTGTAACCCCTCCAGCCGGCCTGCCTCCTTGCACTTACTCAGAGCCACTTCCCCCTCACCATTCCATTGCACTTCCTCCTCTGCCTTCCCCTTGCAATTATCGTTGTCGCCCTTGCATGATCCGAATGTCACAAGGCCTAGTAGGATCATTTGTCTTGTCTTCCCTCTGTCTTCCCTCCATTGTGGTGCCTAGAAAGGCTTGTGTACATGCACATTATAAATATCTTATCATGTCTTATCAAGGAAAAACATAACCTTCATTAACAAAACACTATATAATATAGAAAAAAGAAAGCAGCACACTACTGTGAAACATAATGTAGGCCTTCAAGAATATTGCCTAAAAAAGACTATTCCTGAACAATACTGTCAATTTGACTCTTAGTGTTCTGGTGAAAAATAGATTGCAGGCCATGTTCAATTGACAATGTATTTATACATCTATTTACAGTTGTTTGAGCCAGACTAGATTGTTTCGATGATTTGCACTTCCCTGTATTCACACTTTGCGTGCTGCCAATCATGAGGACATAATTTTTGTTTCTGGAAATAATCCTGCTAGGCGAAGTAGATCAGTTTTAATGTTAAAACAAATTTCTCTTCCTCTTTTGTAGCCAAGATCGTTCCCACCGGTGTGGATTAAAATTAAATTTGGTGGCTTGACAACACTGACACAATAAACAAAAAATGTCTCAAGAATGTCTTGCCATTTGACACCTTGATAAGCAAGCCATTTCACCTTGATTTTACCATATGGTGAAACATTTAGTAGTCAGCGTAGGTAATGCTTCAGCTAATACACTGACGAGTCTCCAAAAATCAACAATTATTTTCCCTACATTTGAAAAAAGGTTTCAATAATTACATGCACGTCAAGCATGCTAAAAACAAAGTACAATAATGTGCATTACATACAAAACAACAAACGTGCTCTCATGCATAAGTACAATAGGCATAATATTATACACCGACATTGTGGGCATATATACTGTAATAACATTGCACCTATATTTGTATTTATGCAACTGGAATAATGCTGCAACACAACAAACATGCATGCAAGCATAATGCCAAATACACTTACATTGCAGATGTATAATAAAATGTTCTTATAAAAAGTCTGCACTTAATATTAAAAATACACATAATAGATACACAACACTTTTGCTTATACTCTTACATGCAGGTCCATTTTTAAAACAATACAACCCAAAAAACACTCCCTTGGTTTATAAATGGTTTATAAATGGCACGTGCAAATAATTACCAACTGCGCATACGTAATGTACATCACCAATCAACATAGAGAATCACTCTGCTGAACTTACATTACAACAAACAAATGTGCCGTTTGTGCTTTAGCCCATGCCCAAATCCACAACTTATTCATACACGGCTATTAACAATATAAAACACTTCAATTGAAGACAATGGCCCTCATTACGACCCTGGCGGATTTTTTCCGCCATCGGCGGACTTTTCCGCCATGGCGCAAAGTCCCTTTACGCCATGGCGGATGGCGGACTTACCGCCCCATTCCGAGGTCGGCGGGGCGGTAAGTCCAAATTGACCCATTTACCCTTCCCCATTCCCATTTCGGCCCCATAGGGCTCAATGGGAGTGGGGAAGGTGTTAATTACGCCACCGTACACTACGGTGGCGTAATGAACACCGAGGTCCCATAGCGCCATGGATTTTTACGCCCGCAAAAAGCGGGCGGAAAAATGACCATGGCGCTATGGGAACTCGTAGTTGGCGGTAAGGGGTCGGCGCAGCTAACGCTGGCGCAAACCCCTTAGCGCCAGGGTCGTAATGAGGGCCAATGACCAGCGAGGATGCAAAGTAAGTACTTTTTACAAATGTATATATACATTTTTAATAATAATGTTAAACTTGTAATTTTTAAATGTTATACAATTTCATTGCAGCAAATTGGAAAATGTCAACAACAACCATTATTTTTTTAGAAAATTGACTTTTAACAATGAATGCAACTATTGTTTAAATGTGCACATTGTAAATAATAATACCTACCCTTTTAGTTTCTAATTTTATAATTAAGGCTTCCAGTTTTCTGTTTTTTACTGATTTGTACACATAAATACAGACGGAAATCAATCTGCTTTCTGTCTGTATTTATTTATAAAAATTGAAAAAAACTAAAAAACAGGTCTTTCTTTCTGGTTCTCTATGATGTCACTCCTGCAACACAGCCCAATCACATTGCAGATGCCAGTATGGAGAAAGTACAAGTTGTATAAACATAGCATTAAAGTTCTTCAGATTGCTGACAGCATATATCTTAAGGCAGCAGCAGTCACAGGAGCAACCATTTGTTGTTATGGAAAAAATTGAGCTAGCATTTCTTTCCTGTATGGATGCATGTGTGCTTAATAAATGCATTTTCGAATTAGAATAAATGCAGAAAAATACTGGTTGCAAATCATCTTTTTATATGACAAAAAATAAATGTGGAGAAATACAGAAAAAAAGGCCCAAAAAGAAATATGGATAAATATAGACAGAAATGGAAGAAAAATAAATACCTTAAAACCGGAAGCCTTATTTACAATGCAAGATAACAATAACTATAATATAAACTGGAAATACAAACTTAAAACAGTAGCATACTATTAATTTTTCATTTAGTCAATACGCTTGATATGCTGCATACCCTCAACTTCTGTTTACACAAAATTCAACTGTTTGTAATGCTAGACGAAAATTAATATGAATATACCTACTAGGGTACTGTTAAGAGCATGACATACAAAATGCCAATACTAATATCACTATATACAAAATCTCAATACGAATGTAGGCACTAGCGTACTATAAATAGTACTAGATAGTCTTAAAATTATATGTGAAACAGTAACAGTAAGAATAAATAACAAAACAAGTGTAGCCACTTGAGTGCTGTTAATGGCACTATATACAAAATTTAAATACAAACAGAAACACTAGCGTATTATTAATAGCCCTGTATAAAATATATTTATACGAATGTATGCACTAGCGTACTATAAATAGTACTAGAAAGAATATGAATACAAATGTAAGCAGTAGCATGTAATGTCCTTACAATTAGAATGTACAGGTGTGTACAGAACACAGCTGAATGAGTCAATAGGCTGCATATGCTGCCTTGCTTAAAAGAATGTGTATGCAAAATGTAGTTATGCTTGTAATGCTACGTAAAAATGTATACAGATGTAGCCCCTACCGTACTGTTAATAGCACTATATGGAAAATCTTCATAGGACTGCAGACAGTAGTGTACTAAATATAGCACTATATAGAAAATGTTAATACAAATATAGCAGTGCCATCAAATGTCCTTACAACTATAACTCACTGGTGTACTCAGTTATGGTTGTCATGCTAAATAAAAAATAACACCAATGTACTCACTAGCGTACTGTTAATAGCGCTATATACAAAATATGCAAACAAATGTATGCACTAGCATGTAATACATATCACTATATTTAAAAGTTCAACATGCTTATAGGCAATAGCGTACTATAAATAGTACTAAATAGAAAATGTGAAGATAACTGTAAGCATGAGCAGCTAATTTCCTTACTATTATAATGTACAGGTGTGTACAGTAAACAGTTGCACAAGTCAATACACTTCATATGCTGCATAGCTTCAACAAATGTATATGCAACATTCAGATATAAAATGTTAATACAAATGTAAGCAGTACCATCAATTTACAATTATAACATGCATGTGTACTCAGCTATATTTGTCATACTAAATAAAAAAAATAATACCAGTGTACCCACTAGTGCACTGTTAATAGCTCTATACAGAAAATGCTACTGCAAATGTAGGCACTATTGTATATTCAATATCACCATGTACAAAAGGTCGATACACATATAAGCAGCAGCGTACTGGAAATAGTACTAAATAGAATATGAAAAGAAGGATTTAAGCAGTCGCATCTAATTTCCTTACTGTAACGTAGAGGTGTGTAGTGTGGGATGTTTTTACCCATGCATCCGAGCCCTACCTCAAAAACTGTGCAGTACTGGCATTGAAAACATCATGATGGCCAGAGCTTCCCAGAAAATGCCCAGGGAAGTGCATGAAGAATAGGCCGCCACCCATTTTGCCGATGTTATGGGCACAGAAGGGCACTGCCTAAAAACACCATTGGACTACCCACACAGTAGCCTGAAACCATTGGGAATGGCAATGCTGATTGCCAAAAGCAACCTAGAATTGTGGGGAATTCATTTTCTTAAATCCCAAAAATGGGTGCATTACCAGTACTCACCACTATCAGAAAGCCGGCGGTTTAAAACAACACCAGATTTTTTTTTTTTTGTGTAAAACTGAATAAATGAACCCAAAGCAGGCCAAATAAAGACTTACTGAGAGGTGGATCCAATGTAAAGTTATATTCTGAAGTGACTTGAAGGTTTATAACAAGACTGGCTGAGCTGTGGATTTCAGCAGTTTAAGTAAATTTGGACTGAAAGACACTAAAAATCTAAATGTTTAAAAGAAATGAGTGACCTACTTTTGAGTGTCACATAGGTTGCAACTGTTGAAATGTCATAGTTTTGAACTTAGAATCAGCATTCTAGCTGCATATGTAAACATTGTCTTGACTTAAACTGGGGAACAAAAAGTGACATTTTATCTGAAACCTGGCTTAAGGAACTGAATTCTGCCCACCAGCTACCCCCGACAGAAGTTGAGACTTGCACAACTGCTGTGTTCCCAGGCCTAGCTGCCTTTTGCTGTTCCCACCAAAAGGGATATGACACTTCTCTGATTGAATTACCAAGGGACTGCTAGAGACTAAACATAGGACCCAGGCAGAGGGTTTATTGAAGTGGCCATAAATGGCTTCCTCTTGAACAATGGGCCTTCCAGGGCCCAGGCAAATGTTTTATTATGGGGGCCGTAAAAGTGGCTTCCTCCTGGAAGGAAAGGGGAGGAGCACTGCCTGTGAGAGCAAGCTGGCTTGGCAGAACTGGAAAAACCAGAAATTCAACCTTGTGCTGGGGGAAAACCACACCCCTTTGGAGCCAGAATATGGTTTTAGAAAAAAATGAATACCTCATAGTACGGACTTGTCATAATTATTTAAATGATACCATAATTCTTGTGATTTTTCTGCCCACATTTTAAGAGGTTTTTAGAACCGGTGGCATGATCTGGGGGCAAACTAGCAGTTAAGAGGGTATTACTTAAAATGTATGCATGTTAAAAATCTGACACTTCATCACTTAATGTCCATACTCCTTGCGCACATGTGTGTAAATTTGGGTTAATGTCCGATATTGCGAAACCAGTTAAAAAGTGAAATATGTTGCCATTTCTCAATGCAAGCTCCCAGGAAGAGCAGATTTGGACAGGGTATACCTCCTGTGATATGTGATGGGTGCATGTAATTTTAAACAAATGTGTACCTGTGCAAATATGTCTTTTTGAGCAAATATAGATTGTGTGTAATTTGACAGGGGTGGGTTCTCTGTACCATAAACAGACCTCATCATGATGACACTTCATTTCATTCCCCCAATCAAGGGGAAGAGGAGGAAGTGGCCAATGACAAGTGGAGAGGGGTAGGGCCTAGGAAGCTAGCCTTTCCACCCACTTTCAAAACACATAAAAGCAGACAGTCAGGACAGATAGGGACATTCTATTCCATCTGCTGCGGGACGCTCTGCCGGGAAAATCCATACTTTACCTCCATCAACCTCCAGAGAGCCAAAATAGAGACTTCAATCTATCCACCTTCAGAGACCAAGACTTTACTTCAGAATTTGTAGCAGAGAGGTCAACTACAAGCTAAATCCCTCTTTAGCAGGCCTCAAATCATTGCCATTATCACAGCCAGGCGAGCTGTTTGAATTCTTTGCAAGAACTCTTGCCATTTGCCAGAGAGCAGTGTTGTATCCAGAGAGAGACCAGCTGAACCGGAGACCGCTGTATCCGGACCCACAGACCTGATCAGAACCAGAGACCCAGACCAGACCAGCAGAGTAGAGCTGACCCCGACGCTGTGCGCAGAGACCGTCCGTGGCGAGTGAAGAAAACCTGACCAGATCCGTGGCGAGGCCCATCTATTTCAAAAATATATTGTGAGTACCTAGCAGAACTGTGCAGAACCAATCTCTTAGTTAAAATAATATAATTCAATCTATTTTAATCTAAGTAGAGCTGCCTCCTAACTGTCACCTGTCATTTTGTAAAGCTGTCACCTGTCATTTCTAGCTGCTAGCTGTCACTTGTCACTTTGAACTTTAAAATTTCAAATCCGAAAAACAACCTTCACAAAATCGTTCATAACTCCTCTGAAAGCTTAGAATCTTGGCTTGTCAACGAACCTAGAACCGCATTCCTATTCCATACACTTTTGCCGCAATCGCGAAAAACGCACTCGCGAAGTTTACCGCGATTTGCAAATTTCTCCACGTGTGAAAACAGCAGTTTCCTTGCTTTCCTTGCTAAAAATTCGTTTGCCTCTTAAGAACCATCCCTGAATCATTGCTAGAGTGAGCCTGGACTAATATCAACTAGATACCACTCACCCTGAACCTCTAGAGGGAATTAAAAGCATTTTAGCATATTTTTCACTTCATTGCCAGCACATATAAAAGCATTTTAGCATATTTTTCACTTCATTGCCAGCACATATAAAAGCATTTTGGGCCTGTGTTTCAAACTTCTGTAGTCTAAGCTTGCTGGGGTGAACTGAATTACATTTGATTGCATTTCTGAGAACTGTGTGCTTTCCTTCCATTTCCTTGCATTGCATAAAGGGGGGAGGGGATTGCCAGAGAAAAGTGATTACATTGTTTTGTTGAAATCATATTGAGTATTTTCTGTATTGCATTTTCATTCAACATTGCATCCATCTGAACTTATATAAAGCATTCTCTACCACCTTATTCTTCTGTTCCTATTCACGAGTGTGCTAGTGCCAGACTATCCATTATTGATTACTGCTCAGATAAAGTGTGACATTCAATTATTAATTTATTATAAAGTGTCATATATATATATATTGTTTAAATTCTCAAATAAACCTTTTAACTTGCAAAACAGAACTACTTCTTGGCTCAGTGGGGTCAGGGGGATTCCAAGAGAGGGGTGTTATATAGGGGTAGTCATCCAGAACGCATGAACTGGACATAAAGATATATCAATAAGGGTTTCCATTCAGTATCCCAGACTAGGCATTGACTTAGCTGTAGTGTTGAATTGAATCCTCTTACGAATTGGGGGCTCGAGCGGGACGTTTGGGTTAGATCTACCATTTGTGCAGATTAATACAGCGTGCCAGCTGACCAGATATACATATCCGGTCGGATCACCACGCTGTGTTACGCTGTAAAGCACTCCTCAAAGGAACGCTCTAAGGAAAAGGTCTGTTTTGCAAAAATAAAATACAAACTTCTGTAAGTCAGGAAGGAACTCAAATCTCTAGAATGACGACCTTAGTAGACATGAAAATAGCCAGAGAGCACTTCTTACATAAGTTATTTGTGAGAGGTGAGTGGACTCATCAGGACCAGATGGTCTGGTTGCAAGCAATCGCACCCCAGATCACGGAAACAGGGTCAGATATATGGAGAGACCAGGGTCCCTTACATGTGGCCCTGAGTGAACTATATATGTCCTCTAAGGCCAAGGATGAGCACAACAAGATTGCCAGGGTAGCGGCATATTTATATTTACATATGGGAGCCATGCAGGACAAATGTGCTGAAGGCCAAGATCTGGCGAGTAGGCAACTGCTGGCATTACAGAAGGCCCAATCTGATCTGGACTCTTCTGAGCAGAGGCTGCAGAGGAGCCAGGAGTCAGAAAATGATAGTAGGCAGTATATCATTAAAATAAAAGAGGACATGGATATACTGCAACAGGAAAAGGCTGACCAGGATACTAGACTTCTGGCCCTGCAGAAGGAGCACCAAGACAGTTTGGACTCCTTACTGCAGAGCCAGAAAAAGCTGGAGCAACAATTAGACTTTAACAGGGCATGCACGGAGCAGGTAGCCACCCTGCAAAGTCATCTAGATAGAGTGAAGGCAGAGAGCAACAAGCTGATTTTGAAAGACCTGGATACCCAGGCAGAGTTTGATGAAGAACGCCAGAAAGCTGGTGCCTTTCAAAGGCAGAGGGACGACCTGGCAGCACAAATGCCGGCTCTTAGCCAGGAAAGAGACGCCTTAGGCCAGGAAGTCTGCCATTTAAAAAGAAAAACAGAAGAAAATCACTTGGCCCTCCAGGGGCTGGGTGACCTCCAAAAAGAACGCCAGAACTTGTTAGAACACACCAGGAGGGTGGAGGATGCTCTGGCAAGAAAGGAGCAGGCCAATAGGGACACAGCTCAGGAGGTAACCCTCCTGCAGCAAAGACTGGCCCAGTGCTCCAGGACCAATCAGGAGGCACAGAGAGAGAATGAGGCTCTCTGCCAGCACAATGATAGACTCCAACAACAGGTAGCGATGCAGGAGAGACTGATAGAGTCTAGTAAGGCCTTAAATGAGGAACTGAAGGTGCAGGCTCTTGCATTGCAACAGGGAGCAGGGGCGGATAGAGATGAGGTTCGCTGGGAAAGAGAAACTCCTGAGCATAACCCCAGGAGCCCTAGTACCAGAGGCCTTTATCTCTCTCAGTCCCGGGACTCTGCCACCCCCATGTCCCCTGGCGCACATGAGCACAGGGCCACAGGGATGGCAGATTACTATCCAGCCAGAAGCATGGGGCTCATAGGCCAGTACCACCCAGGAATGGAGGGGCGGGCATCCGGGTATGGGCACCCAAGCACAGTGCAATTTGATGGGGAACCCCAGGAGAGTAGGCCCATTAAGGGCATCCTGAAAACCTCTGCCCAGTTAGGTCAGTGGGGGGGGTACCCATCAAATCCTGGCAGCAAGGAGGGATCTGAAGACTCCTCTGAGCGGTACAGGACACAGGAGACCAGGTCCCCACATTCTGCCAGCCATTCCCAGGCTCGCAGAATCCGGGAAAACCTGGAAGAACAGACGGGAACCTCTGGGAGCAGTGCCTCTGAGTCAGAAGATGAAAGGGCCAATAAGACAAAAAGGGCCTTGCTTAAGGACCCCTTAAAGCAGATTAAGGCAATCAGGAGCGTCATCACGCCTTATCATAAGAACGCCAAGTATTCTGTTTGGGAGCACTTAGAGTTGTTTGAGCAATTGATGGGGACTTTCCATTTGAAGGACAGCCAAAGCTGTATTCAATATGTAAAGTGGACCTTCTCCCCGGAATACTCCAGTTTCTTTGCGGGGCTGGAGGACCAAAATCATTTAAGATGGTCCACCTATAAGGCGGCCATCTTGAAACATTTTTCTACTCATAGAAATCCTCAAGAGGCTCGCAAGGCAGCCTACAATTTACAATGTGGGGAGGATCAGGCCCCACAAGAATTTGTGCAGGAGTTAAAGCGTGCTTTTGCACAGACCACAAGAAGGGTGCGCACGGATAGCAGAGAATTTATTAATACGTTTTTCCATGCCTTGCCCAAATACATAATGACCCAGCTCGTGAGGGATTTTCACGAGAAAAGATCTTTAGACTGAGTCATTGAACAGGCGACCCGGATCTATGAGGTGCAGAAGCCAATAGAAAATAAAAATAATGCGCCCAAAAACCCCAAAGCCAACAACACCCCTGCTGCTGCCAAGGTGGCAGAGGTAAAGGTCACCCCCGTTTTGGATTTGGAGATGGGGGGGCCTAAAAACCTACCTGCACCTAATAATGCTAGGCCCAGAAGATCCTCGGGCCAGTCACAGACAGGGAGCCAAGGAGGCAGCCCCACAAATGGGGTCCCTCGCTCTCCTGATTATGTAAGTCCCCGTTACAAGGGAAATCGACCCATCCTGGGTTATGTGTGGACTCCTCCAGCCCAAGGGGGGAGATCCAGCCAAGAACCTAACCCAGAGAACTTCCCTCCCAACTTCTCACAGGAGGGCAGAAACTCACCAAACCCTGGGCAGAACTTCTTCCCCAGGTATCAACCCAACTTCCAGCCCCAAAATCCTCCACCCTTCTTTCCCCAATTCCCTGAGCCCAGACAACCGAATCCGGGAGAGGGGAGGCCAAGGGTGGAGGGGTATCCAAATCTTCCCAACCAGGGGTACTACCAAAGAAGGGATAGCTACCCTTCCCGGGATCAGCCCAGGGGAGAAAACAGGGCCCCGTATCAGCCTGAGCGGGTTTCCCAGTTAGAGCGCCAGGTTCAAAACATGGCGCGGGATCTGGGTCACATACTGAGGGCTCAGCAGAACCCTCAGATTGGCATGCCAGCGCAGAACGCACCCAACTCTGGACCTGGTGCTCCAGAACAATGACGGGGGCAGCACCCCGATAACTCACCGGTTCCCAGGGAGGAGGCACAAGGGGAAGGGGGGGTGTAAAGCCTTGGAGGAAGCTTCCTTCCTCACTTGTAAACAGCCCCTGGAAACCCAGGAACCGGAAACAAAATCTCTTGCCCCTGAAAGTCTGCCTCCTAAGGAGCAGAGGGGGGGTAGGAGAAACAAAAGACCCAAACAGACTCAGTTTGAGGAGGAGGTACAGATCTTCCAATTTGAGGGAGAGGGATCCTCAGAGGATCCTGGGAAAAGGATCTTCTCCTTCAGAGAGGGGGGAACTCCTCCCAAAGAAAAATGGGTCCCTAGGGATGCAAATCCAGACTGGGGAGATGTGGAGACTGAGCTACCGCCGCCCACCATCTCATCCCAGAACCAACCGCAAGACAATCCCCTGGTTCAAACCCATCCTGATGACTACCTCCAAAAAGGGCGGGGCGGCCCAGAACCGGAACCAGGGGAACCCACAATGGCTCTGATCTCCAGTTGCCAACTTTTTCTTTCAGATTCCCAAGACTCTCCACAGAATTCTGCCCAAATCTCTTCTCTAGCAATGTCCAAAACCAGAAAGTTAGCCCACCAGTTGTCCAAAAATGTGCATTATCTGTGCCCCCTTGAGGAGAAGGAGGGAAGATGTTATGCCCCGGTACAAGTACAGGGGCAGGGTACGATTTCGGTGCTGGTGGACACGGGATCTCAAGCTACCCTTCTGTCCAGAAGGGCCTTTGATGAACTGAATGCAGGAAGGGGAGAGAATTACCAAATTCCTCTCACCTCTCTTCCTGGACAACTGCAGAACTTTGACAGGAAGGAAATTCCCGTTGAGGGGACTGCAGACTTGGACATTAAGATCGGGCGACACAAGGTGAAACACCCGGTCATAGTAATGACTCCAGAGGGCACCCCTTGTGTACTGGGGAATGACCTCCTGAGGAGGTTGTCACCCTTAATAGATTGCGTAAACAAGGTCCTCTGGACCCAGACTAGCCGACCAATAAAATTAAAACAGAGTGTCAACCATGTTAGTTTAAACGGCACCTGCCACATGGTTGAACAAAAATCTGACCAAGTAGAATTTCACTTCCAGAATAGCCAAATTCCAGACGTGACAGTAATAGCAGTAGGACAACAGACTGGTGATGGAGGGTCCTCTCTATTTCTGAAAATCAACCTTCCTTCCAGTCTAAAGTGGTACTCCACGCTGGAAGGAAACACTCTGAGATTCTATACTAATCCACAATCAGAAACTCCCACTCCTATAGTCCAGAAAGATGTGAAATCAGCTCAGAGCCTGGCTGATATTCAGCAAATTGGAGAGCAGTTGTTCATCCCTGTCCAATTAAATGATGGGAAGGACTCTGTTCTCGCTCGAGTGTGTGTGAACAACAGTAAGAGCTTCATCAGCGAAGCCATGTTCCGCCAACTCCCAAAAGATCCAGCCATTTCCACATTCAAACTGATAGACAAATGGGAAATTGACCTGGAAGCACCTAATTCCAAACAGCTCCTGCCAAGCAGGTGTATGCTCAAAATCTCCATTGGCAACAAGAGCATAGTCCATAATTGTTGGGTCGTGCGAGACGTCACTGCCGCCTTTTACTTAGGCAGTGACATTCTCAATCGCTTTGCCATTAGTTTGGACCTAATAAACTTCAAAGCTTGGTCCCGATTAGGGGATAATCCCATGGGCTTTGATGATCCGGAAAAAGCATTTAGGTCAGCTCAATTGCTACCTTATGCTGTTGAAATTCAGATTAAAGAGGAAGTCACCATCCCAGAAAGGACCCGACAATTCTCCCTGGAAGTGAAAGTTAAAAGAGGACAATATTTGCAAAACCCTGATGCTTACATACATCTAAACGCTTCTCTCCAACAGCAAGTGTTGGGGGTAAACCCAACTCCAGTAGTCAACATAGAACATGACACCATTCTAATAGAGGTGGATAACAGCGACTTGAAGAGTATTACTCTAGCCGCAGGCACCATTATTGGAATGGCGGTTGATGACCGACATTTTTCCATTGATTTAGGTAATGAACTGTTAGGGCCAATCCCCAAGGACTGCTTTGACAGTGACAGTGATGACAATACGACACCAGACAGGATTTTTACCCGGCATGGGGGGAACTTCCTGGTGTACACTTCTTGCCCTTATGGTAAGGAAGATGTGACTTGTGACTTCAGGAGGGATGAGGTGATTTTCCAGGTCCATGAGGGCTGCCGTTCCCACCTGAAGCCTCCAGTCCAAATCAGCACTCTGACCAGGGACTTCTCCACCCAACTGGAGGAGGCCGCTGAAATAGCCAAACCAGAAGTCTTTCCAGGCTTCAGGCAGATGGTGGAAGAGAGAGCCAACCTAGCTGATGCCTGTGTGACTCTGGAACAAAAGCAAAAGTTGAAACAAGTTTTCTTGGATTTCCAAGATCTCTTTGCGGTAGACTCATATGACTGTGGTCGCACTGATATCCACACAACAATAATCCCCACGGACCCTGGCATGACTCCTGTGTTTGTGAAGCAATATCGCTTGCCTCTCGCATCAATGGAGTCCCTTACTGAAATAATTAAGAACCTTGAGTCCCGGGGAATAATCCGTCCAGTCCACAGCACCTTCAATAATCCGGTGCTGGGAATATTGAAGCCAAACGGCCAGTGGAGACTCTGCGCCGACCTCAGGGAGCTCAACAAACGGGTCCATACTTCCCGATGGCCTCTGTCCTACATTGACCAAGGGCTGGCCCAGATCCAGGGGTCACAGGTATTCACTGCAATAGACCTGACCAATGGATACTGGACCGTGCCGGTCAGTAGGGAGGACCAATACAAGCTGGCTTTTACCTTTGGGGGCCAGCAGTATACATGGACCCTGACTCCCTTCAGATACCTTAACTCCGGTAATGAGTTCAATATTTTCCTACATAAGGCCATGCCCGACCTGGGTGCGAGGGGTAAACTGGCTTATGTAGATGATGTCCTCATCAAAAGTTCATCTGTGGAGGAACACATAGCGGAGATCCGTTGTGTTCTGACGCAGTTGAGGGCCGCCGGAGCAAAACTTTCCTTTCAGAAAGCACAGTGGTGTAGAACCCGTGTTAATTTCTTGGGGCATGAGATTACTCCTCAGGGTCTCTGTCCCCAGGAAAAGAAAGTGGAAGCACTTCAGAAACTGAAAGACCCCACAACTCTGCGGGAACTAAGGAGCCTCCTTGGACTGACTAATTACAGCAGAAAGTTCATTGAGGGCTACGCAGAGATCACCAGACCCCTGATTCATCTCCTGAAGGGAGGAATGGGGTCCAGAACAAGCCGAGGCAGTAAAACAACTCAAAAGAAGCCTCTCAAAAGCGCCTTGCCTAGCTTACCCTGTCAGAAACAAGGAGTTCTTCCTGGAGACGGGGTTCTCTAATACGTGCTTGACGGCAGTATTATACCAAAAGCATGACAAGGTCAATAAAGTAATCTCCTATGCGAGCAAAACTTTATCCTCTGTGGAGGAAAAATTCAACGATTGTGAGAAGGCACTCCTGGCAACGGTGTGGGCATTGAAGAATTACCGCCCGTTTATCCAGGGGGAACACATCATAGTGGAGACTCCACACCAGCCTCTGCAATATCTCCAAAGTGACAGAATCCGGGCCGGAAATGTGAGTAATTCCCGAATTACTTCCTGGATTCTATCAATGCAAGGCTTTCCTGTGGAGGTCAGATATGGCCAAAACAAGAAGAGTCCCCTCGCGCAAGGTCTGGCTGACTTGCATGATTGTGCCAGAGAAAACTGTCTCGAGGACGAAAGTCTAAAGATAAAGGACAACATGGAGGCATACCTTAATTCCCCACACAAAGTCTTTGAAGAGGACAAGTGTGAGGGAATGCCCACTGTCTATGTGGATGGATGCTCTTACCATGTTGACAACAACGGGGAAAAAGAACTGGTGGCCGGCGTAGGGAATGCATGGGTAAAGGAGTTCCCAGAACCCTCCGCTGGGTACAAAATTGGTCCCCGAAGTAGTCAGGTGGCAGAATTGATGGCTGTGCATCAGGCCATCCTCACTGCTGTCCAGCATCAACTCCACGAACTGGTCATAATCACAGATTCGGATTATGTACGGAACGGGTTCGTGGAGCACCTGGTTAATTGGAAAACCAGAGGCATGTTATGTGCTAATAACAAACCCTTGAAACATGGGTAGTTGATCCAAAACATTGACGATCTGGTCACCTCGAATGAGATGACCATCCATTGGAAAAAGATCAAGGGTCATTCCAAAGTAGAGGGACCAGACAAAACGGGAAATGACTTAGCTGATCAGCTGGCCAAAACCGGGGCCATCCAAGGGGATCTAATCGAAATAGAGTCCCTGTTGGGGGAAATCCAGGTCACTGCTATCACTAGGTCCCAGACAAATGCTCACAATGATCTGTCAACTGCCCAATGGAGCAAGGAGACCCCTGATGCTGATTTGATTACCGCTCAGAAGGGGGATCCAATAATTGGTAAATTTTACCAGCACCTTGAGGACCCTGAGAACTTTCCCCTGACGGATACCGATTACACTGGGAAAGAGGACCTAAGGGTGTTGATGAAATGTCCAAAAATGTTCCGGATCCAAGACGGTTTGTTGGTAAGGAAATCCAAAGCTGGCCACGATCAGTGGGTGGTTCCTACCTCATTCCGAAGCCTGATGTTAAATCACGCCCATGATGCGGCCACCGCCGGTCATAGGGGGTTTCACACAACATTGGAAATCTTAAGAGAGGTTGCATACTGGCCACACATGGGGCAGGACCTCGACCAATACTTGAAGGGGTGTCTTGTGTGTGCACAATTTCAGCTATCATCCCTCACGCACCGTGCGCCTCTCCAAAAGAGGGGGATGACACTGCCATGGTCAGATTTGCAAATTGACTTTGTAGGCCCTGTGATTCGCTCTGCTAGGGGGAATAAGTACATGTTGACTGTGACATGCTTGTTTACCAAGTGGGTGGAATGTCTCCCAGCCCCAAACTGCAAGGCAGAAACGGCAGTTGCCTTGATGATTAACCACATCTTTTCCCGTTTCGGTCTACCTCAAAGGATTGAGTCAGACAGGGGTAGCCACTTCACCAGTGAAGTAATGACAAAGATGTGGGAGATACTGGGGGTCAAAAGGAAGTTGCATATTGCTTACCGGCCAGCTTCTTCTGGGGCAGTAGAGAGATATAACCGAACCATTGTGAGCATATTAAAGAAGTTTGTGGCAGATTCTGGGCCAAGTTGGGATATCCGATTACCTCTGGTCCTAATGGCCATCAGATCTACCCCTTCATCTGCAACCAAAATGTCACCATTTGAGTTGATGACTGGACGCAAGATGGTGCTTCCTCAGCATTTGCTCTACAGGACCCAAGAGCAGACACTGATAAATGCCTCCACAACTCATGAGTATGTGGAGAATTTAAGGAAACACCTTCAACATGCTTTTGCTTATGCTCAGCGGAATCTAGAAAGATCAGCTGATAGCATGATGACCCACTATGACCTGAAGACTTCCAGGAAGGAATATCAGGTGGGGGACCGGGTCTATCTATACAATTTCCAAAGGAACCAGGCCAAACAGCGAAAATTTTTGCCTACATGGAAGGGACCCTTTAAGATTATAGACAAAATCTCCCCTGTGGCCTACAAGATCCGCATCCCCAAAGGCGGTTTGGCAGAGGGGGAAGACAAGTGGGTCCACATAAACCAGTTGAAGTGTTGCCATCCCAGTCACACTCTGCAACAACTGGAGGAATCCTCTGGAATCCTAGAGGGTACTGTCTCAGATTAATTCAGTTCTAACTTAAAATATCCTACATATCGCCTATCAAATTCTGTGTTTCTCAAGTTTATGTGTTCCTGTCTCTTAATTTAAAAAAATGTGCATGTGCATATCTGTTGAGTTCTAAAATTCACATGCCACCCCACTATATCAATGGTGGGGGAAAAATGTCTATGAATAGGTATTGCCGCTCTTCCTTTGTCGTCCTAGGAGAAAGAAAACCTCGAGACTGGCCAAGGAGGACGATCCGGAGACCGGGAGCAGAGACGCGGGGGGCCCAGGGTACCGCCCAATATTCCCATCAGGACCGACGAGGAGAACCGATCGATCCGACCGGATGGAGGAAAAGATGCTGAACTGTGCCATCTATTGGAAGAAGATGAGGAAACATCCCAGGTCTTACGAGTTCCATCAGTGAAACAGAATGGCCATCGCAAGAGGGGGGCTTGTGGGATGTTTTTACCCATGCATCCGAGCCCTACCTCAAAAACTGTGCAGTACTGGCATTGAAAACATCATGATGGCCAGAGCTTCCCAGAAAATGCCCAGGGAAGTGCATGAAGAATAGGCCGCCACCCATTTTGCCGATGTTATGGGCACAGAAGGGCACTGCCTAAAAACACCATTGGACTACCCACACAGTAGCCTGAAACCATTGGGAATGGCAATGCTGATTGCCAAAAGCAACCTAGAATTGTGGGGAATTCATTTTCTTAAATCCCAAAAAGGGGTGCAGTACCAGTACTCACCACTATCAGAAAGCCGGCGGTTTAAAACAACACCAGATTTTTTTTTTTTTTGTGTAAAACTGAATAAATGAACCCAAAGCAGGCCAAATAAAGACTTATTGAGAGGTGGATCCAATGTAAAGTTATATTCTGAAGTGACTTGAAGGTTTATAACAAGACTGGCTGAGCTGTGGATTTCAGCAGTTTAAGTAGATTTGGACTGAAAGACACTAAAAATCTAAATGTTTAAAAGAAATGAGTGACCTACTTTTGAGTGTCACATAGGTTGCAACTGTTGAAATGTCACAGTTTTGAACTTAGAATCAGCATTCTAGCTGCATATGGAAACATTGTCTTGACTTAAACTGGGGAACAAAAAGTGACATTTTATCTGAAACCTGGCTTAAGGAACTGAATTCTGCCCACCAGCTACCCCCGACAGGAGTTGAGACTTGCACAACTGCTGTGTTCCCAGGCCTAGCTGCCTTTTGCTGTTCCCACCAAAAGGGATATGACACTTCTCTGATTGAATTACCAAGGGACTGCTAGAGACTAAACATAGGACCCAGGCAGAGGGTTTATTGAAGTGGCCATAAATGGCTTCCTCTTGAACAATGGGCCTTCCAGGGCCCAGGCAAATGTTTTATTATGGGGGCCATAAAAGTGGCTTCCTCCTGGAAGGAAAGGGAAGGAGCACTGCCTGTGAGAGCAAGCTGGCTTGGCAGAACTGGAAAAACCAGAAATTCAACCTTGTGCTGGGGGGAAACCACACCCCTTTGGAGCCAGAATATGGTTTTAGAAAAAGATGAATAACTCATAGTACGGACTTGTCATAATTATTTAAATGATACCATAATTCTTGTGATTTTTCTGCCCACATTTTAAGAGGTTTTTAGAACCGGTGGCATGATCTGGGGGCAAACTAGCAGTTAAGAGGGTATTACTTAAAATGTATGCATGTTAAAAATCTGACACTTCATCACTTAATGTCCATACTCCTTGCGCACATGTGTGTAAATTTGGGTTAATGTCCGATATTGCGAAACCAGTTAAAAAGTGAAATATGTTGCCATTTCTCAATGCAAGCTCCCAGGAAGAGCAGATTTGGACAGGGTATACCTCCTGTGATATGTGATGGGTGCATGTAATTTTAAACAAATGTGTACCTGTGCAAATATGTCTTTTTGAGCAAATATAGATTGTGTGTAATTTGACAGGGGTGGGTTCTCTGTACCATAAACAGACCTCATCATGATGACACTTCATTTCATTCCCCCAATCAAGGGGAAGAGGAGGAAGTGGCCAATGACAAGTGGAGAGGGGTAGGGCCTAGGAAGCTAGCCTTTCCACCCACTTTCAAAACACATAAAAGCAGACAGTCAGGACAGATAGGGACATTCTATTCCATCTGCTGCGGGACACTCTGCCGGGAAAATCCATACTTTACCTCCATCAACCTCCAGAGAGCCAAAATAGAGACTTCAATCTATCCACCTTCAGAGACCAAGACTTTACTTCAGAATTTGTAGCAGAGAGGTCAACTACAAGCTAAATCCCTCTTTAGCAGGCCTCAAATCATTGCCATTATCACAGCCAGGCGAGCTGTTTGAATTCTTTGCAAGAACTCTTGCCATTTGCCAGAGAGCAGTGTTGTATCCAGAGAGAGACCAGCTGAACCGGAGACCGCTGTATCCGGACCCACAGACCTGATCAGAACCAGAGACCCAGACCAGACCAGCAGAGTAGAGCTGACCCCGACGCTATGCGCAGAGACCGTCCGTGGCAAATGAAGAAAACCTGACCAGATCCGTGGCGAGGCCCATTTATTTCAAAAATATATTGTGAGTACCTAGCAGAACTGTGCAGAACCAATCTCTTAGTTAAAATAATATAATTCAATCTATTTTAATCTAAGTAGAACTGCCTCCTAACTGTCACCTGTCATTTTGTAAAGCTGTCACCTGTCATTTCTAGCTGCTAGCTGTCACTTGTCACTTTGAACTTTAAAATTTCAAATCCGAAAAACAACCTTCACAAAATCGTCCATAACTCCGTAACCGTTTTTGCTAGGAACTTGGTTTAACTTTCCTCTGAAAGCTTAGAATCTTGGCTTTTCAACGAACCCAGAACCGCATTCCTATTCCATACACTTCTGCCGCAATCGCGAAAAACGCACTCGCGAAGTTTACCGCGATTTGCAAATTTCTCCACGTGTGAAAACAGCAGTTTCCTTGCTTTCCTTGCTAAAAATTCGTTTGCCTCTTAAGAACCATCCCTGAATCATTGCTAAAGTGAGCCTGGACTAATATTAACTAGATACCACTCACCCTGAACCTCTAGAGGGAATTAAAAGCATTTTAGCATATTTTTCACTTCATTGCCAGCACATATAAAAGCATTTTAGCATATTTTTCACTTCATTGCCAGCACATATAAAAGCATTTTGGGCCTGTGTTTCAAACTTCTGTAGTCTAAGCTTGCTGGGGTGAACTGAATTACATTTGATTGCATTTCTGAGAACTGTGTGCTTTCCTTCCATTTCCTTGCATTGCATAAAGGGGGGAGGGGATTGCCAGAGAAAAGTGATTACATTGTTTTGTTGAAATCATATTGAGTATTTTCTGTATTGCATTTTCATTCAACATTGCATCCATCTGAACTTATATAAAGCATTCTCTACCACCTTATTCTTCTGTTCCTATTCACAAGTGTGCTAGTGCCAGACTATCCATTATTGATTACTGCTCAGATTAAGTGTGATATTCAATTATTAAATTATTATAAAGTGTCATATATATATATATATTGTTTAAATTCTCAAATAAACCTTTTAACTTGCAAAACAGAACTGCTGCTTGGCTCAGTGGGGTCAGGGGGATTCCAAGAGAGGGGTGTTATATAGGGGTAGTCATCCAGAACGCATGAACTTGACATAAAGATATATCAATAAGGGTTTCCATTCAGTATCCCAGACTAGGCATTGACTTAGCTGTAGTGTTGAATTGAATCCTCTTACAGTAGAGTAAACTGTTGGACAAGTCAATATGCTTCATATGCACTGCATTGCTTCGCCATCTGTGTGACACATTCAGATATGTTTGGAATGCTAGATACAAATTAATATGCATCAAGCCACTAGCAAACTGTTATTAGCACAATATACAAAATATTAATATGACTGTTGGCACTAGTGTACCATACATACCACTATATATAAAATGTAAATACAAATGTAAGCACTAGCATTAAAAGCATTTACAATTATAACACACAAGTGTATATAGTAAACAGCATAACATTTTATTTTTTTTTAACAAAAAGTCTTCTTTTGAATAGGTGAAACATCAACATTAAGGGAAGATGTGAAGATGACAAAAAAAACACAAACATAATAAAAAATCTTGTAATTATAATGTATCATAAAAACACAAAAACATTCACCAAATGTATGTTTTTCATAAAAAACTAAAACACAATTGTATGTTAAACCTTTGAATGTAATAAAACATTAAAAATACAGTCTATTAAACAATTTATAATTTGTTATTTAATTGCAGAAGGAGAACACAAGCATGAAAAGAAAGCAGTAAAAGAAAAATAAGTCGTTGAAAATATATTTTTAAAAGAACAATTTACAAGAGGAACAACAACATTTAATTGCACCAGTTCAAATCTTACCATCTCTATCCACAAGACTTTCATAAAATGTAAAAGAAACCACAGAAAATAGTAATACACTTTTAAATACTCCCAATGTTAAAATGTGGCTACCTGTGCCAGATCTTGTGAACTTACCATGCGAAACACCTAAAGTTAACAAATTATAATAGATACAAATCACTCAAAATAAATTCAAATGTATTTCTACAGTATAAACTTCGACTATAGAAATACAATACAACCTTCAGTGCCTATTTCTAGTTCTAACACCACTTAAATAATTGAAAGTGATGTTAAAGTACCAAAACGAAATACCTTACCTAATAATAAACATACTACAATTCCAACAGTTGAAAGTGCACAAATGCCAAAAAAAAACACACATGCATTCACAAGAACATGGCCAAATGGGCTCAGGGAAACATACATTTATGAGTACACAGGTAAGCCCAACGATAGATTACTGTTGTTTTTCAGTTGCAGACTGGAGTAAGGTATTTGATTTTCCCATTGTAGAAGATGTCTTAATTGACCACCTCCCCTTGGCATTGAAATCTCATTGATATACACAAAAATGTAACAGTGCTAATCTGCATCTTCCGCGGGCCATAATGTATTCAACAAAAAGAACTTTGAGATGTTTTGCAGTAGACAAGGTAGTGATACAACAGCATACAATCACAAACATGTTATCTGTAATTAACTCTGTATTGAAGGAGTTATTGGAACCATCACTTGAAATCCTGAAGTTTAGAGACTTGTGCTCCAACATATCAGTTGAATTTCAGAGTTCTCTTGTTGAATCAGGGAAGCCTGCACAAATTAGTTGTTTTAACAAAGGATGCAGGTTGTCTAAATGGAGCCTAATCCTACAATTGAAAAATCCTTCCACTACAAAAAGTGAGATCTGTGCTGCCAGAGCCAACTATAAGAAATTGATTGTTTCACGAAAGAGATCTAGATAGGTCTTCATGGGAAAACATTGTAAAGGCAGCAAATGAAAACAATAGTAGACAATTCTGGGAACTGGTGTACTTGGCGCCTAAATACTAAAGGGAATGTGGGGGACTGGAAACAAATGTCCCAGATAGCAAGCGGGTACTTCATTTTGCCACCTTGAACAAAATAAACCTAATTAAGAGGATCAAAGAGATGTCGTCTCAATGAGGAGAGCCACTTTTAAGGTAGCTCTGAACAGGGTGTCCTGGAAGGGCATTCTGTGGTGTTTTCCCAACTGGAGATCAAAGAGGATATAATGTGTCAGAAATTCAATCATTGCCCTGGCTTGATGGCATTCCAACAGATATGTTTCTGGAGGGGATTGAGTTGTGGGCACCTATTCTCACACTCAGTTTTAATGCAATTTGTAGAATGAAAACTATTCCTAAAACATGGAAGTGGGACATCATTCAAAACAACCTATTTATAAGGGCCAAGGGACACCCCTTGGTCCTTTCCTATAAATGGGAGTCATATAGGCCAATTTCCCTACTGGATTCACCTTTTAAAATCTTTAGCAGAGCACTCCTAGGCAAAATCATACAGTGTGCTGATACTAACTGCATACTGTCTGACATCCAATTGGGGTTCCGCTCGGGGCTGGGTACAAGTGAACAAGCTCTGAACCTGTAGGAAATAGTGGCTAATTCATTGTACTTAAAGCAGGAACCATTTTCTTTGGCCTTTATGGACCTGAGCACAGCCTTTTGTCAGGTCAATGGACACAAACTATGTGCGGGTCCCTACGTTGTCCTGCAGAAATTGTAAGCCTGTTGACCAACTTACTTGAGGATACGAAAACCTTTGTAAGGAGTGGGATAGAAGGACACTGTACTTAGTATTTCCAAGTTAAGGCAGGTGTACATCAAAGGTGTGTATTGCCTCGCTAACTGTTTTCCCTCTACATTAATGGACTGTTTGAAACTTTGGTGTGGGTTGGCTTGGATGTTCCAAAATGGAATATGTTTGTTCAAGTTTTAGCTTATGCTGATGATACGGTGTTAATTGCCTGCAAGCCATGGGTGTTACAGCACTAATCACAGCGTATACTGAGTTTATGAACAAGACAGATCTCAAAGTCATCGCTAGTAATCTGCAGTTATGGTATGAATCTGAATAAAGCACCCTAAGATGCTACAAATGTACAGCAATAATGTTTTAATTCAGAGAGTTAGGAGTATGATCATTTGGGGATATGCTTCTCCCATACTTTGTCATCGAAACTGCATATTGCCAAACAAACCACTAGATTTAAGCAAGCCTTAGATGGGGTAAAAATAATTATGAATATTTCAAAATCAAAACACGTACTTAATTAAAAAGTGTTTTCTAGTAAAGCAGGAGCAGCAGAGGCGTCGCTAGGGGGGGGCTAAGAGGGCTATAGCCCCTGATCTTTTGGTTGTAGCCCCGGATAGAATCTCAGGAGCTACAACCAAAAGGCTAGCTGGACCCCAGTCCCGACAGTTCCGACATCAGCGTAGCCCCGGGTCTTTTCCAGACCTAGCAACACCCCTGAGGAGCAGTGACAAAATATGAGGCCTTTCTATGGGGCTACGGGAATGTGAACGATTTGCAAGTGATTGAAAACAACTTTTTAAAAACGATTCTTGGTCTGCCACAGTTGTCTCCAAACTATGGTAACCACCTGGAGTTGGGAACATAAGTTCATGTCAAACTCTGAATGTATCAGTTCTAATGATGTTGAGCTTGGAAATCAAAGCAATCAACTAATGAAATTACTTTCAGAAGTTCATAAGTCAGCAGGATATCCAGTGCCCCAAATCCCAGAACCATATTATGCCATGCGCTTAGTGGGATGCAGCATTTTTCAGACCGTGGCGGAGATGGGGAACAGACACTCCCTCCTCTGGTCAGCAGGCACAGCAGGGCAACAGCCAGCCCAACAGCCAGCTCAGCAGCGCTCCGCTGCGCTTAGTATGACGCTGCATTTTTCAGACCCTGCATCGGTGTCGACGGGCATTAGACACACCCCCTGCCCCCAAGTCAGCAGGCACTGAAGGGCAACGGCCAGCCTACCAGCTAGATCCAGCAGCGCTTTCTAATATCTATGCCAGCCATAGAAAATGCCTAAATGCCTAGCCCTCTCTGCCAGCTATAAACACTCTTCTGCAGCTTTGAGTATTGATTCTTATTTGGCACTCTAGCACTTCTGGTAGTAAGGCCACACTCCTATCTTAAAGCTAAACCACTCTAAAGACCTTTCGTAATGTATTGTGGCATTTCCATCACTGTTGTTATTGCAGTCTATATGAGGATGCTCAGTCAAGGAAATCTTAAAGAATGAGTCTATTCCAAAATTGCCTAATCTATTTCCACATGGCCATTAACTGCATATAATGTTTGATATTTTGCAATAGCTACCATTACGTAAAGGAAGTACATTCCTTTTGGATGCGTGCTTGTGCTAATGTCTCCCTCTTTCCAGTGCTTTTCCAACTGTACAGAGCCATGTTAGCTTTATGACATGCTGATTTAAGTTTTGCTGATGGTCTATGCATTGCATTATGAAACAGGTGCCTTATGCTTGGTTTTCGCAATGTCTTTAACCATTTAGTTATGGTAAACACCCGGTATACTGTTTTATAGACTTCTTGTCTGAATTGTTGGATTGTTTCCTGATTCTGACCCCATATCTTCGTTAAACATAGTGATGGCCCTGCCACACACCACGTGGGATAGCCTGCAGAGAGAACTGGGAGGTATGTCATGTCCGCTGAGGGCCTGTCAGATGCCTGAAGGGGGCAATTGCAAAGATGTAGGCAACATAAACACAGATCATGACTTACTGAATGGAGAAGCGAGAGGGGCCGGAGCTTGGGCCCTATGCCCCAATTGGCAGACTCAACTACACAATTGCATCGAAACATACTACCAAATTGATGACATAGGCCACTAATGCATTTTTGCAACATAATCTAGACACACGTACACACACTCACACAAACTCTCTGTCCCTCTCTCTTTGCATGGCCATGTAGCCCCACGCTGAGGTATGAAACAATCTGCCAAATATGCATCCAACTAGAACCACATCCTTAAATCACCAAACAACCCCCCACCTTGCATATTGCAACCCATAACGCTATTGTGCTTTCAGGCACCAGTAATATTTAGGCATTGAGACCCGTGCAATGTCCTCTAAATGCTGCCCCCACTATGGTGATGATTGCTATTCAGAAAGACATGTGATAGCCCACTGTACATTTTGCTAGCTTTACTGGGTTTTGGACTTGATTTCCTCCCAGCCAGGCTTAATCCCAGGCCTGGCTGAGAACGAGGCTCTGTGCTCATTGTCCTCTGCCTAAATAGTCCTTATGACACCTAAAGCAGGGATACCAGAGTTTCCACTTAATCTGCCAGAGAGAGTACCGTTTCTCTGTTAGTCATGTGAATAGTTTAGTAGTGGCTTTTTGCCTGTGCAAAAAGGTGTCCATATGGTGAAATCCATTTGACCTTCCTGGTCCCTTCTTGAAACCCCTCCCCATTCATCAAAAATTATGTTGCAGTTGTTAACCTTGAAGGCCTGATGGGTCACAAGACTAGCGTGTTTTCCACTTTGTGTGAGAGAAAGGAAGTGACCATCTTTGGCCACTGGATGTCTGTATCCCAGGGCTGGGGGATGTCGACTGCCTGAAACCATTTCTGACTGGCATATGCAGATGCCCTTTCGTGATGGTGTGCAATACCATCTTTGTGTGAGAGACCTTCCTTTGTGTATGGGTGTGCTTCGCGGGATGGCTGGCTGACCTCTCTTCTGTTTGAATGAAGATTGGTGTGCGATTGGCTGCTGTGTTCACTCGCTAATGCCTGTGTGTGGTGGGGGGTGTAAAGCGCACACCATTGCCCACTCACCCTGTCTACAGCTGGATCTCTGAACCTGCACTCTTGCACTCTGGAAGAACTGCTGCTTGAGGAAGGACTGAAGCTCTGCACCAGCATTCTTTTATGCTCAGAAGAATCCAGCAGCAAAGCTCTGCCACTCCAGGATGACCAGAGAGAACCCACGGCAGTGCTCGTTTCCCCTGATCTGGTGGACACTACAGGATCAGAGCTGCAGCTTGAAGGCCTTGTATCCCTGAAGCTCCTGACTGTGCCTGCAACACCGGAACAAAGGGCAGGCACCCTTTCCCTGCCAGGACTCTGAATACTCTTTGTGCTGAACTGACTAGAGAATCTTCATCCCCAGATCTGTGGCAAGTGCTCTGGTTCTGTTTCCCTCACCTGGAAAGCGCCACATGTCTTTGCTGCCTTGGTTTCTGCAACTGCACTGCGAAACCCGCCTACCAGGTCCTTCTTTCTTGGCTGGCTCCTGTCTGGTGTACCTGCGTCAAGTATTCTTTGATATTCGTTCTTCCTTGTGGCCTCACCAAGCCTGTGCCCATTCTCAGATGCCACAGCCTTGTAGAGGAGCAGCCAAGTGCCCCTACAGGAAATCCCGCCCCCTTCACACCTATATGCTGGAAGTCAAAAATCATGCCATGCTTGACACCATCGATTGTGACTATTCCGCTGAGAATCTTCGAGAAAAGGTATCCACTAAGAAAACCCTATCTGATGTATACCCAAAGAGATGACAATCTCATGGAGGTGGTCCCCAAAGGAATATGAAAAATGAAAGAAAGAGAATTTGTTGACGTCACAAGAGACGAGCATGGTGCACTGAGAAGACTGGCTGAAGAAGAGAATGTATGGACCTTATAGAATCTTATGACAAAGTAAAGAGTTGAGCAAACTTTCATATACGAAATGAAGATTGCACGTGTGAAGAGCACTGCAGAAAATGCAAACTGTTCAATAACTGTACAGGTGCAGTAATGCAAGTAGATTAAGTGATCATAGAAGCTAGCTATACGTAGTGAATAGACTGCAGGCGGCACCACCATTAAAAAGAAGCTGGACATCGGTGTCACAACTTTAGTAAGCGCAAACCCATGGAGAAGGGCTGAAGGCTGTGTCGCAGCAAAGAAGAAGCTGGAATCATGGAAGACTCAAGAAGGGCTGTCTGGCCTAGTGTCAAGGCTGGAGCTGCCAAGAACCGGTTATGTATCCTTGAAGAACAGTGAACGTGAGACACTGAATCATCCCTTGTTAAGGTGCAATGAAGAAACACCATGACTGCCAGGTTTTATTCATTTAAGACAATTAAATGCTTTAAAATGGGCTGAATTGCTGTCTCCTTTCACGTGCACTATGGATGGAAATAGAAGTTGGGCATGTGGCTCCAGAACTAAGAAAGCGCATGCTCACACTCCCATATATTCTCAGAAGCAAGGATACTTTGCAAGACCAAGTTCAAAGACAATCTTCATGGCAGAAGGCATGGGTGATGAGAGATGATGGGCTAATTGGGTGGAGAGGTAACGTCATGCCCAACTCCTGGGGTAAATCGTACGTGCTGCTAGTGAGCTGAATGTTCCAGAAGGGCACGGGCGTGCCAGCCAATAGTAGAGGGCCATATAATGAAGGGCCTTATAGTTTGAGAGCCAATGATGTACCGTGTATCTAATAACTGTTGAAGATGACTTGCACTAGGGGTGGGCAGAAGCTGTCCACCTGACTATAGAGACCCAATCTCAACCCGACCCCTTTATTGAAAGTATACTTAGATGATTCTTTTTAGCGTATTTCAAAAGTGTCTATAATATTAATAGAGGCCAATGGTTATTTCCAATCAGGGTTCACCAGTCACTGACTCAGAGTAGCCAGTGCACATCTCTTCACTTCCCCAGTAGCCTGCCTGAGCCAGGCACCTCCACAACATATCGATCAGATGGCTTCTCCGCTCTTCAAGGCCCACTTCCTCCCACACAGCACTGCATGTCAACATTGTAGTTCGGGCACAACACTCCTCCTCTACTCCGCTCTCCCCCACCACCACATCCACACAGATCCTGTAGTCACCTACGAGGTCACTACTTCAACCTGTTCTTTCCAAAAGCTGGTTACCACAGAATGTTTGAATTATAGGTGACCTTCCCCTGCTTATCTAAAACACCAACGACATTGTGGCCCTCATTCTGAGTATGGCGGTCCAAAATAAGGGTGCTGTATCAACTGACAGGCACCCTTTCCAGACTGCCATACAACAATGATGCCGGTAAGGGCCACAGATCTCCCAGCAGGCCTGACCTGTCGGGTTTTCAGGCCCCTCCGAGAAGATTGTCACAGAAGCACCGGCACCGTTAACAACGTTGCCAGTGCTTCCGTGTCCCCATTCCCATGGAGTCCTATGGGACTCAATGGAAATAGGGAGTTAACCTTACCCAGGGCTGTAAGTGGGGTAAGAAATCGAGGGGGGGCCTCATTTGGGGCGTGGCTTGTGGGATGGGCGTGGCCTAGAAAGTACGTAAATCGTAAGGTATGCACACAAATATATATACATGTTATATATTTGTATGCATACCTTACTATGGTTTGTGTACTATGCAAGCCATCTTTTCTAAAATGTAACATATTTCTATGTTTAGAAAAGATGGCTTGCAAAGTACACAAACCATAGTAAGGTACGCACACAGATATATAACATGTATATATATTTGTGTGCATATATTACGGTTTGCCTAGTTTTTAGGCCATCTCTTTAAACATTTCGGGTTTATAAAAGATGGCTTTCAAAGTACACAATTCAAGCCATCTTTTATAAAGTTTTGACTACGGACAAAATTGTCCGTCGGCAAAGCTTTATAAAAGATGGCTTGAATTGTGTACTTTTCAAGCCGTCTTTTATAAACCTCGAAAAATGTAGAGGAATCCCCAGGTTTGCAGAGGGTTAAAGACACCTTGGCAACCTGGGAAACAAAGGGACAGTAACTGCCTCTGGTGACCTCTCGCGCGAGGGGTCACCAGAGGCAGTTACTATGACTGACGGAAGTGGCAGCCAGCCTCAGCGTCGCTGTGGCTGGCTGGCACTTCTGTCAGCTCGCCTGACTTCATGGCAGGCGCATCTCCCGTCGCGGCTGCGGCCGCGACGGGATAATGCATCCCACCAATCTTAAGGTGGGACTGGGGGGGGCCCGGTAGGGCCCCGGCTCAACCCCACCTTTTGGAGACTGCCAGGGCCTGGCCCCGGCAGGCCCCGGCCCACTTAAAGCACTGCCCTTACCGCTGCCCTTGTGTTATCCCGGTAGCACCAGGATATCAGACGGCGGTACCGCTGTTACCGGGTTGCCGGAAACCCGCCACCTACCGGCAGGTTTTCCAGCAATCCTGCAATGAGAGCTTGTGTCTCAAACCCGAGATTTTGTGTGTGACAATATGAACTGTGGTCGAAGATGACAACGATATTGCGTGTCATGATGTTAGAGGGTCATATGTGCTGCAATAGCCCTCCCTCACCCCACTTTCCTGACTATACTTTACAGGTTCAGGATGTTCAGTGCTAAGGGAGAGAGCAGAAGGGAATGCACTCTCCTGTGCATTGCTTCACACACCTACACTGACGACTTTGCTGACACCCAGTCTTCATGGAAAGCCTGACCGCCTATAAGCCAAAGATATACTCACCTTACACCCTTCAATGTGGGATCTAGAAATAAACTGCTCCCCTTTTGGGGAGGGCCAGTCAACTTTGCGATTATAAACCTCATCCCTATCACAGTCATCAGTGGCAAGTAACCATGGAAGTGGTGAACTCTGAGAATTACAAATAAGACTAATCAAAACATAAAAGACAGAAGTAAAGAAACAAACATGCTCACTTTTCTGTATAGTTCATTCTCTAAAGACACAAACAGCTGTGAGCAGCTATACTCCTAAACTTTACAATTCCTTTTGCAGTAGCCGTCACATCTTACACATAACCAAACAGACACATACGCCTGTGCCAAACCAGCCCTATGAGTCACAAGAGCTGTTCACATACACTCCAGTGATGCAATCAGCCCCTGGGTAGTATGACTTCAACACCCCATACAGATCTTTACTTGCGTCAGTTCTGTTACACGCACTTCCCTGGGCAGTTAGGGCCGAGTAACACCCACACACAGACTTATCAGGGACACTCAAATAAGGCACCCAGCTGTCTGTACAATTACACCTTTCCATCACTTGCTCCTATCTCTAGAACGAGCTCTTCCAGCATTCCAGCATGATTACATTAGCCAACCTCTAATTAGCTCCTACTCTCTGCAAGGGCCAACCTGAATGTCACAAATGCAGAGCACTGGTGAGCAGCCGCATTTATGGAGCACGTGTCTGGCATTACCAGGCCCATGCACAACCCGTTAGACTCCAGCAGTATGAGCCCCCCCACACTCCCCGCAGTCCCTGTCAAGCAGTGTGCGCTTCTCCAGAAATACAAAAAAAGGTAACAGGCGCCCCTCTCTCAAAAGAACACGGCATGATAACCTGTTCAGTGGTTATTAACCACTTTGAGAGTTCGCAGCCATCTACTTTTTGCTCACTGTACCTTTCACAGATGGGAAATATCCATTTGCATAGCAGTCTTTGTCCCGCTCACATGGGCAGTCCAGCACTGAAATGCTATGGCAATTCCTCTCTGAACAAGAGTACCAACAGCAACCCCATACACGTGTTTCAGCCTTGTTGGGCCTCATCAGTGAGGTGAAGCTGTGTCTCTCTGAGCACAGTGAGCAGGGAGTCCACGTCTGGTTACCCCCAGGTAACTTAGGGTGACCAACCCCAAGTTCCTTCCAAAAATACAAAAAAGGTAGCAGGCGCCCCTCTCTCGAAAGAACACGGCATGATAACCTGTTCAAGCCATCTGCTTCTCCAGAAATACACTGTCCGTAGAATAGGACTCTTGCAGCGTGAGCTCCCTCCAGCCTCACATTGGTCCGTCAGTGCAATCGGACTCCCCAGGAAGTGCATTGGTAAATTACTCTACTGGGAGGGTGTTCATACTGATGGGGTCCCGAGTCACTGGCCGGGCACTGCTGAAGGAAAGGTGGCCGCATGCTTTTATGTTGGTAGAGAGAAGAGGTGAGGCACAGGTGTCACTTCAAAGAACTGAGTAAAATGAACGTGACTTGCCAAAATGCAGGTGAATTGAGAACAGTGAGGAGTCTACTCACTATTAATTTACAGTAAACTTACAAGGAAAAGGTATGAGGGTACATTTAGTTTGGGTTAATTGTTTGATTTATTGAAATCAGAAACATTGCTATACGCGGATAGATTTCAATATACAGCATTGCTTTGGAAATTGTCATTTATTCGACCCCACTGCAGGATGCACATTATTTAGCTCTAATGGTACAATTCAAAGCACGCATTGCCAAGAAGATACCAGTAGAATGGTACCGACTTGCATTCATCTGCAGAGTCAACCTTTTCCTCCCTGCATCCAGTTTCAGAATTTAAGTTCTGGTTATATACCAGCTGGGCTGTGGCACTGCTCTACTTGCTGTAGTCCAAGATGCCACCTCGACCCTTCAAAAGCCATCCAGCATGCTGCTTCGTGCCTCTTCACATAACTAAGGGTATTACCCCACATCACTCCCATCTTAAAGTACCAGTTGAGTTGCGCACATTCGATGCAACAAAACCCTTGAAATTTTGTGGATGTGGGAAGTTATGACATGCTTAACTTGGCGACCCTCCTGCTGATATCCCCCATAATGCTATATCCCCTCACAGGGCAGGCCAAAGGCCCTGGCTATTGGGCCTGAAAGACATGTATACTGGCCATGGCAGAAGGATGTGGCCACCTAATGGGTCCAAAAGAAGCATACTGGGGGAAACATGTACAGTGGACACAGCCAAAGTCCATGGCTAGTGGCCCTGTAGTGTTTTAAAATATACAGTGGGCACGGTCGAAGGCCGTACTCACTGGCCAGATCCAAAGGCCCTGACTAGTGGGCCAGAAAGACATGTATAGTGGTCATGGCAGAAGGCCGTAGCCACCTAATGTAATGGGACCAAAAGAAACATATTGGGGGAATATGTACAGTGGACATGGCCGAAGGCTGTGGCCATAGTGACCCGGTAGTGTTTTAAACTATACCGTGGGCACGGCCGAATATCCTGGCTAGTGGTTCCAAAAGACATGTACAGTGGCCACCTAGTGGGTCGAAAAGAAACATATTGGGGGGAACATGTACATTTGGCACGGCCAAAGGACGGTCACTGGCCATGGCCAAAGGTCATGGTTAATGGCACAGTGTTTTAAAATATACATTGGGCACGGCCGAAGGCCATCGGCCCTGGCTAGTGGGCCCAAAACACATGTATAGTGGCCATCGACAAAGACTGTGGCGACCTAGTGGGTTCAAAAGAAACATGTTGGGGAACATGTACAGTGGACACCGGTAAAGGCCATGGCTAGTGGCCCGGTAGTGTTTTAAAATATAAAGTGGGCACAGCTGAAGGATAAACTATGGTATAACAAAACCCTTGAAATTCACTGAAAAAACCTTAGTTAAGCTGCAGATTAAGTTGCGCAGATTTTACGCAACAAACCCTTTAAATTCTGCAGATGTGGGAAGTCATGACCAGATTAACTTGGGGCGTCCCCATTTCAAAGCCTGTGAGGGGACATAGCATTATGGGGAATATCATCAGGAGCGCGCCAAGTTAAGCTGGTCGAAGCGGTGCAACTTAACTGCATCTTAAGTAAGGTGTTTTTCAGTGAATATATATATATATATATATATATATATATATATATATATATATATATATATATATATATATATATATATATATATATATATATATATATATATATATATAAAATTAAACACACCATATGCAAAACAAAAGTTATAAACAGGATACACTACAAAAACCCTCCGCTGTGGAAAAAAAAACACACTGTTCATAAAAGGATATGTTATTGTGTGATTAAAGGGGGGATTAAAAGTGGTCTAACCACTCTCTACGTCCCAAATATGGACAATGGAGGCATTTACGAGTCACCAATACCTTCCTGCTGTTCTTGGCGATTCAACAGTGTGGGATCAGTCTTCTTGGAGCTGTGCCTGTAGCTTAAATTAGGTTTGGATGCAGTGATTCATGGTGAGCCAGACAGTTCTAGTTCTTTGGCTGCAGAAAGCTTCTGGTTTGAGCCAAGGCAACAACGCACTCTGCTGGCATGCTCCAGAGCCAAACTAGTTCAAGAACGCAGCAACAGAGGTCCGAAAAGTTGGAAGAAAGTGGCAAAGGCAGCAGCACAGGTTCTGTTTGTTTGAATGCAAACGGTCGAAATACAGGAGACCAGCTGCTTGGCTTCTTCATTTGCTGTCAGTACCACTCCAGGGCCTCAGCAACAAGAGTGTTCCTTGTTCTGATTCTACCAAAGCTGGGGGAGGCTGGCAAGCACCTGCATGGGTGTGGTCTAGCAGACAGAGGTGTGTCTTGCTTTAGCAGCAGATCACCCTCATTGTGCCCTGTGGACAGCTAGGGAGCAGAAATTGCCTCTGCCATTGACACCCGCCTCCACCTCACATCTGGATGACTTTGGAAAGGGCTGCTCACCAGCAGTGTCCAACGAATTCTTCTTGAAGGATTGAAAGGTTGACAGGTTGAAGTCCAAAGATGAATAAGAGAAGGAGTGGGAGGCTCTCCCTTTTATAGGCAAAAGCCCACAGGTGATTGGACCACAGCAAGCCTGCTTTATCGGGTCCAATCCCTGTGCTTAAGACAAATGGTCTTTGCCTTCAGACCTCAAACCCAACATGCTTTTTGCTAAAGGAAGTGGAGAGGACAGGAAGGAAAGAGAGGCATAGAGAGAGACAATATGGTAGAATCATCCTCCAACTATGCTGTGCTCCCTCTGTCTACATTACCCCGACCCCTTCTCAGACCCATAGCATCAAAGGGCCTTTGTCATGCTACACCCTGTTGTGAGGCTAGTCTTTTTGAGACGGTTGTGCCATTTGATTCTTGTTTCCCAGGATAGGTCTTGCTGAGGGGCTGACTTGCTGCAGAAAGGTGTTATCCAGCCTCACAAAAGATCATAGGGACTAATTCCAAGTTTGGTGGTAATTCGATGAATTACCACCAAACTCGTTTACCATTATCTTCACTTGGTCCCGTGAGTTTACCACAGGATTACAAGTGGTGGTAGGGCGGTGTTATTCGCCATTTTTGGAGCCAGAGGACTCCATGGGGCTTTTGGCAGAATTACTGCAAATTGTAATTCCACTGCAGTAGTTCTGCCGATTTCTGGCCTTAAAGTGGCAGATTTATCTCCAGCAAGATGCTGACGGAAAATCCTACACTTCAAGGTCAAACTTGTAGCTCAGTGATGCATAGACACAGTAGTCATTCTGCCAAAAAAGTAACTGAATTTTCACCAACTTTTTCTTGCACTTCCGAACTTGTAATGTGGCTAAAAAAAAGGCAGACCCCAGGCCTGCTGGGTGCAGCAGAGACAGCAAGTTTGGGGGGAATACTTGTAGCCTGTCCACAGCTGGCCTGTGCTCACAGTGTTGACACATGTATGATACCAATAAAATGTGTCTTCTTATAGTTATGTGAAGTACTATACACCATACCCTAAACTCAAGTATGGCTTTATGTTTAAAGATTAAATATCCACCGGAAAAGTAATTCCTTGTGACTGTGCTTTTGGAACAGAGTTGCAGAATTTGAATGCAGCCTGTGCGCTGGTGTGACATTCCTTTCACAGCAGCTGTCAGTAGGGCATGTATTGTTGGGTGGGACTCCCAGATCCGCCAGAGCGATGCTGGCGGTAAGCGGACTCAGAGGGCCCAACACCCTCCCCAGAACAAACAGAGGACTCAGACAACGGCAAATACAAACTGCGGTTTATTGCAAATAAAACCATAGAGGTCAATACAAGAACATCAGAAGATTCTAATACGTCTCGAAATTACAATGTGTGCTCCCTAGTTTTGTTGTGATATTACATCACCTCCTGGGCCCTTCCTCCAAAAACCTATCAGTGTGAGGGATTGGGTATTGAGCATTCTATAACCTATACGGTCTCCTATAGATGTCATTCTACTGGCTCTTGCATGTCAGTTAGCTGGCCTGTCCCATCCCAAAATAACTATCTATTACATTGTTTCAGAGTAGTGGGCTTACCAATGGTTCTTGCCCCTTGCCCCTTTCCATCCACCCCTGGAATACTTAACTGTGATTGGTTAGAGCTGATTCCCCCAGATCTGGGACTCGATCGAGTTCTCAGCTCGCTGTGCACCTCTTCAAGATTATGTGAATGATTATGTGTCTGTATTGTAACTTGTGTACACCAACTTTGCCTATGAGAATAGTCTCCTTACATTGCAACACTTGTTGCAATCTGCATCTGTCTTGCTGGGATTGGCTCCCTTTTCTCATTGTGGATAACTGTCCATTGTCCCGTCAGGCTGTATCAAGTGTTTAGAGACCACGAAAACGAGCTCTGTAGCTCACAATTATGAGCATTTATCCTGTTTATCAGCAGCTGGTCCCTTTGTTGTCTGGGGATTGGAATGTGTCTTCATATCTCTAACCTTGGCTGTGAGATTATCTCAGCCGACTTGCTCTCTGTGCAGCCTGAGTCAACTCGGTTCATCTCATATTCAGTGGCTTGAGGCCTGCTGTAATTTTCCAAAACCTAATAATGCGGTTTCTACATTGTCCATGTTATGCTACGTTCCCTATGGGTTAGCTATTTGTGGTTCAATCAGGTTGCATATGCACTCCTGTATGTCCACATGACTATTGGCTTTAGGCATTAGTAAGTTTGCTCAGGATCTCTTGTGCTTTGCGGTTCTGCGTTACTGCATTTGGCTAATGCCAAAAATAGTAAAAGCAATGACAGTGGGCCTCATTACGACCCAGTTGGTAGGGGGTTAACGGCATGGTTAGACCTACCAGTGCCGTTAACACCCTACCGCCTCATTACGAGGACTGTTCGCGGGTCCCGCTAAGGACGCCTGGTAACACCAGGCGTCCTTAGCGGGTCCTGCGAGCAGACCAGGCTGCTAACAACGGGCCTGTCATTAACGGGCCCGTTGTTAGCATCCTCCCCATTCCCATTGAGCCCTCTGGGGGCTCAAATGGGAATGGGGATGTACCGGGTCCGGGTTCCTTGAATGCGGAAATACCGGGCCCTCCAAGGTCGAATGGGCCGGTATTTCCCCATTCAAGGAACCAGGACCCAGTACACGGTATGGGGGTAGCCATGCTGCTAAAGGTGGAATGGCTATCTCCATACTTGTAATGAGGCCCAATATGTATATGTATCTATCCTCTAGCTATGGAGCTGAATTCGCATGCTCTTCATGTATTCGAGTGTGTGTTTGTGTTGTCCAGTGCGGACTGCACATGTGCTTTATGTCTAACGCTGCTATGTCGTGGTGTCACTAATGATGTCAGCATCTTTGCTTCTTGGTGTTTAGTCGAGGCTGTCCATATAGGCGTCTCTGTCTATGATCACGAGGCTCTTCTCCCACACGTAGAAAGATTTCCATTGTATTCGGTCTGTATGGCTGATACCTTTCAGTGTATTTGTCAATCATGGGTGCACTTGGTATCTGTCCAAAATAAGATGTGTGGCTGCGGGCATTTCTGGCCTTTCGCCTCGCCATGATTTTAGGAGGGCAGAAGGCTGCTCTCGGGACCCCAGGACCCACTCTTGGGTATGATCTGTGAACCTTATCTGTGACTGATGCAGCAGGCACATGTGTCACTGTGATTATTGGAGCATGGAGTTTATGAAAGAAGGATCTGGTTAGGAGATCAACCTTTCTGAGGTGGAATTTCCTGCATCGTGTTATCATTTAATAAAAATCAAAAGGCCATGGCTTCTACACACTTGCCAGATGGAAATTCCTTGCAAGACCCTTGTCCCACACACTTGAAACCCATATGTTCATCTGGCCCCATAAGCCCCCTCCAACAATTTTAAAGTAGCTGCCCCATTATTTACATGCAGGGCTGTTACAGGGTTTGATGTGGCCCCCTTACTAGTTTTTGCCTCAATTGGGTTTGTAATTATGACTGCAAATAAAAAAAAACCAAGCCATATCCAAACCAATGATCAACAGACAGGCTATTAATTGCAAAGACATGTCAGTCAGATAGCCCCCTCAAACAAAAATAACCAGTCCCTTTGAGGAATTGAAATGAACTCTGTGAGACTCATTACAAGTCTGGCGGTAACCCGCTGGTGCTCCTGGCGGGTTGCCGCCAGACTAGTAACACTGTTTCCGCCGCCTCATTTCCCAGTGCCACCAGGACATTACACGTTCCGGCGGCCCAGGATATCAGGTGGTGGAAAGCGTAAGTCACCATTCCCATGGAGTCCCATGGGACTCCATGGGAATGGGGACACGGAAGCCCCGGCACAGTTGTTAATGGAGACGCTGCTTTTGTGAAAACGGTGCCGCTGCTTCCGTGAAAACTCTCTGGTCAGGTGACGTTACGCCCAACAGGTCAGACCTGCTGGGTGCAACGTCCCCCGCCTGCAGAGCTGTAATGTGGCAGACCAGAAAGGGTACTGGTAAGGTGCAACCAGCACCCTTATTACCGGACCATCACACTTGTAATGAGGCCATGTGTCTCCATTAAAGCGCAGAAGAAGCTGAAAGCACACATGCCACCAACTGGTCCAGTAAAAAGGCCTATCTTCAAAAGTTAATATAGTAATATTGGTGGATTCAAACATAAAGAAATATGTATTAATTTAGAAGGTGGAATGCCAAATACAAGGAAGGACACATGCTGTGAAAAAACATTGAAAAGTTGACAAACTTAATATAACAATGCGCACTTCCAGATTTCAATAGAGACGAGGAACTTATCCTTCTCTTTAAAAAATGTAGACCATTCCTGTTCAAGGTTGCTCCAATGTTATAGGACAGCAGGCAGTTGATGGCACTTGCAGCTTCACATCATTGAACTGTGCCACTACCTCTCCAGTCTTATGTTCATGGGTTGAGAATGCCACTGCAGGAGAGCCTGGTCAAAGGTTGGTAGGCCATGAAAGAAATCAATAAATAAATAAGAGGCAGAACTGAGAAATTACAAGCAGCTCCAGCCACCGTTTAATATTTACACACATGCTGGACTTCAGTGAAGGACTTGCAGGGTGCTTATAAATCGAGTGGCTGAAGGCAGACCTGCTAAGACTTTTTTATTACACCAGTAGCAGGTTTATTACTCCAATTAAGTCATTGGGCCTCATTACAAGGTTGGAGGTAGTCTTGCCAGTAAAACCGGCAAGGCTACCTCCAAACCGGCAAGAAAGTCCGGCACCCGCCAATGGGCAATTACTGGGGTATTCCGGTCCTGCCGGGGGCCAGAGCCTGTAGAGCCCCATTCCCATTTGAGCCCCATAGGGCTCAATGGGAATCGGGATGCCTGTAGCACTGGCATGGTTCATTACCGTGCCGGTGCTACAGGCTTGCTGTGCTCGCGGGTGCTTTTCATTCTGCCAGGTCAGACCTGGCGGAATGAAGTTCACCCGCGAGCACAACTTTGAGTTTGCCGGTCTGGATACAACGGTACCGGTAAGCTTACCGGTACCGTTGTATCCGGACTGGCAACCTTATAATGAGGCCCATTAACTCTCACAAGACTGCTTTGAAAAGACACTGGCAAGCACTTTCGGTGCAAAGTTTAATGGTAAGGCTTGATTAAGGTGAGCTCAAACAGTTCCCATGAGGAGGTGTTGTGGGTGGGGAGGGGCAGGAAGTGGGTTGGAATGGCCATAAGGATTAGCATGGCCATGGACAGTTAATGGGTGGGAGCATAACCAAACAACACCTACAGGCTGTGTGTCCTTCATATGCTATTTCATGTATTCTAATCCAATAGGTTCGACCTATAGGTGTAGGAAGCGACATCTAATGACCCAAACTAAAAATGAATGCTCACTTCTCTCCACCTGGGAGTCACTTTTCATAGAGTGTGGCCAAAGGCAACGCGCTCCACCGCCCTCCTCCCACCCACACCCCCTTGTATAAGGTAAGTGTGTGGTACTTAGTATGCACTCCTGCTTCTTTGGCTCTACCAATATTTTCATATGTCTCTCCTGGTGGATTAAGATGTGGTGTGTGGTGAAAACCCTTAATCAGCGTTGATCTAATTTTTAAATCTCCTACCTTTGCTGCAGCCCACAACCCAGATAATGGGCCTCATATGACCCTGCCGGTCCAGAAACAAAGGGTGCCGGTAAGCTTTCCGGCACCGTTGTTTCCAGACCGGCATATTACAGGTCTGCTTGCTGGAGCCGCCGTGCCTGACAGGTCTGACCCTGTCAGGCACAGCGGCCACGGTACGGTAGGCGGTGCGTCCGTGTCCCCACACCCATAGAATCCCATGGGACGCTATGGGAATGGGGATTTACATTTTACCGGCGCATGACTTTCCGGGCCGCCTGAATGGTAATCTCCAGGTGACACCGGGAAGTCAGGGGCCGGTAAATATATACAGGTCCGGCGGCAACCCGCTGGTAGCACCGGCACGGTTACCGCCAGACCCGTAATGAGGCCCAGTGTCTCTGGAAGTCTTGATGGTCTTTATGCTATGTGTACATAGGGCCAGAGATCTTGCTGCGTTCCATGTTGCTTGTGAGCTGTCCAGTCAGTCCCAACGCTCTACAGTAACTTTTCATGCAGGCACCGTTCACCCAGTATTCACAGTAGGCAAAGCAAAACTACAATTCAGAGTGAACTAGAATGTCAAGCCTGGCCAAGCGTAGACGTCAAAGTGGGTGGGCAATATAAAGCGAGTGGAGGGTGGGCGGTCGGTGGGGTGTGGGAGACACCATGGTCTTCTTACTTTTTGTCACACGGAGTGCCGTTTTTAATTTCGGCTAGTACAGCTTTTGGAGATGGCAAATGAGGAGGGACACAGTGCTTTCAAGTGTTTTTTGGTTATTTACCTGCTCATTGATTGCCCATGGCCTGCTAATCCCTTTGGCCCTTCCCACCCACTTCCTGCCTGTCCCTCCCCACCCCAGACACACCCTCCTGGGATCCCTCTGGACTAATTTTATCAAGCCTTAGACACCGAACTTTGCACTCAGAGTGCCCGCCAGTGTTTTTTTCAGAGCAGTCCTTGCAGAGTTTATGGTTTAATCAGAGCTGTCAACACAGGTCCTATTAAAAACTAGGATTTACAAAGCTAGTAGTTTCTGCTTTTGTGCGACAACTGATCTGCTCCAGAACCTGCTCTCTTTCCCTTGGGGAAACCCCAGAGGTTCGCACGCTGCAGATATGAGATTCTTTCTAGGCGGTTGTTCCAGGGTTTGGGGGCTCTGACAGTATTGGCGCAACTTGTGACTTGCGGCTCTTCACACAGTTAGGCTTTGAGATTGCATGTGCGAGTGAACCGACCACAATCCCCCCATCGAGGTAACACTTTAATCTGCCTATCATTTTCTGGAGACATGTGATGCGGATTTAAATGGTTTAACCGGCTGCTTATGTTCCCCAAAGATGCCTGCGTTGGCTCTACCATCTGCATACATACGCCCGTATGATGTATTTGGCAGATCCCAGGGGGTGCCCCATCTCTTCTTCGTGTTGGCAGTGCAAGTGGAGCGAGCCACGTCCTCTAACCCTGCATCCAATGTGCAGGAAAAGTGCCACACCTTCCTTACTGCAACCTTTACATTCAAAATCAATGTTTAGAGGTGTGGTGATTCAAATTTATGTTTTGCGTGTCTAGAAGTGCACATCATGTAACGTCCACAAAAATACGTCCCAAGGTTACTCTTACGTGGTTGATAGAAGGTGTTGCTTGTGTTATTCACTATCCCTGACAAGCTGCTCTTACACCACGCTGACTCGACCGCTTGCAGCTCCCCTTTATTGGCGTGCACAGGAGTGTTCCGTTTGCGTGGTGACAGTCATGACAGACGATGTGGGAGACTGTGGGCCCGATTCATGGAAAGGGGCATATCAATCCTGCAGGTCCTCCTGCGCCGAGAACGACTCTACTCGAGCCTGCGCGCAGAGGTTTTACTGTGCGCTACGCGTATTCATGGAATTCTTCACACAAAGTAACCGTATACACAAGTCGCAGTCGGAACGCCCACAATATGCCCCCACACAAACCGTTCAAAGACCTTTGTGCCTACCTTTGCCCGACCATCCAGAAACCCTGAGAACAGCGTGCAATCAGCCATTAATTTGCGTGCACCCGAGTTACGATCAGCTCCACTCAACTTGCGTGAACCCAAGTTATGAGGTGTGGATTTTAACTTACAGAGGGCACGCAAGTTGAGTGATGATGATCATAAGTTGAGTGACGCTCATCATAAATTGAGTGATGCTGATTGGAACTTGAGTGGAGCTGATCGTAAAACGTACAGAAGGTATGCAAGTTACGAATGCTCATAACTTGCGTGCACCACTGCATTTGTACGTACCATCACTCGTATGATCAGCGTTTTGTGTGCTCTTTTCCTACGGGCCTTTGGACTTTATGCCTGCTATCATGGGGCGTATGGGTCCTGAGGTTTGCGTGTGATTTTTCACAATGCTGCATTCCAAGTTCAAATCCATCAATACGGTTGCATTTGTGTTGGTATGGGTGTGCGATTGCTTGGCCATGGACCGTCCCTCAACATGCCCACATTTTCTCATGTTCTTCCTCATTCTGCATGTTCCTCCCCTATTTGGGTCGCTGCTTGGAGTCTTGCGCAAGGCGCTCATCCACTTTCAGAGATGTGCCGGGCCTGTGCGGAATCCACAGAAGTTCTGGAAAAGTCCTGCGCAATGGGTTGCATTTCTCACTGAATGGGGATATGTGTGCAGATTGGCATGCAACATGTGCTTCAATGAACAGACTGCTTTCAGAAGATTTACCAGCACTGAATCACAGCAAAAACTCCTCCCCGGCAAGGACCACCCTGTAACTGCCCCTGTGACAGAAAAGAAAATTATTAGCAACAAAACCACACAACCTATGAACTGAAACATTGTTAGCACACAATAATCAACATTTTATTGGAGTCAGCAAACAACATGGGAGGTCACAGCCTCCTATAGCGTAATGGCCTACAACACAGTATTTGAATGTCCCTGGGTGACCCTTGTCACTTCCGGTTGTCACACAGTGGATGTCCGCCTCTGGTTACCAAGTAAGTAGCTCCCACACCCTTGCCTGGAGTGAATAAGCCCAGGCCCACTGCATTCGGTTGACAGGGAATCTCAATTGTACATAAGGGGGTCAGTGCCTGTCGAACCCCAAAGCTGGCTTGTGAATGGCCATCATGTACCGCTCGCGGGCAGAACCTCAGAGAAAACACCTCCCCGCCTAGGACTGCCCCATAACTCTGCCATGCTTTGTGGGTGGCCCCCCAGTGCCCCCACCTACTTCAGGCCTTAACCTCATGCACCTTGGGAAGGATGGATAGGTAAGGGGTATGCGTTTGTCTTGGAAGCAAGACAAAGCAGCGCAACAAAGGCTTGAATCCCGATCCCACACTTAGAAATCCCTCTCTGGTGTTAAGCACATTTTAAAAGAACAATCATAATTATAATTGTACTCAAAATGTCTTTTTACGCACAACCTGCCCTTTTTAGAGCTGTAAACACATCTAACAAGAAAACTTTGTGCCGTATCTTACAACAAATTCCTGCCCAGAGAACAAAGAGCCCTCCTCTGGTATCCGACTTCCAGGTCAGTCTCTCCCATAACCTTTGTATGGATCACTTTGGTTTCTGTTCTTGTGAGAATGGGCCACCTCTGGTGTCCGACTGACAGGTCAGTCAATCGCATAATCTTTGTATGGATCACTTCGGTTTTTGTTCTTGTGAGAACAGTTCCCCTCTGGTATCCGACTGCCAGGTAAGTCACTCCCATAACAATTCCCCCACCAATTTCAGGCCAATCTAATCACTATTGCTCCTTAGGCACATCCTGCCTGTTTTAGCTCTGCCACACAATTTCAGTTGTTTGGGAGCGTTCGCTCAAGATCTTGATCCCTTCTGCACTTTCTTTAATTACTGTCCTCTGGCCCGGTCGGTGGGGATGTTACCCACCGGGGTGTACTATCCCTACCCTTGGATCAGCCATCCTTACTGTGGGGTAAAAAGGCAGCCCCAGAGCGACAGAGATGGAGGGGCCATGCTAGGCCCTATTGTGAGAGTTAAGCTGGCTAATGTGGCATTCCATTGAAATATAAAAGCCAGTACAAACAGCGATTTTGACATAAGGCCTAGTGAAATGGAATGAAATTATGTAAAACTGCAGCAGTGCATGTGGAAATAAAAAAAACACATTTGAAACACTGCATTTGGAAGATAAAAAGTAGGAATGATGCCTGATATTTAAGAAATAAAGTCAAGTGACAGATTGTGTTCATCAGGAATAAAGAGACTTAATTTCCGCCATGTAAAATGACAGCCTGTAAAGAGAAAGGCCTATTTCGTTTTTGTAAAAGTGAACACTGGTTTCTTACGATTAACTGTGGCCTATCTGTGTGCATTAGATCAATAGTGAAGCTAGCTCTGTTCTAATATAGTAGAAAAGAAAGATTGTGTCTATGAACAGCAGGCCTAGATATAATGCTAAAATGTTACATGTAAGCACATCTTGTCGATTTAAAGCTGTATTTTCTGAAGCATGGATGTAGCTAGTGTTATCCCCGTTGAATTGAAAGGTCTGTGCCTTTGAAAATTGGACCTAAAGACCTTTGGCTTAGGACCTCCAGGAAACGCAGGCCTGGTTCAGTTAAAAATACAAAGAATGATGAGAGAGAGATCTGAACTGTGGCGACATGGATAACATGATCAACAGCAATGACCCTTAAGATCAAACCTCCTCATACAATTGTGCATTAGCTCTGAGCAAAGACCTTTGAAGCTCAGGAGAGGCGGGCAGAATCACATGGGCTGAAAAGCCAGATGTCCCAGTCATGTGGTTTGGAGAAAATGAAACTGCTTGGGTTTGATACGAATGTGAAACTCAAGGACCCATGTGATGCCTTCCCATTGATTAACATTGGGCCACCTTTTCTTTAATTAGAAGAGAATCGTATGTCCCAGTGAGCTCACCCTGGACTAATTTTAAAGAGGTTAAAAAGCCAGTTGTGACCATGTAAAAACAATTTTTTTTATGATCGATACAATTGAGGTTATGATAATAATTAGGATTCTGGTATTTTTATAAATCTGAGGAACTGGAAAATTGGTGGTGATAGACTGAGAACTTAATTTTGGAAGTGGAAAACATCAGATTTGTGACTATTTCTGCTCAGAAGCAAACCGTGAAAAACAGTGGCTCGGCCCAGAAAGGGTGTGCTGTAATCAAATTAGTATTTTCTAATCGCCATAAAATGTAGAATTTGAAAATATATATATTCCTGTAGTTATCTGGAAAATGTGCATAACTGCCATGTTAATAGATTTTCAGAACCCAGAAAAGGTAAATCCCACCTGTCATTTTGAAATGATGTATTTTTCCTCCTCCCACAGCCTACATCATACACATCTCCAAACTCCTGGTCCTATCAGCAGCCAGTGGGAGTCTTGGTGGGAGGTGAAGGGAGAGTGCTAGCCATTCCTTACCGTGGGAATTATGATAATGTATGGGTTTCATCAGTCATATAAGAGGTCATTTTTGCATCAGAACAGGGTTTTTTCCACTTTATTCCTCGAGGTAGTCTACTGCTAGACTCTGACGAGGAACAACTAGCAGAGAGGCCTCAATCCTTGCACTGAAGACACTGACAGGGAAAGCTAGAAGCTATCTGGGACCCCATCAAAGGAGCCAGAGGAAGTCTGGGTTCAGGAGAGATCCTTGACTGAAGCCCTTGACCAGATCTGTGCATTCCTCAGAGGAGCCCTGCTGTTTCCCTGACTGTGTCATAATGAAGGCCTCCCATGTAAGTAGATTAATCTAAATGCCATCAAAACTGTGGGGCGGGAAACGCCAGCCTTAATCTCCATCTCGCATAGCCGGTAGGGGCGTGGTACTGGGAAGACCGAGGGCATATTTTATTAAATCCCACTCAAATAATTCCACTATAAAAAATCACTATATCCATTTCAATTGAATTGTGTTGGGAACAGCCTGCCTTAATCCTTTCCGTTAAATTATTGTGGGGAGGGGGAAGCTGTGTAGATCCTTAGCGCATTGAATTGAAGTTAAATCAATTAATTCCCATATATAAAATAACGGGATGAGTGTTGTTAGAGTTTGGAACTAACAAAGTTCATGCCCAATGCGTTACAGCCGGTGTAGACGAAAGTACTTGGGTGACTCTAACTTTTTGAAGCCCCTGTCTTCTGAACTGAAGGGGGTGCCCATAATCACAAAATAAGTAACCCTAAAATGCTACTATTCAAGTGAACGTAGAGGGGTAAAACAAAATTTCCCATGTATTCCCTTGCATCCCAAACCAGAATCCCAAAGCACTGCATGTCCTTTCAATGTGTGTTGAAAAACGATTTTGCCATTGAGTTTCTCTTCCCAACTTTGCCTTTCAAATAAAAGCCTAAAAAATGATTTCCCCATTTGAGTTCCTTTTCCAAACATTGGGCCTCATTACGAGGCTGGCGGTAGTTGTGCCTGTAATACAGGCACGGCTGCCGTCGGTATTAATTTTTTTCTGCCACCCAGAAATGGGCAATTACCGGGTCATTACGGCCTTGCCGGACCCCGTATTTGCCCATTACTGTGCGCCAGAAAAAATTCTACCCCAATACCATTTGAGCCCATAGGGCTCAATGGGAATGGGGAGGTTGGACACACCGGCACCATTTATAACGGTGCCGGTGCATCCGACATGCTGTGCTCGCGGGTGCCTTTCATTCCGCTAGGTCAGACCTGGCGGAATGAAAGGCACCCGTGAGCACAACTCAGAGTTTGCCGGTCCGGAAACAACAGTACCGGCATACTTACCGGTACCATTGTATCCGGACTGGAATGCTCGTAATGAGGCTCATTGCCTTTCTAAAAATAAAGCCAAAACGAATTTCCCATTGAGTTTCTTTCTCAACCATTGCTTTTCTTTAAATAAAGCAAAAACGATATGTCCATTGTCTTGTGAGTGTTTGCTATTGGTTAATTTGCAATTAAATCTGATGTAAATTGCGACTGCTTATTTCAAAATTCTACCTGTGTTATTTTAATAACGGAAAGTAATTTGGAGTTGCGATATGGTGTAGTGCCACAGTATTGGTGGTTGAGGTTTTGGTTGCTCTTCCATTTGTCAAACCTTAAAGAAATATATATATTCTTACTATACATTAGCCTGGTTCCTAGCCCATTGGTGGTACAGAAGGTGTTTGTTGGGGTGGTGCGAGACGGCTTGGAGGCCTCACTAAAGTTCAATCTGTATAAGCGCTTTGGGTGCATGTCACCTTGCTGGGGGGGAGGAACTCCCTGAGTTGAGAGTACCCGCCTGATTAATCGCAACATTACTACTCTTCGGCAGCAATGGTGCCATTGTATGGCCGGAGTATGCAGCCAGGCAACACCGATGCTCCTCTGTCCCATGTCACAACACATGTTTGAAGTAATAATGGTCACCCACCTGCCATAAAAACAATCACTCCATCTAATAGTCAACTAACGGGGTGACCCTTTGCCATTCCCATCCAACAGCCGCCGGGTACACCTGTCTTTTCCGGTCTTATCCACTTCCCAGTGGACCTTTACCATTCCCGGGAAGTAACTGCCAAGCCTTTCATGGAACATACCCCTGGTCTACTTTATAGTCTCTGAGGAGTCTAGCTGCCCCCTTTTTTTGACAATGCCCATCCATTAACCTGTACTCACTTCTGGTTTGGCCCTTAATCATTCCTTTAGCCATTCCTGGCAATTCTGGGTGGCCTTTCCCCATAACCCTACCCTGTATGGATGGCTGCCCAAGGCCCCTCCGCAGTTGAGGACTCCGTCCAGCTGCCTCTATTGTTGGACTACCCATCTGACAACCCGTCCCCTCTCGCCCTACGGTGTTGTTCATGCAGCTACGCTGGTGCCTGGACTTAACTCCTGGCGCGAGCGCACGCTCCCAGTGGTCCCAGAACATCTGGTCCACGTCACCAGTTGAACCCATTCTCTCTTGAACTGTTCCTTGTCTTGTCTTTTGAGCCTACTGATAACCCTCTGGAACTTCTCTTTCCAATCTGTGTGTCTTAACTGAAAAGACGACAAGTCTCTGCAGCCCTGGACCTTTAAGCGTCCCCCTAAGCCCTGTGCGGTTCTGGGTGGCCCTGGGGGAACGCCCCCTTCCGCTTCCCTCGGGAGGCGCAAGGCGATGGATACCCCGGGGGTGGGGAGGGCAGAGGGGCGGGCCGCTATAATGGTCATCCACTTGCACAGCACCAACTTGAAGCCACACAGAAAACTATTCCACTCAATCACAACAAACGTAACCTTCGGCACTATACCACAGACAACCAATCCCATACAGAGGCACACTCCAAAACGGTGCCATACCGTACCAATGACGTCTAGAAGCAAACCCAATACACAGTGTCAGCTGTTTCCGAACTGAAACTGCCAACAGCACAGCAAAAGCTCTCTTGCGCTCTGTCCCACTAATTAACCCTCCCTATCCCCGCTTCCTTTTCAGATCCGCCAGAGTGCCTGGAGACCATAAAAATGGCAGCGGCACGCAGTACACATGTCAATAACATACATGTAGGTATTAAATAGGCATTTGCCAGTCAGACAATGCTATTAAACGCCCTGGTTCTCGGAGCAATTTGCAGCTGTTGCCATTATTGGCCCGTTAGTACCATTATATCAGTGCCTAGCAAATGCCTGTTCCATATCTACCTAAAAGCCCAAATTGTTGGCATTGCCAATGCTTTTTTTTCCCTCCTGGGAATGCGAACCTTGGGCTTGCTGGGTCAGTCCTGTGTCACATCTGAGCTGTCACACTGCGATGCATTCCTTTTGTTCATTTGAATAGACTGTTTGGGGCATAGCCCCGATCCCATAAACCCTGATATGCAGTGAATTGCTGCAGGCTCTGCTACCTGTACAGATAATGGGGGTCGGAGGGGCGTTTAGGGGCACTCCTGACTGGGCATGTGCCTTAAGAGAAGCGAATGGCGGGTAATTGGAAAAAGGAGGGTGCATAAAGCAGTGTGCTGTAGGGGGCAGAGACGACTACTAATGGTCTGCCTCCATAGTACCCCTGGCGTAGCGGGGGGGGGCCATCACCATGTGGAGCGGCAGGGGAACACTCTGGTGGTGATAGTGCGTGGTACAAATATCCTTTATTAACATGTGACCTGCGGAGGGCCCCAGACACTCTAGAAAGAAATGATTCATTTCAAATGCAATTCAAAAACCCCATGTATGGGGTTTGAATTGGAGGGGTAAAGGGGTGAGAGTAAGTATGGAGTCGGTGGGCGGTGAGGCAAAGCGTAACATACTATAAACGTCTCCCTCTGACACATGGACGCATGGTGCCCCGTATTCAGTGAAGTGGTCAGAACGGTTCCAGGAGGGGGTCTTAAACTAGAGAGGGCTTTGCCCCCTTCTCAAAGCACCCGCACCTGTGAGGCGCTGAGGGGTTGAAATACGATGAGTACTGTGGAGGGAGTCCGGAGACTCCGCTTCAGTGTGTGGCTGCGTGTTTGGTAGTTACTGAGTGGGCACTGAGTGACATGGCGATGGTTGCTGTATTGTTAACCTAGTGTACCGGTAAGCCCTGCTAACTGCTGAGCGTTAATCAGGTCTATTCAAAAAAGCACGCCCTAAGAACTTAAGGGGTTCAATCTGAAGCAACACAATCGTATTTGTGAAATGGGAATTCCCCACTTTCAGTAGCCGAACAAAGACTCGCTTATAATTCACTGATCGGACTCCCAGTCCCTGCCAACATTGCAACTGTTCCTGGCAGCGAGGGGCCGCGGGGGGTGCTTTGGAGAGACAGAGGGGGGAGCGAGGGGGTGTAAGAGAGGCATTGAGAAAGCGCGGACGGTAAACACTGCTGGGTCACTGCTCCTGCTTACACAGCTAATCCTGTCCCTCTATAAAGAGGGCAGCGCCTGGGCTCGGACACCACATTCGCAGGAGGGGAGCGATTGTGATCAGACACCCGGAGGAGAGACACAAGGATGGCCGCCACCTTTCTCGCTGCACTGGCGCTCGCCTCTCTGGGTAAGAACCTGCGACGAGCGCGCCTTTACCACAAGCGCCGAGAGGCCATGAGCGTGCCGTAAACCGCGCTATATAAGATCCAGTAACAGAACAGAACCTGCGCCTTTGGTTAGGAACTGGGATCCCAAAACTAGAGCTATATGTCCATAGATGTTGCTAACTCTTTTAGCCGGTTTGTTCTGATTTTTGTTGGTAAACAATGGTACTTTTGTACTTTACTTCCATTGGCCCAATTGAAGCGATCCAAAACTGCAGCGCCCAGATCGCATTTTATGTAAGCGCTTCAAATCTTAATATCATCGGGAAACCATCTTTACGACCCAGTTCTTTGGTTTTGCAAGTTATTGTAATCTGGTTGCTTTGTTACAAAATTGACGTAAACTAAGACTACAGCGCCCAGCATGCGCTAGTTTATCAGATGAAAGCCTGGGAAGGGGGTCATGGTGTATCTGGAGAGGTGTGGTCAATCTTGCGGAGAAAGACTACAGCTGCTGGCTGGACATGGCGTGTCGACGGTGTACTGTTCGTCCCCACGTATTGTTTAAAGTCGTAATCGCGTGTGCAGTACACCTGCAGAGCGAAATCTCCATTCCACCCTATAGTCCGTACGTCCTGGGCTCGGTTCAGCTTGGCCAACTCCGTCCTCCAATCCTTCCAAGTTCAGCCAAGACGAGTACCAGTGAGTTGCGCAAAAGTAACACTGATCAGTTACATTGCTACAAACCGGTAGGGTCTTTGCTGCACGTGCTAAAACCATATGAACATTGTCAAGGCCAATAGGCGTGGCCTTTGCATAGTGAAAAGGAGGGCTCCCCAACCCGGGGCATATTCCCCACTCACACACAGAGGGTGGGGGGCGCAGGAGGCAGCATGAGTTGCAATTGCCGGCTGTAACGCTGAGACGTAAGTGTAGCCATCCACTCCCTGTCCGACCTTATTTGTGACAAGGGCACAGGTGGGGGCGCCTTTGGCGTTAGAAATAATCCCCAGATTAGCCCGCCCCCCATTCACTCACTTTGCTTCCCGTACCCCTATTTATCAGGGAGACAGACCGTGGGCATGATTCGCAAAGTGTTTTTCAATGGGATTTTCTTAGAAAAACGCCTTTGGGAATCAGGCCCCACCGGACTCCAGTCAGTCTGCACGGGTTTGAATGGCTGGTGTGCCCACCCCGAATGTGATGGGCTGGGGATCAGCTGCCTCTGTGCTCTTCTGAGTCACAAAAGTACATCGGCAGCAGTTGGCAACTTTTGTTTAAAATCCTCTTTACAGGTGTGCAATATGCAAAGAAACTGCGGCTCATTTCACTGATACGGAGAATTATGTTTGTAGTATCAGTATCATTTCTGAAAAAAATATATTTGTAGGTGTATATCTATTTATTTTTTCTGAGGCGACGAAGAATTTGGCCAGGGTTGGGGCGGATGGCAAGCGTTCCTCTGTCCTCCGTGCCCTGATCTGGGTCTCATTCAGAGGCGCCACACCATTCAGCTGACCAGGCTTCAGCCCCCCACCTTCACCGCGCGAGTGATTGGAAGGGTGGGGGGGGGAGCTCATTCTCACAGCCTTAAGTGGATGCTTGCAGACTTAAAGGAGAGAGTTAACTGCTTGTAACATTGAAGTTGTACTAGAATAGTCTCATTAGAATCCGTAAAGCAGTTAGATCCCCCATTCAAATAAGTTTCCCCGGCCCCTTCCCCCACTGTCTCTGAAGTTAGTACCTCTCCTAACATTTGAAGGGTTAGGCCACCCCTCCCCCCGAAATGTAGGTTTCGTTGTGCCCCTGGTCTCATATGGCCCAGGTGCTAAGCGTACATAATGACAGAGACACTTGGAACCGGATACACCAGGCCTTCATCCCTTCCGGTGCTATGACCCAACCACGCAGAGCTCTGCCGGTGCACCTCAATCGTGGCACTGCTGGAACTTGACTTTTCTGGTAGGGAGATGGAGAGATGGCTCTGCCAATGACCCACACTCCGTCAGCACACGCCGTGGCTGTTCCAGCACTGAGACCGGACCCACTTGCTTCTCCGCCAGAAGAGAGTGAGTCTCAAAAGCATCCCTGCGCTACCTACCAAGATGTCAACACTGGATCCAGACAGACCTCTTTGAATGGGCCACCCAGACGTTTGGACAGCTCTGCCAGTGCACATCAACCGTGCTATGGAGCAGCTTTCATTATTCCAGTTCTGGGGCCCAAACAACTCTGCCAATTGACTTCATTCTTGGTAGAGAGGGCCAAAGACAAAAGTATCTAATTTTGCACACATTTAAGAAGGGACTTTTCAATAAAATTCCATGTTCATGACAGATCTGCCAAGTTAGAGGACATTTCAGTTCAGTGTCTGGCTCGCATGAGTTGTTCTCTCTTTGTCCATTGACTGCCCAGGGCCATGCTAATCTCTATGGCCATTTCCATCCACCCCCCCGCCCCAAAACACCTCCTCCAGGGAACTCTGTCAGCTCCCTTTAATCAAGCCTTACAATGAACTTGAAATGTTCCTGCCCATGTTTTTTCAAAGCAGTCTTCTGAGAGTTAATGACTTAATTGGAGTTGCAAACCTGCTGCTGGTGTCATAAAATGTCTAAACTAGGTCTGCCTTCAGCCACTCGATTTGCAAGCACTCTGCATGTCCTTTACCGAAGTCCTGTCAAACAAACCATTGGTAAAGCGAACAGTGTTGGCTTGTGTGTAAGTATTAGGCATTTGCCAGGCACTGCTTTTGCACTGCCCAGGTACTCGCACCATTTTGCACCTGCTACCACTTATAACACCCCGCACCTTAAATCGCCCCAGGCTGCAATGAGGGCACACAAGGCATATCCCTTAAAGTTCCCTAACTCCCTTTCTCTCTGCTCATACGTGATTAATAAACACGTGGCATTAACGGTCCATGGTGCAGCATTTGTGTTCTAGCATAGGTGCAGCTACGAGGGCGATATACCTCCTGTATTATCAGTGGATTTACCGCACATTAATTCCACCAGCGGTAAAGCAGTCAAAAATACCCATGGACTCCTATGGACCACAAAAATGGGGAATTACCACCACTTGTAATCCTGTGGTAACTCCATGGACCAAGTGGCAGTAACAGTAATTGTGTTTGCCGGTATTTCGGTGGTTTTACTTCGGAATGCAGCCAAACTCGTGATGAGGCCCATTATATGTTACCAATGTGTACTGTGAGTATCTTTTTAGTCTTGTTTCCATTTTGACGCATCTGGCTAGCGCTCTTTAGATTAAGTCTTGCAGGTTTTTTTTATATGAAATACAGCACATGTAGGCAAACACAGACAAACCATGAGCTGCTACCCTGCTATACATTGTTGCACTTAGGTGTGTAATGGTGTTGAGATTTTTTGTTGCCCAGGGATGCTGGGGTCACCAAATGTATTTCCCCTCAGGGTGCTTTCTCAGCAAAGGCTGGGCTTGGATGCTTGCTGGGAAGGGTGGGCACTCAGTTTTGGGATTCACGAGTGTGGGGCCCACCAGCCAGGAATCATTGAGCCCCATCCAGGGAACAGCGTTTGGGATCCTAGTACATCATTCACTGTGTGTACTCAAGGCATGTTTGCGATTACTGATGCAAACTCTCTCCCTGTTTCTCTGTCCGTCCCATTCCTTCCTCCTCCACTCCCTTCCACCTTCTCCTATCCTTCCCCCTCCCACCTTTCTCTTGCCCTTGCTTAATGTTCTCCTGCCTCTTTTCTCTCCTTATTTGGGCCTTCACATCCCCTTCATCCATTTCCCCCAATCTATTCTTCTTCCCTAATTTCTCAATATTATTTGCTCAATTCGTCTCTACCGACCACCCTACTCTACCTCAAAACGTCCACGCCCCCCCACTTCCTTAATTCGATCCTACCTCTATTCCCCACTCCTTACTTGCCCTCCCTCATCTTTGCTGTGCGATTTCACCTGCCCCTTCCTCCCTCCACAGCATGCTGCCTGGCCGACCCGCTGCCGAAGAACGACATCAGGTGGTGCACGGTTTCACCGGCAGAAACGAAGAAATGCAGAGCCTTCAAGGACGCCGCCAGCTACTGTAACCTCAACTGTGTGCAGAAATCCAACACCCACGACTGCATCGCATCCATTGCGGTAGGTGCTACGCATTCACTTTGACCGAGGGCATGGTGCTCGGATCAGAAACACTTCCAGAGTAATATATTCAGATGCCTGGGCAGTCCGCGAGAAAGCTGCCTTCAAAAGATTTCTTTAGCAGTGGCCACGCGACCAGTTGATGATGGGGGCTTACCGGAACATACTAGGCACAATGACATGGGAGATACTTGGATGGGATTCTTGCAGGGAAATGTCAGTGGCCCTCATTACGACCCTGGCGGATTTTTTCCGCCATCGGCGGACTTTTCCGCCATGGCGCAAAGTCCCTTTACGCCATGGCGGATGGCGGACTTACCGCCCCATTCCGAGGTCGGCGGGGCGGTAAGTCCCCATTGACCCATTTACCCTTCCCCATTCCCATTTCGGCCCCATAGGGCTCAATGGGAGTGGGGAAGGTGTTAATTACGCCACCGTACACTACGGTGGCGTAATTAACACCGAGGTCCCATAGCGCCATGGATTTTTACGCCCGCAAAAAGCGGGCGGAAAAATGACCATGGCGCTATGGGAACTCGTAGTTGGCGGTAAGGGGTCGGCGCAGCTAACGCTGGCGCAAACCCCTTAGCGCCAGGGTCCTAATGAGGGCCAGTGTATTTCATTGATGGTGGGCAGGGTGGCATCAGGAGAGGGGCAGTATTGTTTGGTAAAATGGCATTTGTACACTTGGTGCAGTACACTTAACAATATGGAATGCATTTTCTGCTGCAGTATTTAGAACAATTCCATGTTTTGACTAAACACGCCATTATTTTGGTGAGAACAAAATACGAGATTGGAGCAGGAAAAAATATTCTAAAATTGTGCCTGCAGCACATTTATCGATTACCATCATCGTCATTGAAGTTTATTTCGGATAAAATCATATCCATAACACACGGGTACAAATTTCATCAGAGTGTGCAAAAAAGAAAATAGTTAAAAATACATCATCAGCCACGATTACAGTTGCGTGATATGGTTGTTATTAACCCATTTCACGAGCTGCAGAACATTACCGCCGTCTAGCCCGTGGAATGGGTTAATACCGCCATTAGCACCGCGGGTTACCAAAGCTGTAATCCAGGGTGCTAAAAAAAAGTGTTTCAGTCACTGAACGCGACGCGCACCACGGTTCAATGAATTAAAATACTTAGCCAAGATATGATATGATATGGCATTTGTAACGCGCCTATACACAAGTGTTTCAATCGCTGCCACGGCGCCATACGGAGCCCCTCTTCCATTACCAGGGCGTTGGAAAAACGAAAAGCAGTGAAGCTACTGCGCTGGTGGCTACCACCGCCACAATCAGGCACGTGGTGTTGGAGAGGTGGGTTGGGATTTGTTTTTTAAATAAGGAAAAGGGTGGGTGGCTACAAGATGGCGGGGTGGTGGAGGCAGCCTGTGGGTTCCGTGGAACACGAGCTGAGATCCGAGGTTTCAGCCCGCGATCCGCAGAACCTGATTGGCTGCGCCCCCTGCCCCGGGTGCTAATTATCCAAAGAACATTTGTATCAGTCCTGGATTATTGGGGGTCATTACGAGTATGGCGGTAGCCATGGAGCAATTAGCTCCATGGCTGCCTCCCATACCGTGACCGTGTCCAGTGTTGTGCAATGGGGACTTACCGGTGTAGTCCGACCCTGGCGGGACCAGTAAGTCACCATTGCACAAACCATTCCCCATTCCCATTTGAGCCCCCATAGGGCTCTATGGGGAGGGCGCAAAAAACAGGCTCGCGAATGGCAAGCCCGTTATTTGTGCCCTGGTCCCTTAGCGGGACCCGTAAGGGACGTGTGGTCCGACCACATGTCCCTTGCGGTTCCCGTTAAGGGACCTCGGAATCGGGCGGTAGGGGATTACCGGCACCGGTCTCCTTACTGGTGCCGGTATCCCCTACCGCCCGACTCGTAATGACCCCCATTGATTATGAAAAGAGAGCAGTGTACCATGAAGGCCATTATCGCTTTCCATGTTTTTCTTTAGATTTGCTTCAGACTTACCACATATTTACTTCTGGTCGAACAATCAGACATGTAAGACTGTACGGGAAGGGCTCCACCCCACAGCTGCTGCAAAAGTGTTAGATGAGACGTAAAAGAGAAATTAAATATTTCAAATGAACCTCGATGCCTCGAGTTGGCCAAATCCTCTTAAATCTCTTAATGCACAGGTCCAATATTCGTGATTAACTCAGAAAAGTTGTTGATGGCTCTGGTGGGCATAGAGTTTGCTAGTCCTAAATGCCTTTGGGGAACTTCTGTGGCAGTCATTCAGGGTTATAACCTGACAGCAAGTATCTTGTTCCCCAATGTGCTTGTATTGTGAGAAAATTAATACAATACGTGTGTAAGAAAGTTTATTCCTATGAGAAAATGATACACAATGATACATAATAGTAATACTTGTCCCTTTTTAAACATCTAGTGGTATGCTAAAGTGGTTCCATGTGTTAAAATTGCGGCAAAAATTGCAGTTTAAACACAAAATTGCAGTAAAAAGGCTGTGGTTTTGCCGCCTCAATCCATGGAATCTTTAACCCCCGCTCTCCTTAAATGGTATAATAGGGTACACCTTTACCGGGTCAAATCACTGCATTTTTCTCACGATTTTTTGTGCAGATGACTTTTTTGCCGCAATTTTATTACTGCATACCACTAAAGTGTAGTTCTTCAATGTACCTGAATGAGCTGTAACCGCACCAACAGAGGGATCATTTGTGTTTTCAGTTTTGATCATAAATGGAGATGAGTGTCAGTTTCTTTGAAGGTCAAGTGTAGTTGGCCACACCATCTCATGTAACCTAACATCAGGCGCCAATGAGATGCTGGTTTGCTCACTGCGATGCAGGCCCAGCCGATAATGTGTGAACTCAAAAGACATTAAATGAGGTCATGGCTCTATGTACAACACACAAAGCATTCAACTGGCTCCGCAAAGGAGTTGTCCTACGTACCCTAGAGGTGTGAGATGTGCAAGGGAGTCTGAGATGCCTTAGAGCTGACCTATTTTGAATGTGTTTAAATGTCTGTAAGGTTTACTCTCATAGCATGAAATAGGCTGCATTGCACTAGTTTGACTAGGGCTTTACAAAGACAGTCCCCAAAGATACCCTATAAATGAAAAGCAAATAACGAAGAATGCCCTTTTTAGTCTAAGTTGGACCATGCACTTGCGCGATCTGAATGACACCTGGCCTAGTAGGATCCTTGTCTGTCTCCCCTTGTTCCCCCCTCCCTGCCTCGTCGCGCCTTGAAACACTTGTGTATAGGTGCGTTACAAATGCCATATCATATCATATCATATCATGAGAACAAGCACATCTAGACATATAGCATCAATTGGCAAGGCCCAGGACAAAACCATTAAGCATCATTACAGATACCATTGGGCAAGCTAGAGGGCATTGGTTCAGTTTTGTTAGGGCTAAATATTAGAGTTAGTTTTAGCCAATTAGAGCATGTGGAGGCAGTGGATATACATTCCTACAAAGGCTTGACTATGTTACTGTCGCCACCTAGGTCGAAGAGAGATTTGTATGTCATTGACATAAGCGTAGAGTAACAACCAGAAGAAGTGCAAGAGCTGCGGAAAAAAAAGTTCAAAGAAGACGAATCCACCAATTGTTTGAGATAAAGTGGAGGATTTACCTCCAGCAACAAGCTGGAGGTAAATCTGTCACTTTCTAAAAAAAAATGAATGTACCACACAGTAAATACCCCGGTGGTAAATCCACCAACACATTCTAATTTGGTGGTGTGGGGAAGACATTGGGCCAAAAAGTGGCAGTAACGGAATTATGGCCACTTTTTTTTACTGCACCTCCAAACTTGCAATGAGGCCCAAGGACTTGTAGGAATAAACAAAGAACCTTATCATTTGAACAAGAACCAATGAAGGTGCTAGATACCTTGGGTTGATATCCCCTGCTCATTGTTTATTTTAGGACAATGCCTACTGTTGCTAGTTTTTCAAACCTATAGACAATTATCCAGTCCCTTCCTATCAAAAATCTACATATATATATATATATATATATATATATATATATATATATATATATATATCAGTCTTTTGAAATATCGTAAGTTAGTGCCACATGTGTCATTGCCTGGCCTCACCACACTCTCTTAATCAAGTACTTTCTAAAGACTGCAAGATAGAATATCACAAAACAAAAACCTTTTATTTGTCTTCATTTAAATTTAAATTGATATCAGAGCTATACTGCTTGAACACCTTTACTTGCATTTACTTCCTATTGTCCTCTTGAATTATGTTGTCTCTCATTGTACATTTCTATTGTTAACTAAATTTACAAACTTTAATAAATTATAGGAAACAAATATGAAAATAATTTCAGAGAATACTGCATCCATTCAGAATCTTGAAGTAAATCTCACATTGAAGTGGTCCTTTTCAGTGGCGGCTGGTACATTTTTAATTGGAGGTAGTAAATATTTCTCACAAATATGCCAGAGTAACCAAGCATAGAGAGGGAGCACGAACCAACCAAGGAAGGTTCAGTGGAGGACGGAAGGGCGGTTTCCCCATAGGACATTTTTTGAACAATGAGTTAAAAAAATGCTCTAATATATAGCAAACTTTCTGTGAAAAATTGCTCCAAAAGTCCAACAGTTTTCGATCCGTTTTGTAGGAAAAATCATGAAAAAATCAAATAGATGCAAGTGACCAAAATGCATCGTAGCATTTCCCAATGCATTTTCATGTGGCCTTTTCCCACAATATGTACTAGTATAAAAATATAAAAAAACACATGTAAATTGAGGGTTGTAACACTACAAAAAAAACCCTACAAAACATGCCAAAAGTATTCCCAGCACTCAAGACCAAAACACCTTCTTACAAAATGCTTCGTTTTTATTCTTTATAAAAACGAACAACCAACTGTGCAAATGTGCAAAAAAGGGTAGGTATAAGTCAAAAACCTCCCCATGGCAAGCAGGTTAAACAGCACTCACCCTCCAGGGTGGAAAAGTCGCCACGCGTTCCGCCTGGATCTACCAAGCTTCCTCAGGCTGATCAAACTCCACATCCGTGTAAACACATCCCATTTAAAACTTAAGGAAAGCAACTCGAGCGGGCAGCTCCTCCCCCCTCTCTCATCATCTCCGATCATGTGATCGCTTAATGCCGCATTGAAAAGTGTATAAAGCGGGCCGCCATGATGGAATGACTACATAGTCATTGTGTTCACTATGAACACAGTGCACTGGCCATAAACTAAATGCCATTTTGAAATGCGAGTAAATTGGCAAAGAGCTCCTCGCTCCACGTTGCATCTCCTTATTTAAAAAACATAAATTTCTTATACATATACTTGTGTTTAGTTGCGCTAGTGCGCCTTTCTATAACATGGGTAAACCTTATCTACATTGACAAGAGTTCACCCACTACGTCCCTGGGTTTGTAGTGTGTTTTTCTAAAAGCCAAGTACGGCACAGCACCAAATTCATTAAACACCAAAGCACTCCTTTGTGGATATAGGACTTAGTGCCCTTTAGTGGATGAAAGCTGTATTTGTGTTGATTTTATCTTATATATAAAGCTTTCACATGCTTTGGAATAATTTCCACTGTGATTGCATATGTCTATAAAATGCATATCCATTTGGATGCTCAATCTTATTTACATAAAACCATGTCTTTACCACTGCAGTTATATTTACTGGACGTGACTCGTGAATGCTAAAAGGAACAATATTCAATTGATGATCTTATACAGCAAGCCACAGTATATATATAGAAACTATTCAAAGTGCAAGTGCTTAAAGTCTTCAATTTTCAACATCATATTGGGCAATAAATTGCTAATATAGTCAACCCTAAATTGTGATGTAATGCTCCTCACCTGTAGCTTAATGCTACACATTAGAATACATAAATCCCTTTTACCAGCAGGGAGTATGCCAAGGTTACAACCCGGGGTTCTATATTTGCATGCACTTCCAACGATAATCATCCAATCTACTGGAGAAATACAAACATCTCTGAATCAATATTGAGTCCATTAGGTCTTAACGTATCAAATTTGCAAATTAGAGATGCCTCTAATTGTCTGAGTTTCAGTTCTCGATTTCCCAATCTCTTGTGTTGTGGTACATGGGCAAGACCAACAAATGACATTTCCTCCACATTACCACCATGTTTCTCCATAAAGTGTCCTGTCAAAGGGTTGGTTGTGTCCCCATTCTTAATGGCTCTGTAGTGTTGGAGAATCCTGAGCTTGAGCATACCTATGGTCGATCCAATATAGTGCAGACCACAGGTGCAAGTAATAGCATATACTATGAATTTAGTCAAGCATGTTATTCTATGTTTGTATCTCCATGATAAACCATTAGAACTGACAAATGGAGTTTTTGATACAAAACTACACATTTTGAAATTCGCACATTTACGAAAACCTCCCTGATCTTGTTTCAAAAAGTGGCCTGACTTGGTGACTTCTGTGACCACCATACTAGGAGACAGTATGTTTTTGAGAGTGGGCGCTTTACGGTATGTTTCATTGGGAGCCACATCTAGTACCTTCTTGAGACCGGGATCTGTCAGGAGCACATTCCAGTGTTTTTTCATAATTAATTTGACATTAGTGGCTTAGTGATTAAACCCTGTTATAAATCTTATCTTCTCTGATTTCTTTCTAGTTTGAATTCCAAATAGATCCGTTCTTTTCGGAATTTCTGCTTTTTTAAAACAATTTGTAATTATGTGTTTATTGTAGCCTCGCTTGACAAACCTTCTACCAATCTGCTTGGCTTCTGTCTGGTAATCTGATTCTTTACTACATGCTCTCTTTTCTCTCAGGAACTCCCCATAGGGAATGGAATTAATTAGTGGAGTAGGGTGGTGACTCTTATAAAGAATAAAAATGAAGCATTTTGTAAGAAGGTGTTTTGGTCTTGAGTGCTGGGAATACTTTTGGCATGTTTTGTAGGTTTTTTTTTGTAGTGTTACAACCCTCAATTTACATGTGTTTTTTTATACGTTAAGGAGCTTAGTCAAAGCTTCTTTTCCCTAGCACCAGCTACGAGTTAGGCAGTGCACTAAATTTGGCTAATTTGGCTAATTTGTTTTTACATAGTATAAAAATATGTTCACACTGGCTGTGATCATACATTTCCATGCTGGGGACCCGGGCCCCAATATATGCTAGTATTCCCTTAAAAGAACATACTCATGCTTGCGCTGTGCATACCAATTTCGGTTGGGTGATATTGTATGTAAATATGTGCTCTGTAAAGCTCTTTGGATAAAGTCGTTATGTAAATAACACATCATTATCATTATAATATTATAAGCAGAACATGTCCAAGCTGGCCCTGCAAATATATGCCAGTTTCTCCATGTAATAGCATACTCCTGTTGGCTTTGTTTTAAAAAATGCCACGCCACAATAGGAAAGCATGTCCAAACTGTCTGCACCAATGTAGGCCAGTCTAGACATGTAATAAAACGTATAATGATTCTTTTACCCTTGATGGCAAGTAACAATTATATGCCACTGTAAGAAATTATAGCTAGACTGGCTGTACCAAAATATGCCTGTCTAGCCATGTAAAAACACTTATCATTGTTGTTTTATCATAGATACCCAGTAAAAAATGGTAGGACACAATAATAAATTATAGCTAGAATGGCTGCACTAAAATATACCAGTGTAGTCATGTAAAAACACTTATCATGCTTGCTTTACCATATATGCCCAGTAAAAAAAGCAATGCCACACTAAGAAATTATAGCTAGACTGGCTGCACCAAAAATATGCCAGTCTAGTCAGTTAATTACACTTATCAAGTTTACTTTGTCATAGATACCCAATTAAAAATGTCATGTCATAGTAATCCTACACCCCACAGCCACAATCAGTGCCCCAGACCTGGCACAAACACAAGTGCAGTGCAAAGAGGAGGCCCCTGGAAAAAATTGGAAGACAAGACCTGGGGCACACTGGGACAATACAATTGTCTCAAAACACAAATAAAATAGCTTAGTTTGTGAGATAAGTTTTACTAGTTTAGGAACACAGGTGCTAAAATAGAAAAAAATTTGATACAATGATTGATATAATTACAACTCAGTTCATCTTAGTCAATGGCAATGATTTGATATACAGGTAAGTTGAGAACAACACAATTCAATTAATGTGTCAGGGCCACTTCAGTGATGCCCAGACATGTGATAATTCATTACAAACAACCGCACACACATTCAACTAACATTTACCCGTGCATTCCCACATGGCATTTACTGGATCATTCACACATACACCATGCGCTCACTTGTTCACCCAGTCAACAATTACACTTAATTACACTTATCATGCTTGCTTTGTCATAGATGCCAAGTTAAAAAATGCTATGTTGTTGTATTCCCCCGCACCCCAGCCAGAATCAGTGCCCCAGACCTAGCACAAACACAAGTGCACACACATTCAAAGAGCAGTTACCCCCTCAATCACATAGCTTCACTGGCTCATTCAGACATGCACCCATACACAATATGCTCACTCGTTCACATGTGCACTCAGCCATCCATACATCATACACTCACAAATTCCCACATACATACATCCACACATAAGACTGTTATGGTTTTTTGAGAAGCCAAACTCAACACAGGTAGTTCCTTCCCTCCCTACTCAAGTGGTTATTGAACAAACTCTTTAATAGATTCTTTTTTTTACCCCTATCATTATTTATTTATTGTAAATGTGATTTAGTTTAAACAATAAACTTTCCACATCTTTATATAAAACCTGCATGCAAACCAGTTTTTAAACACAACTCAATTTCTTGCAGAGCTCTAGAGTAAGAGAGAAACCAATAACAAAGTAAACATACTATACAACAATTTGTTAAAACAAATAAATATCAGACTGCGAACAAATATGATCAATTCGTAGCTCGTTCTAATTCTTTCTTGCTACGAGTTACCCATATGTCAGACACATATTATGCCCCTTGGATCCCTCTCCCCTGAGCGAACAATGAGCCAAGAACCAGGCTGGTTTATGGGAAATATATTGCAATTTTTTTTTAATTAAAAGTAATAGAAATTAGAACAAAAATGTCAAACACCACTTTAACCGTGGTAAAACACAATCGACTTATCTCGGCATAAATAAATCAGAAAAGGGAAATTAAAAAGAACACAGTCACAATTCTTCACTTTCTGCAAATTTCAATTCACGAAATAATTACACTGATAAATCACCAAGGCACTTATAGTGTAATGTGCAATTAATTTCAATTTTCCTGATGACTTAAAAGGCTCGCAGTAGGATTTCAAGATTGGTAATTATGATTTTGCCCACACTTTTGATATAAAATAACCAAAGAGTGATTTATCGGTTTGTTTTTCAGACCCCGCTGCCTTTCGTCTATGTTGGGAAGTCAGACAGAAAAATTGGAATGCTTTGGGGAATTTTGGATTTCAGACCCCCTTTACTGAAAAGCCTGTGTCGGGGTCAGCTGGACAACAAGGGTTACCCACTTAATTTATAGGCTATAGTTTTCAGCGCACACTGGGAAGAGAGCTTTGTTATTTTCGTTTTTTTTACAAAAATTCACCCGTAGTGTTCTGCCAAATGGGGAATTAATAAAATTAATATTTTTGGTTAAATAGGCTAAGGATCTACATGGTTTTGCCCCCACACCCACGGTAAAGGGAAAGGATTCAAGACAAGCTGACTCCCCCACCTTTTGGTTTCCCACAGCTCAGTTCTACTTATATAGCAAACCTCTGTTTAAGGTTCAGGAAAGCCAGCTGCATCTCAGGACACTCTGGAAAGATAGGGCAGGGGTCTGGTCACTCCACTCTCAAAGATGGCCTCCCGCTCTCCGCCATAGGACCCAGTCAGCTTGAGGCCTTCCTAGAGCTAGACCGCTCCACCCAGATACACTTTCAGCAATATCCTCTGGTGTCTCCTTACAGCTGTCAGGTGGTAAGTCTCAGCAGCCTTCCTGATGGCGTGTCTCTTCTCTCTGTCCTGTCCCTTGGTATCTCCTTTTTTCTGTGTGTCCCCTATCCTAGTGCAGTCTCACATATGTATCAGTGATGACACTACCAATCTTACAATCTTGGGGAAGAACCCTGCAATAATCCCTGCCAGTAGTATTAGACAGTTACCCTTCTCTCTCCTCCAAAACCCAGCGTCCAAGTCAGGATTGGTTTAGGAGTCTGGAGCAACATGTGGCAATTCCCATTTGTCATCGCCCTTCGTTCTCCTTTCAACTTCTGGCAAAACCTAGTTATGTATCACTACTTTTTAACTTTACTAGAAACTGTCATACTAAACATATTTTCTGATTCAGCAAATAATAGAGAATTAGATAAGCCGACCACCAAATCGGTACAATGTAGCACGGCTATGTGGCACCTTTGTGCTGTTTCCATAAAAAGCACAACAGTTATGAATATATAAGTTATTAAGCATATCCCTAATTTCATTTACCACCCACTCACCAATTCTCACATTTGGAACATGTTTAGATCAACCAGTAACCTACTGTAACTGGCCCTTACATTTCCCAGAGTCACAGGTAGATGGAATTTATATCCCCAAAATTGCTTGGAAATTACATAAAAAATGCTACATAGATGAAATCCACCCACCTTATGATGGCTGAGAAAAAGGCCTAAATGATAAGTCCTTTAAAATGTATTGTGAATCTTCATGTGGGACAAATGGCCCTGACTCCTGCCTTTCCGGCCATTTGTTTTCAATGGTTCAGCCTGTGCCCAGAGATTTTTTAATCAGTCTCCTTTGTTCTGGAAGCATGCTCTTTGAAGTGGGTGCCCCATTCTCACACAAATTAGTCATTCTCCAGCCAAGTGTAATGCTTTCAGAGCCAGCAGGTCTGGAGAACACTGAATTTTGACACCTTTAGCAGGACATTTTATTGTGGTTGGTCATTAGATGGGAGATGAGAGATGTCCTTGTGAAGTCTTGCCCACAGCCAGCAAAAGGGTCTGCCTTGAGCTGACATTTTCCATGAAGTGAAGACAAAGTAGCTCTTCAAATGTCACTGGAGTTTTGTAGGTGAAACATAATATACATTGCTTTTGGTCAACCCATACATCATGTTTTGTTTTCCTTACATTTTTCTGTGAGCAGTGATATTTTTCCACATTTACGTTTTAAAACCTTTTTTATTTGCATACATCTGTGCAGGCCGATTTTGTTTTCAAAGTTTAAAAATCCGGTTTTCCATGTGACAGGGATCTTTGATTCCTCCTTCTTTTGTAAATTAAAATGCTGCTTGTCCATTGGTAATGACAGGTATGCCCCTTTCTACATGGTTCTTTACTTTTACTTGAAAAACAACAACAAAGGTCAGGCCGTTTTTGTCTCAGTGTTTAAAATCCTGCCATTCATGTGAAGGAGACTTCTGTTTGGGGCCTTTAAATGCACCCCAAAAGACACATTAAAGATCCCATTGCATTCAGCATCAGTACGGACTCGGCTCCCACGAAAACCTTCTGGCTCCCGCACAGCAAAAAAACAGGAACCAGGAAGCAAATAGAGCTTCCTTGTTCTGCACATGCACAAAGGAGCTGGAGCGCTCGAAACCTGGTGCCCCAGTCCATCTGAATGTGCAGGGAGGCACACCCCCTAAGTCTAAGGGCTCTGCAGGACTGATGAAGAAAAACGCCCCAAGCCTTGCATGGCCCATTGATCACGTACCCTGGGGAACCAAAACTGTCCAAGTCAAACCATGTTTCCCCTTGAGAGTTAAAACCTGTGAAGGAGTTCTCCTTCACCTGCACCAAGCAGCTGAGGGAGCTCTCAGTTTTCACTGCCCTGGCACGGCTCATCCAGAAAAGGGGCAGCCCCGTGCTTTATCAAAATCAAATAATTGGTCATCATACGTTTTACCAGCAGAACTTTCCTGGAATTTTTTGGACTTCAATTCAGATCTGAGAGGGATGGGAAAAGAACAAACGTTCTTGCACATGGAGAATGATAGCAATTAAAATTAACTTTTTAGGCTCTCGCTGAGAGCCATAAAAAATCCATCAGAAAATATTTTTTGGGGCATCCGCATTTCTGGATTGAACCATATAAACAGATGCATCAATGAGGCGTATCAGAGATTCCCCTAATACCTCACAATAACATTTATTTTCTCAGTTAGGGTCAGACCTTGCCTGGATACATCACCGCCGATGGGGAATGTGCATTTCGGAGCAATCTTGTATGCCTCTTCAACTGCATAATTTCTTTGTCTCACTCCTAATGTCGGGACTAATCTCCTGATGGCTCTAGATTCTACTAAGTAAGAATAGGTTTTGATATAGGGATACATAGACATCTAGTCTCATCCATTTCCTCCCCCTGAATGCTGTGTTCAGTTATCTAGATTTCACTCCAGGGTTGAGGCTTTTATACTTCCCAGCATGGAAGAATGGGATTCCAAGAATTAGGGACAATGTTTTGAAAAGGGTATCTATTAGATTTTGAGGATTGCAAGCATGCATTTGGAATTTCCAAATAAGAGAGATTCCATGATTGTCACCTGTGAGATTGGATATTCGATCTTAAGTAGGCGGAAGCAGGGAAAAAACGAACTGATATCACTTGTGTATTTCAAAGACCATATTCTGGAGAATGTCTACCTTTTACAACACTTTTGATATTAGAGGCGATTTCTCTAAAGTAAACCCTCATCTTCATGGGACAGTACACGGGCATGGGCTGCAAAGTCTTCCCCCTGTACACAAATTAAAGAAAATGCAAATATACATTGTTTTGGGTTGTATTTCACACTAGTAAGTTTATACAAGATGTATCCATCCGGAATACCACTGCGCAGGAAATTTTTTTTATGCGAGAGTCCGGACATCATATATGGTGGGAGTGCAGCAGGATTCACCCCCTTTGGGAAGAGGTTCTGTCGAGCAGTAAGGTAGGGACTAAAGCCGACCTCCCCTTCGCTCCCTTTATTGTTTTGTTGGAAGATGTTGACCCAGATGAAATAAGCCGCCTGAATGGCTCCACTCCACACCAGTTACACTCTCACGCATGTTCACTCCTCTCCCTTCTCTTATCTTTCCATGTCCCTGACTCCCCTTTCCCTCTTCCCACTCTCTTCTTCGTCTTCGTCCTGTTACTTTCCTGACTTTTCGCCTCACCTTGCACACCTTCTGGTCTTACTCCTAAGACTCTCTTTCAGGCTCTCTTCACTTCCTTCTGTCTCTATCTTACTCTTTCTCTCTCTCTCTCTCTCTCTCTCTCTCTCCCTCTCTCTCTCTCTCTCTCACTCTTTCTCTCTCTCTCTCTCTCTCTCTCTCCTCTCCCACCTCTTTCCTCTTTTGTCCCTCAAGGTCTTTCACACTCTTCCTCCACCTACCTCACAGCCCCTTTCTCCTTCTCCTAATACGCTCCCCTACTCTCAACCTTTCCCATCTCCATACTATTCATTTCACCATACCACTCACTCTTTAAATCACTCTCCCTTCCCTTCTACTCTCCTACGCTCACACTCCCTTCAGTCTCCATAGTCTCCCATTAGCCCTCAGCCACACACTTACACTCCCCTCCCGACAATACCATTCACTCCTACAACCACACCCACAGTCTTTCCACAGGGTAGCACTCTCACACAAAACACCTCACCTGCAGTCCTATCCAGCTGCTCCCGACTCCTCATTGCTCTCCACCTTCCATCCTCTTCATCATTTCTCTGTCCACCTGCATGCCTCCCATCCTCACCCAAGGACCACACACTATCTGTGGCTCCCACAGGCCTTTTTTAACCATGCCCTCCTGGTCTTTCTATTGTCCTCCCTCGCCCCCTGACAAGGGAGTATCTTATGTTGATACATACATACTCACACATAACTTGATGAAATGAGTGCTTTTATTAAGCTCACACCAGTAACAACCTCCAGCTGGAGGAATCAATCTCACCTGACACCAGACAGAATATGGAACCTACATAAGCTGAGACTCCACATTCTACATGGATGATCAGAGAGCACTGTGACAACACTGTGACACATGGAATGCACTCTATAACTATAGACACATTAAAGATGCTAACTTCAGATGGCTCAGACTAAGCCTCTATAACAGTGTTCCACCTGTGTCTAGGGCTCAAACCGGGGCTATCTGTTACCCTCGGGTTGGTCACTGAACTGGGAAGGCACACAAATCCCTCTTACCTCCACCCCTCCTTCCTCTGTGCAAATTCAACAGTTTCTGTGACGGCCTCCCACTGGATATTGGGTTGACATTCCACTGTTTCCAAGTTGTGGGGACTGATGCCTCTTTCCCTTGACAGGAGCCGGGTTGCTGCATTCTGCTAGGGCGATGGTGGTTTGTTTCAGCGGTCTGTCGGGCTTGTGTGGCCTGGCAATGCATTCTGGTCTCGCTAGTTCTGAAAATAAGGCCATCTGGGCCAGAATGGCGGATGCATGGCATTGGGTGATCAGGAAATGTGCGGGTGAACATAGTCCAGGCACATTCGAGGAAGGAGGAAGAAGAAAACTTTATTTCAGTTTATGCCATTTACAAAAAGAAATGCATTTTATACAGTTAACAGAGTTCAAACCATATTAAAAACACAGTTTCTAAAAATATAAAATTGTGGACGGTTATATCCATCTACAATGAAAGAATATAATAAGAGTCCTTTCCAAATGCTTAAAAGTGGCGACACTGTACTGAATTCATTGCCTCCAAAACAGTTCTAGCATTATTACCAACAAAATATCTTTTAAGCCATTGGCATCTTAAATCCACTAATTTTGAACAGATAAGCAAAAAGTGTTGTAACTCCTCAATTGCACTGCTGCCGCAGGTGCAGAGCTTAGATCTAAACTGCCACGACATACGGCCCCTGAGTGGTGAAACATTATTCTCCCCATTTCATAAATACGTCTATGAATGGGAGACAGAATGTTGCTCAGCATGCCGAAATTCTGATGAGAGGACCTTGCCATTGTCAAATAGCCCAATGAGCAGAGATTTAGCATTCTATTTATTGCAAGATTGAATTCTAACGTCCTTGCTTTCTTTTTCAAATCACACAAGGGCACCCAACCCTCGTTTAAATGTTTAAAATCGATGTCCCACTTTTTACATAATACACAACACTTCTTGCACCAGGGGTATTCACCATAGCTGACAGCTTTTGTCAATTCGCCCAGGACATTGCTAATATTCTGATTTTTGGACAAGCCTAAGTGTATTTTATGTAAGTAGTCAAGGAAACCAAATTCGGCATGCACGCCCAATATTCACCAACTTCAAAGGCAAGAGCCAAGCCTGGGGTGCTTTGTGCCACACCAAGTAACTTCCTCAGGTAAATGTGCAAGATACGATCCAGGGCAATACACGATGAGCTGCCCCAGATTTCGTTGCAATATAAAAAACAGATGGAACCACCTTTGCTTCCTTCCATCACCTGGATACATTTGTCTAAACGGAGGCGACCATATTTATAACAAAATCTCAGAAGACCCCCCAGACCAGTACATAGCCGAGGAAGGGGAGGTCAGCGACTAGAGCATCCCAGCTTCTTCAGCCCACCTTTGGAGCAGAACAGCCTCTGGCATTTGCCTTGGGAGGCCTCTTACCCCGGGTTGGGAGGGTCCCTGTTCCCCTCTTTCCCTCAAGATCCTGACACTGTCACAGCATTTTAATTGGAAAAGTTTTAGCATGAGCCTGCATTGGTTCTATTGCAAACGTGAATAGTTTCTCGAAAAGCATTGCTCTTTCTTTTTACTTTCGCTTTGGTGAGTTGAAATGGAGTGTCTTGTTCAATTAAATCTTGCTCGTAAATTCCATTGCTGTTCCTTGAAAAGAGAGAAACTCTTTTTGCTGTGTCTTGTCTGCTTATGAAGTCAAAATGCTTGTGATTCCTCTTGTGCCATTATGTCTTGAACGCATTTCGCACTTTCTGATTGTCTGACAGATGGTCAATGAGAACTTCCATGTGCAAATATCTTTTGCTTTCCAACATATTGGAAAATCCACACGAGCCCTGGGAGTCCTGAGTCCTCTGCGGGAACGGAAAGCCACCTGCCCTTAAATGTTGCCTCCAGCTCTAATGTCACATCTTATCTTTTGCAGAATGACGAAGCCGATGCTATCTCCCTGGATGGCGGCCATGTCTATGATGCTGGACTGAAAAACCTGAAGCCTGTAATGGTTGAAAGTTATGGCACTGATGAAGGTACCATTTTTTAATAAGCATTTCTTTAACAAATTAACAACAGCTATGTTATAAGGTTATTTCTATATACCGAAAAGTTCCCTGACCTGACTCGAGTAAGGTTGACCGCCAAATTACTTGATAACGCTCAAATGAATGAGATTATTTCTAATGTCCTTTTTCATAAAATGAGTAGAATATGATATTTATAAGACATAGACCCTCATGCTGCCCCCTTTTTTCACCCCTTCTCCCAGATCTGAGTGTGATGCTTCCCTAATGGTGCCGATATGTTGAACATGTGTCATGTGTCATCATCATGGTTCGAATAACCTGTTCTGTGGGTTGTAACCAACTCGGTCAGGTCTGCAACCACATTTTAGCTGTAACCTTCGCAAGGGAGAAATGTACATTTGCATATCATTCTGACCCTACCCACAAGGGCAGTCCAGCAGCAAAATGCTAGACAAAGCCCATCTGAACCCGAACAAGAGTGCCACCACTAATCCACGGCTTGAGGCTCGTTGGGCCTCATTAGTGCATTAAAGCTTAGCCTCCGTAAGGCACACTAAGCAAGCAGTCCACGTCTGGAATTGAACTTGGTAACTCTGGGTAATACCCCAAGATTCACAAAAGTTACAAATGTGTGGAAGCCCCTCTACCGAGAACGAACATGGTTCAAATAACTTGTTCTATCGGATGTATCCCACGCAGGAGGGTCTAGAACTACGTTTTTGCACACTGTACGCGTCACAAAGGTGAAATATTCATTTTATGTCACCCTGGCCCCACCCACTTGGTCAGGCCTGCAACTAAATGCTAGGTAATTCTCCTCTAATCAAGAGTACCCTCAGAAACCCCATTCATGTGTTTCCGCCTTGTTGGACCGTATCAGGGAGGTGAAGCTCAGTCAACCCTTAGGCTCAGTAAGCAAAGGGGTCCACACCTGGATTACCCCTGGTATTTTAGGGGAAAAACTTCAAGGTTTACAAAATATACAAAAGTGTATTAGTCCCTCTACCAAGAATGGCACTTTCTGCAGCCTCAACAATTTTGGAATACAACATAGCCACACAAACGCAACAACTAAAAGAGTTCTTACATGATTTTACATTTGAAGTACAAAGACAAAAACATAAATGTGCAATGGATATATATAATTTTGTGTGAATGGTTTAAGATTAATTTACACAATAGTCCACTGCTTAGCCTGCTATGTTTTTATATAATTATTTGGTTGAACATGTATGTTTAGCCCAAAGAGATTAAAGATTCACTATAAACACATCAAAGTTTCTGTTATGTGTAAAACGAATTCTGTAAACCTCACAGTTCCATTGAGGCAATGCATAAGGTTTTAAAAGGTCTCCTTTTAGAAGATCTCTCCCTAAAGGTATCTGGCGAGTAGCCATTCCTATGCGTATTCAGACTGCTCTTTCCTAGGAAATATGTGCTTCCGGGCCTTGTTTCGCGATGCAGTGACGGATGCATAATGGACAGGAAATGGTTATTGAGCATATGCCCAGCTTCGATGCTCAAGCTGACGAGATCATCAATTGCTCTGGTGGAGAACGGTAGTGAGCTCCAGAGATTGGTGCCTTGGTCGGAGCATTATCTGCTTTGTGTCCTACCATGATCTAATTTTGAGATCTGAAGTAGTCTGACTTCTGTGGTTCTCAGAATACAGAAGGAAGTTTCTTGAACACATGTTGAGATTAAGTACAGTGGACCAATATTATGGATGTATAAATAGGCAATGTCTAATGCCTTCAATTTGATGTATTTGGCGGCTACCATGAGGCAAGTGGGGAAGAACCACCCTGGTGAAATGTATTTATGATTAGGCATTTCACTGAGTAAGTGGACATCTGAATTTCCACCCGGCTCAATAGGTCTCTGAGGCAGTCAAGAAAGCTTGAATCAATGTTTTTTACATAGCTGACTCGAGACAATGCCCTTAATGTCGTATGGAAAAGCTGGCATGGAAATACAGAGATACATTGCAGTTGGATGGAAGATGTAGGTTTGGGTGACCGTATGGACATCTTGTGCCTGTGGGCGATTACTTTCTTTCTTTTTTAATTTATTCGTGATATCTTAGAGTGCCATCAACAGATTGTCATCCGTTTAGAAGAAATGCTAACAAAGACGAAGCACAAATCTTTAAAACTTTGGGTTTGAGGCAAGCAGGGAACCGGGGTGTCGGGGACCAGAGGCATGGTAGATCCCAGCAGATGATTACCTCTGGATTTTGCAGGGGATTATCTTGAGCCACTTGTTTTTACTTGCAGTCATAAAACGTTTAGGATTAGTTAAGCTTGTGTCCACTTTTTTCATTAATATATTTATTTTGTTCTTTTTTCCATATTCCATAAATGCCATACTGCTCCATACAGACAACAACTATTAATGCTAAAAGATCTCTGGTGAATTATTCATCAGATTTTGTCAAAATAATGTCACCTAATGTCACAATGGTTCTCCTCTTTGCATGTTCAATCCTGCCTCGCCCAGCCATGACAATGTACACACGGGTTTATCTTTCCAATCTATTCAAATATTTAGTCAGGGGTACCAGGTTTCGTTATGGGATGGGTATATAGGTTGATCTAAATAGGGTGATTTTCCTTACTCTCCTTCTCTGATAACAGTGATTTTAAAAATGTTGTTTACACTCAAACATCATATTGTTTGCACATATGTTCCATCCCATGGCTGTTCCAACCTCAGCAATAGGTATTATCATTCATTCATGTATAGAAATTCCATATGTAAGGGCTCTGTGTATCATTGAGCCCTAAAATAATATGTGCCTGTTTGGAGTTCTTTGCGTCTGGAGTATATTGGAGATATATGTGAATAGATTAATCTAAAATAATTCTGATGCACGGAGATCTGATGCTGTACGCCCCAGAGTTCCATTTTCCAACATCTGAATCTTTTTGTTTGAGCCCAGGAGAAAATGTATTGATTCTTTTTGGTGTGTAATCAATCCATGATAATAGGATCGCTTTGCCCCGGTTGCAATTGCTTTCTTTTCATTAAAAAGATGAATTTCCCATTACAGTAAATGCCTGGAAATGACCTTCAGAAATATCCTTAGATCTACCCCATTTCTCACAATCGAGCACAGAGTTAAGACTAATAATCGATCAATGGAGTTTTCTAAACATTTAACTAATGAGCTTGTTCATTACTGCACTATCCAGAAAGGCTAAATCCCCTCTTGGCTCCAAAAAGGTGGCAATAGTTGGGCTCCCATATTGTCAGTCTACACAGATAACAAGGATTATCAGATTGGAGAGAATATCATTATTCCACAATGGTGTATAAGCCCAACGTTTGGAATATCTAGGCATGTAACTTGCTCTAGAAATAGACAAAACTAATATTGTAATGCTTTAAGTCAAATTTCAGAAAGTTTATTTTCCCCTACGCCATGTTAACAAGAATTATCTTGCGTCCTATAGAATTCTGCCCCAGTTTCATTACTGTATTCAGCCCTGTGAGAATGTGAGGCCCAGCACCTTGTTCTGTAACTCCCTCATGCATCCAAAGGCTTCCTTTAGATAAAACCCAATCCTTTGGAGGATAAAACCTCCCAATCCTGCCGCAGCATGCTTCTGCTTACTCTGGAGCCCTTCGTTCAGACAGGAGGCAGCACAGGAGTAAGTGTTATTAATGGAATGTGGCTCTGGCTGTGGACATGGAATGACTGTTTCTGCCTATGGGAGTGCAACTCAAATGTTTCCTGCATTTCATTACACGGATTACTAAAGAATATATACATACACACACTGGTGTTTCTCATTAAAGAGTCTATCAGAAGACACATGTACAAGGCACATGCAAATATAAACCAATTTCATGACTCCAGCCTTCCCGAGTACCCACACTGACTCTTCGATATCCATGTTGGTTGTAAGGACTTTTCCGCTGCTCGCTTCCTCATTCGTCCTGTTTTTTTTCTCCTTCCAGAGAAGGACACCTGCTATTATGCTGTTGCTGTGGTGCAGAAAGGGTCTGGTTTCCAATTCTCGGGTCTGAAGGGCAAGACGTCGTGCCATACCGGACTGGACAAGACCGCAGGCTGGAACATGCCCATTGGGGCTTTTTTGAAAATGGACCTCATCAAGTGGGAGGGAAGCGACGACAAGCCCTTGCAGAAAGGTAAATCTTGGCAAATGGTGACCCCTCTCTAGATATCCTTTCATTCTTCATCATTGCAAGCCCCTCCAGTCCGAATGATGCAGAGACCCCCAAATATTATTATCCAGAGAACCCCCTACACAGCCCTCGCACTGCATGTTAACCCTTTCATAACGCACCCAATGCTGTCCCAGAACGTACACATCTACTCAGCTCTGCAGACGCGCCAGATTACTAGTAAGCAGCACCCATTCTGACTGTATCTGAAAGCCTAGTGGCTTTTTTGTCCAAATTAAGTAGGTAAAATAGTTGATTATCGGTAACATCCGCCTGATCCTGTATCACCCTCTGTCGTCCACTCTCTTTACCTCCTTAGTTTCAACTCTCTCTCCCTCAGCTGCTTTTTGTGTAAGCGTCTTGGCCAATCAGCTCCCCTGCATGCCCCCACTTTCTCCACTCAGCCTGCCACCCTTTCAAAGTTCCCTCTCATGCTCCTGCACTGCTCTAGTTATCTGTGACAGCCTTGTTATGGCGCCGGGTGATTTTTCATTTAAATATGTGGGTACGTATTGCACCCCAGCCGTGCCCTTCAGCACACCATGTTATTCGTCTCCTCCGATTCTTAAACACATAGCTTTGCCAATGCAGCTCACTCCCCAGCTGCAACACCCGCTGTTATTTTAGGATTGTGAGCTGTGCACGGGTACCCAACCACTCTTGGATGCTGTTCTGAAATACCTGCTGCTGCTCCCCAACCAAGAACCTCACCCAAGATGAGCAAAAAACTGGTGTCCTGACTGGCACAATGCAACTGGACCTTCCCTGGCGACCCCTAAATGACATCCATGGCACACAGCCCTGTCCATTACATCAGAGTCCGGTTGGCAATGCCGTCTGTTACTCCTGGACTGTTTTATTTGGGCAGTGGAGAACACGCCTAACCATCGGCTCCCTCTGCAATTTAGGCAATAGCATACTTACAGAAGGTGCTGCTTGTTGACATGGCCCGAGTTGCAAGTCTGCCACAATTCTTTTCCCCATTCCAGAGATGCAGTGTCCATTACACCATTACCACAGATTGTCAGCTGTGGTCGTCATATGGTAATGAGTACATTCATGCTTATGGCCATAAGAATTTGGGCCTTCTTGGAACCACCGCCAGACCACAAGTACCAAAACCATCTCCAATGTGGTTTCACTCGTGCTGTGGTGGGCATGAGGCCAAGGGGGGGGACCAACTCTGGGCAGTTAGGGTAACACAGCAGGTACAAAGCAACCATGTCCATAGCACACATAGGGGGCTTATTTTGAGCCCTTCGTAGTGAGAATCAACAGCGTACAAGCCTGCGTAAGGGTTTATGCGGTTGATTCCTGTCAATGCTCATTTTTGTCAATTTGTATGGCGGAGAGGAGGGGCAGAAAGTGACTTACGTTTCCACCTCCTCCATTCCTGTCCGCCATTTAACCACTCCGGCATTTGCACTGGAATGGATTTTCATGCCGACGCAAATGCTGGGGATCCCTATGGAGTCTGCCAGCTTTTTGCACCAGCAAAAAAGCTGACAGACTCCACGCGGACCAATTGTAAACGCTGCCTGCCATGCTTAAGGAGTGCAAAAGGAGAGGGAAAAGGGTGGAAAACTGCTTGTAGGCCACCTTCTGCACTCCCCTTTTGTACTGCGCCCTGAAAATGATGAACATTTGGCAGCATGCACCCGCTTACGTGGAAGTCTACACACAACGGGACCCCACCGCCAAATTACAGAGACTCGAATATGAGATCCATAGACTCTTCTGTAGGGAAGACGCCTTCACTGAGAGAAGGCTGCATAGGAGCCATATTGGGAGAGGATTGGAGGCCAGTCTTGACCCTTTACCCACCCTTCTCTTTCCGTTAGGTGTATATTGGTGGTGGATGCAGTTTGTGGGCGCTAAAAGATGGATACGTGTGTATGGATGTGCATGCGGTAGGCTGGGCGCAGAAGGTGTTTCTGTTAAGAATTACATATAGTCTGACACTATCAAATCTGTTCTTGCCTTCCTGATCCAGCGGTGTCCGAGTTCTTCTCTGCAAGCTGTGTGCCTGGCGCCCAGGAGCCCAACCTCTGCAGCTTGTGTGCAGGAAAAGGTGACAGCAAGTGCACACTCTCTCACAGGGAGCCCTACTCTGGCTATGACGGAGCTTTCAAGTGAGTGTTGCTCTCTACTTTGGACTTATTGTCTTGTGCCGTTCCCAGAGAGCCTGGACTTGCTTATCGGGTCACAACTGAGGAACACATTACCAATCCCCCCCCCCATGCTCCCCCTTGCTCACCTCTACAGACCAACAGCTGCATGCCTGCGTCTGGGGTTAACTGTCACCAAGATCAGCATTTGGGCAGCAAACGTACCTAGGCCTGCTAGACATGTACACAGGTGGCATTCTGCGTAATTAAAGACTTTGTAGCTACGGGAAGCCTTTAAAACTTGGTTCTATTGGGGCAATTTGTGTAATTGGTATTACCCAAAAAGATCGAGGGCAAAAAGACCGAATTCGGGATGCTCGATTTGACTGCATATATCTATGTGGAGGGGGTGGTGAGGGGGAGGGGGGTAAAGTAAAAAAAATGAGGAGGGGAGCTGCGAGAGGTCTCCCCCCAGACACACACACACACACACACAGATATATATATATATATATATATATATATATATATATATATATATATCTGCAGTCAAATGGGGAGAAAGAAAAAAAAGAGGTCTTTTGGGATTCGTTTTTTTTTCTCCAGACAAATCACCCAAATTCGTGTAATTCATACAGAACTTAATGTTTAAATCACATGATAAACATTTTTAAAAACTTGGAGTATGAGTGAACATTGCCAACGCTTTTTAAAATGCATAAACCATATTTTGGGAGTTTTTTCCTGAACCAACCGAAGAGAAAATATATATTGGTGTTTGGAAAAAATGCATTTGTTAAAAAACAAAAAAAGCTAGGAAAGTTATTTTTATTGGTATATATATATATATATATATATATATATATATATATATATATGTACATATATATATATATTTTATATACTCGCTGGAGAACGAAAAGGCTTGCATGTCGCCGTACCTCTAGGGAACTGTTTTGCTGGAAAGGCTTCCCATTCAGATTGCGCACAGGCACAGTTATTCCATGGAAGTTTGCGGTTAATGAAGTTTGGCCATCTTCATGATTTTGTTTTCCAACTTTGGAAGTTGGCGATGAAGTTTCCCTGAGCCATCTATCGCACCAGGTGGCCAGGAAAGTCCAGGCAAAGCACAGGATTCGTGTGTTTTTGCCGGTTTGCATGAGCTCTAAGATTATTGTGACGGGTTGAGTCAGGGTGCAAGTTCTTTCTGCGAGAACGATGGCGGGAAACAACCTGTTTTTGGAACAATGTGTTTGGAATGTACTGCAACATGACTCCCAAAAATGGAATGCTGTGACATTTGCAATGAGCAGATTTTTGAAGGTCTCTCAAACATTTTGAGAGACCTTCGTTCTACTTTATCTCGACTGTACTGCATCATTTGTGGATTATCTGCAACCCTTTGACCCAGAAAGGTCTATTAACTGGCATCTTCCATTGCTGGAAATTGTATGGTACCACATACAGAAATATTGGATAATCGTTGTTCAGGCCAAGGAACATAGTGTCGCGTTAACAGACTGCAGGTTGATGGAGCAAAAGGCCCTTCGTTATTTGGCCTTTTTACTCTGTTAACCAGGTCTCTTCCACCTCGATTATCCAGCACACTTGCTTATGCGGCTTCACTGGTTTGCTAACTATACCAGATAATTGTGCTTTTACTGTTGTATGGACAGGAGTATTGGCTCAATTGCAAGCAAGGTCCATGACTCCTAAGCAGCAGGTCCTTGTGTGTGCAATTCCAATCACACACAAGGAGGCATTGGGTGAGGCGCAGAAGGCTAGACAGGGGAATGGGTTGGAAAGAAGGCCTCCGACTTCAGAAGCAATGAAAAACATCAATGCACAATTGTGAGGAAGATTTGCAAAAGTCCACCTTATGAAGGACTTTAAAAGACTCACACTTGGGACACATGGCTCCAACTCTTCGTATAGGCCTGAACCACACAAGATTTGTTGGTAGCAATGGCTGAGCAGCCAGGCTTATCGGAGGAGGGGGGAAGGGCTGCAGGAGGTATACAGCACTTAGAGTATACGCATTGGCACAAAGAAACACTGGCACACTAAAATTAAATAAAAAGAATGGTTTATTTTGATAAACACTAAGGTGAATAATTCTTCATAAAGCTAAGTACTATAAAACATAGTAAGTCATTTCATTACAGTATAGGATAATCTTCTTTCCATTGCATTAGCCTGGGACTTCTTGCTCTACCCACACCATTGCCACCCTGCGTATAGCCAAAAGCATTAATAATCCAACTACATTCCGCAATCGTCCCGCAATCTGCTTTGCATATCCCACTCTCGGGTCAAGCCCCACTTCCTCCCATGTCATAATACTCACTGTGTCAAAAAACCCTTCCCAAAACCTAGATATTGAAGGGCAACCCCATGCTATATGTACAAAATATTCTGGTGTTTTGGCGCAACGAGCGCACTCATCTGGGGTATCTTGAAACAATGTATGTAATTTCGCAGGGGTATAATAAAACTGATGAAGATATTAAAAGTTAATTATCTTAAACCTACTATTAAGGGGAATCTTCCTAGTCTGAGCGCAACAATATTTCCACATTTCTTCAATCAGTGTCACCCAGCGAGGCCTCCCAAAGTCGTTGAGATGATTCAGCCAACCCTATTGTATTCTCTTGTGCTTTACCATAGAGGTGGGACCCAATTTTACTGGTATTTTAAGAGAATACAAAACCTCGCCTCGCCCCTTCTTCTCAACGCAAACCCACGATCACATGATAATTCCACCATATTCGTCACTTTGCATGACCTTCCACGGGCTGTCAATATTATCGCCTTTAACAGAGATGGTGCTGCAAGTGCCTTTTGCATTTCCACATGCCTCCTTTCTGCTCCTCCCTCATACCAGTATGCTAGAAATCCTGCCTGCGCAGCCTCGTAATACCCTTCGTAGTCTGGTAACGCTAAATCCCTTTTATCCAATGCTGCCACTAGTTTCTTCCACGATATACCTGATTGTTTGCACGCCCGGACGAACCAGGATATCTCTGACTGCACTTCACGAAAATATGCCTTCAATGTCGCTATTGATGCGTTTAAAAAATACATAAAGAAACCGAGGAAGTAGTACCGTCTTTACCAACGATATCTTTCCGTAGAGATTAAGTGGGAGGCTCATCCACCTTTTCAACACCCCTCAGGTATGTTCCAGTACCAACGCATAATTTAGCTGATTTAAAGACCTCAGGAGAACGTGCAATATCTATCCCTAAATATCTTGTGTAACTCATATGCCATTGAGACTCCAGTTCATCAGTAAACTGCCCTGTACTTTCAGTGAGTGAGAAGAGCACCAACTTCATTACTTTCATTTTCAATCCAGAGTACTCCCCGAATTCCAGTACATCCTTCACAATTGGTTTTAAATTAACTTGCGGATTGCGAACATACAGCAACATATCGTCCGTATACAGGGATACCACCGCCTTATACTTTTACAATTGTATCCCCCTGTATCTGTGTCTGTTCCTAATCATCTCTGCCAACAGCTCTATTGCAAACAGCATGGGTGACAATGGGCACCCGTGCTGTGTGCTTCTATCAAGTGGAATGACTGATGTAAGCTGGCATTTACCCTAATCCGTGCATTGGGAGAGGTAACAGCAATGAGACGAGGGATAAAAACTGCTCTCTTAACCCCATTATCCGCAGCACTCAGAACAGATAAGGCCATTCTACAAAATCAAATGCTTTCTCAGCATCTAGCAGTGCTGCCACTATCGAATATTCTGGACTAACCACCACCATTAAACCAAATATTCGCCTTAGGCATTAGGAAGTGGACCATCCAATGATAAATCTGGACTGGTAATATTGCACAAATCTATGTATCAGGGGAGCCAATCGAGTTGCTAACAATTTACTCAGGATTTTGTTATCTAGATTAATTAGTGAATAGGCCGGTATGAGGAACACTCTTCAGCACTCTTACCCAGTTTCAACAGTAACGTGACCACTTCCTCCCTCATAGAATCCGGTAATCGCCCATCTCACAACGCCTGTTGATTCACTTCCAAGAGATGCATCGCTAGTTTCCCGGCAAAACACTTATAAAACTTGGCCTTCAGGCCATCTGGAACAGGGGCTTTCCCAGTCGATAATGATTGGATCGCCCGAAGGATATCTTGCTCTGTAATGGGCTGACATAGCCATTCCCTCTCCTCATCACTACACCACTATTACTCTGCCCGATCAAGAAAATTACCTATCTCTGATTGCGAAACCTGAGCTTGTGTGGAGTAAAGGTGCATATGGAACGCACATAATTCCCAAAGGATGTCCCCATCTGAAAATGTCAATTCTCCCTGCTCGTCCTTAAACAATAGGATATACTTCCTGGGCATTCCTGCTTTAGCAGGTCATGCCAACAGCCTTCCGGGGCATTGACCTTCCCCATAATGCCGAACGGCAGCCTTTCCTCGCAGGAACTTCACCTCCCTTTCACCTCAGCCCTGAATTTGTCCAACTCATCCCTGATCTCCTTCTGTACATTTGGCTCAGATATACCATCCCCAGCCACTTGTAAGACTCAAATATGTTCTTCACTAACTGATAATCGCCTCCTGATCTGCTTCAGTATTCCCGATTCCTTCAAGATACATTCTTCCTAATCACACATTTGAATGTTTCCCATACCGTTGAATACAAAGCTACAGAACCCATGTTTTCCCCAAAGAATGCGTCAATCCCCTGTGCTATCTCTGTACGGAACACCTCATCACTCAGACTTTCACTCTTAAACATCCATGCTGGCCGTTCACCCTGGCATCTCGGTATCTCTAATTCCAGCACTACTGGCATGTGATCAGATAATGTGTGTGCTAAAATAGGGACCATGGTAACCTAACCCGCCGCCCTATCCAAAATAATTAATCCAGTTGCAACGCCGATCAGTGGACCATGGAGGCGAACGTATAGGGCCTTTCCCCTTTGTGTCTTGTCCTCCAAATATCAATCAACCTCAATGACCAGTAAAAATCCTGCAGTGCGTGGGTCGCCCTTGTCTGCAACCTATGGACCCCTCCTGTTCTCTCCAGATCTGGGTCTAACACTGCATTCAAGTCCCCAGCCCAAATAATCATCCAGTGAGGTTGTTGGTCAAGGTGTTGAGCTATACACTCCAGTGTCTCCATCGTTTCTTCAATAGGGTCATAGTAGTTCACCAGCGTAACTGCCTGACCATACAGAGCACCCTAGAGCTTTATTTGCAAGTTCAGTATGGCCTCTCTTCAACTGGAAAACAAACGTTATAATTAAGCATCAGCACCTCCAGTGATGGCAATACCGGGCATTAGGTGCTTGGAAGCGCAAATGAATGGCACTGAGCGAAGGGAGTGCCATTGAGGAAGGACTGTGGCACCTCATGCCGGACACTGCCTCCACTGCTGGGCATGCTAAGGCTTTTAGCACCCGGCCTGGTGTTATCAGAAATGCTGAAAGGGGAGTTTTGTTGTTTGTAAATCCAGTAGACCAAATGAAGAAGGATATAACTGTATAGATGCAGTATAGTCAGAAGACAATCTAAAGAAGGATATCAAACCTTAAAATGTAGCAACATAAAATAACGTGTGTCCTAATTAACACATCTGATTTTCTTGTCACCGGATGGTCGTGGATCACCCTTTATTTGTTCACTTGGCCCGACATCTAATGGGAACTTGGGTCTGCTAGATGTGAGGCAAAAATTCTGCAGTGTTGTTACGGACCCAATAGTGTACTCGCTTGCCCTTCGGGAGGCCACAATGTATACGGCTTCGAGTCAGCCTCTTAAGTGATTTGCCTTTAAAAGCTCGTCCAAGCAGCGAAAAACAGCATCCCATCGGTTGCGTTCCCCAAGTGAAAAAATAAGTCGGGCCAAGTGAAAAAATAAAGGGAGATCCACGAACATCCGGTGACAAGAAAATCAGAACTCTGAATCTGTCACGGCTATTTTGGAGCCGGATTTCTTGATCTCACATCCATCCAGGATATTGCGCTAAACTTGTCGGGGTATTTGAAAGAGGTTTCCTATCTGATTTAAAGGAATTGTCTGTCCTGAAGAAGGCCGTTGAAAAAACTATGGTTGTAGAGATACTAGAGATAGTGCCTCAATCTCCAGAAGGGCCGAAACATGTCGACACTTGACAAGCGACTTACCAACCTTTTGAAATCTTGTATCTAAATACTGCTTCATTGATATAAGTCAGTTTCCATTAATTCAACCAACCCCTATAGTTGACTCTGTTTTTATGATTAGATTAAGTCGATCATGCAGCATTGATTTGTGACATATATCTGTATGTTCTGCTTTCTCTCTCTTTTTTAACTTTTCTAAATTTGTCTTAATAATAAATTGATATGGACGCATTTATGACTGATGATTTTTAGTGTTCACTCTTGAGGGTGTGTAAGCGATATGGTTCCATGTATTGTCCCAATAGCATGCAGCATTTGTTGATAACTGTTGCAAAAAAATGAATTTTTGAAAATTGTGAATGTGGTACCAATCTGGAAGGCATTAATCACAAAATAAGTAGATAACATATACCACCAAGCCTAGCTTGTTTGGACTATGAGTGGGGTAGTCAATAGTCTCATTTTTGTATAACGCACTATTGAGTACCCTCCAGAATGGCTCCAGACCCTATCCTTTAATCAAAGATCCAGTCTGCACGATGTCCCAACTCACCAATGGGATGGATCTGCACCATTGAAATTGCTAGTGGCTGTCCAAGCAGCAGACATCAACAGGGAGAAATGGGGTTTGGTAGCAGAAATTGTCAAAACCAGTTTCAACCATTTCCATTCACATAAAGCACCTTTTGAGAGTCCCAAGTAAGACTTGTTTGGTGTTTTATGGCCAAATGGGGAGTCCTGAGTAAGACTTGTTTGGTGTTTTATGGCCAAATGGGGCATGAAGATGGCCAAAAAGCAATATGACCAAAGACCAGGACTTAAAACGTTGGTAGCCATTTTGAGTGTATGGTATCCAAAATTGCATTATCATGCAGCAAGAAAATGTGTAAAACACTATTCACTGCCACCAGCCTGTCCCAGGCACATCACAAAACCATACAAAATGATGCCAGACAAAAAAGGCACACGTGCCCCATGAAACACTCCAATTAAGGCAGTGTGTGTGACTAAATGTAAACACAGGAGAACATGAATGGAGAGAAAAAGCCTCCCTGTATTGACAGCACTAAGGACGGACGAATGCCAGCAAAACAAGTGAGTTGAACAAAGGAGTGAAACTAAAGAGGCTTCGCTCACCTAAAAACCCATCAGGAATCCAAAACATAGCTATATAGCTGGGGGTTCTATGTAAATCAATCGAGGAAAAGTTGCAGTTGTTGGAGGGGGCGACAATACTATTATTAAAACATTCCAAAAGAGTGAGAGGAGATTGTTCTCTTTAAAACAAAGAAAGACAATGGAGAAATATTAGAAGATTGGGACAGAAGACTCGGATCAATTATTAGCACCCAGGGCAGAGGGAGCATCTAATCATGTTGCTTTTGATCACAGGCTCAATCCCTTAATTTCCCCATCCCTCCCACCCCCACTTAACTGAGGGGGCACCACCGCTGCTGCTGTCGCTCCGTCATTCCTTCTGGCCACCATGGAAATGTAAGAGGCACTCCGCTTGGATCCTTGTCTTCCAGCTCTGTGGAGGCCCTTTTGAAACAGTCTTTTGAATGAATGAACAGGACAACCTTGGGTGCTAATAGTAATAATGACCTGTCCCACAGACTGGAATGGGTGGTCACGTCCTGGGCCCGAGTTATTTATTAATTTATTTAGTATGGCCCGCATTAAAGGCCCCAGCGTAGAGTTTATTCATATATTATTCTCCTCTGTCAATGTATTGTCTGCAATGAAACTGCCAACTTCCCAATGTTCTAAATACGTTTTATAGCCCCCTTCAGAAGGGTTTGCTGGGCATTATGGCACTGAAGACGTTGGTAAAAGCCTTGCAGGACCATTTAAAGGGAGAATCGGCCCATAACTCAAAGTTTGGGCTGTTACAACCTGCATCATTCCTATAAGGAAAGGAAAAAAAAGTAAAATGGGCATAAAGAGTGGATGCAAGTGATGCCTTTATAGACTTATATGACAGACGGATTAGTGTTCTCTACTTCCCGTGGTAATACCTACTCTGTTTTTTATATTAACATTCACATGGCCAGGCAGAACCTTTTAAATTGTAAGTCTGCCTGGGCTGTCATGAGGATTTAGCCGGGGATATGTAGTAAGGGGCTGTTGACAGTACAAACATCCACATGGGCAGTCAGAGGGGATTTTCTGTGAGTATATTCTGCACTGCCCACAGTCCTAGACTGTGACATTCTGAATAGTCTGCAGTCTCTAGCAGTTCTTAGAGCCTAAGCCTGTCCCATGAGAATGCTAAATGAACATTCCAAGGATTATATTTGAGCAACAGCTCTTCAACATGAGTCCCTGGGCTGTTGCCACCCTGAAAAAGTACTTTGAACTAGATATCATTGCTATGTTTATGGCAAACCCACAGAGTAATCGCCTCTATTTTTAAAGTTGTCCATTTCACAAGTAAAAAAAAAAAATACAAACAAGCATTGGCAATGTCAACAGTTTCCGCTTTTGTGTAGATATGAGAAAGGTATTAGCCACGCATTTCCGTAATGGTACTATCTGGACATTAATGGTAGCAGCTTGAAAACTGTGCAGTACCTGCGTATATGATAGCAGTGGCTTGCAAATGCTGATCTAATACCTACACACAACCCTAAACTGTTGACTTTGCTAATGCTTGTTTTAGTAGGATTTTAGTGAAGGACATTCTTACTGCTTATAAATTAAGTGGCTAAAGGCAGATCTGGTTAAGACATTTTACTATCGCAATAGCACATTTACAGCACCAATTAAACCATTAGCCCTCAGAAGACCGCTTTGAAAAAAAACCTGATTGGCACTTCCAGGGACAGGAATTGAGTGGGAGTGGTCATATGGATTAGCATGGCAACGGGCTGTCAATGGGTGGGTAAATGACCAAACAACATATATGAGCATTGTGTCCCTCCTCATATGCCATCCCTCCCTAGCTGTACTCCATTTCATTAGTTTCATCCTATAGGTGGCGAGCACCACCTAATAGCCAAAAATCAAAATGGCTACTGTAGAAAAAGGAAGAAGAACTACCAGTTTCTCTTCTCCATTTCACTGGTGGCCATGCTCCAGACTAGGGAGAAAGGACAAAGTAGAGTGGCAGCCTGAGGCCTGTAAGTCCTATTGGGGTCTGTGCTGCAGGGGGCGGGGGCTGTTGTGTGGTAGGAAGTCAGGCAGGAAGAGAGTAGGAGCGTGGAGAGGTTGGTGTTGTGAGCAGCAAGCTAGACCACATGGACATCCGGGTGCGAGGTGAGCTCAGATTGCTCAGACCGTTGTCTGAGATCAGTAGGTTTGCTCATGCACCCATCCCGGATCCTAATTTTAACAAAGGTATAGGGCCCATCATCCAGGACAAAGACTGAAAGACGTTGCGTCGGGGTGGGAGGTCGAAGATCCTTGGAAGTCCCTTTGACTACCCGTATGGCTTTGCTAAAATAATGCTATGGCTTCCAGGCGAAATCAATGTAATATATGCTTTCTATGGCATAGAGATTGGGTTGCCTATTCCTAACTGTACGGCTATTTTACAGGTGCCTGACAGACGGAAAAGGCGTGGTCGCTTTTGTAAAGCATTTAACTGTACCAGGTGAGTGTCAGAGGTTCACTGCACCCTAAGAAATCACAAATCGGGTTTTTTGAAGTTTGTGTGTTTTTGTACTAGAGTGTAGTCCATCATCAGATTTCAAAGCACACCCCCGTGCCTCTTGTCAAGCTGTTGCCCAAGGTTCCTTTTCCCTTCATCAGCTTCATAGCTTCTGTGTACTTCTTCTGCCATTAAAGTACCTGGTGTTCTCTCTCAGGCTGGGCATGTGAGTCTCCATTCCCTGCAGCCCATCTCCCAGAGACTCTACAAAACTCTATGCAACTGGGGAAGCTGGAGAGGGGGTGTGGGGGGGTTATTATTCATGTTAGGGTATTTATTGAGCACAGACCTAGCCTTGAGAAGCAACAGAACACTTTATAAGATGCAGGGGGGAAGGCAAGGGGAAGATGGCAAAGAGAAGGGAGCAGACAAAACCTATGCAGCGCATGGCCAGAGAGGGAGAGGATCTCCCTGGGTGGGGAATGGATGCCTCCTTAATGTACTCTAGTTTCTACAACAGAAGGTGCATAGCCCACAGTGTGAAACTACACCGCAGAAATGTGAGCGTCCACTCAGACGCCCACATTTCCAAGGATGATGCCACAGTCAATACAGTCACTAAATCCATCTCCCACCGCATGAGGCTTCTGAGGGGGAGCCTGCATTTTATTTTGATTCCTCAATGGGTGAGCTAGTTCTTGCAGTTATTACATCCCGGCTCAGCTGCTCTAACGGAATCTAAGTTGGACTCCCTACCTAAACATCGCACAAGCTGGGGAAGACCCAGCAAAAGGCCATCCATACTATCTTAGACATGAAAAGAACCATCTAAATATCCTGGCCCTTCAAATGACACTATTGGCTATCAATGAAATAATACATGATTTTGACCTCCCCAGCCTGATCCACAAAGGTGTCCATGGCCAGGCGCCTCACTACCCAAACAGCGTGTTTACACTCTACCATACGGCCTGGCACTTAAGATCGGCTTCCGACAACTTACCGGATGTAAATGTGGTCACCAATTCCACCACCTTCCGTCCTGCATGTATCAGACCGCTCTTTCAGTAGAAAGGGGCTAAGGGGAGGTTACAGTGGCAATGTTATTCTTGTGTTGTGTTGTGATGAGCTGATGGTTCTCTTTGCAACATCCGGTTTCCTAAGCTGGGCATGGAAGAGGCGGTGACGTTGCAATGTTTGATTATTGAGTTGGGTCACATGCTCAAGGTGGGATTATGTTGCCTCGGAGGTGATTTTGTTTACTTTTTGCATTTTTACTGAATTTAGCTGCTGATGTTTGTCTGCGATCAGAGCCCATACTAAGGATTTTAGAAGAGTGCATATTTACTATTGGAAGAAGATTATAACTTTTCATTCCGGTTTTCAGGAAGGAAGGGACTCTATACCTTATGTTTTCCATTATTCCTAATGCTTTACTAAAAACAGCAGAGAAGGTAAAAAAGGTCACAGTGCCTGAACATTCTATGCCAGGAAAATGGTTCTAGTGCTTGGGTCCAGTCAGGATCACAGAGGAGGCAGCTGTGCGTGCATGGAATGGAATCTAGTTCACTGAGGGTGCCGTCCCTGGTGTCTACGCCCTCTTTCTCCACTCTGCACTCCTCTCCCTCTGACCAGCTGCTTACACTCTGTTGTGGTTGCCCAGTGATGGATGCACACAGAGCCTTGGCTTATTCTTGAATCTTGGATTCTTTAAATCTCACCTTGCAAAGATAGTTACCGCTTGCTCTTACTAGCTGTCACTTCTAAAATGGATCCACGTTTTCAAGCTTCTCTCTTACTTTCGTACTGTCACCCGGGTTTTGGTAATATTCAGGTTGCATGGCGGTAGTGCTGAACTACACGGTTTCCCTCATCCCCCCTAGCTCCACTGAACTGTTTCCTTCACCCAGCTGCACAGAGAAATAGTTTGAAGACGTCTGCTCCTAATACCCTAATCTTCGCTCTCTGACTTGCATTGGTGGTCTCTGTACGGTTTATACTGAGGAAATGGTGTTTCGTTAGTTTCGCCAGGCAATAATGCATATTATGAAGGGTGAGATGTCATCAGCCATTGATTGTCGACAGGTTTCCCAAGCCTCATCCGGGAAAAAACGTCTTCTTTCGAAAGGCACAACATCTCCATCCAACCCAAAAAGAGTCAAGCCCAACAGGCTTTGGCTTTTGTACCCCAGTCCACCCATTTCATGGAAGTCTACTTTTCTCCAGCTTGTGGAACAGTTCCTGTTCCTCACCCAGGCCTTTCAAATACGAGTTGAACAGGCGTCAGGCATGTGATATTGTGTGGCATGTTTCAGTAGAGCAAAAAAGTTCCTGCAGTGTAGTACCACCTCCTTTAATGTCCACACAATACTTTCGCGCTGACCATTCATGGGCAGGTGGTGGTACGGTGCTACGTGATGATATTTTAGAACACTGTATTAGTGGTATTACTTCGCTGTGGGTGCGCGGAGATCCCTTTTTGGGGACTGTATACTTGAGGCCTTTGAGGCTAGGGCCTCAAGCATATCAGTTGGAGTGTATGTCACCCTTGCTCTGGCTGGGTTCAATGCATGGCAATTACCTAGACAATTGCCCAACTTAAAACCAAAAGAAACACAAATGGCATCAAAAGCCAATGTTAGCAAGATTTGAATAGTAAGAGCAGAATGCATATAGCCAGTTTGGATTCTCTCAGTAGAGTCACTGCACATTTTGACAGTGGGTGCTATCCAAGTGTGGCCCATTTCTGACTGCTAAGCACCTGCTAATAAGAGCATACCTACACTAGAGTTACCAGATGGGTCGCGTCACCTGAGACACCATTTTCTGGTGCTGGGCTTTGATTTAACTTTGTTTTTCTTTCGTCCATTTTGTTCAATTATAGTGATCCTAAACTGCAGCTGGCACGGTGCAATTGATAGAGAATAAAAGGCCATGGTTGGACCATAGTATCCCCAGTGACATGGAGTCATCTGACAACCTTACACCAAATCCCCCCCATGCCACCTCAGGAAACCATTCTGATGAACCTGATGGCAAACACAGCCTTCTGAGTGTGAGGAGCTGCACCTGACAGACTCTGATATAACATTTGCATAATTTCTGCGAAGGAGAATGATATGATAAGGCATTTATAACACACCTATACACAAGTGTTACAAGGCGCGACGCAGCTAGGGAGGGGAACAGAGGGAAGACAGACACCGATCCTACTAGACCAAGTGTCATTCAGATCGCGCAAGTGCAAGGGAAAGGGGAAGGGGAAAGTGCAGGGGGGGCGGGGAAGGGGACAGTGCAATACATGGGATAGTAGAATAAATAACAAAATAAAGTACAGCCAGCAGCTGGCAAGGGAGAGGGGTAAGTGCAGGCATCAGGTGCCATACTGGTACCGGTGCCATACTGTGCACAATCCCGGCCACTCTGACTATGAGAAAGTGTGATGACACGTCAGTCTGTGCAACGCTCCCAGGCCAAGTAATGGCAACTGCAGGAGGCACCACAGAAATCCAAGCAGAGAACAACTCTTGCCCCCGCGACTTCCCGTTGAGGATGATATGGATGCTGAGGATAGGAGAGGCTGCGGAGCATCAGGGAGATGCTTAGAAGTTCAGGTCCCCTAAGATGGGAATACAACTGCTTAATTAGCACGAACTATGCATGTGCAAAACCCAGTGTCTTAAATAATGAAGGAGCAGTGGTAGGACATGTGATTTCACAGAGTTGGAACGCGAAGGAAAAGGACTAAATAATATAGCTGGCTTTAGTCCTGAAGATGATGGATTGATGCATATGCGTGGTTCTTTCCATGAAGAGCAAGAGGAGGGTGACTGTCAAAATGTTAGATTGAACTTGATGTATGAGACTGCAAGATGAATTCATGTTTGTGTTAATAAGGAGGGAGTTGTGAATTTTGCTGCAACTGCAGGTGTCTAAAATGGTGACCCTTAAATGGGATGGCCGGGATGTTTCCTGTTCAGGCAGCAGATGGAGGATAGGAGGAATACATTTAGGGCAAATGGTGTCGGAGCTTTGATTGGAAAGTCCTCCTTAGCACTATAAGAAACTGTAATGTGTTCCCCCCACTTATTTTTAATACTCAGCAAGGTGTCAACTTGTAAAACTCATTCGTTTCTGTGTCTGTGTGTGACAATGCAGAGGCGGAAACCAAGAGTGAACGGTTCCATGTGTTAATATCCCCGCAAAAATATCGCCATACAAAAATATCACCATATTTTTGCGACGATATTAAGGCATGGAACCTGCGGGGGACGCCCCCGCTCACAAAAACCTCAAAAATGATCCCCCCCTCCCCAAAATATTGCCTATGGCCGTTCCGAACAACCATACATACAGTGATATTTTTGGTTGGGATAATATTACCTGATACTGAGTGAACCAAACTCAATGTCCATATTTTTCATAGAGCATTTGATATAGGGTGTGAGATTGCTTCAAATTACATCCAAATCTGGCAGATTAGGGAATTGGGACACTTGGAGATAAAGTGGGTTAAAAAAAAAACACACAATGGGCTCTTGTGCAAAAGCAACAGTAGAACCTAACTCTGCTAGTCCACCAGGCAATCTTGTGGGCACAAGAGCACACGCCCCATGACCAGAATCTGTGGGGGTGATCAGTGGCCGGCTCAGGTGTGGACAGACAGAATCCTATATTTGTTATTACGTTTGTCTTTGTTGAGTGTGTACCTGAACGTATAGCATCTCCATTCACAAATAGTTCAGGAAACCACTGCCACAACCTTCACCTGTGTCTCTAACTCTAGATTGCTTCTTTTAACACAGTTAGTCAGAGCGACAAATACGAGCTGCTCTGTCCGGACGACACAAGGAAGCCGTTGTCAGAGTACAAGGACTGCAACCTGGGTAGAGTTCCTGCTCACGCGGTGGTGACGCGAAGCTCCGGCGAGAAGTCCAGTGCAATCAGGGAATGCCTCACAAAAGCACAGGTACCCTTCCTCCTCAGCCCAAAGCGCCTTTCATTTCTAGGGGGGCCCATTCAGTCTCTCCTGTGCACATATTTCTCCTTTCAGAAGAAGAGAGAACCATGCTTTAGCAAATAGTTTGGTGAGAAAAAACGAGTACCCACTTGCTGGAGAGTGTCTGCATGTTGTATCTGACATGCCAGACATTTGATTTATTTATTTTTAAAGCATTCACACAGCCCGCTGGGATCGAGTCACTGTTACAGGAATTGTTTGTTTTTTAGTTGCGTAATTGTTTTTTTTGTGTGTCTTAGTTGCGTATTTATAACACGCTTAAAAACCCAGTGGTTTTTAAGCGTGGATCCGGGGGGATCGAACCTGTGTTGCTTCGCATCATCTTGCTTCCAAGGTGAGCACATTGCCGCTGAGCTATCCTCCCGGGACAAGATGGGGAAGCATGATTAAGGCTAGTAACGGAATGTTACAGCCTGGTGGACGTTGCCTGCTGTGTTCAGACTCTGCTACAATTCTATTTAACCCTTCAGAGCCTCTTTCTTGTGCCAAAAAGAGTGTCAGCCTTTAGCTGGATTAGCAGTACCTTGGGGGGGGGATTTTCATTGTCAAGGTATGACTCGCAGTTGAAACTAATGTCGCCCTCATGTCCTTACACAGATCGACCGCTTTTCAGACTTGTACCACCTAGTCTAGTGCACTGTAATGGAGTTGGGCTCGTACCAGTACTTCCGTATCACATGCCTCCCAGCAAAGCTCTGAGAGGGGAACGGGGCTGTCCCTCAGGCAGCTTTGTGCACGGTGATGTGTGGTGAGGAAGTTGCCCTACGCCAATAGCAGAATGGACTACAAGTCAGAATGAAGGTACCCTGGCAGAGCACCATAGGGGCAGTCTCTTAAACTGTAGGGGGGCCTCCGTGTCAGGTGAGGGGACACTGCACGCCAGGTAGATCACTTGTATCTCAACATCAGAGTCCAGTGATCATGAGTGCGCGTGGGGACTGCTTATGGCTCACGTGAAGGCTGTGGCGATCACTCTAATGCATGTATCTCTTTGGATGGTTTTCTGCTCTCCCATTTCATTCTAAACTCTAAGATGTCTTTTTTTGTCGCAGGCCGATTTCGGCAAGAAAGGGTCATCACCGTTCCACCTGTTCAGCTCCCCTGATGGAATCAAGGACCTGGTATTTAAGGATTCTGCAACACGGGTGATTCCTCTCCCAGAAAGTATGGACGCCACTCTCTTTCTCGGCACAGCATATTCTGATGCTATTCAGTACGTGCGCAAAGGTACGCAAGCCCTAATGTAACCCAAGTGGCGACACAAACTGTGTATTTCTGCGTAATTAGGATTGTTGTGTTCACAATTATTTTGTGATTCTTGTAATAACCAGTTGCACAGGAGTATCTTGAGACAGCAGGAAAGAGTGCCTACCTGGCACCTAGACAGTTCTCAACTAGGTCAGGTGAAGTCATGCGACTGTGTAGACATACATTTACTCATACACTGCACAAGTCTCTCTATACTAGACGGAATGTGCAGGGGAAGCTTCTAAAACCATGGTTTTGTGGGACTGCCCATAAAGCTACTTCAAGTAGCCGACACAGCTAGGGCGGCCGCGTAGCTATATCTACAGGTCTCCAGTATAGGGAGTGGCAAGGGTCAGTCTCTCATAGACATATGTGTAGGAAGGGGGTGGAGACTGGCACTGGGCATCCCGGAGTCACTCCTATTAGCAGTATGCACCAGGAACCAGTAGCGGCAAAACAGTTTGCAGTTTATGCTTTCAATTCCTTCAATGGATGCCACACCCGGCAGACTGCACAGTTAGTCTCACCAAAACAGGTAGCCAACCGCTCCAAAAAATCAGAGGTTACAAAGTAAAACCATCTTCTTTAACTGAAAACGACCACTTGATTTCGTAATTTATGTATGTTTGCTTTTAGTCGCATCATGCACAACAATGAGAAGCACAACTGGATCAAACAATCTCTAAGAACAGACAGAGAAGAAGGACAACACTCCTAACGTGGCGTTATGTAGCCGTTATCCCCCAGTGTTGCCCGTGGAACGGGTACATAAGGCCATTAGCACCCCGGGTTACCAAAGCGGCAACCTGCAGTGCTAAAAATAAATAAGGATTTTCCTTCCTACAACGGGACACTGCACGCGTCCCATTGTAGGAAGGAAAATCCTTTACTAAAATGGCCAGCATGGAAAGGGAAGAGGGGCTCCGTACGGAGCCCCTCTTCCCTTTCCATGTTGGCCATGGAAAGCTGAGAGGAAGGTGCGGCTAGAAATAAGGTGTGGTAAATAAAGGAAAGAAAATCAGGGATGGAGGGTGAGGGGAAGATGGCAGGGGGATCCAGCCGTCAGGTGACTTGGAACCCGGGCTCACACCAGCGGTTCAAACCTGCGTTCCTAGCCACCTGATTTGCTGCCTCCCCAGCCCAGGGTGCTAATGGAGAGAGAGAAATGGAGAAGGTTGCTGCTGGAAAGTGAGGGAGAAGGAGAAAGAAGTTTGGGACTGGAAAGTAGTGGAGAAAGAGGACTCAGTGAGATCATCTGTCATTGGAAATATGGATGGAAATCGCTGAAAAGAGTCAGCTCCTAGGTCATCATCCAACTTTGCATAACTCATTTCACAACCAAAAATCCATAGATGATGCATCTATTCTGCCAATGTTGGAGTCCAGGTCAATGGAGACACAGTACTGTGAACCCTCCTCCGAGGCGTACCTTTGGCCCCATAGCCTCGGGTGTCTCAAAGGTGGTGTCGCCAGATTTTCTGCACCGGCTCCAAGTTATTTGGGTGGCATGTGTACACTCTTGGCAGTCTGTATCTGAATGCTTGTTTTTTAAGCCCGCTATGTTCCAGGATATGACACTAGTGGAGAAAAGGCTGCTCAGGGCTCCACGCCATTCCGAAGCCAAGGAGTGCCTTGTCTGAATCGGTTCAGTGAGGGGGTTCAGCGGGCTTACAATGATAGCAGAATAAGGGTAGCCGGGGGCTCGTCTAAACAGATGGGCATTTGATCAGATCAGGGCTGTCACTTAAACGTGTTGCTGATCCTTTACCAGCGTATCATTGTGTTGGCATTCACTGGCAAAGCTGTATTTTAAACCTCTTTGGAAGCAGGGGCCCAAATTCGATGGATAGTAAACCATCTGCAATAAAGCGGTGCACTAAAACTATTTGAATGACCCTGTCTGTTTCATCAGGTAGATGTGTGACCTCAGCTGTGATATATATATATATATTTTTTTTTATATCGCGCTCGTACACGAGTGTTTCAGAGCGCGATCACTGCTGGGTACAGTCAGGCAACCAGTGGATGCATCTGTTGGATAAAGAGCTGCACGGCAACATTGGGACACAGTTTATGTTCACAGTCTTTCCAGAGCTGCTAGGGCATGTATTCCTACTAGCATTCTCCCATGTGGCTAATCTACCAGTCACTTGAGGTCCAACCCCTTGGGAGTTGCTTGCAGCTGTCTTGGTCTCTGGTGGTTTATGAAGAAATGGTTCCTCGGACACTATAGAGATGGGATCAGGGGGTCACTCAAAATACTATGCTGCACAGATCAGCGATCATTATATTTAAACCTGCTTTTTGGACTCAGAGTAGTAATACTTTGGACTTAAGGGTATTTAAATTTACCTCACCTTTTCGCCCGCCCCAAAGGACGCATTACGAGATAATTGACTCTCATCGTCTGAACAACAGAGCCAGGTCTATGAAACCTCTGGGAAGAACCACAGCTCTCTAGTGGCAAAGAGTAAGGGGCGGACCACCCATGCACTCACTAGGGTCTCTTTCTAGCGAGGAAACGTTGAAGGACATGTCATGCCTTGGAACTCTTCCCGGCACGATCCGGCTGTCTCGGTCTTCTGCAGACAAGTGAGCACGCATCTCCTTCAGTGCGATGTCCCTCTGTACGCTAAAGAAGGGCTCTCTAGTAGCGATGGGGGCCTCTGGCCCCAAATACTGATCCCCACCATAGCAGCACTAGGCTGGGCACATTTCATGGCGGGAAAAGAGATCTTATGACCACCATTCGGATGTGGTTTACACACACCCTCGTAAGGAGCTAAGCGGCCTACTGTGCTGCCCGTGGGAGCAGATGTAGAAGTCTTGGAGCTGCAACAGGGCTTACATGAAGCCTAATTACATCATCTGGGCCAATGGGGTTACCTGGTGGAAAATGTGAGCGTTGCCTAGAACACCAAGCGTGGATACCATAGCCATCATTCCAGGCTTATTCAGGCATCGTGAGGGTGGCTGCAGTACTACCTGCACCCCTAAATATCCTGCCAAAGCCTCTGATTCCTTTAAAAGAATATTGGCTTTCTTATCCTGGGTCACAAGTAAAGAGCGTCACGCTGGTGACCTTTAACCCTCTTTAACACTCTTAACGCGTTAGCTAGATATATATATGGGCCCACCAGCGTAGGTGGGGTGGACGGTTGGGTGGGACAGCATATGCTGGCTGCCCCCAAGCTCGCTGGGCCTTCCCCGCTGCGGTGGCTGATTTGGCGACCAATCCCTTTTGGTCCCCCATTGGCAAGCACAGGAATTTGAGATGATCTCATACTTCCAAGCACAAGATACCGGGCTCTGGTTAAAGCTGTCTTATGAAGCAGGACCCATGAACAATATTGGCATCCTGTAGACCATCTACTCTACCTTCATGGGTCTTATTTTCTTTGGCGGACAAAATGCAGATCACCGATGAGTCATTCTGATAAGTGTGCGCTGCACATAATGCCTCCTTCATAACTGATGCAATAAACGACAGTGTTCTCTCAATGTATATAGTAATGGTCATACATACGGTAATAGCCTGCATTGTTTGCTTTATATATAATAATAAAGATAATGTATATAGTGCACACCACATTCTAAACTGTCCTTTAGCTCGTTCATTGTCATGGAAACCCCACTTGTGAGCCATGGTTCTTTTATAAGAGCAACATGAGAGAAATGATTTACGTGAAGGCGTGCCTACACCACACGCAAGACAATATGGCAGAACACCGAATTTCTGTTCAGAACTCTCTTTCTCTTCCTCTCTGCCTCTCTCTCTCTCTATCTCTGTCTCGCCCTCTCTCTCCCTCACTACCTCTCTCTCTCTATCTCTCTCTCTCTGTCTCTCTCTCCTCTGTCTCTGTCTCTCTCCGCCTCTCTCTCTCCCTATCTCTGTCTCACCCCCTCTCTCTCCCTCACTACCTCTGTCTCTCTCTGCCTCTGTCTCTGTCTCTCTCTGTCTGTCTCTTTCTGCCTCGCTCTCTCTGTCTTTCTGTCTCTCTGCCTCTCTCTCTGTCTCTCTCTGCCTCTGTCTCTGCCTATCTGCCTCTCTCTGTCTTTCTGTCTCTCTGCCTCTCTCTGTCTGTCTCTCTCTGCCTCGCTCTCTCTCTCTCTCTGCCCCTCTCTCTGCCCCTCTCTCTGCCTCTCTATCTCCGCCTCTCTCTCTCCCTATCTCTGTCTCACCCTCTCGCTCCCTCACTACCTCTCTCTGTCTTTCTGTCTCTCTGCCTCTCTCTCTGTCTCTCTCTACCTCTGTCTCTGCCTATCTGCCTCTCTCTGTCAATCTGTCTCTGCCTCGCTCTCTCTGTCTCTCTCTCTGCCTCGCTCTCTCTCTCCCCCATCTCTGCTCCTCTCTGCCCCTCTCTCTCTGCCACTCTCTCTCTGTCGACGTGTATGTGTCATACCATGCATCCATTAACCCTCCACAATGAGCAGGTGCGAGCTGTGGTGTATCCCCAGATAAGTCGACAGTGTGGGGAGCAGCTCTGAGTGGTGGCAGCAGTGGTGGGGAAAGGCCCACCTGCAGTGTCACAGGAGTGCTAGAACATATTGGGGCCTTGGAACGTATTTTTGTTTGGTTTGCAAATGAAGCACTGCGCATGAATATGGCTGGGCCTCTTTATGATGAAAACGACGCAACTCTAAATGCAGGAGGGCGGGGTCTCTTGTCAGTAATGTGTATGGGTTTTTCACAGTATCTGCAAGTCCCCCCAGCGATGAGAAGAAACGGCTGCGCTGGTGCGTGATAGGCAAAGCCGAGAAAGAAAAGTGCGACACCTGGAGCGCCGTCAGTGGGAACGCCATCGCCTGTGCAGAGGGAGCGGGCACCGAGGAGTGCATTGTTAAGATACAGGTAAACGTTGTCATGTTAAAGCTTCATGAGCACAGCTACATGTGTGGCTAGTAGCACGATTTGTAGAGCTGCATGGTTGGCATATGGGTCTTCCAACATCAGGGACTGGTGGGCTTAAGAAGTAACACAGCACTTTATTTACAAAACAGGATGACCTAAGAGACTGGTCAAGACTGGGCGCGGACGCAAACGCCAGCCCCAGATTGCTCAGGGCAAAGACAGCAATGTCGAGGTGACCCACCCTCCCCCATATAAAAGGAACAACACGAGGGATGCCATGTCTCGCGCTGACAAAACAAAGCAACTGGCGTACTTTCCAAAGCGCGTTGGGCCTACTTTCTAAATCGAGGATGCTAACATCAATGAAAGCAGTGATGAAAGTAGACAGTATAAACTGCCCTTACTACAATCAGTGCTTTTTGACAAGCGGAGTAAATTGTCCATAAAGTTGACTTGCAGTGCTGTACCTTTTTAAAGGAACTGTCCACTCGTTATTTAAATAATTCTAGAGTAGGGTAATATACACACTATCTGTCCTGTAGATGGCAGTGGCGCTTGTCAGCGCCCTGCAGCAAAGTCGCTCCCTCCACCCACTATGTACTTAGTGGGTGGGGTGCGAGAAATATGCCGTAGAGAGGGAGGAAAAAAGAGGAGGGAGGCGAGGAGAGCTATAAAGATGGACAGAGATACATGAGTGGTGCACAGAACTAAAGACAGAGAAGCAGTGTTGCCAGGTCGGAAGGAAAAAATAAGCTGAATGCCCTTCAAAAACAAGCCCAAAACAAGCTGACTCCCATCCAAATAAGCGGAAAAAACAAGCGTGCACCTAAAAAGTTGTGGAAAGGTCTCAAAAGTAAGAAACATAACACAACAAGAAAAACATACATAGACAGAACACTGACATAGTGTGTTAGAACAACAATATTTTATTGCATGGTGACTAGAAGTCCCAGATTGCAAAATAATACGGCCCTGAAATATTTGTATTTATTGTTTTATATAGCGCCTTAATCCAAGGCGCTATATAATATTGTAACATGGCCAATTGGAAGCTGAAAAGAAACATGGCCTTCCTGAATACATCTTTCTGAGAAAATGTTGTATATAGATTCGAATAATCCTCTAACCCAGTCTTGCAAAAAAAAGTTTTTAAAAAATAAATAAATAAAGGATGTTAGTGGATAATGCGTCAGCACTGGGGATATCACCAGGATAATATTGCTATAGAGTGACGCTTGCTAAACTAAACCAATCCCCTTCTTTACATCTTTACATGTCAGTGTGTCTGCCTGCATGACAAAACTTTTAAAGTGCGTTTTTTTTGCATATGTTTAGGCATTTGGCATTGATGGGCCACCTGGTGGGCAAGTAACGATCCCATCAGTGCCAAACACTTAAGCATATTCAAAATACAGTTTGCACCCGAGAGCAAGACAAAGCAGCAATTGCCGTCAAATGCTGCCAGCAGCCCAGTGCAGGACGCTCTGTGCGACGTGTAATGGGCTTAACAGCAATATAAACAAGCCCAATTACACGCGCACAGACGGTCCAACAAGCGGACGAAAACCGCGAAAAGCGACCTCCAAATATTATAAGCGACATTGGGCAAAAACAAGCCCAAAGTCGCTTATAATAAGCAGACCTGGCAACACTGCAGAGAAGGAGAAAGAGGAAGGCGTTTGGGACCGGAAATTGAGGGAGAAAGAGGACTGACCTAAAGGATTAGAAGTGATGAGGAAAGAAAAATGGAGTTCAAGAAAGGGGCGGAAAAGAAGGGAAGGGTGAATGTCAAGAAGTGAGATGGAAGGCAATGAAATACCTTTGGAATCCTTTTTCTAAAAGTTAGGCAGTTTAGCACTCCCATGTAACCATGGCTTTGAACAGTTTGCATTTCATTGAGTTAGATCGGGTGAAGTGCTCGACCCTCTGGCAGTGTGCCAGACATTGTGTTTGAGCTGAAGGACAACTGAAAGTCTTGTATGGAAGGGGTGAGACGTTCAGAGGCGCTCCCAAACCGTATCAGTTTCAACCCTAAGTACACATTGATGTTCCTTTTAGAGTTGGTCTAAGGACTCTAAGCAAACTAAAAACATTGGGTCTGATTAACAAAGCCTTTTTCAATGGGCTTGCACCATAATAAAACGATTTTGCAAATCAGACCCATTAACGTTCTTCAGTGGAAACTGTTTGAATGTAAGGCACTGATAGTGCTTCCATGTTGGGAAATGTGATTATTATAAATAGAGAACACTCCGATTATGGACATCTACATGCCTTTGGTAAAGAGTGGAGCATTGGGATGAATAAAAAGTATAACACGAAGACTATTAACCCATATTGTACTCATTTTATGAATCTATAGGGACACTGATAATAAAATGTAGGCATTGGGCCTCATTACGACCCTGGCGTTGGACCATGGTGCTATTAGCACCATGGTCCATGCCGGATTCCGCCATGGTGGATGGCGGAATTACCGCCCCATTACAAGGTTGGTGGGGCGGTAATTCCCCATTTACCATGGCCCCTTCCCCATTCCCATTTTTGGCCCATAGGGAAAAATGGGAATGGGGAAGGCGCTAAATACGGCACCGTAAATTACGGTGCCGTAATTGGCACCAAGGTCCCTTAGCGGGTTGGACTTTAATGCCTGCAAAAAGCAGGCGTTAAAGTGTGAATCTGGCGTTAAGGGTTTAATGGCGCCACAGCCTTTTATGGCGCCGTTAACCCCTTAACGCCAGGGTTGTAATGAGGCCCATTGACTTTGTGTAAGGCATAGGAATAGGGAAATACATACAGTGTGTGCCATGGTCCCAGAAAGCCTTCTGCATCATCCACAAAGCTTTCTGATGCCGTAGCCCACACTACATCCAACTCTCTCTTCCAAAATACCGTCCTTCTCGAGCCCTTCGCTCATCTACCTCCAACTTGCTGAGGGTCAGACACTTCTCTAGATGGAGACTGGGGGTAGATCTCTCTCCTCTGCAGGTGCCTCCCGCTGGAATGGTCTCCCTGCCCCTCTCAGACTTGAGCTGGACCACTTGAAGTTCTGGAAGCTGGTCAAGACCTCTCTTTTCTCCTCTGCTTTCTCTCACTCTCCCCTGCTGACCTACCTATCTGCTGCGCCGACTGGTTGCTGGCTACCCCAAAGTCAAAATTGGTACCAGGCTCCTCCATGATCAGTCTCCCCTGCACCACCTCCGGGCCTACCGCGCACTTAGGGGCTGTAACTGTAACCTCTACAACCCCTTGCCTCCTTTCTCTTACCCAGATCCACGCTGCGCTGGCTGCACTCACTCAGAGCATTGCTGCCCTGAGTGCATTTCCCCTTTCCCTCTCCCTGGCACTTAACCCTCTCCCTTCCCCCTGCACTTGTTGCACTGTCGCATTTGCACGATCTGAATGACACAAGACCTAGTAAGATCGTTTGTCTTGTCCTCGCTCTGTCTCCTGCCCCCTTGTCTTGTCACGCCTAGAAACACTTGTGTACAGCCGCGTTATAAATTACATATATCATATCATGTGTAGACCTTTTTAGAAATGAACATTAAAAGATTCTGAGGTGCTCAAACATTAGGAGGCAAGTCATGTACAAAGAAGAGCTGCAGGTATATTTATATGTTTCACCGAATCTATTCGCATGCGGAAAGATATTTCTCTGCATACAGACACACATCATGGAAATCCATCAAGCACAGGTCAGAGCGCCAGAGCAAAGCAGACCATGTTTATTGACCCCCGACGCTTGAGGCATGAGCAAGAGAATTTTGTAGGTGGGATTTAACCCTGGAACTACCGTGATACATTTCAACTAAAAACTAATTCCCGGAAATAAGGAAAGGGAGATTCGCATTAAATTCAATAAGGCCCGGATTTGAAAAATGCGCCAATGAAACGCCGAAACACGTGTCATCCATATGGGCAGAACATATATCAAATAAATTAAGAAAATATACTTGAAGAAACTTGACTACGTACTTTTATTCATTTACATCAGAAATTTGGCGCAAAGAGGTGTAGGCACAAACAAACTACTGCATGTTTATTGAAAGGCTCTTCTTCACTGCTCTTACTAAAAGCACCACCAGAAAAATCATGGCTAGCTCCCCCGCCTTACCTAGAAGCTGTTTCTATGTGAACGCATTGATGACTAGTCCTGGCTGTCGGGGATGCGCCTATCAGGATGTTATAGTATGCTTTTCTGAGCCGCTTCTTTTTTCTTGGCACTGTTGCTTTCCGACTGTACCTTTCTTCAGCCTGCTAATATGATATTCATGTGATATCATGATATTGAAGACATGCCATTTTGAAACTTTGGGTAGCTCACTTTAGGAGGATCCCCCTTTTGCCTGGCTCGTTGTTTCATTAATTTTAGTATCCTATTTGGGGCTGATAAATCCTGAGGTGATCCTGAAGGAAAGGTGAAGCCTACCTGTCCCCCTCCAGATGCTTTGGCCCACAACGCCCATGATCCCTCAGCATTGACTAATGAGAACTGTAGGCCAACACATCCGGGGAGTGGCAGGTTGGCTACTCACGCGAACACTGTTTTGTCTGTCTTGCGCACTCTGTGAGGCAAGTGCAATGAAAAGCAATAGAATGAAAGCTTTGCAACTGAACATCTCCTGCCCATTACAGAGAAGCGAGGCGGACGCCATGGCCCTGGATGGCGGATACATGTACACCGCTGGGCAGTGTGGCTTGGTGCCGGCCTTGACCGAATACTATGACACAGGTAAGCTCTACTTCATGTCTGTAATATGCTTGTTAGTGATCCCAATGGGCAATAGGGTTCTTTTCCCCTTTATGTAATCTAGTGGTGATTTAATAAGAAGGGTAGCTGCAGGAAGGATTCTGTGGGCCAGAACAGAAAGTATTGAAAGAAAAAAGTCACATAGGAGAAATGTACCGATGCAGCACTCTTTCCTTTCTGTGTGCTTTTCTGCGTGCCTGTGTGTATGAGCACGTGGGTGTGCCTACATTATGTGTATGATGCAAATAGTGCTTCGTTTGTAACCTGTGTTGCTGGGCTAAGCAGTGAACAACGATACATATATTTTCTCAAAAGAAAAATAAATATGTCTAAAGGCGAGACTAATCAGATTTCACTCCTGAGTCATGAAAACGTGTGGCTTCAGGATGCAATAATCAAACTCCCCGTTTTGTGCTGCCACCACCAGTCCCTGCACACAGGGACCCTGAATCACAATCGCGACCTGCCTTCAGAAGGAGAGGGCGAGGGCATGTAATTGCAGGTGCCTCGCATTCCTAAACACTCGCACATGTATTTGCATGTATTTATTCACAAGGAAACTTGTGTAGCCAAGTAGCCCATTGCAACGTGCATAATGATGGCACTCAATATGCTTTAAAGCCTTCACAAAGTCAGACAGTGGCTCATAAATTAAATCTACCAGTGGTGGGGCGTGTGTAGGCCACAGAGAATGGACAGGGTCGCACTGCAGCATACTACTGGCTCGGGCCCCAATGACAAAGTGGGCCACAGTCGCACATGGCAAAAAATATTCCTTGTGTGAGAAACTGCTTGAGTAGCACCAATGGGGGAGTGTTTTTGGTGAAGCGTGTGGGGATGAGTAAGGAGAGGGGTGCTAAGGAGTGCCCAGTGGCGGTTAAGGATCTTGGGTAGTTGGATAGGACAGAGGCGCAAGGTCCAACACCTTGTTAGGAGGGGTCCCGTGGGAAGCCTGGGGCAGTAATTCAGGACAGAGGCGCAAGGTCCAACACCTTGTTAGGAGGGGTCCCGTGGGAAGCCTGGGGCAGTAATTCAGGGCAGAGGCGCAAGGTCCAACACCTTGTTAGGAGGGGTCCCGTGGGAAGCCTGGGGCAGTCATTCAGGACAGAGGCGCAAGGTCCGACACCTTGTTAGGAGGGGTCCCGTGGGAAGCCTGGGGCAGTCATTCAGGACAGAGGCGCAAGGTCCGACACCTTGTTAGGAGGGGTCCCGTGGGAAGCCTGGGGCAGTAATTCAGGACAGAGGCGCAAGGTCCGACACCTTGTTAGGAGGGGTCCCGTGGGAAGCCTGGGGCAGTCATTCAGGACAGAGGCGCAAGGTCCGACACCTTTTTAGGAGGGGTCCCGTGGGAAGCCTGGGGCAGTCATTCAGGACAGAAGCGCAAGGTCCGACACCTTGTTAGGAGGGGTCCCGTGGGAAGCCTGGGGCAGTCATTCAGGACAGAGGCGCAAGGTCCGACACCTTGTTAGGAGGGGTCCCGTGGGAAGCCTGGGGCAGTCATTCAGGGCAGAGGCGCAAGGTCCAACACCTTGTTAGGAGGGGTCCCGTGGGAAGCCTGGGCAGTAATTCAGGGCAGAGGCGCAAGGTCCAACACCTTGTTAGGAGGGGTCCCGTGGGAAGCCTGGGGCAGTCATTCAGGACAGAGGCGCAAGGTCCAACACCTCGTTAGGAGGGGTCCCGTGGGAAGCCTGGGGCAGTAATTCAAGACAGACGCGCAAGGTCCAACACCTCGTTAGGAGGGGTCCCGTGGGAAGCCTGGGGCAGTCATTCAAGACAGACGCGCAAGGTCCAACACCTCGTTAGGAGGGGTCCCTTGGGAAGCCTGGGGCAGTCATTCAGGACAGAGGCGCAAGGTCCAACACCTCGTTAGGAGGGGTCCCGTGGGAAGCCTGGGGCAGTCATTCAGGACAGACGCGCAAGGTCCAACACCTCGTTAGGAGGGGTCCCGTGGGAAGCCTGGGGCAGTCATTCAGGACAGACGCGCAAGGTCCAACACCTCGTTAGGAGGGGTCCCGTGGGAAGCCTGGGGCAGTCAATTCAGGACAGAGGGGCAAGGTCCAACACCTCGTTAGGAGGGGTCCCGTGGGAAGCCTGGGGCAGTCATTCAGGACAGAGGGGCAAGGTCCAACACCTCGTTAGGAGGGGTCCCGTGGGAAGCCTGGGGCAGTCATTCAGGGCAGAGGCGCAAGGTCCAACACCTCGTTAGGAGGGGTCCCGTGGGAAGCCTGGGGCAGTAATTCAGGGCAGAGGTGCAAGGTCCAACACCTTGTTAGGAGGGGGGCCTGGGGTAGTCGTTCATCCTGGGAGGACCGGGTTTCCTATTAGAGTTGTGCTTGCGTGAAAGGTGAGACTGGGAGCCTTTTACAGATGCTCAGGAGGTGAAGCCTGGCAGCTACAGCGGTGGAGTTGACGAAATGTCGAATTTTCCGGTCGCTGTCAAAGGAACCTCCAGATTTGAAAACATTAGGCATCAGGGCTTAGGAAAGAAGGTCAAGGGGGTGGGGATATAGGAGCAGAGATAAATAAAATCTGAGTTAACAGGGTGTGGGGGGGGGGGGGGTGTGTGCTCATCCCGCCATCCGTGTAGCTTTGGTGTGCATTTAAGGCTAAGGCCTTATAGAGCACATTCACCTGAAGTGCTGGTGGTACATTTTATCCCCTATTTTGGAGATTGAAATCCTGAACAAAGAATGTAAATAATCACGCTGTGTCTATTGTGATTATTAGGAAAATAGCTTATAAGGCTGAAGAAGGGGACGAAGGGCACGGGAAAGGGAAGGGGCGTGGCTGGACAGGCTGAATATGTCAGATAGGGGCGATTAGCTAATGGAGTCCTGTGCACCTGTGAATGTTACTCAGATAATACATTGCGTTCACTCTACATAAACATGTTATGATGGGTTAGTGCACCTGCTGCAGGCACTACCTGTGAGGGTTGGCAGCAGAAGGGTGGCAGAGGTTAAGCCCCGGCTGGGTTTCTGTACTTACTAGCCCACCCTTTCCTTCTAGCCCTTCCCAGGCAGTCTTCGCGCTAGCTGTTTAGCATGATCAGTGTTAGGCTTTGTAGGGCCTGCACCTACCGCATTAGAGTGCACTGGGGCCCATGTCAGTAAGTAAAGGTGTACAGTGAAAACTCACACCCAGATACGTGTATTACACGTAAACTTTAATGAGTTCTCCTTTCTTTGCTGGCTAAACAATGACTCTCACTACAAATGCTTTAGACACCGTCCACCTCTCTCCTTGGTGTATGTTCTGGGCGGACTAGACTTCGGGCAGCGGTCATTGCATGTTTTCCGTTCACACCATGGGATGCATGTATCCGGTCGAAGGATGCTTTAAATCTCTGTGAGAGATCCGACTGTTAGTCAAGGAAGGCAACCAGTTGCAAACAGCCTGTGTGGAAGGCATCAAAGACCCACTGGTATAGATTGGTCAAAGAGGGGGTGGCGGGGCACTTATCTGCCTCCAGATTTCTGTCGATGATCAATAGCTGACTGGTCTGGAGGACCCAACAAAGGAAATTTGGCTTCATTTGTCTCCATGCCTCACCCTCTATTCCCTCCTCCTCTCTACTCTCCTTGGCTAAGCTGTGGGACTGGCTGGATTCCTAATTTTACCTTTTTAAAGTCATTGGTCCATTTGTTAGTCAACTACCCACCCCCCACCAAGTGTCATAGTTCCTCCAGAGGCTCTGCCAGGGCTTTGCCCTTGATAGTTCCTCTCCCGGGAGACTCGCTTTGGTAGCACAGACTAAATCACTGGACGGCAGGAAGGGTTCAGCTGAGTTGAATCATCCTCAGCAGGACCTGGCACCTCTTCTGCCTCCGTCCCCGCTGCCAGCCAGGGAACCTCCCCGCGTCCTAGAGCTCCTGGCAGGAAGGGCTTCAGTGCAAGAGTTGGGATGCACGCCGAGATTCCGCACTCCTTGCCCGTGTGGAGACGAGTAAGCAGGCAAGGGAGGGCAGAGGAAGAGGCAAATGATCTGGAGTGATTCATGACATTAGAAAGACCTTCATGCCATATCATGCTCGCGAAGCCTGACGGACATCTTACTTTCCCGGTCTGGGTGTGTGCAAGGTTGCGATGGACTCCACCTCCACTGCTAGGGGCTTGCCTGCGCATTTGTTCATAAGTGTCTTCTCCTCACAGCTTTCATTGCTCCCCTCTTCTCCTCTTGGGACATCCTCGTTTATAGGCGTTGCAGGGAGAGTAGTGCCAGGTATCCCAACTTCTAAGTGATAATGACCCCTACGGAGGTCCACAAGCACATGGAGGTACTAGCAATACAGGCTTTGGAGTTTTGTGGTGAAGTAAAAACGTGACTTAAATAGTGAGCAAAGTAAACAGACATACAGAGTTGGTAAATCAAATGTGTTTTTATTTTGTAAAATTGAAATAATGTCTTCATGAGTTAAGCATTTAAATTCCCAAATTTGTAATAATGGTGCGGGTTTAACATGAGCATGTTTTAGGTGTCATCTAAAATTAAAAGATTTCTCTGTAAGAAAGTGAAAATATTTCCCCATGTTTTAGCTTTCTCTTTGTTGTGTTAAATAGGATGCATTGTAGTTTTCCCTGTTTGCTTTTGAAGACAAAATGTTCAGAATGCAGTCAATACCAGTAGTTATTGACTGTTGTCGGAACATTCTGATTGGCTCAGTCAGAGGGCAGGTCAATAATGACCTCCATATGCTAATAGAAAGTGTAACTAGCCTAAAACGGTCATCAACAGACCCTGAATCTAGCAACGACACTGCTTTAAAATTTGAGAATACAATGACATTTTGAGTGATTCAGGGTTCAGATAAATTGATTGGCCGATTCCTAGACAGGTTCAGTGGCTCCTTGGACAAAACATGGTGACTTTGTTTCTGATTTATACCAAGTTGAACTCTTAAGGAATTGTCTGACCAACTTGGCATTTTTTTTCTTTTCTTCTTTGTTGTTCCGATACCCTCTCCCTTTGCAGCTGACTTGAGTCCATGCAGAACCAAGGGATCAACTGGAACAGGTAAGTTATGATGTGGCTGAGTACAGCACTCTGGCATCTGGGCTGGAATATGGGCCAACTACCCGATATATGTATGTAAACACACATATATGCTCTAACGACCCTGTAGTTCTGGTTAAATTGCTCATCCCATAGGAAGAGCAGTTTTTGGGTGGCTTATATCTTTGGGGCCGTTTGACGAATCCTAATGAACCTTTGCAAAAGAAGTATACAGCCAGGTCTAAATAATTTTACAAAGTTTTGTGCAATTTCATTAAGGGGGAAAGAGGGAGTCCCAAAACGTTTCAAATCCTGATAGATCTGAATGGAAATACATTTTGCTTGTGGCATCAGCCCAAACCTCTGGACAGATTTGCACCAAACTTGCGCGAGGAGCGGCAGTCTAGTCCCTAAAGAGTGCTTTTGCAGATTTGGTGTTAATCTGTCTAGTAGATATTTTTAAAAGATGTCCACGCGTACCTCTGGAAAAAATCAGAGAGCTGCGTAATGTTCGCAGACACCGTACGCAGGTGCTGATTGGTCAATTGAGAAATGTGAGGCACATCAAAACCTTTGAAATGGATACCATTTAACTGAGCACATAGTCCGCAAACATTGCGGTTAAAGCATATTCAGAAAAGCAACATTACACCTGTTAAACACATTAAACAATCTCTGTGAAGTTGAGAGGTGATGTGGATATGTCCAGAAAAAGCCAGAAATCAAGTGTTTTTTCTTCTCAGATGCTCTAAGACATTGCTGAGATGTTTGTGAACTTGACAAATGTTCGAGGACATCCACGCATACAGGGTCGGTGAAGAGCAGTTTTAGACAGCTTATAACATTGGCACCGTTCAACTAAACTGCATAAAATGTTGTAATAGAAATATAGACCCAACTCTGAATGCTGTTGCAAAGTTTGGTGCTGTTTCATTAATAGGGGGCAAAATTAGATGGGGGATCCTAATTTGGCTTATAAATTTGGTGCTGTTTGAGGAATATGCACAAACGGTTGTAAAAATATTAGAGTCCCAACTTTGAATGCTTGCGCAATGTATGAAAGGTTTTATTCAAAAGGGGACAAAGGGGTTCCACAATTGTCAAAATCGGGAAAGGCTTGAATCTGCTTGCAGCTGAAGCCTGAAGTGCTGGACGGGTTTGCAGCAAACGTGCATTAGTAGCATCAGCAAGGACTTTACCGCATCATTGGAAAAAATAAAACACAGGAAAAAGTTGCTAAAGTGTCAAAATGTAGGTACATGAAACAGTTCTATAACTTTGGTGCCTGGGCAGTAGGCTCCAGGAAGGACAAATGTCTACTCAGATTTGCTGTGGACACTGGCCATGGCCGCAAGCCATGAACACTGGAAATTGGTCCCATTATGGGGGTATAAAGGACACTGACCAGCATGCAGGCTAGGTGCAGTGGATGAGGGTGGTTTAGTGGGGCCTGCTGGTCCATGGTCGAGCCTCATGCCGAGGCAAATAAATCATGACTTGCATCCCCAGCATGCGCTGCTGAAAACGACACACATCAGTATGCACTGCAAAAAATATGTTTGTTAAAGGAGGTTAATAGCACTTTCATATATGTTAATAGAGAAATTATTAATAACTTATATACAGTGCTGTAAGAATATGACACATTTTCACTTATAAAAACCATGCACTGCTAAGACTAACACCCAGGACATCAAAGTGTTTCTAGCAACATATGAAGGGCGATTGGGAGGCCTCTCTTAACTACTCCATGTATCACAAAATGTACTTACTAAAACAGAAATGTTCTACTGAAGTGTTGTTGTTAATTCAGCAATCTAATAATACACACACATAGGCAATGGTTGCAGCATGCACCATATAAGTATTTGTTATCTGGTATGTTTGGCTAGTAGAATCATAAAACCAAGCCTAGCAGAATCTTGACTAATGGCAAACTTGGACTCAACAGATAACAATACAATCATTTCTACACATGTGTTAGAACAAAATATATACATGGAGAGCATCGATGCATAGCAATCTGAGGCACATACAGGGAAACTCTAGTGAGGAGGAGACAAATACCATGACCAGAAAATTACACTAAAATTAGAGTTCATCATCATGTACAAAACATGTATTGTCTGTCTGGGGCCTGCTTATTGCTCCATGTATGTGCACCATGAGCTCAGGCCAAACCCTAAGGAGAGTACCTTAAGAATAGCACAAGGGGAGAGTCTACATATACAGCACCTTTAGAGTATGTACATCGGGCCTCATTACGACCCAGGCGTTAAGGGTTAACGCCGTCGTTAACCCTTAACGCCTGATTCCAATTTTAACAGCTGCTTTTAGCAGCCGTTAAAACCCATGGCGCTAATCCACCTTGGTGCTAATTGCGGCACCGTAATTTACGGTGCCGTAATTAGCCCCTTCCCCACTCCCATTATGCCCTATGGGGCAAAAATGGGAATGGGGAAGGGTAAATGGGAAATGGGGATTTACCGCCCCACTCACCTTGGAATGGGGCGGTAAATCCGCCATCCACCATGGTGTAAACGTAGTTTACACCATGGTGGTAAAGTTGGCGTACTTACCGCCTGGGTCGTAATGACCCCCATCATGTTTTCAATGCAGTATGACCAGATCAAGTCCTCTGCTTAAAATTCTTATTGTCACTGAACAAAAACAACCGCCCTGGATATGTGATGTCATTGATGATGTCAATGATGATGCCATTTGCAATGTCATCTTGGCTGTTAGTCGAAGCAGTGCAGTGTATGGCAGTGGCACAAGTTATGGTTGCATAGCTTACCATAACTGGCAAATTTCTTTGGTTTTTCAGTTTTACCTTTGCAACCACAATGTCTCTTTAACAAAGTTTTTTCAGTGACAAAAAAAAGAATATATATGGGTGAGTGTGTGTGTATATATATATACACACACACAAACACTCGCACACATGCATGGTGTTTTTGAAGGCCAGAAATTGGGGCTTTTTTGACTGAACTGAGGAAACAATCAGACCATTATGAGAATATTCAGAGCTGTTTAGCTAAAGTAATATATAGAATAATAGACTCACATCAAGCACATAATGAGGACATAATTAAACGTGAAGTTGCCTTCTAAAGCAGAGAACTAGCCTTAACATTGGCTTTTGTGGCTGTATTCTACTGTACCTAATTAAACAAGGGTTCAAAGCAATTCTTCATCATGGGCTACTTGAGTTCCTACTGAAAATAAATAGGTGCCAACCAGCGGAAGTTGTCCTCTTCTGAAAGACAAAATCTCATGTGGTCAGCCTCAAATACCTTGAGACGCAAGACTGCGTGCACGCCTTAAACCTAGTTCTTTTTATAGTCTTCAGTGTAATAAATAGACTTTTAAAAACACGTTGCATTAAAAAAAATATACTGTAGCAACTTCCCTTTAGATTTTAAGCCACCTTCAAAAGTAAGTGGAAGAGATTTACCTGTAGGACCATTTCGGTTCAGAATTTGTATTCATTATTGTAATTGAATGGAAGCATGCTAAGAACGGTTATGGAAGCATGCTAGGAACGGTTATGGATGCATGCTAGGAACGGTTATTGCATGTCAGGTCGCATTTATCAGATAATGTTATAATTCTGGCTGCCAGCCGGATTCCTGAATTAGACTGTTTACGTGGAATTTTAAGGTTTAATCACCTTGTTATCGATTAGTCAAATGAAAATCAATGCAGAAATATGTACAATATTAAGAAATGTGCACAGTGTGTAGCAGTTCTTTAAGAAACGTTATGCATAATGTTTCATTTCAAAGGAACTTACTTCCAAGCAGCCATAAAATAGCAGGATATTTGTTTTAGATTAGCCTAAATACTGGACATACATTTGATGTATGCCCCTTACAACACTACACACGACATTAAGCAATGCTGAAATGCTAGATCAACTTTGGGAGACAGCAATAGCGATATGAACACCAGGAAATGGCATCCTTGCCTCAGTGCATCCCCTGAGCAGCCACACCACTCCTGGGCTGGTGTAGATCCCTTGCCTGGAACTAAGGAAACATCCCAGCATGCATCTGTGGCCCGCGGGATTTAGAAGGCCGCTTTCCTTCCAGTGCATAGAAAAGCACTCATCTACCCTTTCCCTACTATGTCTCCAACAGAGGCATAGACAGGGTACGGCCTGAGGGGGAAAGGCCCACCCAAAGTCTATAAATGCCCACACAGCAGTGCTGTGCGGCATGATGTCACTGCGGTGGGCCCAGCTATATTAGCTTTAGGCCCCACTTGTTAAACAATCCTGGCTACGCCTCTGGTCCCAAACCAAAGCCGGTCCTGCTATATACACATCCTCCAATGAATAATACAATACAATAGTTTGTTAACTTTCCCACCGAATAACCAGACCAGGGCATCTGCGGAGGTTCTCTTTAAGCACAACATAAATAACATATAAAAACGTACATTAGAGACTTATTCTTGACACATAGACCAAAGTGGTCTACAACTTTTGCTTGCTCTATTGGGTCTCTGTGGCCATCCCAAGCTTTTCTACTTAATTCATAGAGGGTCAATTAGCAAAATAACATGCCAACTCGTTGGAAAATAGATAAGCAAATACACATTGCGCATGGAGCGATTCACATGCCGCATTCGCGCATGTGCAAGTTCCCTTTTGTCTGCGCGACTTAGGTTGGGTTTGCACTGTCCCTAGTGCATGACATGTGACAAGGGTTGTGAAAGAGTGTTTCATGTGCATTTTTTAATTAGTCCTGGATTCCCAGAGGTATGCACTCCTGAAACTGCTCACCTGTCACAGGCTTTACATACCAGTGGGCTACCCAGACATGCACACGCCAGGCTCCAGTGACCACCCAGGTTAGGTGGCAGTACATTCGAGACCATTGTCATGCACCGTTCAGACATGTTTATTTACAGTGTATATTTTTCGGTACAGTTTTACCTTTAAACTCAAATGCAAAACCGGCATTTTAGGTGATGGGACATACAGTACAGGACCTCCTTGATGGGACATACAGTGCAGGGTGTCCTCCTTGATGGGGCATACAGTACAGGGTCTCCTCCTTGCACTCCCAAGAGTCACGTGTGTGATGGGCTGGCTGGGAAACAAGACGCAGGGTTCTTTCTGAATAAGCAGCCCTGAGAGTCACGTGATACTCTCTCTTTGCGTTGCATCATGCTGGCGGCCCTCGAGAGAGAATCAGGCTATTTCTATTTCCGTCTTTGCCTCCCAGAGGTTGCTTCTGCTCCTCCTCTCTCTTCATGTTGACATGGGGCTATTCCTTTCCGCCGCTAAGAAGAGCACATTTTAACCTGAACCTGAAGAATCATGAACGTGATCATCGTCATCACTGCTCATATATCCCCCCCCCCCCGCCTCCTTTCCCGAGTCTCGCGAATGAAGACAAGTGGGTAAAAACATCCACATCGAAAAGTTCACACAGAATAACTAGGGTCCTGATGCATGGATTTTTTTGTGCGGTGAAAAGTGACTTTGCACTGCCAACAAACACCATGATTCACAGAGCGGTGCAAAGTGTATTTTTGCAGTGCAAAGTCACTTTGCACTTCAATTGTACTTTGCACTGGGCCTAATTTACGGTGCAAAGAGTACTTTTGCAGTGCAAAGTGATGTTGCACTGCAAAAATAGACTTGCACCGCTCTGTGAATCAGGGTGTTTGTTCGCAGTGCAAAGTCACTTTGCACCTGCTAAGAATTCCACAAATCAGGCCCTACGTTTTCAGCGAGAGCAGTGCCTGTAATCCCATAGTAAAATAATGAGTTGTTCCAGGTCAAGTTCCATGGTGTATTTTCTGGCTCCCAGGATTGGCCGGATGACATTGTTAGAGATGCACCTAAGCTGCAGTTAAGGAAAGAGGTTCACACTGTTACACTGTGATGGCACTATCTTACATCTATCACATTATCAGACTGAGCCCACATGAGAACTTACATCTGATCAGTGTCAATAATGCCAGCGCGAGGGTTGGGGCTGATCGTGCACTTGTGAGTCTCTCGTGTGGGTCTCTCATGGAAGACCACCCCGAATATGATGTTCATGGCACCCCCCTTATCATGGAATTGAGACATCTCTGAGTGTTTAGTGGTCATGAAGGTCAGTGAGATCCAGGGAAAGGCATCTATCCATTCATTATGTGCATGGTGTATGGACTGTCCAATGGGCCTTTTGCCACCTGATCCAGACAGGAGTTTATTATGGATGGCCCAAGTGAGTCGCGGTCCCCTTTCTGTTTGCATAGGGCCACTTACTCATGTCTCTCTCGGAAGAAACTTTACCTTTTATGAATGCCATCAATATCTCCTTTTACCAGATTTGCTGCCACAGGATGTACTAACACAACCCTTTCCATTATTAAAGGCACATACTACGCAGTGGCTGTTGTGAAGAAAAGCAACCAAGACATTACCTGGGACAATCTGAAAGGCAAGAAATCTTGCCACACCGCCGTTGGCAGGACCGCTGGCTGGAACATCCCAATGGGCCAGCTTATGAAGGAAGAAAAAATCAAGGACTGCAAATTTGGTGAGTATTCTGTTCTGTTGTGAACCCATGTTCAGCCGTGTTACGTCTAACCAAGGGCACGCATGGAAAGGTTATGTTGTTATGCCACGTTAATGTGTGGAGCACATGTTTACCTTCAGGCCTCCCGGTGTTTTCTGCAAGAGAGGAAGGGAGCTCAGAGGAAGAGCAGGCACATTTTAATTGGCTGTGAACAATCAGGTGATCTGTATACAATGGGCCGAAAGTTGCTGACACATTTAAAGACATGAGGTCCAGCACTGAGGGGAAAGGGGAGTCACTCCAGTTTATATGTGAAGTAATGAGGACAATATAATTAAGGGAAATATAATGTATATTTATTATAATGTAATAACGTTACATGTAACAGTTTAGTAAGAAAGTTATAACTATATAGGGGACATGAACTACGAAGGACTCTTCTCTTCCGCTCCCTCTTCAAACTGTCACTCCTCCGCATTCCAGCATGGAATCCCTTCTCATCCCTCTAGTTCCTCGTGCAGTAATGAAAACACTACACATCCCCTTTCCTTATGGAATAAATACAAATTAGCTATATGACATAGTCTGACACATGTCTCGGTTGCCTGCAGAGTCTTCCAGTTTTAGACTTCCTCCTGGTTTCTTCTGGATGGTAATCTGAAGGAATTGCCAAGGAAGATACTCTGCACAAATCCCTACTCCTCTCTCTGCACCTCTCAACCACATCACACTGATCGTTTTCCAAACACTCATCTTTCAGAAACATAACCCTCTCGTTATTCCATACTCTACCATCTTGTGTTTTTACTGCATGTGAATATACTTCTAGCACTCTAACTGGTTTAGACCACTGACATCCATCATGTTTCAGAGTCATAGGAAGTTTTAGTCTCACCCAACAACCCACATGAGGTTCAAGACTTCTCCTGAAAGACTTTCTATCATGCAGCCTCTTGTTATTAATTTGTCTCTGTTCAATACTTTCTTCCACTCTATCCAAACTAACCACGCTCCCTGCTACAGCACTCATCCATCCTGGGAAAAGTTTTGTATGAGCTTTTCTGGCCTTACTGAGCTCAAAAGGAGAAACACCTGTGGTGCTGTGAAGTGTGAATCTGTGGGCTAAAAGGGTTTCTTTGACTACTCTTTTTCCACTCTTCTCCATTTGCCCATGCTAGCTTGATGGCATCCTTGATCACCCTATTAAATCGTTCCACAATATCATTTGTTTGTGGGTGATATATCGCACAAAACATGTCATTAATGGCCCTTTCACTCAAATACTTTTCCATCTCTTTGGATCTAAACTGTGAACCATTATCTGTTAGAATTTCTTGGGGATACCCCTCTCTCTCGCATAGTTCTTCCAAAAACTCAATAACCTTATGCGTAGTAACGTGTGGCAGAAACTTAATCTCAACCCATCTGGTTAACATGTCAATGACCACTAAACCATACGTTGAACATCCACCACTGCTTATCGGGCCAATCACATCCATAGCAATCGTACACCACGGACTAACTGGAATCTCTCTCATCACCATCGGGTAACTAGACCCCAAACAAGTGTTATCACTTTTGGAGCAAAGGATACACTTCTTGATCTGGTCTTCAATCTGGCGATCGACTCCAGGCCACCAATAGTTTTTTCTAATTCTTCTCTTGGTCTTTACAATACCCTGGTGGCCTTCGTGACCCATCTGCATTTTTTTCTCTCTGAGTTTGGTCGGAGGTATCATCTTATCACCTTTCATGAGGTATCAGCTTTGCAGATATAAATCATCTCGTACATCCCAGAATGCTTTGACTTCAGTATGAAACACCTCGTTCTTCCTCAACCTTCCTTCTTTAACAACTTTTACTACTTCTTGTAATGTTTCATCTTTCTCCATTTCATCATTCCACTCCTGTTCAGATATTGCTTGGCTTGATATTACACAAACAGTTTCAAGATCTTCTGAATCACTATCTATCTCATCAACACTTGTGAGACGTGAAAGGCAGTCTGCTGTGGTATTCTTTGAACCCGGAATATGGACAACTTTGAAATTGAATTCTTGTAGTCTGGACACCCATCTCCTGATTCTACAAGATACTTTGTCAAGACCTTTGGTGCTAAAAATCTCCACTAATGGTTTATGGTCTGTGTATATACTGAACTTTACTCCCCACACAAAACTTTTAAATTTTTCAGTGGCCCATTTAATCGCTAGAGCTTCTTTCTCGATCGTGGCATAGTTCTTTTCTGCTCCTTTTAAGAGCCTGGATGCGAAGGCAATAACCATTTCTTGTCCGTTATGATATTGTGATAGAGTTGCACCGAGTCCCACTTCACTCGCATCTGTTGTAATCACAGTTCTTCTACCTCTTATGAAGCTTTGAAGTGCCGGGGCTCTAGCTAACGCTTCCTTAATGAAGTGGAATTATTTTTCACACTTTTTGTTCCACACAAATTTCTTGTTCATCTTCAATAATTTTCTCAGTTCCACTGTATGGTCAGAAAAGTTTTCCATAAATTTCGCATAATATTCTGCCATCCCAAGAAATGGTCTGAGTTGTTCTTTATTATTCGGTACCATCATAGATGTGATGGAATTAGTTAAATCTTTCTTTGGTTTGATGCTTTCTCCAGATATTACGTGTCCTAAGTATTTAATCTCCTTTCTGTCTATTTTTGATTTTTCTTTGCTCAAAACCATTCCCGCCTGGTGTAACCTCCGTAGTACTTCATTTAGTCTCTCATCTTGTTCACTCTAATCATTTGCATAAACTATCACCCTGAAAGAATACAACTCCTTCCATACCTCCTAGGATATTCTGCATAATCCTCTGAAAAGCTGATGCCGCCGAAATTAGGCCAAAAGGCATCCTTCGGAATTGGTAGAGACCTTCATGTGTGATGAAGGCCGTCAGTTGTTTGGAGTCATCATGTAATTTGATCTGGTGATAGGCGGCCGTGAGATCCAGTGTAGTGAAAATGTTCGCAGGTCCTAGTGTGGATATCAGTTCTTGTATGTTAGGCAACGGGTGCCTATCTGGAATTAAACACTTGTTCAATTCTCTCATGTCGACACACAATCATACTTTTCCTGTTGATTTTCTTACTATAACCATAGGGGAAACCCATTCTGCAGCTTCAACCTTCTCAATAATGCCTTGTCTTTCCAGCTTGAATAAATCTTCTTTGACTTCAGCTCTGAGAGCCAACGGTACATTCCTGAGATTTTGAGCTATTGGCCTAGAGCCCGGCTTGAGTAATATGCAATGTGAAAATCCTTTTAAGCACCCTATCACATCGCTTTTGAAAACTTCATCCTTGACTTTCTGGATGTTCTCAAAATTGGCCCCGCCAATTTGATAAACTGTATCATTGGTATTTGGGTCCAAATGAACTTTTAACAGTTTTTGGTGAGTCCAACTAAGTAACGCTGTCTCCCCTTACTTAGAAACGTAAATGCGGCCACATTCCTGCCTGTCTTTAAATTCTAATTTGGCCATGAACCATCCTATTAGATCAATCCTGGCTCCACCATAAGATTTGGGCTTTACATCTACTTCATGTAGGTATTCTGGTCCACATGACCTCCACATCTCCTCTGGAATAAGCGTATACTTGGCCCCTGAGTCCATCATCATACTTATAGAAAAACCATCCACAGCAATCAATGCTCTGGGACTTTCAATGTAAATGTCACCACCAGAGACCATGAACACACACTCCTCTTCACCATCATCATCACCAATCCAGTTCGAGGTATGATCTTCGTTTTGGTTACTCATACAGCATTTGGCCATATGTCTTTTACCGCCACACCTTCTGCAAATAATTTTAAGAGCTGGACATTCTTTGCTATTTGCCCAATGACTTGGGCTATCACATCTGTAGCATGCTCTCTGTCTAATCCTCCCCCAGCCCCTCTGGGGAAATTGTCCCTTGTTCTGGCGTTCTCCTCCTGGTGTGGACATTCTGGTTGTTCCACATTTATATGAGTTCCTAAGTTCAGGTCTCTTCGCCACAATCTGGTTCCTGTACATATCTGAATTACCAGAACTCTTGTGTTGTATAGTACTGGCATTTGAAGATATACCATTCCTATGAAGCATTGACTTCTTTTTTCTGCTACCTCTAATTACTCCTATTTCTTCATCACGATCAGATTGTACTAAACTGACAGATGGTTTGACAGAAATATCTCTTATTCTGCTCTCCAAAGTCATCACACATGTTTCCATGTGCTCGACTTCTTTGGCTAATCGTAGAACTACATCAAGTGAAGGATCGTCTTCGTACCATAGTATTTCTCTGACTTTGCTGCTTCTACACTCAAGCATGAATTGGTCCCTAATCCGTTCATCCAATTGTTGATCAAATTTACAATTGCGTGCCAATTTCCTCAAAGCTGTAACATACTGTTCTACAGTTTCATCCCGTTCTTGGACACGCTTGCCAAATTTATATCTTTCAAGTATTGTGCTAATTTTTTTATCATAATGTTTGTTAAGTTTCATTATAGCCACATCGTATTCGTTCATGTCCCCTATTTCATCATCAGGTAGATCGGGCAGGTCTTCATACTTCTCTTGTCCAACGGGACCCAAGCAGTGTAGCAGCAAAGATTTCTTCCTTTCAATGCTGTATGTTGCTCCACACACCACGTGGGCATAATGTTCAAATACTTTGAGCAAGCGCTTCCACGGGAGAGTTGGCTCTCCCGGTTCTGACAGAAACATGTGAGGAAGTTGAACTCCTTGCATTGCCATGTCAAAACTTGAATATTGTTATGTGACCAATGGAATTACTATAATTAGGCACTTTGTAAACCCGAGTAGATCCCTCCGGATCGGAGAAAAAAAATAAAGACATTTCCTATAGGTGCATCCTCATGGTAAACTTCACTAGATGGGAATAAACCAAAACCATTCAAATGAAAAACCATATGTGTATGTGGTATGTGCTAACTCTTTGACTCTTCAGCCACAGCCTTACTTCATTGCATTGTGGGGATGCTGCAAATTCTCCATTAGATTTGCATGACCATTTTCCCCTTGGTAAAATAAATGTCACGAAAGCAGACAACTGTCAACTCAAAATTCTGTTTAGAATTTGTATGATGAGCTCGTTGGCGTTAGAGGAATCCGCCCTCAGATTGATTATTGTGAACTGCTCGTCCAATGATACGTAGAAACAAGCAGTCTGAGGGGCGGCGTTAAAGCTGCGTTGGCTATTTCTAAAGCAGAGCAGAAATGTGTCACGAACGTACGTAACAATTTGATGTTGTTTCAAAGTTGGGATCCAATGGAAACGTACGGTGTGCTCGTTCGTGGGGATCCAATGGAAACGCACGGTATGCTCATTCCTCCAGGCAGGTTCACTCCCCTTTCTAATTCGTAGAATATCTGCTGGGAGTCGGCCACGCCTTACTCCGGTTGTGTGAGGGCACTCCCTCTATCCTTGACAGCCAATCAGGAACAGTCCACTAAAAGTGATGGCAGAGGGGCGGCCCAGACATGACCCTGGGAATGTGGGGTGGAGACTACCATAAACACAATACGAAAACTTGTGAGGGAGCTGGCAAACGGCTCTGTGATCGTTATCTGGAAACGCGGCGTCTCCATAAGCGTTATCTGGAGGTGCGGGGCGGAGGCTACAATAAACACAACACAGAACTTGCAAGGAAGGTGGCAAGTCACTGCAAGCGCTGACAACAGCCCCTACCTCGTTCGTGGCCGGAGATCTCTCTCAACGGCCACCATGGATTCTTCAGACCTCGTCGCCACTGAAGTAATGAGGGCAATATAATGAAGGGAAATATAATGTATATTTATTATAATGTAATATTGTTACATGTAACAGTTTAGTAAGAAAGTTATAACTATACAGGGGACATGAACTACAAAGGACTCTTCTCTTCCAATCCCTCTTCAAACTGTCACTCCTCCGCATTCCAGCATGGAATCCCTTCTCGTCCCTCTAGTTCCTCGTGCAGTTCTCACGTGCTGGATTGTTATCTCGTGAAGTGTAAGTTGTAATGAAAACACTACAATATGGTGCAGACCCCTACCATTAGTGGGCTTGGGCGGAATCTCTAGCCCAAATCACGGATAAATGAGGACTCCTGCTGCCAGTCAACAAATTATCATTGGAGCCAAGACCAATATGAAGAAGTGCAGTCCGCCGACGACCTGAGGATGGCCGCTGCAGGCAAGCAGAATTGCCTACAGCTAAGTCCATGTGAAGCCTTGCTATAGTCTACCGATCTCGAGAAGGCCCTCATCAGTGCTTCAACACCTGGACTGGTTGGAACAACCTGTCCTAATCCTTGCTCGAACATCCGTACTTGCTGAGCCTTCGGAAATGTCCATGGGCCACCCAGTGGACAGACCAGCTCTCTCCGGATCTACCTCGCTGCACCGGCCGCCATTCCAAGTCAGCCTTGGAACTCTGCAAATCTCCAACTTGACAGAAAACCTTTGGCGCCATTCAGGACCTGTTCTTTTTCCTCAATGTGAGGCTCTCCTGTTGTTGACTGTTCAGCGGAACCACCACTGCAACCTGTATTCTTTGCACCAGGAGATTCCCTTAGGTCACCTGCTCTGTGGAGGCCTGAATCCTGTCTCGCCAATGGTGTCCAGCTGTCCAGTCTCCGGTACTGTCTTATCAGATTCTTCAACCACCTAC